>NW_028296646.1:0-683656 GCF_055471065.1 Atractosteus spatula | reverse complement strand
GTTTTGGCAACTTTGGTCACCACCATGTAAGTTATAGGGCAGGAACAGCACAGTTTTCAAAACGTGTTTTTCAGCCCAAATAAACGCGTTTTCTCAGCCCTTAGAATCACAGTGTAAATGCCTGGCTCAGAAGAGCAAACTGAGTCAGCCCTTAACCCCAGTGTGCTGAAATTGTCAAAACGTGTTTTTCAGCAGAAATAAACACGTTTTGGCAACTTTGGTCACCACCATGTAAGTTATATGGCAGGAACAGCACAGTTTTCAAAACGTGTTTTTCAGCCCGAAATAAATGCGTTTTCTCAGCTCTTAGAATCGCAGTGTAACTGCCTGTCTCAGAAGAGCACACTGAGTCAGCCCTTAACCCCAGTGTGCTGAAATTGTCAAAACGTGTTTTACAGCAGAAATAAACACGTTTTGGCAACTTTGGTCAGCACCATGTAACTTATGGGGCAGGAACAGCACAGTTTTCAAAACGTGTTTTTCAGCCCGAAATAAACGCGTTTTCTCAGCCCTTAGAATCACAGTGTAACTGCCTGGCTCAGAAGAGCACACTGAGTCAGCCCTTAACCCCAGTGTGCTGAAATTGTCAAAACGTGTTTTTCAGCAGAAATAAACACGTTTTGGCAACTTTGGTCACCACCATGTAAGTTATATGGCAGGAACAGCACAGTTTTCAAAACGTGTTTTTCAGCCCGAAATAAACGCGTTTTCTCAGCCCTTAGAATCACAGTGTAACTGCCTGTCTCAGAAGAGCACAGTGAGTCAGCCCTTAACCCCAGTGTGCTGAAATTGTCAAAACGTGTTTTTCAGCAGAAATAAACACGTTTTGGCAACTTTGGTCACCACCAGGTAAGATATATGGCAGGAACAGCACAGTTTTCAAAACGTGTTTTTCAGCACGAAATAAACGCGTTTTCTCTGCCCTTAGAATCACAGTGTAACTGCCTGTCTCAGAAGAGCACAGTGAGTCAGCCCTTAACCCCAGTGTGCTGAAATTGTCAAAACGTGTTTTTCAGCAGAAATAAACACGTTTTGGCAACTTTGGTCACCACCAGGTAAGTTATATGGCAGGAACAGCACAGTTTTCAAAACGTGTTTTTCAGCCCGAAATAAACGCGTTTTCTCAGCTCTTAGAATCGCAGTGTAACTGCCTGTCTCAGAAGAGCACACTGAGTCAGCCCTTAACCCCAGTGTGCTGAAATTGTCAAAACGTGTTTTACAGCAGAAATAAACACGTTTTGGCAACTTTGGTCAGCACCATGTAACTTATAGGGCAGGAACAGCACAGTTTTCAAAACGTGTTTTTCAGCCCGAAATAAACGCGTTTTCTCAGCCCTTAGAATCACAGTGTAACTGCCTGTCTCAGAAGAGCACAGTGAGTCAGCCCTTAACCCCAGTGTGCTGAAATTGTCAAAACGTGTTTTTCAGCAGAAATAAACACGTTTTGGCAACTTTGGTCACCACCATGTAAGTTATATGGCAGGAACAGCACAGTTTTCAAAACGTGTTTTTCAGCCTGAAATAAACGCGTTTTCTCAGCTCTTAGAATCGCAGTGTAACTGCCTGTCTCAGAAGAGCACAGTGAGTCAGCCCTTAACCCCAGTGTGCTGAAATTGTCAAAACGTGTTTTACAGCAGAAATAAACACGTTTTGGCAACTTTGGTCACCACCATGTAAGTTATAGGGCATAAACAGCACAGTTTTCAAAACGTGTTTTTCAGCCCGAAATAAACGCGTTTTCTCAGCCCTTAGAATCACAGTGTAACTGCCTGTCTCAGAAGACCACAGTGAGTCAGCCCTTAACCCCAGTGTGCTGAAATTGTCAAAACGTGTTTTACAGCAGAAATAAACACGTTTTGGCAACTTTGGTCACCACCATGTAACTTATAGGGCAGGAACAGCACAGTTTTCAAAACGTGTTTTTCAGCCCGAAATAAACGCGTTTTCTCAGCCCTTAGAATCACAGTGTAACTGCCTGTCTCAGAAGAGCAAACTGAGTCAGCCCTTAACCCCAGTGTGCTGAAATTGTCAAAACGTGTTTTACAGCAGAAATAAACACGTTTTGGCAACTTTGGTCACCACCATGTAAGTTATAGGGCAGGAACAGCACAGTTTTCAAAACGTGTTTTTCAGCCCGAAATAAACGCGTTTTCTCAGCCCTTAGAATCACAGTGTAACTGCCTGGCTCAGAAGAGCAAACTGAGTCAGCCCTTAACCCCAGTGTGCTGAAATTGTCAAAACGTGTTTTACAGCAGAAATAAACACGTTTTGGCAACTTTGGTCACCACCATGTAAGTTATAGGGCAGGAACAGCACAGTTTTCAAAACGTGTTTTTCAGCCCGAAATAAACGCGTTTTCTCAGCCCTTAGAATCACAGTGTAACTGCCTGGCTCAGAAGAGCAAACTGAGTCAGCCCTTAACCCCAGTGTGCTGAAATTGTCAAAACGTGTTTTTCAGCAGAAATAAACACGTTTTGGCAACTTTGGTCACCACCATGTAAGTTATAGGGCAGGAACAGCACAGTTTTCAAAACGTGTTTTTCAGCCCGAAATAAACGCGTTTTCTCAGCCCTTAGAATCACAGTGTAACTGCCTGGCTCAGAAGAGCAAACTGAGTCAGCCCTTAACCCCAGTGTGCTGAAATTGTCAAAACGTGTTTTTCAGCAGAAATAAACACGTTTTGGCAACTTTGGTCACCACCATGTAAGTTATAGGGCAGGAACAGCACAGTTTTCAAAACGTGTTTTTCAGCCCGAAATAAACGCGTTTTCTCAGCCCTTAGAATCACAGTGTAACTGCCTGGCTCAGAAGAGCACACTGAGTCAGCCCTTAACCCCAGTGTGCTGAAATTGTCAAAACGTGTTTTACAGCAGAAATAAACACGTTTTGGCAACTTTGGTCACCACCATGTAAGTTATAGGGCAGGAACAGCACAGTTTTCAAAACGTGTTTTTCAGCCCGAAATAAACGCGTTTTCTCAGCCCTTAGAATCACAGTGTAACTGCCTGGCTCAGAAGAGCACACTGAGTCAGCCCTTAACCCCAGTGTGCTGAAATTGTCAAAACGTGTTTTTCAGCAGAAATAAACACGTTTTGGCAACTTTGGTCACCACCATGTAAGTTATAGGGCAGGAACAGCACAGTTTTCAAAACGTGTTTTTCAGCCCGAAATAAACGCGTTTTCTCAGCTCTTAGAATCGCAGTGTAACTGCCTGTCTCAGAAGAGCACACTGAGTCAGCCCTTAACCCCAGTGTACTGAAATTGTCAAAACGTGTTTTTCAGCAGAAATAAACACGTTTTGGCAACTTTGGTCACCACCATGTAAGTTATAGGGCAGGAACAGCACAGTTTTCAAAACGTGTTTTTCAGCCCGAAATAAACGCGTTTTCTCAGCTCTTAGAATCGCAGTGTAACTGCCTGTCTCAGAAGAGCACACTGAGTCAGCCCTTAACCCCAGTGTGCTGAAATTGTCAAAACGTGTTTTACAGCAGAAATAAACACGTTTTGGCAACTTTGGTCACCACCATGTAAGTTATAGGGCATAAACAGCACAGTTTTCAAAACGTGTTTTTCAGCCCGAAATAAACGCGTTTTCTCAGCCCTTAGAATCACAGTGTAACTGCCTGGCTCAGAAGAGCAAACTGAGTCAGCCCTTAACCCCAGTGTGCTGAAATTGTCAAAACGTGTTTTACAGCAGAAATAAACACGTTTTGGCAACTTTGGTCACCACCATGTAAGTTATATGGCATGAACAGCACAGTTTTCAAAACGTGTTTTTCAGCCCGAAATAAACGCGTTTTCTCAGCTCTTAGAATCGCAGTGTAACTGCCTGTCTCAGAAGAGCACAGTGAGTCAGCCCTTAACCCCAGTGTGCTGAAATTGTCAAAACGTGTTTTACAGCAGAAATAAACACGTTTTGGCAACTTTGGTCAGCACCATGTAACTTATAGGGCAGGAACAGCACAGTTTTCAAAACGTGTTTTTCAGCCCGAAATAAACGCGTTTTCTCAGCCCTTAGAATCACAGTGTAACTGCCTGGCTCAGAAGAACACACTGAGTCAGCCCTTAACCCCAGTGTGCTGAAATTGTCAAAACGTGTTTTTCAGCAGAAATAAACACGTTTTGGCAACTTTGGTCACCACCATGTAAGTTATAGGGCAGGAACAGCACAGTTTTCAAAACGTGTTTTTCAGCCCGAAATAAACGCGTTTTCTCAGCCCTTAGAATCACAGTGTAACTGCCTGGCTCAGAAGAGCACACTGAGTCAGCCCTTAACCCCAGTGTGCTGAAATTGTCTAAACGTGTTTTACAGCAGAAATAAACACGTTTTGGCAACTTTGGTCACCACCATGTAAGTTATAGGGCAGGAACAGCACAGTTTTCAAAACGTGTTTTTCAGCCCAAATAAACGCGTTTTCTCAGCCCTTAGAATCACAGTGTAAATGCCTGGCTCAGAAGAGCAAACTGAGTCAGCCCTTAACCCCAGTGTGCTGAAATTGTCAAAACGTGTTTTTCAGCAGAAATAAACACGTTTTGGCAACTTTGGTCACCACCATGTAAGTTATATGGCAGGAACAGCACAGTTTTCAAAACGTGTTTTTCAGCCCGAAATAAATGCGTTTTCTCAGCTCTTAGAATCGCAGTGTAACTGCCTGTCTCAGAAGAGCACACTGAGTCAGCCCTTAACCCCAGTGTGCTGAAATTGTCAAAACGTGTTTTACAGCAGAAATAAACACGTTTTGGCAACTTTGGTCAGCACCATGTAACTTATAGGGCAGGAACAGCACAGTTTTCAAAACGTGTTTTTCAGCCCGAAATAAACGCGTTTTCTCAGCCCTTAGAATCACAGTGTAACTGCCTGGCTCAGAAGAGCACACTGAGTCAGCCCTTAACCCCAGTGTGCTGAAATTGTCAAAACGTGTTTTTCAGCAGAAATAAACACGTTTTGGCAACTTTGGTCACCACCATGTAAGTTATATGGCAGGAACAGCACAGTTTTCAAAACGTGTTTTTCAGCCCGAAATAAACGCGTTTTCTCAGCCCTTAGAATCACAGTGTAACTGCCTGTCTCAGAAGAGCACAGTGAGTCAGCCCCTAACCCCAGTGTGCTGAAATTGTCAAAACGTGTTTTTCAGCAGAAATAAACACGTTTTGGCAACTTTGGTCACCACCAGGTAAGATATATGGCAGGAACAGCACAGTTTTCAAAACGTGTTTTTCAGCACGAAATAAACGCGTTTTCTCTGCCCTTAGAATCACAGTGTAACTGCCTGTCTCAGAAGAGCACAGTGAGTCAGCCCTTAACCCCAGTGTGCTGAAATTGTCAAAACGTGTTTTTCAGCAGAAATAAACACGTTTTGGCAACTTTGGTCACCACCAGGTAAGTTATATGGCAGGAACAGCACAGTTTTCAAAACGTGTTTTTCAGCCCGAAATAAACGCGTTTTCTCAGCTCTTAGAATCGCAGTGTAACTGCCTGTCTCAGAAGAGCACACTGAGTCAGCCCTTAACCCCAGTGTGCTGAAATTGTCAAAACGTGTTTTACAGCAGAAATAAACACGTTTTGGCAACTTTGGTCAGCACCATGTAACTTATAGGGCAGGAACAGCACAGTTTTCAAAACGTGTTTTTCAGCCCGAAATAAACGCGTTTTCTCAGCCCTTAGAATCACAGTGTAACTGCCTGTCTCAGAAGAGCACAGTGAGTCAGCCCTTAACCCCAGTGTGCTGAAATTGTCAAAACGTGTTTTTCAGCAGAAATAAACACGTTTTGGCAACTTTGGTCACCACCATGTAAGTTATATGGCAGGAACAGCACAGTTTTCAAAACGTGTTTTTCAGCCTGAAATAAACGCGTTTTCTCAGCTCTTAGAATCGCAGTGTAACTGCCTGTCTCAGAAGAGCACAGTGAGTCAGCCCTTAACCCCAGTGTGCTGAAATTGTCAAAACGTGTTTTACAGCAGAAATAAACACGTTTTGGCAACTTTGGTCACCACCATGTAAGTTATAGGGCATAAACAGCACAGTTTTCAAAACGTGTTTTTCAGCCCGAAATAAACGCGTTTTCTCAGCCCTTAGAATCACAGTGTAACTGCCTGGCTCAGAAGAGCAAACTGAATCAGCCCTTAACCCCATTGTGCTGAAATTGTCAAAACGTGTTTTTCAGCAGAAATAAACACGTTTTGGCAACTTTGGTCACCACCATGTAAGTTATAGGGCAGGAACAGCACAGTTTTCAAAACGTGTTTTTCAGCCCGAAATAAACGCGTTTTCTCAGCTCTTAGAATCGCAGTGTAACTGCCTGTCTCAGAAGAGCACACTGAGTCAGCCCTTAACCCCAGTGTGCTGAAATTGTCAAAACGTGTTTTTCAGCAGAAATAAACACGTTTTGGCAACTTTGGTCACCACCATGTAAGTTATAGGGCAGGAACAGCACAGTTTTCAAAACGTGTTTTTCAGCCCGAAATAAACGCGTTTTCTCAGCTCTTAGAAACGCAGTGTAACTGCCTGTCTCAGAAGAGCACACTGAGTCAGCCCTTAACCCCAGTGTGCTGAAATTGTCAAAACGTGTTTTTCAGCAGAAATAAACACGTTTTGGCAACTTTGGTCACCACCATGTAAGTTATAGGGCAGGAACAGCACAGTTTTCAAAACGTGTTTTTCAGCCCGAAATAAACGCGTTTTCTCAGCCCTTAGAATCACAGTGTAACTGCCTGTCTCAGAAGAGCAAACTGAGTCAGCCCTTAACCCCAGTGTGCTGAAATTGTCAAAACGTGTTTTACAGCAGAAATAAACACGTTTTGGCAACTTTGGTCACCACCATGTAAGTTATAGGGCAGGAACAGCACAGTTTTCAAAACGTGTTTTTCAGCCCGAAATAAACGCGTTTTCTCAGCCCTTAGAATCACAGTGTAACTGCCTGGCTCAGAAGAGCAAACTGAGTCAGCCCTTAACCCCAGTGTGCTGAAATTGTCAAAACGTGTTTTACAGCAGAAATAAACACGTTTTGGCAACTTTGGTCACCACCATGTAAGTTATAGGGCAGGAACAGCACAGTTTTCAAAACGTGTTTTTCAGCCCGAAATAAACGCGTTTTCTCAGCCCTTAGAATCACAGTGTAACTGCCTGGCTCAGAAGAGCAAACTGAGTCAGCCCTTAACCCCAGTGTGCTGAAATTGTCAAAACGTGTTTTTCAGCAGAAATAAACACGTTTTGGCAACTTTGGTCACCACCATGTAAGTTATAGGGCAGGAACAGCACAGTTTTCAAAACGTGTTTTTCAGCCCGAAATAAACGCGTTTTCTCAGCCCTTAGAATCACAGTGTAACTGCCTGGCTCAGAAGAGCAAACTGAGTCAGCCCTTAACCCCAGTGTGCTGAAATTGTCAAAACGTGTTTTTCAGCAGAAATAAACACGTTTTGGCAACTTTGGTCACCACCATGTAAGTTATAGGGCAGGAACAGCACAGTTTTCAAAACGTGTTTTTCAGCCCGAAATAAACGCGTTTTCTCAGCCCTTAGAATCACAGTGTAACTGCCTGGCTCAGAAGAGCACACTGAGTCAGCCCTTAACCCCAGTGTGCTGAAATTGTCAAAACGTGTTTTACAGCAGAAATAAACACGTTTTGGCAACTTTGGTCACCACCATGTAAGTTATAGGGCAGGAACAGCACAGTTTTCAAAACGTGTTTTTCAGCCCGAAATAAACGCGTTTTCTCAGGCCTTAGAATCACAGTGTAAATGCCTGGCTCAGAAGAGCAAACTGAGTCAGCCCTTAACCCCAGTGTGCTGAAATTGTCAAAACGTGTTTTTCAGCAGAAATAAACACGTTTTGGCAACTTTGGTCACCACCATGTAAGTTATAGGGCAGGAACAGCACAGTTTTCAAAACGTGTTTTTCAGCCCGAAATAAACGCGTTTTCTCAGCCCTTAGAATCACAGTGTAAATGCCTGGCTCAGAAGAGCAAACTGAGTCAGCCCTTAACCCCAGTGTGCTGAAATTGTCAAAACGTGTTTTTCAGCAGAAATAAACACGTTTTGGCAACTTTGGTCACCACCATGTAAGTTATAGGGCAGGAACAGCACAGTTTTCAAAACGTGTTTTTCAGCCCGAAATAAACGCGTTTTCTCAGCTCTTAGAATCGCAGTGTAACTGCCTGTCTCAGAAGAGCACACTGAGTCAGCCCTTAACCCCAGTGTGCTGAAATTGTCAAAACGTGTTTTTCAGCAGAAATAAACACGTTTTGGCAACTTTGGTCACCACCATGTAAGTTATAGGGCATAAACAGCACAGTTTTCAAAACGTGTTTTTCAGCCCGAAATAAACGCGTTTTCTCAGCCCTTAGAATCACAGTGTAACTGCCTGGCTCAGAAGAGCAAACTGAGTCAGCCCTTAACCCCAGTGTGCTGAAATTGTCAAAACGTGTTTTTCAGCAGAAATAAACACGTTTTGGCAACTTTGGTCACCACCATGTAAGTTATAGGGCAGGAACAGCACAGTTTTCAAAACGTGTTTTTCAGCCCGAAATAAACGCGTTTTCTCAGCTCTTAGAATCGCAGTGTAACTGCCTGTCTCAGAAGAGCACACTGAGTCAGCCCTTAACCCCAGTGTGCTGAAATTGTCAAAACGTGTTTTACAGCAGAAATAAACACGTTTTGGCAACTTTGGTCAGCACCATGTAACTTATAGGGCAGGAACAGCACAGTTTTCAAAACGTGTTTTTCAGCCCGAAATAAACGCGTTTTCTCAGCCCTTAGAATCACAGTGTAACTGCCTGGCTCAGAAGAGCACACTGAGTCAGCCCTTAACCCCAGTGTGCTGAAATTGGCAAAACGTGTTTTTCAGCAGAAATAAACACGTTTTGGCAACTTTGGTCACCACCATGTAAGTTATATGGCAGGAACAGCACAGTTTTCAAAACGTGTTTTTCAGCCCGAAATAAACGCGTTTTCTCAGCCCTTAGAATCACAGTGTAACTGCCTGTCTCAGAAGAGCACAGTGAGTCAGCCCTTAACCCCAGTGTGCTGAAATTGTCAAAACGTGTTTTTCAGCAGAAATAAACACGTTTTGGCAACTTTGGTCACCACCAGGTAAGTTATATGGCAGGAACAGCACAGTTTTCAAAACGTGTTTTTCAGCACGAAATAAACGCGTTTTCTCAGCCCTTAGAATCACAGTGTAACTGCCTGGCTCAGAAGAGCAAACTGAGTCAGCCCTTAACCCCAGTGTGCTGAAATTGTCAAAACGTGTTTTTCAGCAGAAATAAACACGTTTTGGCAACTTTGGTCACCACCAGGTAAGTTATATGGCAGGAACAGCACAGTTTTCAAAACGTGTTTTTCAGCACGAAATAAACGCGTTTTCTCTGCCCTTAGAATCAAAGTGTAACTGCCTGTCTCAGAAGAGCACAGTGAGTCAGCCCTTAACCCCAGTGTGCTGAAATTGTCAAAACGTGTTTTTCAGCAGAAATAAACACGTTTTGGCAACTTTGGTCACCACCAGGTAAGTTATATGGCAGGAACAGCACAGTTTTCAAAACGTGTTTTTCAGCCCGAAATAAACGCGTTTTCTCAGCTCTTAGAATCGCAGTGTAACTGCCTGTCTCAGAAGAGCACACTGAGTCAGCCCTTAACCCCAGTGTGCTGAAATTGTCAAAACGTGTTTTACAGCAGAAATAAACACGTTTTGGCAACTTTGGTCAGCACCATGTAACTTATAGGGCAGGAACAGCACAGTTTTCAAAACGTGTTTTTCAGCCCGAAATAAACGCGTTTTCTCAGCCCTTAGAATCACAGTGTATCTGCCTGTCTCAGAAGAGCACAGTGAGTCAGCCCTTAACCCCAGTGTGCTGAAATTGTCAAAACGTGTTTTTCAGCAGAAATAAACACGTTTTGGCAACTTTGGTCACCACCATGTAAGTTATATGGCAGGAACAGCACAGTTTTCAAAACGTGTTTTTCAGCCCGAAATAAACGCGTTTTCTCAGCTCTTAGAATCGCAGTGTAACTGCCTGTCTCAGAAGAGCACAGTGAGTCAGCCCTTAACCCCAGTGTGCTGAAATTGTCAAAACGTGTTTTACAGCAGAAATAAACACGTTTTGGCAACTTTGGTCACCACCATGTAAGTTATATGGCATGAACAGCACAGTTTTCAAAACGTGTTTTTCAGCCCGAAATAAACGCGTTTTCTCAGCTCTTAGAATCGCAGTGTAACTGCCTGTCTCAGAAGAGCACAGTGAGTCAGCCCTTAACCCCAGTGTGCTGAAATTGTCAAAACGTGTTTTACAGCAGAAATAAACACGTTTTGGCAACTTTGGTCACCACCATGTAACTTATAGGGCAGGAACAGCACAGTTTTCAAAACGTGTTTTTCAGCCCGAAATAAACGCGTTTTCTCAGCCCTTAGAATCACAGTGTAACTGCCTGTCTCAGAAGAGCACACTGAGTCAGCCCTTAACCCCAGTGTGCTGAAATTGTCAAAACGTGTTTTACAGCAGAAATAAACACGTTTTGGCAACTTTGGTCAGCACCATGTAACTTATAGGGCAGGAACAGCACAGTTTTCAAAACGTGTTTTTCAGCCCGAAATAAACGCGTTTTCTCAGCCCTTAGAATCACAGTGTAACTGCCTGGCTCAGAAGAGCACACTGAGTCAGCCCTTAACCCCAGTGTGCTGAAATTGTCAAAACGTGTTTTTCAGCAGAAATAAACACGTTTTGGCAACTTTGGTCACCACCATGTAAGTTATAGGGCAGGAACAGCACAGTTTTCAAAACGTGTTTTTCAGCCCGAAATAAACGCGTTTTCTCAGCCCTTAGAATCACAGTGTAACTGCCTGGCTCAGAAGAGCAAACTGAGTCAGCCCTTAACCCCAGTGTGCTGAAATTGTCAAAACGTGTTTTTCAGCAGAAATAAACACGTTTTGGCAACTTTGGTCACCACCATGTAAGTTATAGGGCAGGAACAGCACAGTTTTCAAAACGTGTTTTTCAGCCCGAAATAAACGCGTTTTCTCAGCCCTTAGAATCACAGTGTAACTGCCTGGCTCAGAAGAGCACACTGAGTCAGCCCTTAACCCCAGTGTGCTGAAATTGTCTAAACGTGTTTTACAGCAGAAATAAACACGTTTTGGCAACTTTGGTCACCACCATGTAAGTTATAGGGCAGGAACAGCACAGTTTTCAAAACGTGTTTTTCAGCCCGAAATAAACGCGTTTTCTCAGCCCTTAGAATCACAGTGTAAATGCCTGGCTCAGAAGAGCAAACTGAGTCAGCCCTTAACCCCAGTGTGCTGAAATTGTCAAAACGTGTTTTTCAGCAGAAATAAACACGTTTTGGCAACTTTGGTCACCACCATGTAAGTTATATGGCAGGAACAGCACAGTTTTCAAAACGTGTTTTTCAGCCCGAAATAAACGCGTTTTCTCAGCTCTTAGAATCGCAGTGTAACTGCCTGTCTCAGAAGAGCACACTGAGTCAGCCCTTAACCCCAGTGTGCTGAAATTGTCAAAACGTGTTTTACAGCAGAAATAAACACGTTTTGGCAACTTTGGTCAGCACCATGTAACTTATAGGGCAGGAACAGCACAGTTTTCAAAACGTGTTTTTCAGCCCGAAATAAACGCGTTTTCTCAGCCCTTAGAATCACAGTGTAACTGCCTGGCTCAGAAGAGCAAACTGAGTCAGCCCTTAACCCCAGTGTGCTGAAATTGTCAAAACGTGTTTTTCAGCAGAAATAAACACGTTTTGGCAACTTTGGTCACCACCATGTAAGTTATAGGGCAGGAACAGCACAGTTTTCAAAACGTGTTTTTCAGCCCGAAATAAACGCGTTTTCTCAGCCCTTAGAATCACAGTGTAACTGCCTGGCTCAGAAGAGCACACTGAGTCAGCCCTTAACCCCAGTGTGCTGAAATTGTCAAAACGTGTTTTACAGCAGAAATAAACACGTTTTGGCAACTTTGGTCACCACCATGTAAGTTATAGGGCAGGAACAGCACAGTTTTCAAAACGTGTTTTTCAGCCCGAAATAAACGCGTTTTCTCAGGCCTTAGAATCACAGTGTAAATGCCTGGCTCAGAAGAGCAAACTGAGTCAGCCCTTAACCCCAGTGTGCTGAAATTGTCAAAACGTGTTTTTCAGCAGAAATAAACACGTTTTGGCAACTTTGGTCACCACCATGTAAGTTATAGGGCAGGAACAGCACAGTTTTCAAAACGTGTTTTTCAGCCCGAAATAAACGCGTTTTCTCAGCCCTTAGAATCACAGTGTAAATGCCTGGCTCAGAAGAGCAAACTGAGTCAGCCCTTAACCCCAGTGTGCTGAAATTGTCAAAACGTGTTTTTCAGCAGAAATAAACACGTTTTGGCAACTTTGGTCACCACCATGTAAGTTATAGGGCAGGAACAGCACAGTTTTCAAAACGTGTTTTTCAGCCCGAAATAAACGCGTTTTCTCAGCTCTTAGAATCGCAGTGTAACTGCCTGTCTCAGAAGAGCACACTGAGTCAGCCCTTAACCCCAGTGTGCTGAAATTGTCAAAACGTGTTTTTCAGCAGAAATAAACACGTTTTGGCAACTTTGGTCACCACCATGTAAGTTATAGGGCATAAACAGCACAGTTTTCAAAACGTGTTTTTCAGCCCGAAATAAACGCGTTTTCTCAGCCCTTAGAATCACAGTGTAACTGCCTGGCTCAGAAGAGCAAACTGAGTCAGCCCTTAACCCCAGTGTGCTGAAATTGTCAAAACGTGTTTTTCAGCAGAAATAAACACGTTTTGGCAACTTTGGTCACCACCATGTAAGTTATAGGGCAGGAACAGCACAGTTTTCAAAACGTGTTTTTCAGCCCGAAATAAACGCGTTTTCTCAGCTCTTAGAATCGCAGTGTAACTGCCTGTCTCAGAAGAGCACACTGAGTCAGCCCTTAACCCCAGTGTGCTGAAATTGTCAAAACGTGTTTTACAGCAGAAATAAACACGTTTTGGCAACTTTGGTCAGCACCATGTAACTTATAGGGCAGGAACAGCACAGTTTTCAAAACGTGTTTTTCAGCCCGAAATAAACGCGTTTTCTCAGCCCTTAGAATCACAGTGTAACTGCCTGGCTCAGAAGAGCACACTGAGTCAGCCCTTAACCCCAGTGTGCTGAAATTGGCAAAACGTGTTTTTCAGCAGAAATAAACACGTTTTGGCAACTTTGGTCACCACCATGTAAGTTATATGGCAGGAACAGCACAGTTTTCAAAACGTGTTTTTCAGCCCGAAATAAACGCGTTTTCTCAGCCCTTAGAATCACAGTGTAACTGCCTGTCTCAGAAGAGCACAGTGAGTCAGCCCTTAACCCCAGTGTGCTGAAATTGTCAAAACGTGTTTTTCAGCAGAAATAAACACGTTTTGGCAACTTTGGTCACCACCAGGTAAGTTATATGGCAGGAACAGCACAGTTTTCAAAACGTGTTTTTCAGCACGAAATAAACGCGTTTTCTCTGCCCTTAGAATCAAAGTGTAACTGCCTGTCTCAGAAGAGCACAGTGAGTCAGCCCTTAACCCCAGTGTGCTGAAATTGTCAAAACGTGTTTTTCAGCAGAAATAAACACGTTTTGGCAACTTTGGTCACCACCAGGTAAGTTATATGGCAGGAACAGCACAGTTTTCAAAACGTGTTTTTCAGCCCGAAATAAACGCGTTTTCTCAGCTCTTAGAATCGCAGTGTAACTGCCTGTCTCAGAAGAGCACACTGAGTCAGCCCTTAACCCCAGTGTGCTGAAATTGTCAAAACGTGTTTTACAGCAGAAATAAACACGTTTTGGCAACTTTGGTCAGCACCATGTAACTTATAGGGCAGGAACAGCACAGTTTTCAAAACGTGTTTTTCAGCCCGAAATAAACGCGTTTTCTCAGCCCTTAGAATCACAGTGTATCTGCCTGTCTCAGAAGAGCACAGTGAGTCAGCCCTTAACCCCAGTGTGCTGAAATTGTCAAAACGTGTTTTTCAGCAGAAATAAACACGTTTTGGCAACTTTGGTCACCACCATGTAAGTTATATGGCAGGAACAGCACAGTTTTCAAAACGTGTTTTTCAGCCCGAAATAAACGCGTTTTCTCAGCTCTTAGAATCGCAGTGTAACTGCCTGTCTCAGAAGAGCACAGTGAGTCAGCCCTTAACCCCAGTGTGCTGAAATTGTCAAAACGTGTTTTACAGCAGAAATAAACACGTTTTGGCAACTTTGGTCACCACCATGTAAGTTATATGGCATGAACAGCACAGTTTTCAAAACGTGTTTTTCAGCCCGAAATAAACGCGTTTTCTCAGCTCTTAGAATCGCAGTGTAACTGCCTGTCTCAGAAGAGCACAGTGAGTCAGCTCTTAACCCCAGTGTGCTGAAATTGTCAAAACGTGTTTTACAGCAGAAATAAACACGTTTTGGCAACTTTGGTCACCACCATGTAACTTATAGGGCAGGAACAGCACAGTTTTCAAAACGTGTTTTTCAGCCCGAAATAAACGCGTTTTCTCAGCCCTTAGAATCACAGTGTAACTGCCTGTCTCAGAAGAGCACACTGAGTCAGCCCTTAACCCCAGTGTGCTGAAATTGTCAAAACGTGTTTTACAGCAGAAATAAACACGTTTTGGCAACTTTGGTCAGCACCATGTAACTTATAGGGCAGGAACAGCACAGTTTTCAAAACGTGTTTTTCAGCCCGAAATAAACGCGTTTTCTCAGCCCTTAGAATCACAGTGTAACTGCCTGGCTCAGAAGAGCACACTGAGTCAGCCCTTAACCCCAGTGTGCTGAAATTGTCAAAACGTGTTTTTCAGCAGAAATAAACACGTTTTGGCAACTTTGGTCACCACCATGTAAGTTATAGGGCAGGAACAGCACAGTTTTCAAAACGTGTTTTTCAGCCCGAAATAAACGCGTTTTCTCAGCCCTTAGAATCACAGTGTAACTGCCTGGCTCAGAAGAGCAAACTGAGTCAGCCCTTAACCCCAGTGTGCTGAAATTGTCAAAACGTGTTTTTCAGCAGAAATAAACACGTTTTGGCAACTTTGGTCACCACCATGTAAGTTATAGGGCAGGAACAGCACAGTTTTCAAAACGTGTTTTTCAGCCCGAAATAAACGCGTTTTCTCAGCCCTTAGAATCACAGTGTAACTGCCTGGCTCAGAAGAGCACACTGAGTCAGCCCTTAACCCCAGTGTGCTGAAATTGTCTAAACGTGTTTTACAGCAGAAATAAACACGTTTTGGCAACTTTGGTCACCACCATGTAAGTTATAGGGCAGGAACAGCACAGTTTTCAAAACGTGTTTTTCAGCCCGAAATAAACGCGTTTTCTCAGCCCTTAGAATCACAGTGTAAATGCCTGGCTCAGAAGAGCAAACTGAGTCAGCCCTTAACCCCAGTGTGCTGAAATTGTCAAAACGTGTTTTTCAGCAGAAATAAACACGTTTTGGCAACTTTGGTCACCACCATGTAAGTTATATGGCAGGAACAGCAAAGTTTTCAAAACGTGTTTTTCAGCCCGAAATAAACGCGTTTTCTCAGCTCTTAGAATCGCAGTGTAACTGCCTGTCTCAGAAGAGCACACTGAGTCAGCCCTTAACCCCAGTGTGCTGAAATTGTCAAAACGTGTTTTACAGCAGAAATAAACACGTTTTGGCAACTTTGGTCAGCACCATGTAACTTATAGGGCAGGAACAGCACAGTTTTCAAAACGTGTTTTTCAGCCCGAAATAAACGCGTTTTCTCAGCCCTTAGAATCACAGTGTAACTGCCTGGCTCAGAAGAGCACACTGAGTCAGCCCTTAACCCCAGTGTGCTGAAATTGTCAAAACGTGTTTTTCAGCAGAAATAAACACGTTTTGGCAACTTTGGTCACCACCATGTAAGTTATATGGCAGGAACAGCACAGTTTTCAAAACGTGTTTTTCAGCCCGAAATAAACGCGTTTTCTCAGCCCTTAGAATCACAGTGTAACTGCCTGTCTCAGAAGAGCACAGTGAGTCAGCCCTTAACCCCAGTGTGCTGAAATTGTCAAAACGTGTTTTTCAGCAGAAATAAACACGTTTTGGCAACTTTGGTCACCACCAGGTAAGTTATATGGCAGGAACAGCACAGTTTTCAAAACGTGTTTTTCAGCACGAAATAAACGCGTTTTCTCTGCCCTTAGAATCACAGTGTAACTGCCTGTCTCAGAAGAGCACAGTGAGTCAGCCCTTAACCCCAGTGTGCTGAAATTGTCAAAACGTGTTTTTCAGCAGAAATAAACACCTTTTGGCAACTTTGGTCACCACCAGGTAAGTTATATGGCAGGAACAGCACAGTTTTCAAAACGTGTTTTTCAGCCCGAAATAAACGCGTTTTCTCAGCTCTTAGAATCGCAGTGTAACTGCCTGTCTCAGAAAAGCACACTGAGTCAGCCCTTAACCCCAGTGTGCTGAAATTGTCAAAACGTGTTTTACAGCAGAAATAAACACGTTTTGGCAACTTTGGTCAGCACCATGTAACTTATAGGGCAGGAACAGCACAGTTTTCAAAACGTGTTTTTCAGCCCGAAATAAACGCGTTTTCTCAGCCCTTAGAATCACAGTGTAACTGCCTGTCTCAGAAGAGCACAGTGAGTCAGCCCTTAACCCCAGTGTGCTGAAATTGTCAAAACGTGTTTTTCAGCAGAAATAAACACGTTTTGGCAACTTTGGTCACCACCATGTAAGTTATATGGCAGGAACAGCACAGTTTTCAAAACGTGTTTTTCAGCCCGAAATAAACGCGTTTTCTCAGCTCTTAGAATCGCAGTGTAACTGCCTGTCTCAGAAGAGCACAGTGAGTCAGCCCTTAACCCCAGTGTGCTGAAATTGTCAAAACGTGTTTTACAGCAGAAATAAACACGTTTTGGCAACTTTGGTCACCACCATGTAAGTTATATGGCATGAACAGCACAGTTTTCAAAACGTGTTTTTCAGCCCGAAATAAACGCGTTTTCTCAGCTCTTAGAATCGCAGTGTAACTGCCTGTCTCAGAAGAGCACAGTGAGTCAGCCCTTAACCCCAGTGTGCTGAAATTGTCAAAACGTGTTTTACAGCAGAAATAAACACGTTTTGGCAACTTTGGTCACCAACATGTAACTTATAGGGCAGGAACAGCACAGTTTTCAAAACGTGTTTTTCAGCCCGAAATAAACGCGTTTTCTCAGCCCTTAGAATCACAGTGTAACTGCCTGTCTCAGAAGAGCACACTGAGTCAGCCCTTAACCCCAGTGTGCTGAAATTGTCAAAACGTGTTTTACAGCAGAAATAAACACGTTTTGGCAACTTTGGTCAGCACCATGTAACTTATAGTGCAGGAACAGCACAGTTTTCAAAACGTGTTTTTCAGCCCGAAATAAACGCGTTTTCTCAGCCCTTAGAATCACAGTGTAACTGCCTGGCTCAGAAGAGCACACTGAGTCAGCCCTTAACCCCAGTGTGCTGAAATTGTCAAAACGTGTTTTTCAGCAGAAATAAACACGTTTTGGCAACTTTGGTCACCACCATGTAAGTTATAGGGCAGGAACAGCACAGTTTTCAAAACGTGTTTTTCAGCCCGAAATAAACGCGTTTTCTCAGCCCTTAGAATCACAGTGTAACTGCCTGGCTCAGAAGAGCAAACTGAGTCAGCCCTTAACCCCAGTGTGCTGAAATTGTCAAAACGTGTTTTTCAGCAGAAATAAACACGTTTTGGCAACTTTGGTCACCACCATGTAAGTTATATGGCAGGAACAGCACAGTTTTCAAAACGTGTTTTTCAGCTCGAAATAAACGCGTTTTCTCAGCCCTTAGAATCACAGTGTAACTGCCTGGCTCAGAAGAGCACACTGAGTCAGCCCTTAACCCCAGTGTGCTGAAATTGTCAAAACGTGTTTTTCAGCAGAAATAAACACGTTTTGGCAACTTTGGTCACCACCATGTAAGTTATAGGGCAGGAACAGCACAGTTTTCAAAACGTGTTTTTCAGCCCGAAATAAACGCGTTTTCTCAGCCCTTAGAATCACAGTGTAACTGCCTGGCTCAGAAGAGCACACTGAGTCAGCCCTTAACCCCAGTGTGCTGAAATTGTCTAAACGTGTTTTACAGCAGAAATAAACACGTTTTGGCAACTTTGGTCACCACCATGTAAGTTATAGGGCAGGAACAGCACAGTTTTCAAAACGTGTTTTTCAGCCCGAAATAAACGCGTTTTCTCAGCCCTTAGAATCACAGTGTAAATGCCTGGCTCAGAAGAGCAAACTGAGTCAGCCCTTAACCCCAGTGTGCTGAAATTGTCAAAACGTGTTTTTCAGCAGAAATAAACACGTTTTGGCAACTTTGGTCACCACCATGTAAGTTATATGGCAGGAACAGCACAGTTTTCAAAACGTGTTTTTCAGCCCGAAATAAACGCGTTTTCTCAGCTCTTAGAATCGCAGTGTAACTGCCTGTCTCAGAAGAGCACACTGAGTCAGCCCTTAACCCCAGTGTGCTGAAATTGTCAAAACGTGTTTTACAGCAGAAATAAACACGTTTTGGCAACTTTGGTCAGCACCATGTAACTTATAGGGCAGGAACAGCACAGTTTTCAAAACGTGTTTTTCAGCCCGAAATAAACGCGTTTTCTCAGCCCTTAGAATCACAGTGTAACTGCCTGGCTCAGAAGAGCACACTGAGTCAGCCCTTAACCCCAGTGTGCTGAAATTGTCAAAACGTGTTTTTCAGCAGAAATAAACACGTTTTGGCAACTTTGGTCACCACCATGTAAGTTATATGGCAGGAACAGCACAGTTTTCAAAACGTGTTTTTCAGCCCGAAATAAACGCGTTTTCTCAGCCCTTAGAATCACAGTGTAACTGCCTGTCTCAGAAGAGCACAGTGAGTCAGCCCTTAACCCCAGTGTGCTGAAATTGTCAAAACGTGTTTTTCAGCAGAAATAAACACGTTTTGGCAACTTTGGTCACCACCAGGTAAGTTATATGGCAGGAACAGCACAGTTTTCAAAACGTGTTTTTCAGCACGAAATAAACGCGTTTTCTCTGCCCTTAGAATCACAGTGTAACTGCCTGTCTCAGAAGAGCACAGTGAGTCAGCCCTTAACCCCAGTGTGCTGAAATTGTCAAAACGTGTTTTTCAGCAGAAATAAACACGTTTTGGCAACTTTGGTCACCACCAGGTAAGTTATATGGCAGGAACAGCACAGTTTTCAAAACGTGTTTTTCAGCCCGAAATAAACGCGTTTTCTCAGCTCTTAGAATCGCAGTGTAACTGCCTGTCTCAGAAGAGCACACTGAGTCAGCCCTTAACCCCAGTGTGCTGAAATTGTCAAAACGTGTTTTACAGCAGAAATAAACACGTTTTGGCAACTTTGGTCAGCACCATGTAACTTATAGGGCAGGAACAGCACAGTTTTCAAAACGTGTTTTTCAGCCCGAAATAAACGCGTTTTCTCAGCCCTTAGAATCACAGTGTATCTGCCTGTCTCAGAAGAGCACAGTGAGTCAGCCCTTAACCCCAGTGTGCTGAAATTGTCAAAACGTGTTTTTCAGCAGAAATAAACACGTTTTGGCAACTTTGGTCACCACCATGTAAGTTATATGGCAGGAACAGCACAGTTTTCAAAACGTGTTTTTCAGCCCGAAATAAACGCGTTTTCTCAGCTCTTAGAATCGCAGTGTAACTGCCTGTCTCAGAAGAGCACAGTGAGTCAGCCCTTAACCCCAGTGTGCTGAAATTGTCAAAACGTGTTTTACAGCAGAAATAAACACGTTTTGGCAACTTTGGTCACCACCATGTAAGTTATATGGCATGAACAGCACAGTTTTCAAAACGTGTTTTTCAGCCCGAAATAAACGCGTTTTCTCAGCTCTTAGAATCGCAGTGTAACTGCCTGTCTCAGAAGAGCACAGTGAGTCAGCCCTTAACCCCAGTGTGCTGAAATTGTCAAAACGTGTTTTACAGCAGAAATAAACACGTTTTGGCAACTTTGGTCACCACCATGTAACTTATAGGGCAGGAACAGCACAGTTTTCAAAACGTGTTTTTCAGCCCGAAATAAACGCGTTTTCTCAGCCCTTAGAATCACAGTGTAACTGCCTGTCTCAGAAGAGCACACTGAGTCAGCCCTTAACCCCAGTGTGCTGAAATTGTCAAAACGTGTTTTACAGCAGAAATAAACACGTTTTGGCAACTTTGGTCAGTACCATGTAACTTATAGGGCAGGAACAGCACAGTTTTCAAAACGTGTTTTTCAGCCCGAAATAAACGCGTTTTCTCAGCCCTTAGAATCACAGTGTAACTGCCTGGCTCAGAAGAGCAAACTGAGTCAGCCCTTAACCCCAGTGTGCTGAAATTGTCAAAACGTGTTTTTCAGCAGAAATAAACACGTTTTGGCAACTTTGGTCACCACCATGTAAGTTATATGGCAGGAACAGCACAGTTTTCAAAACGTGTTTTTCAGCCCGAAATAAACGCGTTTTCTCAGCCCTTAGAATCACAGTGTAACTGCCTGTCTCAGAAGAGCACAGTGAGTCAGCCCTTAACCCCAGTGTGCTGAAATTGTCAAAACGTGTTTTTCAGCAGAAATAAACACGTTTTGGCAACTTTGGTCACCACCAGGTAAGTTATATGGCAGGAACAGCACAGTTTTCAAAACGTGTTTTTCAGCCCGAAATAAACGCGTTTTCTCTGCCCTTAGAATCACAGTGTAACTGCCTGTCTCAGAAGAGCACAGTGAGTCAGCCCTTAACCCCAGTGTGCTGAAATTGTCAAAACGTGTTTTTCAGCAGAAATAAACACGTTTTGGCAACTTTGGTCACCACCATGTAAGTTATATGGCAGGAACAGCACAGTTTTCAAAACGTGTTTTTCAGCTCGAAATAAACGCGTTTTCTCAGCCCTTAGAATCACAGTGTAACTGCCTGGCTCAGAAGAGCACACTGAGTCAGCCCTTAACCCCAGTGTGCTGAAATTGTCAAAACGTGTTTTACAGCAGAAATAAACACGTTTTGGCAACTTTGGTCACCACCATGTAAGTTATAGGGCAGGAACAGCACAGTTTTCAAAACGTGTTTTTCAGCCCGAAATAAACGCGTTTTCTCAGCCCTTAGAATCACAGTGTAACTGCCTGGCTCAGAAGAGCAAACTGAGTCAGCCCTTAACCCCAGTGTGCTGAAATTGTCAAAACGTGTTTTTCAGCAGAAATAAACACGTTTTGGCAACTTTGGTCACCACCATGTAAGTTATAGGGCAGGAACAGCACAGTTTTCAAAACGTGTTTTTCAGCCCGAAATAAACGCGTTTTCTCAGCCCTTAGAATCACAGTGTAACTGCCTGGCTCAGAAGAGCAAACTGAGTCAGCCCTTAACCCCAGTGTGCTGAAATTGTCAAAACGTGTTTTTCAGCAGAAATAAACACGTTTTGGTAACTTTGGTCACCACCAGGTAAGTTATAGGGCAGGAACAGCACAGTTTTCAAAACGTGTTTTTCAGCCCGAAATAAACGCGTTTTCTCAGCCCTTAGAATCACAGTGTAACTGCCTGGCTCAGAAGAGCACACTGAGTCAGCCCTTAACCCCAGTGTGCTGAAATTGTCTAAACGTGTTTTACAGCAGAAATAAACACGTTTTGGCAACTTTGGTCACCACCATGTAAGTTATAGGGCAGGAACAGCACAGTTTTCAAAACGTGTTTTTCAGCCCGAAATAAACGCGTTTTCTCAGCCCTTAGAATCACAGTGTAAATGCCTGGCTCAGAAGAGCAAACTGAGTCAGCCCTTAACCCCAGTGTGCTGAAATTGTCAAAACGTGTTTTTCAGCAGAAATAAACACGTTTTGGCAACTTTGGTCACCACCATGTAAGTTATATGGCAGGAACAGCACAGTTTTCAAAACGTGTTTTTCAGCCCGAAATAAACGCGTTTTCTCAGCTCTTAGAATCGCAGTGTAACTGCCTGTCTCAGAAGAGCACACTGAGTCAGCCCTTAACCCCAGTGTGCTGAAATTGTCAAAACGTGTTTTACAGCAGAAATAAACACGTTTTGGCAACTTTGGTCAGCACCATGTAACTTATAGGGCAGGAACAGCACAGTTTTCAAAACGTGTTTTTCAGCCCGAAATAAACGCGTTTTCTCAGCCCTTAGAATCACAGTGTAACTGCCTGGCTCAGAAGAGCACACTGAGTCAGCCCTTAACCCCAGTGTGCTGAAATTGTCAAAACGTGTTTTTCAGCAGAAATAAACACGTTTTGGCAACTTTGGTCACCACCATGTAAGTTATATGGCAGGAACAGCACAGTTTTCAAGACGTGTTTTTCAGCCCGAAATAAACGCATTTTCTCAGCCCTTAGAATCACAGTGTTACTGCCTGTCTCAGAAGAGCACAGTGAGTCAGCCCTTAACCCCAGTGTGCTGAAATTGTCAAAACGTGTTTTTCAGCAGAAATAAACACGTTTTGGCAACTTTGGTCACCACCAGGTAAGTTATATGGCAGGAACAGCACAGTTTTCAAAACGTGTTTTTCAGCCCGAAATAAACGCGTTTTCTCTGCCCTTAGAATCACAGTGTAACTGCCTGTCTCAGAAGAGCACAGTGAGTCAGCCCTTAACCCCAGTGTGCTGAAATTGTCAAAACGTGTTTTTCAGCAGAAATAAACACGTTTTGGCAACTTTGGTCACCACCAGGTAAGTTATATGGCAGGAACAGCACAGTTTTCAAAACGTGTTTTTCAGCCCGAAATAAACGCGTTTTCTCAGCTCTTAGAATCGCAGTGTAACTGCCTGTCTCAGAAGAGCACACTGAGTCAGCCCTTAACCCCAGTGTGCTGAAATTGTCAAAACGTGTTTTACAGCAAAAATAAACACGTTTTGGCAACTTTGGTCAGCACCATGTAACTTATAGGGCAGGAACAGCACAGTTTTCAAAACGTGTTTTTCAGCCCGAAATAAACGCGTTTTCTCAGCCCTTAGAATCACAGTGTAACTGCCTGTCTCAGAAGAGCACAGTGAGTCAGCCCTTAACCCCAGTGTGCTGAAATTGTCAAAACGTGTTTTTCAGCAGAAATAAACACGTTTTGGCAACTTTGGTCACCACCATGTAAGTTATATGGCAGGAACAGCACAGTTTTCAAAACGTGTTTTTCAGCCCGAAATAAACGCGTTTTCTCAGCTCTTAGAATCGCAGTGTAACTGCCTGTCTCAGAAGAGCACAGTGAGTCAGCCCTTAACCCCAGTGTGCTGAAATTGTCAAAACGTGTTTTACAGCAGAAATAAACACGTTTTGGCAACTTTGGTCACCACCATGTAAGTTATATGGCATGAACAGCACAGTTTTCAAAACGTGTTTTTCAGCCCGAAATAAACGCGTTTTCTCAGCTCTTAGAATCGCAGTGTAACTGCCTGTCTCAGAAGAGCACAGTGAGTCAGCCCTTAACCCCAGTGTGCTGAAATTGTCAAAACGTGTTTTACAGCAGAAATAAACACGTTTTGGCAACTTTGGTCACCACCATGTAACTTATAGGGCAGGAACAGCACAGTTTTCAAAACGTGTTTTTCAGCCCGAAATAAACGCGTTTTCTCAGCCCTTAGAATCACAGTGTAACTGCCTGGCTCAGAAGAGCACACTGAGTCAGCCCTTAACCCCAGTGTGCTGAAATTGTCAAAACGTGTTTTTCAGCAGAAATAAACACGTTTTGGCAACTTTGGTCACCACCATGTAAGTTATAGGGCAGGAACAGCACAGTTTTCAAAACGTGTTTTTCAGCCCGAAATAAACGCGTTTTCTCAGCTCTTAGAATCGCAGTGTAACTGCCTGTCTCAGAAGAGCACACTGAGTCAGCCCTTAACCCCAGTGTGCTGAAATTGTCAAAACGTGTTTTACAGCAGAAATAAACACGTTTTGGCAACTTTGGTCAGCACCATGTAACTTATAGGGCAGGAACAGCACAGTTTTCAAAACGTGTTTTTCAGCCCGAAATAAACGCGTTTTCTCAGCCCTTAGAATCACAGTGTAACTGCCTGGCTCAGAAGAGCACACTGAGTCAGCCCTTAACCCCAGTGTGCTGAAATTGTCTAAACGTGTTTTACAGCAGAAATAAACACGTTTTGGCAACTTTGGTCACCACCATGTAAGTTATAGGGCAGGAACAGCACAGTTTTCAAAACGTGTTTTTCAGCCCGAAATAAACGCGTTTTCTCAGCCCTTAGAATCACAGTGTAAATGCCTGGCTCAGAAGAGCAAACTGAGTCAGCCCTTAACCCCAGTGTGCTGAAATTGTCAAAACGTGTTTTTCAGCAGAAATAAACACGTTTTGGCAACTTTGGTCACCACCATGTAAGTTATATGGCAGGAACAGCACAGTTTTCAAAACGTGTTTTTCAGCCCGAAATAAACGCGTTTTCTCAGCTCTTAGAATCGCAGTGTAACTGCCTGTCTCAGAAGAGCACACTGAGTCAGCCCTTAACCCCAGTGTGCTGAAATTGTCAAAACGTGTTTTACAGCAGAAATAAACACGTTTTGGCAACTTTGGTCACCACCATGTAAGTTATAGGGCAGGAACAGCACAGTTTTCAAAACGTGTTTTTCAGCCCGAAATAAACGCGTTTTCTCAGCCCTTAGAATCACAGTGTAACTGCCTGGCTCAGAAGAGCACAGTGAGTCAGCCCTTAACCCCAGTGTGCTGAAATTGTCAAAACGTGTTTTTCAGCAGAAATAAACACGTTTTGGCAACTTTGGTCACCACCAGGTAAGTTATATGGCAGGAACAGCACAGTTTTCAAAACGTGTTTTTCAGCCCGAAATAAACGCGTTTTCTCTGCCCTTAGAATCACAGTGTAACTGCCTGTCTCAGAAGAGCACAGTGAGTCAGCCCTTAACCCCAGTGTGCTGAAATTGTCAAAACGTGTTTTTCAGCAGAAATAAACACGTTTTGGCAACTTTGGTCACCACCAGGTAAGTTATATGGCAGGAACAGCACAGTTTTCAAAACGTGTTTTTCAGCCCGAAATAAACGCGTTTTCTCAGCTCTTAGAATCGCAGTGTAACTGCCTGTCTCAGAAGAGCACACTGAGTCAGCCCTTAACCCCAGTGTGCTGAAATTGTCAAAACGTGTTTTACAGCAAAAATAAACACGTTTTGGCAACTTTGGTCAGCACCATGTAACTTATAGGGCAGGAACAGCACAGTTTTCAAAACGTGTTTTTCAGCCCGAAATAAACGCGTTTTCTCAGCCCTTAGAATCACAGTGTAACTGCCTGGCTCAGAAGAGCACACTGAGTCAGCCCTTAACCCCAGTGTGCTGAAATTGTCAAAACGTGTTTTTCAGCAGAAATAAACACGTTTTGGCAACTTTGGTCACCACCATGTAAGTTATATGGCAGGAACAGCACAGTTTTCAAAACGTGTTTTTCAGCCCGAAATAAACGCGTTTTCTCAGCTCTTAGAATCGCAGTGTAACTGCCTGTCTCAGAAGAGCACAGTGAGTCAGCCCTTAACCCCAGTGTGCTGAAATTGACAAAACGTGTTTTACAGCAGAAATAAACACGTTTTGGCAACTTTGGTCACCACCATGTAAGTTATATGGCATGAACAGCACAGTTTTCAAAACGTGTTTTTCAGCCCGAAATAAACGCGTTTTCTCAGCTCTTAGAATCGCAGTGTAACTGCCTGTCTCAGAAGAGCACAGTGAGTCAGCCCTTAACCCCAGTGTGCTGAAATTGTCAAAACGTGTTTTACAGCAGAAATAAACACGTTTTGGCAACTTTGGTCACCACCATGTAACTTATAGGGCAGGAACAGCACAGTTTTCAAAACGTGTTTTTCAGCCCGAAATAAACGCGTTTTCTCAGCCCTTAGAATCACAGTGTAACTGCCTGGCTCAGAAGAGCACACTGAGTCAGCCCTTAACCCCAGTGTGCTGAAATTGTCAAAACGTGTTTTTCAGCAGAAATAAACACGTTTTGGCAACTTTGGTCACCACCATGTAAGTTATAGGGCAGGAACAGCACAGTTTTCAAAACGTGTTTTTCAGCCCGAAATAAACGCGTTTTCTCAGCTCTTAGAATCGCAGTGTAACTGCCTGTCTCAGAAGAGCACACTGAGTCAGCCCTTAACCCCAGTGTGCTGAAATTGTCAAAACGTGTTTTACAGCAGAAATAAACACGTTTTGGCAACTTTGGTCACCACCATGTAAGTTATAGGGCATAAACAGCACAGTTTTCAAAACGTGTTTTTCAGCCCGAAATAAACGCGTTTTCTCAGCCCTTAGAATCACAGTGTAACTGCCTGGCTCAGAAGAGCAAACTGAGTCAGCCCTTAACCCCAGTGTGCTGAAATTGTCAAAACGTGTTTTTCAGCAGAAATAAACACGTTTTGGCAACTTTGGTCACCACCATGTAAGTTATAGGGCAGGAACAGCACAGTTTTCAAAACGTGTTTTTCAGCCCGAAATAAACGCGTTTTCTCAGCCCTTAGAATCACAGTGTAACTGCCTGGCTCAGAAGAGCACACTGAGTCAGCCCTTAACCCCAGTGTGCTGAAATTGTCAAAACGTGTTTTTCAGCAGAAATAAACACGTTTTGGCAACTTTGGTCACCACCATGTAAGTTATAGGGCAGGAACAGCACAGTTTTCAAAACGTGTTTTTCAGCCCGAAATAAACGCGTTTTCTCAGCCCTTAGAATCACAGTGTAACTGCCTGGCTCAGAAGAGCAAACTGAGTCAGCCCTTAACCCCAGTGTGCTGAAATTGTCAAAACGTGTTTTTCAGCAGAAATAAACACGTTTTGGCAACTTTGGTCACCACCATGTAAGTTATAGGGCAGGAACAGCACAGTTTTCAAAACGTGTTTTTCAGCCCGAAATAAACGCGTTTTCTCAGCCCTTAGAATCACAGTGTAACTGCCTGGCTCAGAAGAGCACACTGAGTCAGCCCTTAACCCCAGTGTGCTGAAATTGTCTAAACGTGTTTTACAGCAGAAATAAACACGTTTTGGCAACTTTGGTCACCACCATGTAAGTTATAGGGCAGGAACAGCACAGTTTTCAAAACGTGTTTTTCAGCCCGAAATAAACGCGTTTTCTCAGCCCTTAGAATCACAGTGTAAATGCCTGGCTCAGAAGAGCAAACTGAGTCAGCCCTTAACCCCAGTGTGCTGAAATTGTCAAAACGTGTTTTTCAGCAGAAATAAACACGTTTTGGCAACTTTGGTCACCACCATGTAAGTTATATGGCAGGAACAGCACAGTTTTCAAAACGTGTTTTTCAGCCCGAAATAAACGCGTTTTCTCAGCTCTTAGAATCGCAGTGTAACTGCCTGTCTCAGAAGAGCACACTGAGTCAGCCCTTAACCCCAGTGTGCTGAAATTGTCAAAACGTGTTTTACAGCAGAAATAAACACGTTTTGGCAACTTTGGTCAGCACCATGTAACTTATAGGGCAGGAACAGCACAGTTTTCAAAACGTGTTTTTCAGCCCGAAATAAACGCGTTTTCTCAGCCCTTAGAATCACAGTGTAACTGCCTGGCTCAGAAGAGCACACTGAGTCAGCCCTTAACCCCAGTGTGCTGAAATTGTCAAAACGTGTTTTTCAGCAGAAATAAACACGTTTTGGCAACTTTGGTCACCACCATGTAAGTTATATGGCAGGAACAGCACAGTTTTCAAAACGTGTTTTTCAGCCCGAAATAAACGCGTTTTCTCAGCCCTTAGAATCACAGTGTAACTGCCTGTCTCAGAAGAGCACAGTGAGTCAGCCCTTAACCCCAGTGTGCTGAAATTGTCAAAACGTGTTTTTCAGCAGAAATAAACACGTTTTGGCAACTTTGGTCACCACCAGGTAAGTTATATGGCAGGAACAGCACAGTTTTCAAAACGTGTTTTTCAGCCCGAAATAAACGCGTTTTCTCAGCTCTTAGAATCGCAGTGTAACTGCCTGTCTCAGAAGAGCACAGTGAGTCAGCCCTTAACCCCAGTGTGCTGAAATTGTCAAAACGTGTTTTACAGCAGAAATAAACACGTTTTGGCAACTTTGGTCACCAACATGTAACTTATAGGGCAGGAACAGCACAGTTTTCAAAACGTGTTTTTCAGCCCGAAATAAACGCGTTTTCTCAGCCCTTAGAATCACAGTGTAACTGCCTGTCTCAGAAGAGCACACTGAGTCAGCCCTTAACCCCAGTGTGCTGAAATTGTCAAAACGTGTTTTTCAGCAGAAATAAACACGTTTTGGCAACTTTGGTCACCACCATGTAAGTTATAGGGCAGGAACAGCACAGTTTTCAAAACGTGTTTTTCAGCCCGAAATAAACGCGTTTTCTCAGCCCTTAGAATCACAGTGTAACTGCCTGGCTCAGAAGAGCAAACTGAGTCAGCCCTTAACCCCAGTGTGCTGAAATTGTCAAAACGTGTTTTTCAGCAGAAATAAACACGTTTTGGCAACTTTGGTCACCACCATGTAAGTTATATGGCAGGAACAGCACAGTTTTCAAAACGTGTTTTTCAGCCCGAAATAAACGCGTTTTCTCAGCTCTTAGAATCGCAGTGTAACTGCCTGTCTCAGAAGAGCACACTGAGTCAGCCCTTAACCCCAGTGTGCTGAAATTGTCAAAACGTGTTTTACAGCAGAAATAAACACGTTTTGGCAACTTTGGTCACCACCATGTAAGTTATAGGGCAGGAACAGCACAGTTTTCAAAACGTGTTTTTCAGCCCGAAATAAACGCGTTTTCTCATCCCTTAGAATCACAGTGTAACTGCCTGGCTCAGAAGAGCACACTGAGTCAGCCCTTAACCCCAGTGTGCTGAAATTGTCAAAACGTGTTTTTCAGCAGAAATAAACACGTTTTGGCAACTTTGGTCACCACCATGTAAGTTATATGGCAGGAACAGCACAGTTTTCAAAACGTGTTTTTCAGCCCGAAATAAACGCGTTTTCTCAGCCCTTAGAATCACAGTGTTACTGCCTGTCTCAGAAGAGCACAGTGAGTCAGCCCTTAACCCCAGTGTGCTGAAATTGTCAAAACGTGTTTTTCAGCAGAAATAAACACGTTTTGGCAACTTTGGTCACCACCAGGTAAGTTATATGGCAGGAACAGCACAGTTTTCAAAACGTGTTTTTCAGCCCGAAATAAACGCGTTTTCTCTGCCCTTAGAATCACAGTGTAACTGCCTGTCTCAGAAGAGCACAGTGAGTCAGCCCTTAACCCCAGTGTGCTGAAATTGTCAAAACGTGTTTTTCAGCAGAAATAAACACGTTTTGGCAACTTTGGTCACCACCAGGTAAGTTATATGGCAGGAACAGCACAGTTTTCAAAACGTGTTTTTCAGCCCGAAATAAACGCGTTTTCTCAGCTCTTAGAATCGCAGTGTAACTGCCTGTCTCAGAAGAGCACACTGAGTCAGCCCTTAACCCCAGTGTGCTGAAATTGTCAAAACGTGTTTTACAGCAAAAATAAACACGTTTTGGCAACTTTGGTCAGCACCATGTAACTTATAGGGCAGGAACAGCACAGTTTTCAAAACGTGTTTTTCAGCCCGAAATAAACGCGTTTTCTCAGCCCTTAGAATCACAGTGTAACTGCCTGTCTCAGAAGAGCACAGTGAGTCAGCCCTTAACCCCAGTGTGCTGAAATTGTCAAAACGTGTTTTTCAGCAGAAATAAACACGTTTTGGCAACTTTGGTCACCACCATGTAAGTTATATGGCAGGAACAGCACAGTTTTCAAAACGTGTTTTTCAGCCCGAAATAAACGCGTTTTCTCAGCTCTTAGAATCGCAGTGTAACTGCCTGTCTCAGAAGAGCACAGTGAGTCAGCCCTTAACCCCAGTGTGCTGAAATTGTCAAAACGTGTTTTACAGCAGAAATAAACACGTTTTGGCAACTTTGGTCACCACCATGTAAGTTATATGGCATGAACAGCACAGTTTTCAAAACGTGTTTTTCAGCCCGAAATAAACGCGTTTTCTCAGCTCTTAGAATCGCAGTGTAACTGCCTGTCTCAGAAGAGCACAGTGAGTCAGCCCTTAACCCCAGTGTGCTGAAATTGTCAAAACGTGTTTTACAGCAGAAATAAATACGTTTTGGCAACTTTGGTCACCACCATGTAACTTATAGGGCAGGAACAGCACAGTTTTCAAAACGTGTTTTTCAGCCCGAAATAAACGCGTTTTCTCAGCCCTTAGAATCACAGTGTAACTGCCTGGCTCAGAAGAGCACACTGAGTCAGCCCTTAACCCCAGTGTGCTGAAATTGTCAAAACGTGTTTTTCAGCAGAAATAAACACGTTTTGGCAACTTTGGTCACCACCATGTAAGTTATAGGGCAGGAACAGCACAGTTTTCAAAACGTGTTTTTCAGCCCGAAATAAACGCGTTTTCTCAGCTCTTAGAATCGCAGTGTAACTGCCTGTCTCAGAAGAGCACACTGAGTCAGCCCTTAACCCCAGTGTGCTGAAATTGTCAAAACGTGTTTTACAGCAGAAATAAACACGTTTTGGCAACTTTGGTCACCACCATGTAAGTTATAGGGCATAAACAGCACAGTTTTCAAAACGTGTTTTTCAGCCCGAAATAAACGCGTTTTCTCAGCCCTTAGAATCACAGTGTAACTGCCTGGCTCAGAAGAGCAAACTGAGTCAGCCCTTAACCCCAGTGTGCTGAAATTGTCAAAACGTGTTTTTCAGCAGAAATAAACACGTTTTGGCAACTTTGGTCACCACCATGTAAGTTATAGGGCAGGAACAGCACAGTTTTCAAAACGTGTTTTTCAGCCCGAAATAAACGCGTTTTCTCAGCCCTTAGAATCACAGTGTAACTGCCTGGCTCAGAAGAGCAAACTGAGTCAGCCCTTAACCCCAGTGTGCTGAAATTGTCAAAATGTGTTTTTCAGCAGAAATAAACACGTTTTGGCAACTTTGGTCACCACCATGTAAGTTATAGGGCAGGAACAGCACAGTTTTCAAAACGTGTTTTTCAGCCCGAAATAAACGCGTTTTCTCAGCCCTTAGAATCACAGTGTAACTGCCTGGCTCAGAAGAGCACACTGAGTCAGCCCTTAACCCCAGTGTGCTGAAATTGTCTAAACGTGTTTTACAGCAGAAATAAACACGTTTTGGCAACTTTGGTCACCACCATGTAAGTTATAGGGCAGGAACAGCACAGTTTTCAAAACGTGTTTTTCAGCCCGAAATAAACGCGTTTTCTCAGCCCTTAGAATCACAGTGTAAATGCCTGGCTCAGAAGAGCAAACTGAGTCAGCCCTTAACCCCAGTGTGCTGAAATTGTCAAAACGTGTTTTTCAGCAGAAATAAACACGTTTTGGCAACTTTGGTCACCACCATGTAAGTTATATGGCAGGAACAGCACAGTTTTCAAAACGTGTTTTTCAGCCCGAAATAAACGCGTTTTCTCAGCTCTTAGAATCGCAGTGTAACTGCCTGTCTCAGAAGAGCACACTGAGTCAGCCCTTAACCCCAGTGTGCTGAAATTGTCAAAACGTGTTTTACAGCAGAAATAAACACGTTTTGGCAACTTTGGTCAGCACCATGTAACTTATAGGGCAGGAACAGCACAGTTTTCAAAACGTGTTTTTCAGCCCGAAATAAACGCGTTTTCTCAGCCCTTAGAATCACAGTGTAACTGCCTGGCTCAGAAGAGCACACTGAGTCAGCCCTTAACCCCAGTGTGCTGAAATTGTCAAAACGTGTTTTTCAGCAGAAATAAACACGTTTTGGCAACTTTGGTCACCACCATGTAAGTTATATGGCAGGAACAGCACAGTTTTCAAAACGTGTTTTTCAGCCCGAAATAAACGCGTTTTCTCAGCCCTTAGAATCACAGTGTAACTGCCTGTCTCAGAAGAGCACAGTGAGTCAGCCCTTAACCCCAGTGTGCTGAAATTGTCAAAACGTGTTTTTCAGCAGAAATAAACACGTTTTGGCAACTTTGGTCACCACCAGGTAAGTTATATGGCAGGAACAGCACAGTTTTCAAAACGTGTTTTTCAGCCCGAAATAAACGCGTTTTCTCAGCTCTTAGAATCGCAGTGTAACTGCCTGTCTCAGAAGAGCACAGTGAGTCAGCCCTTAACCCCAGTGTGCTGAAATTGTCAAAACGTGTTTTACAGCAGAAATAAACACGTTTTGGCAACTTTGGTCACCAACATGTAACTTATAGGGCAGGAACAGCACAGTTTTCAAAACGTGTTTTTCAGCCCGAAATAAACGCGTTTTCTCAGCCCTTAGAATCACAGTGTAACTGCCTGTCTCAGAAGAGCACACTGAGTCAGCCCTTAACCCCAGTGTGCTGAAATTGTCAAAACGTGTTTTACAGCAGAAATAAACACGTTTTGGCAACTTTGGTCAGCACCATGTAACTTATAGGGCAGGAACAGCACAGTTTTCAAAACGTGTTTTTCAGCTCGAAATAAACGCGTTTTCTCAGCCCTTAGAATCACAGTGTAACTGCCTGGCTCAGAAGAGCACACTGAGTCAGCCCTTAACCCCAGTGTGCTGAAATTGTCAAAACGTGTTTTTCAGCAGAAATAAACACGTTTTGGCAACTTTGGTCACCACCATGTAAGTTATAGGGCAGGAACAGCACAGTTTTCAAAACGTGTTTTTCAGCCCGAAATAAACGCGTTTTCTCAGCCCTTAGAATCACAGTGTAACTGCCTGGCTCAGAAGAGCACACTGAGTCAGCCCTTAACCCCAGTGTGCTGAAATTGTCTAAACGTGTTTTACAGCAGAAATAAACACGTTTTGGCAACTTTGGTCACCACCATGTAAGTTATAGGGCAGGAACAGCACAGTTTTCAAAACGTGTTTTTCAGCCCGAAATAAACGCGTTTTCTCAGCCCTTAGAATCACAGTGTAAATGCCTGGCTCAGAAGAGCAAACTGAGTCAGCCCTTAACCCCAGTGTGCTGGAATTGTCAAAACGTGTTTTTCAGCAGAAATAAACACGTTTTGGCAACTTTGGTCACCACCATGTAAGTTATATGGCAGGAACAGCACAGTTTTCAAAACGTGTTTTTCAGCCCGAAATAAACGCGTTTTCTCAGCTCTTAGAATCGCAGTGTAACTGCCTGTCTCAGAAGAGCACACTGAGTCAGCCCTTAACCCCAGTGTGCTGAAATTGTCAAAACGTGTTTTACAGCAGAAATAAACACGTTTTGGCAACTTTGGTCAGCACCATGTAACTTATAGGGCAGGAACAGCACAGTTTTCAAAACGTGTTTTTCAGCCCGAAATAAACGCGTTTTCTCAGCCCTTAGAATCACAGTGTAACTGCCTGGCTCAGAAGAGCACACTGAGTCAGCCCTTAACCCCAGTGTGCTGAAATTGTCAAAACGTGTTTTTCAGCAGAAATAAACACGTTTTGGCAACTTTGGTCACCACCATGTAAGTTATATGGCAGGAACAGCACAGTTTTCAAAACGTGTTTTTCAGCCCGAAATAAACGCGTTTTCTCAGCCCTTAGAATCACAGTGTTACTGCCTGTCTCAGAAGAGCACAGTGAGTCAGCCCTTAACCCCAGTGTGCTGAAATTGTCAAAACGTGTTTTTCAGCAGAAATAAACACGTTTTGGCAACTTTGGTCACCACCAGGTAAGTTATATGGCAGGAACAGCACAGTTTTCAAAACGTGTTTTTCAGCCCGAAATAAACGCGTTTTCTCTGCCCTTAGAATCACAGTGTAACTGCCTGTCTCAGAAGAGCACAGTGAGTCAGCCCTTAACCCCAGTGTGCTGAAATTGTCAAAACGTGTTTTTCAGCAGAAATAAACACGTTTTGGCAACTTTGGTCACCACCAGGTAAGTTATATGGCAGGAACAGCACAGTTTTCAAAACGTGTTTTTCAGCCCGAAATAAACGCGTTTTCTCAGCTCTTAGAATCGCAGTGTAACTGCCTGTCTCAGAAGAGCACACTGAGTCAGCCCTTAACCCCAGTGTGCTGAAATTGTCAAAACGTGTTTTACAGCAGAAATAAACACGTTTTGGCAACTTTGGTCAGCACCATGTAACTTATAGGGCAGGAACAGCACAGTTTTCAAAACGTGTTTTTCAGCCCGAAATAAACGCGTTTTCTCAGCCCTTAGAATCACAGTGTAACTGCCTGTCTCAGAAGAGCACAGTGAGTCAGCCCTTAACCCCAGTGTGCTGAAATTGTCAAAACGTGTTTTTCAGCAGAAATAAACACGTTTTGGCAACTTTGGTCACCACCATGTAAGTTATATGGCAGGAACAGCACAGTTTTCAAAACGTGTTTTTCAGCCCGAAATAAACGCGTTTTCTCAGCTCTTAGAATCGCAGTGTAACTGCCTGTCTCAGAAGAGCACAGTGAGTCAGCCCTTAACCCCAGTGTGCTGAAATTGTCAAAACGTGTTTTACAGCAGAAATAAACACGTTTTGGCAACTTTGGTCACCACCATGTAAGTTATATGGCATGAACAGCACAGTTTTCAAAACGTGTTTTTCAGCCCGAAATAAACGCGTTTTCTCAGCTCTTAGAATCGCAGTGTAACTGCCTGTCTCAGAAGACCACAGTGAGTCAGCCCTTAACCCCAGTGTGCTGAAATTGTCAAAACGTGTTTTACAGCAGAAATAAACACGTTTTGGCAACTTTGGTCACCACCATGTAACTTATAGGGCAGGAACAGCACAGTTTTCAAAACGTGTTTTTCAGCCCGAAATAAACGCGTTTTCTCAGCCCTTAGAATCACAGTGTAACTGCCTGTCTCAGAAGAGCACACTGAGTCAGCCCTTAACCCCAGTGTGCTGAAATTGTCAAAACGTGTTTTACAGCAGAAATAAACACGTTTTGGCAACTTTGGTCAGCACCATGTAACTTATAGGGCAGGAACAGCACAGTTTTCAAAACGTGTTTTTCAGCCCGAAATAAACGCGTTTTCTCAGCCCTTAGAATCACAGTGTAACTGCCTGGCTCAGAAGAGCACACTGAGTCAGCCCTTAACCCCAGTGTGCTGAAATTGTCAAAACGTGTTTTTCAGCAGAAATAAACACGTTTTGGCAACTTTGGTCACCACCATGTAAGTTATAGGGCAGGAACAGCACAGTTTTCAAAACGTGTTTTTCAGCCCGAAATAAACGCGTTTTCTCAGCTCTTAGAATCGCAGTGTAACTGCCTGTCTCAGAAGAGCACACTGAGTCAGCCCTTAACCCCAGTGTGCTGAAATTGTCAAAACGTGTTTTTCAGCAGAAATAAACACGTTTTGGCAACTTTGGTCACCACCATGTAAGTTATAGGGCAGGAACAGCACAGTTTTCAAAACGTGTTTTTCAGCCCGAAATAAACGCGTTTTCTCAGCTCTTAGAATCGCAGTGTAACTGCCTGTCTCAGAAGAGCACACTGAGTCAGCCCTTAACCCCAGTGTGCTGAAATTGTCAAAACGTGTTTTACAGCAGAAATAAACACGTTTTGGCAACTTTGGTCACCACCATGTAAGTTATAGGGCATAAACAGCACAGTTTTCAAAACGTGTTTTTCAGCCCGAAATAAACGCGTTTTCTCAGCCCTTAGAATCACAGTGTAACTGCCTGGCTCAGAAGAGCAAACTGAGTCAGCCCTTAACCCCAGTGTGCTGAAATTGTCAAAACGTGTTTTACAGCAGAAATAAACACGTTTTGGCAACTTTGGTCACCACCATGTAAGTTATATGGCATGAACAGCACAGTTTTCAAAACGTGTTTTTCAGCCCGAAATAAACGCGTTTTCTCAGCTCTTAGAATCGCAGTGTAACTGCCTGTCTCAGAAGAGCACAGTGAGTCAGCCCTTAACCCCAGTGTGCTGAAATTGTCAAAACGTGTTTTACAGCAGAAATAAACACGTTTTGGCAACTTTGGTCAGCACCATGTAACTTATAGGGCAGGAACAGCACAGTTTTCAAAACGTGTTTTTCAGCCCGAAATAAACGCGTTTTCTCAGCCCTTAGAATCAAAGTGTAACTGCCTGGCTCAGAAGAACACACTGAGTCAGCCCTTAACCCCAGTGTGCTGAAATTGTCAAAACGTGTTTTTCAGCAGAAATAAACACGTTTTGGCAACTTTGGTCACCACCATGTAAGTTATAGGGCAGGAACAGCACAGTTTTCAAAACGTGTTTTTCAGCCCGAAATAAACGCGTTTTCTCAGCCCTTAGAATCACAGTGTAACTGCCTGGCTCAGAAGAGCACACTGAGTCAGCCCTTAACCCCAGTGTGCTGAAATTGTCTAAACGTGTTTTACAGCAGAAATAAACACGTTTTGGCAACTTTGGTCACCACCATGTAAGTTATAGGGCAGGAACAGCACAGTTTTCAAAACGTGTTTTTCAGCCCGAAATAATCGCGTTTTCTCAGCCCTTAGAATCACAGTGTAAATGCCTGGCTCAGAAGAGCAAACTGAGTCAGCCCTTAACCCCAGTGTGCTGAAATTGTCAAAACGTGTTTTTCAGCAGAAATAAACACGTTTTGGCAACTTTGGTCACCACCATGTAAGTTATATGGCAGGAACAGCACAGTTTTCAAAACGTGTTTTTCAGCCCGAAATAAACGCGTTTTCTCAGCTCTTAGAATCGCAGTGTAACTGCCTGTCTCAGAAGAGCACACTGAGTCAGCCCTTAACCCCAGTGTGCTGAAATTGTCAAAACGTGTTTTACAGCAGAAATAAACACGTTTTGGCAACTTTGGTCAGCACCATGTAACTTATAGGGCAGGAACAGCACAGTTTTCAAAACGTGTTTTTCAGCCCGAAATAAACGCGTTTTCTCAGCCCTTAGAATCACAGTGTAACTGCCTGGCTCAGAAGAGCACACTGAGTCAGCCCTTAACCCCAGTGTGCTGAAATTGTCAAAACGTGTTTTTCAGCAGAAATAAACACGTTTTGGCAACTTTGGTCACCACCATGTAAGTTATATGGCAGGAACAGCACAGTTTTCAAAACGTGTTTTTCAGCCCGAAATAAACGCGTTTTCTCAGCCCTTAGAATCACAGTGTAACTGCCTGTCTCAGAAGAGCACAGTGAGTCAGCCCTTAACCCCAGTGTGCTGAAATTGTCAAAACGTGTTTTTCAGCAGAAATAAACACGTTTTGGCAACTTTGGTCACCACCAGGTAAGATATATGGCAGGAACAGCACAGTTTTCAAAACGTGTTTTTCAGCACGAAATAAACGCGTTTTCTCTGCCCTTAGAATCACAGTGTAACTGCCTGTCTCAGAAGAGCACAGTGAGTCAGCCCTTAACCCCAGTGTGCTGAAATTGTCAAAACGTGTTTTTCAGCAGAAATAAACACGTTTTGGCAACTTTGGTCACCACCAGGTAAGTTATATGGCAGGAACAGCACAGTTTTCAAAACGTGTTTTTCAGCCCGAAATAAACGCGTTTTCTCAGCTCTTAGAATCGCAGTGTAACTGCCTGTCTCAGAAGAGCACACTGAGTCAGCCCTTAACCCCAGTGTGCTGAAATTGTCAAAACGTGTTTTACAGCAGAAATAAACACGTTTTGGCAACTTTGGTCAGCACCATGTAACTTATAGGGCAGGAACAGCACAGTTTTCAAAACGTGTTTTTCAGCCCGAAATAAACGCGTTTTCTCAGCCCTTAGAATCACAGTGTAACTGCCTGTCTCAGAAGAGCACAGTGAGTCAGCCCTTAACCCCAGTGTGCTGAAATTGTCAAAACGTGTTTTTCAGCAGAAATAAACACGTTTTGGCAACTTTGGTCACCACCATGTAAGTTATATGGCAGGAACAGCACAGTTTTCAAAACGTGTTTTTCAGCCTGAAATAAACGCGTTTTCTCAGCTCTTAGAATCGCAGTGTAACTGCCTGTCTCAGAAGAGCACAGTGAGTCAGCCCTTAACCCCAGTGTGCTGAAATTGTCAAAACGTGTTTTACAGCAGAAATAAACACGTTTTGGCAACTTTGGTCACCACCATGTAAGTTATAGGGCATAAACAGCACAGTTTTCAAAACGTGTTTTTCAGCCCGAAATAAACGCGTTTTCTCAGCCCTTAGAATCACAGTGTAACTGCCTGGCTCAGAAGAGCAAACTGAATCAGCCCTTAACCCCAGTGTGCTGAAATTGTCAAAACGTGTTTTTCAGCAGAAATAAACACGTTTTGGCAACTTTGGTCACCACCATGTAAGTTATAGGGCAGGAACAGCACAGTTTTCAAAACGTGTTTTTCAGCCCGAAATAAACGCGTTTTCTCAGCTCTTAGAATCGCAGTGTAACTGCCTGTCTCAGAAGAGCACACTGAGTCAGCCCTTAACCCCAGTGTGCTGAAATTGTCAAAACGTGTTTTTCAGCAGAAATAAACACGTTTTGGCAACTTTGGTCACCACCATGTAAGTTATAGGGCAGGAACAGCACAGTTTTCAAAACGTGTTTTTCAGCCCGAAATAAACGCGTTTTCTCAGCTCTTAGAAACGCAGTGTAACTGCCTGTCTCAGAAAAGCACACTGAGTCAGCCCTTAACCCCAGTGTGCTGAAATTGTCAAAACGTGTTTTTCAGCAGAAATAAACACGTTTTGGCAACTTTGGTCACCACCATGTAAGTTATAGGGCAGGAACAGCACAGTTTTCAAAACGTGTTTTTCAGCCCTAAATAAACGCGTTTTCTCAGCCCTTAGAATCACAGTGTAACTGCCTGTCTCAGAAGAGCAAACTGAGTCAGCCCTTAACCCCAGTGTGCTGAAATTGTCAAAACGTGTTTTACAGCAGAAATAAACACGTTTTGGCAACTTTGGTCACCACCATGTAAGTTATAGGGCAGGAACAGCACAGTTTTCAAAACGTGTTTTTCAGCCCGAAATAAACGCGTTTTCTCAGCCCTTAGAATCACAGTGTAACTGCCTGGCTCAGAAGAGCAAACTGAGTCAGCCCTTAACCCCAGTGTGCTGAAATTGTCAAAACGTGTTTTTCAGCAGAAATAAACACGTTTTGGCAACTTTGGTCACCACCATGTAAGTTATAGGGCAGGAACAGCACAGTTTTCAAAACGTGTTTTTCAGCCCGAAATAAACGCGTTTTCTCAGCCCTTAGAATCACAGTGTAACTGCCTGGCTCAGAAGAGCAAACTGAGTCAGCCCTTAACCCCAGTGTGCTGAAATTGTCAAAACGTGTTTTTCAGCAGAAATAAACACGTTTTGGCAACTTTGGTCACCACCATGTAAGTTATAGGGCAGGAACAGCACAGTTTTCAAAACGTGTTTTTCAGCCCGAAATAAACGCGTTTTCTCAGCTCTTAGAATCGCAGTGTAACTGCCTGTCTCAGAAGAGCACACTGAGTCAGCCCTTAACCCCAGTGTGCTGAAATTGTCAAAACGTGTTTTTCAGCAGAAATAAACACGTTTTGGCAACTTTGGTCACCACCATGTAAGTTATAGGGCAGGAACAGCACAGTTTTCAAAACGTGTTTTTCAGCCCGAAATAAACGCGTTTTCTCAGCTCTTAGAATCGCAGTGTAACTGCCTGTCTCAGAAGAGCACACTGAGTCAGCCCTTAACCCCAGTGTGCTGAAATTGTCAAAACGTGTTTTTCAGCAGAAATAAACACGTTTTGGCAACTTTGGTCACCACCATGTAAGTTATAGGGCAGGAACAGCACAGTTTTCAAAACGTGTTTTTCAGCCCGAAATAAACGCGTTTTCTCAGCTCTTAGAATCGCAGTGTAACTGCCTGTCTCAGAAGAGCACACTGAGTCAGCCCTTAACCCCAGTGTGCTGAAATTGTCAAAACGTGTTTTTCAGCAGAAATAAACACGTTTTGGCAACTTTGGTCACCACCATGTAAGTTATAGGGCATAAACAGCACAGTTTTCAAAACGTGTTTTTCAGCCCGAAATAAACGCGTTTTCTCAGCCCTTAGAATCACAGTGTAACTGCCTGGCTCAGAAGAGCAAACTGAGTCAGCCCTTAACCCCAGTGTGCTGAAATTGTCAAAACGTGTTTTTCAGCAGAAATAAACACGTTTTGGCAACTTTGGTCACCACCATGTAAGTTATAGGGCAGGAACAGCACAGTTTTCAAAACGTGTTTTTCAGCCCGAAATAAACGCGTTTTCTCAGCTCTTAGAATCGCAGTGTAACTGCCTGTCTCAGAAGAGCACAGTGAGTCAGCCCTTAACCCCAGTGTGCTGAAATTGTCAAAACGTGTTTTACAGCAGAAATAAACACGTTTTGGCAACTTTGGTCAGCACCATGTAACTTATAGGGCAGGAACAGCACAGTTTTCAAAACGTGTTTTTCAGCCCGAAATAAACGCGTTTTCTCAGCCCTTAGAATCAAAGTGTAACTGCCTGGCTCAGAAGAACACACTGAGTCAGCCCTTAACCCCAGTGTGCTGAAATTGTCAAAACGTGTTTTTCAGCAGAAATAAACACGTTTTGGCAACTTTGGTCACCACCATGTAAGTTATAGGGCAGGAACAGCACAGTTTTCAAAACGTGTTTTTCAGCCCGAAATAAACGCGTTTTCTCAGCCCTTAGAATCACAGTGTAACTGCCTGGCTCAGAAGAGCACACTGAGTCAGCCCTTAACCCCAGTGTGCTGAAATTGTCTAAACGTGTTTTACAGCAGAAATAAACACGTTTTGGCAACTTTGGTCACCACCATGTAAGTTATAGGGCAGGAACAGCACAGTTTTCAAAACGTGTTTTTCAGCCCGAAATAATCGCGTTTTCTCAGCCCTTAGAATCACAGTGTAAATGCCTGGCTCAGAAGAGCAAACTGAGTCAGCCCTTAACCCCAGTGTGCTGAAATTGTCAAAACGTGTTTTTCAGCAGAAATAAACACGTTTTGGCAACTTTGGTCACCACCATGTAAGTTATATGGCAGGAACAGCACAGTTTTCAAAACGTGTTTTTCAGCCCGAAATAAACGCGTTTTCTCAGCTCTTAGAATCGCAGTGTAACTGCCTGTCTCAGAAGAGCACACTGAGTCAGCCCTTAACCCCAGTGTGCTGAAATTGTCAAAACGTGTTTTACAGCAGAAATAAACACGTTTTGGCAACTTTGGTCAGCACCATGTAACTTATAGGGCAGGAACAGCACAGTTTTCAAAACGTGTTTTTCAGCCCGAAATAAACGCGTTTTCTCAGCCCTTAGAATCACAGTGTAACTGCCTGGCTCAGAAGAGCACACTGAGTCAGCCCTTAACCCCAGTGTGCTGAAATTGTCAAAACGTGTTTTTCAGCAGAAATAAACACGTTTTGGCAACTTTGGTCACCACCATGTAAGTTATATGGCAGGAACAGCACAGTTTTCAAAACGTGTTTTTCAGCCCGAAATAAACGCGTTTTCTCAGCCCTTAGAATCACAGTGTAACTGCCTGTCTCAGAAGAGCACAGTGAGTCAGCCCTTAACCCCAGTGTGCTGAAATTGTCAAAACGTGTTTTTCAGCAGAAATAAACACGTTTTGGCAACTTTGGTCACCACCAGGTAAGATATATGGCAGGAACAGCACAGTTTTCAAAACGTGTTTTTCAGCACGAAATAAACGCGTTTTCTCTGCCCTTAGAATCACAGTGTAACTGCCTGTCTCAGAAGAGCACAGTGAGTCAGCCCTTAACCCCAGTGTGCTGAAATTGTCAAAACGTGTTTTTCAGCAGAAATAAACACGTTTTGGCAACTTTGGTCACCACCAGGTAAGTTATATGGCAGGAACAGCACAGTTTTCAAAACGTGTTTTTCAGCCCGAAATAAACGCGTTTTCTCAGCTCTTAGAATCGCAGTGTAACTGCCTGTCTCAGAAGAGCACACTGAGTCAGCCCTTAACCCCAGTGTGCTGAAATTGTCAAAACGTGTTTTACAGCAGAAATAAACACGTTTTGGCAACTTTGGTCAGCACCATGTAACTTATAGGGCAGGAACAGCACAGTTTTCAAAACGTGTTTTTCAGCCCGAAATAAACGCGTTTTCTCAGCCCTTAGAATCACAGTGTAACTGCCTGTCTCAGAAGAGCACAGTGAGTCAGCCCTTAACCCCAGTGTGCTGAAATTGTCAAAACGTGTTTTTCAGCAGAAATAAACACGTTTTGGCAACTTTGGTCACCACCATGTAAGTTATATGGCAGGAACAGCACAGTTTTCAAAACGTGTTTTTCAGCCTGAAATAAACGCGTTTTCTCAGCTCTTAGAATCGCAGTGTAACTGCCTGTCTCAGAAGAGCACAGTGAGTCAGCCCTTAACCCCAGTGTGCTGAAATTGTCAAAACGTGTTTTACAGCAGAAATAAACACGTTTTGGCAACTTTGGTCACCACCATGTAAGTTATAGGGCATAAACAGCACAGTTTTCAAAACGTGTTTTTCAGCCCGAAATAAACGCGTTTTCTCAGCCCTTAGAATCACAGTGTAACTGCCTGGCTCAGAAGAGCAAACTGAATCAGCCCTTAACCCCAGTGTGCTGAAATTGTCAAAACGTGTTTTTCAGCAGAAATAAACACGTTTTGGCAACTTTGGTCACCACCATGTAAGTTATAGGGCAGGAACAGCACAGTTTTCAAAACGTGTTTTTCAGCCCGAAATAAACGCGTTTTCTCAGCTCTTAGAATCGCAGTGTAACTGCCTGTCTCAGAAGAGCACACTGAGTCAGCCCTTAACCCCAGTGTGCTGAAATTGTCAAAACGTGTTTTTCAGCAGAAATAAACACGTTTTGGCAACTTTGGTCACCACCATGTAAGTTATAGGGCAGGAACAGCACAGTTTTCAAAACGTGTTTTTCAGCCCGAAATAAACGCGTTTTCTCAGCTCTTAGAAACGCAGTGTAACTGCCTGTCTCAGAAAAGCACACTGAGTCAGCCCTTAACCCCAGTGTGCTGAAATTGTCAAAACGTGTTTTTCAGCAGAAATAAACACGTTTTGGCAACTTTGGTCACCACCATGTAAGTTATAGGGCAGGAACAGCACAGTTTTCAAAACGTGTTTTTCAGCCCTAAATAAACACGTTTTCTCAGCCCTTAGAATCACAGTGTAACTGCCTGTCTCAGAAGAGCAAACTGAGTCAGCCCTTAACCCCAGTGTGCTGAAATTGTCAAAACGTGTTTTACAGCAGAAATAAACACGTTTTGGCAACTTTGGTCACCACCATGTAAGTTATAGGGCAGGAACAGCACAGTTTTCAAAACGTGTTTTTCAGCCCGAAATAAACGCGTTTTCTCAGCCCTTAGAATCACAGTGTAACTGCCTGGCTCAGAAGAGCAAACTGAGTCAGCCCTTAACCCCAGTGTGCTGAAATTGTCAAAACGTGTTTTTCAGCAGAAATAAACACGTTTTGGCAACTTTGGTCACCACCATGTAAGTTATAGGGCAGGAACAGCACAGTTTTCAAAACGTGTTTTTCAGCCCGAAATAAACGCGTTTTCTCAGCCCTTAGAATCACAGTGTAACTGCCTGGCTCAGAAGAGCAAACTGAGTCAGCCCTTAACCCCAGTGTGCTGAAATTGTCAAAACGTGTTTTTCAGCAGAAATAAACACGTTTTGGCAACTTTGGTCACCACCATGTAAGTTATAGGGCAGGAACAGCACAGTTTTCAAAACGTGTTTTTCAGCCCGAAATAAACGCGTTTTCTCAGCTCTTAGAATCGCAGTGTAACTGCCTGTCTCAGAAGAGCACACTGAGTCAGCCCTTAACCCCAGTGTGCTGAAATTGTCAAAACGTGTTTTTCAGCAGAAATAAACACGTTTTGGCAACTTTGGTCACCACCATGTAAGTTATAGGGCAGGAACAGCACAGTTTTCAAAACGTGTTTTTCAGCCCGAAATAAACGCGTTTTCTCAGCTCTTAGAATCGCAGTGTAACTGCCTGTCTCAGAAGAGCACACTGAGTCAGCCCTTAACCCCAGTGTGCTGAAATTGTCAAAACGTGTTTTTCAGCAGAAATAAACACGTTTTGGCAACTTTGGTCACCACCATGTAAGTTATAGGGCAGGAACAGCACAGTTTTCAAAACGTGTTTTTCAGCCCGAAATAAACGCGTTTTCTCAGCTCTTAGAATCGCAGTGTAACTGCCTGTCTCAGAAGAGCACACTGAGTCAGCCCTTAACCCCAGTGTGCTGAAATTGTCAAAACGTGTTTTTCAGCAGAAATAAACACGTTTTGGCAACTTTGGTCACCACCATGTAAGTTATAGGGCATAAACAGCACAGTTTTCAAAACGTGTTTTTCAGCCCGAAATAAACGCGTTTTCTCAGCCCTTAGAATCACAGTGTAACTGCCTGGCTCAGAAGAGCAAACTGAGTCAGCCCTTAACCCCAGTGTGCTGAAATTGTCAAAACGTGTTTTTCAGCAGAAATAAACACGTTTTGGCAACTTTGGTCACCACCATGTAAGTTATAGGGCAGGAACAGCACAGTTTTCAAAACGTGTTTTTCAGCCCGAAATAAACGCGTTTTCTCAGCTCTTAGAATCGCAGTGTAACTGCCTGTCTCAGAAGAGCACACTGAGTCAGCCCTTAACCCCAGTGTGCTGAAATTGTCAAAACGTGTTTTACAGCAGAAATAAACACGTTTTGGCAACTTTGGTCAGCACCATGTAACTTATAGGGCAGGAACAGCACAGTTTTCAAAACGTGTTTTTCAGCCCGAAATAAACGCGTTTTCTCAGCCCTTAGAATCACAGTGTAACTGCCTGGCTCAGAAGAGCACACTGAGTCAGCCCTTAACCCCAGTGTGCTGAAATTGTCAAAACGTGTTTTTCAGCAGAAATAAACACGTTTTGGCAACTTTGGTCACCACCATGTAAGTTATATGGCAGGAACAGCACAGTTTTCAAAACGTGTTTTTCAGCCCGAAATAAACGCGTTTTCTCAGCCCTTAGAATCACAGTGTAACTGCCTGTCTCAGAAGAGCACAGTGAGTCAGCCCTTAACCCCAGTGTGCTGAAATTGTCAAAACGTGTTTTTCAGCAGAAATAAACACGTTTTGGCAACTTTGGTCACCACCAGGTAAGTTATATGGCAGGAACAGCACAGTTTTCAAAACGTGTTTTTCAGCACGAAATAAACGCGTTTTCTCTGCCCTTAGAATCAAAGTGTAACTGCCTGTCTCAGAAGAGCACAGTGAGTCAGCCCTTAACCCCAGTGTGCTGAAATTGTCAAAACGTGTTTTTCAGCAGAAATAAACACGTTTTGGCAACTTTGGTCACCACCAGGTAAGTTATATGGCAGGAACAGCACAGTTTTCAAAACGTGTTTTTCAGCCCGAAATAAACGCGTTTTCTCAGCTCTTAGAATCGCAGTGTAACTGCCTGTCTCAGAAGAGCACACTGAGTCAGCCCTTAACCCCAGTGTGCTGAAATTGTCAAAACGTGTTTTACAGCAGAAATAAACACGTTTTGGCAACTTTGGTCAGCACCATGTAACTTATAGGGCAGGAACAGCACAGTTTTCAAAACGTGTTTTTCAGCCCGAAATAAACGCGTTTTCTCAGCCCTTAGAATCACAGTGTATCTGCCTGTCTCAGAAGAGCACAGTGAGTCAGCCCTTAACCCCAGTGTGCTGAAATTGTCAAAACGTGTTTTTCAGCAGAAATAAACACGTTTTGGCAACTTTGGTCACCACCATGTAAGTTATATGGCAGGAACAGCACAGTTTTCAAAACGTGTTTTTCAGCCCGAAATAAACGTGTTTTCTCAGCTCTTAGAATCGCAGTGTAACTGCCTGTCTCAGAAGAGCACAGTGAGTCAGCCCTTAACCCCAGTGTGCTGAAATTGTCAAAACGTGTTTTACAGCAGAAATAAACACGTTTTGGCAACTTTGGTCACCACCATGTAAGTTATATGGCATGAACAGCACAGTTTTCAAAACGTGTTTTTCAGCCCGAAATAAACGCGTTTTCTCAGCTCTTAGAATCGCAGTGTAACTGCCTGTCTCAGAAGAGCACAGTGAGTCAGCCCTTAACCCCAGTGTGCTGAAATTGTCAAAACGTGTTTTACAGCAGAAATAAACACGTTTTGGCAACTTTGGTCACCACCATGTAACTTATAGGGCAGGAACAGCACAGTTTTCAAAACGTGTTTTTCAGCCCGAAATAAACGCGTTTTCTCAGCCCTTAGAATCACAGTGTAACTGCCTGTCTCAGAAGAGCACACTGAGTCAGCCCTTAACCCCAGTGTGCTGAAATTGTCAAAACGTGTTTTACAGCAGAAATAAACACGTTTTGGCAACTTTGGTCAGCACCATGTAACTTATAGGGCAGGAACAGCACAGTTTTCAAAACGTGTTTTTCAGCCCGAAATAAACGCGTTTTCTCAGCCCTTAGAATCACAGTGTAACTGCCTGGCTCAGAAGAGCACACTGAGTCAGCCCTTAACCCCAGTGTGCTGAAATTGTCAAAACGTGTTTTTCAGCAGAAATAAACACGTTTTGGCAACTTTGGTCACCACCATGTAAGTTATAGGGCAGGAACAGCACAGTTTTCAAAACGTGTTTTTCAGCCCGAAATAAACGCGTTTTCTCAGCCCTTAGAATCACAGTGTAACTGCCTGGCTCAGAAGAGCAAACTGAGTCAGCCCTTAACCCCAGTGTGCTGAAATTGTCAAAACGTGTTTTTCAGCAGAAATAAACACGTTTTGGCAACTTTGGTCACCACCATGTAAGTTATAGGGCAGGAACAGCACAGTTTTCAAAACGTGTTATTCAGCCCGAAATAAACGCGTTTTCTCAGCCCTTAGAATCACAGTGTAACTGCCTGGCTCAGAAGAGCACACTGAGTCAGCCCTTAACCCCAGTGTGCTGAAATTGTCTAAACGTGTTTTACAGCAGAAATAAACACGTTTTGGCAACTTTGGTCACCACCATGTAAGTTATAGGGCAGGAACAGCACAGTTTTCAAAACGTGTTTTTCAGCCCGAAATAAACGCGTTTTCTCAGCCCTTAGAATCACAGTGTAAATGCCTGGCTCAGAAGAGCAAACTGAGTCAGCCCTTAACCCCAGTGTGCTGAAATTGTCAAAACGTGTTTTTCAGCAGAAATAAACACGTTTTGGCAACTTTGGTCACCACCATGTAAGTTATATGGCAGGAACAGCACAGTTTTCAAAACGTGTTTTTCAGCCCGAAATAAACGCGTTTTCTCAGCTCTTAGAATCGCAGTGTAACTGCCTGTCTCAGAAGAGCACACTGAGTCAGCCCTTAACCCCAGTGTGCTGAAATTGTCAAAACGTGTTTTACAGCAGAAATAAACACGTTTTGGCAACTTTGGTCAGCACCATGTAACTTATAGGGCAGGAACAGCACAGTTTTCAAAACGTGTTTTTCAGCCCGAAATAAACGCGTTTTCTCAGCCCTTAGAATCACAGTGTAACTGCCTGGCTCAGAAGAGCACACTGAGTCAGCCCTTAACCCCAGTGTGCTGAAATTGTCAAAACGTGTTTTTCAGCAGAAATAAACACGTTTTGGCAACTTTGGTCACCACCATGTAAGTTATAGGGCAGGAACAGCACAGTTTTCAAAACGTGTTTTTCAGCCCGAAATAAACGCGTTTTCTCAGCCCTTAGAATCACAGTGTAACTGCCTGGCTCAGAAGAGCAAACTGAGTCAGCCCTTAACCCCAGTGTGCTGAAATTGTCAAAACGTGTTTTTCAGCAGAAATAAACACGTTTTGGCAACTTTGGTCACCACCATGTAAGTTATAGGGCAGGAACAGCACAGTTTTCAAAACGTGTTTTTCAGCCCGAAATAAACGCGTTTTCTCAGCCCTTAGAATCACAGTGTAACTGCCTGGCTCAGAAGAGCACACTGAGTCAGCCCTTAACCCCAGTGTGCTGAAATTGTCTAAATGTGTTTTACAGCAGAAATAAACACGTTTTGGCAACTTTGGTCACCACCATGTAAGTTATAGGGCAGGAACAGCACAGTTTTCAAAACGTGTTTTTCAGCCCGAAATAAACGCGTTTTCTCAGCCCTTAGAATCACAGTGTAAATGCCTGGCTCAGAAGAGCAAACTGAGTCAGCCCTTAACCCCAGTGTGCTGAAATTGTCAAAACGTGTTTTTCAGCAGAAATAAACACGTTTTGGCAACTTTGGTCACCACCATGTAAGTTATATGGCAGGAACAGCACAGTTTTCAAAACGTGTTTTTCAGCCCGAAATAAACGCGTTTTCTCAGCTCTTAGAATCGCAGTGTAACTGCCTGTCTCAGAAGAGCACACTGAGTCAGCCCTTAACCCCAGTGTGCTGAAATTGTCAAAACGTGTTTTACAGCAGAAATAAACACGTTTTGGCAACTTTGGTCAGCACCATGTAACTTATAGGGCAGGAACAGCACAGTTTTCAAAACGTGTTTTTCAGCCCGAAATAAACGCGTTTTCTCAGCCCTTAGAATCACAGTGTAACTGCCTGGCTCAGAAGAGCACACTGAGTCAGCCCTTAACCCCAGTGTGCTGAAATTGTCAAAACGTGTTTTTCAGCAGAAATAAACACGTTTTGGCAACTTTGGTCACCACCATGTAAGTTATATGGCAGGAACAGCACAGTTTTCAAAACGTGTTTTTCAGCCCGAAATAAACGCGTTTTCTCAGCCCTTAGAATCACAGTGTAACTGCCTGTCTCAGAAGAACACAGTGAGTCAGCCCTTAACCCCAGTGTGCTGAAATTGTCAAAACGTGTTTTTCAGCAGAAATAAACACGTTTTGGCAACTTTGGTCACCACCAGGTAAGTTATATGGCAGGAACAGCACAGTTTTCAAAACGTGTTTTTCAGCACGAAATAAACGCGTTTTCTCTGCCCTTAGAATCACAGTGTAACTGCCTGTCTCATAAGAGCACAGTGAGTCAGCCCTTAACCCCAGTGTGCTGAAATTGTCAAAACGTGTTTTACAGCAGAAATAAACACGTTTTGGCAACTTTGGTCACCACCATGTAAGTTATAGGGCAGGAACAGCACAGTTTTCAAAACGTGTTTTTCAGCCCGAAATAAACGCGTTTTCTCAGCCCTTAGAATCACAGTGTAACTGCCTGGCTCAGAAGAGCAAACTGAGTCAGCCCTTAACCCCAGTGTGCTGAAATTGTCAAAACGTGTTTTTCAGCAGAAATAAACACGTTTTGGCAACTTTGGTCACCACCATGTAAGTTATAGGGCAGGAACAGCACAGTTTTCAAAACGTGTTTTTCAGCCCGAAATAAACGCGTTTTCTCAGCCCTTAGAATCACAGTGTAACTGCCTGGCTCAGAAGAGCAAACTGAGTCAGCCCTTAACCCCAGTGTGCTGAAATTGTCAAAACGTGTTTTTCAGCAGAAATAAACACGTTTTGGCAACTTTGGTCACCACCATGTAAGTTATAGGGCAGGAACAGCACAGTTTTCAAAACGTGTTTTTCAGCCCGAAATAAACGCGTTTTCTCAGCCCTTAGAATCACAGTGTAACTGCCTGGCTCAGAAGAGCACACTGAGTCAGCCCTTAACCCCAGTGTGCTGAAATTGTCAAAACGTGTTTTACAGCAGAAATAAACACGTTTTGGCAACTTTGGTCACCACCATGTAAGTTATAGGGCAGGAACAGCACAGTTTTCAAAACGTGTTTTTCAGCCCGAAATAAACGCGTTTTCTCAGGCCTTAGAATCACAGTGTAAATGCCTGGCTCAGAAGAGCAAACTGAGTCAGCCCTTAACCCCAGTGTGCTGAAATTGTCAAAACGTGTTTTTCAGCAGAAATAAACACGTTTTGGCAACTTTGGTCACCACCATGTAAGTTATAGGGCAGGAACAGCACAGTTTTCAAAACGTGTTTTTCAGCCCGAAATAAACGCGTTTTCTCAGCCCTTAGAATCACAGTGTAAATGCCTGGCTCAGAAGAGCAAACTGAGTCAGCCCTTAACCCCAGTGTGCTGAAATTGTCAAAACGTGTTTTTCAGCAGAAATAAACACGTTTTGGCAACTTTGGTCACCACCATGTAAGTTATAGGGCAGGAACAGCACAGTTTTCAAAACGTGTTTTTCAGCCCGAAATAAACGCGTTTTCTCAGCTCTTAGAATCGCAGTGTAACTGCCTGTCTCAGAAGAGCACACTGAGTCAGCCCTTAACCCCAGTGTGCTGAAATTGTCAAAACGTGTTTTTCAGCAGAAATAAACACGTTTTGGCAACTTTGGTCACCACCATGTAAGTTATAGGGCAGGAACAGCACAGTTTTCAAAACGTGTTTTTCAGCCCGAAATAAACGCGTTTTCTCAGCTCTTAGAATCGCAGTGTAACTGCCTGTCTCAGAAGAGCACACTGAGTCAGCCCTTAACCCCAGTGTGCTGAAATTGTCAAAACGTGTTTTTCAGCAGAAATAAACACGTTTTGGCAACTTTGGTCACCACCATGTAAGTTATAGGGCATAAACAGCACAGTTTTCAAAACGTGTTTTTCAGCCCGAAATAAACGCGTTTTCTCAGCCCTTAGAATCACAGTGTAACTGCCTGGCTCAGAAGAGCAAACTGAGTCAGCCCTTAACCCCAGTGTGCTGAAATTGTCAAAACGTGTTTTTCAGCAGAAATAAACACGTTTTGGCAACTTTGGTCACCACCATGTAAGTTATAGGGCAGGAACAGCACAGTTTTCAAAACGTGTTTTTCAGCCCGAAATAAACGCGTTTTCTCAGCTCTTAGAATCGCAGTGTAACTGCCTGTCTCAGAAGAGCACACTGAGTCAGCCCTTAACCCCAGTGTGCTGAAATTGTCAAAACGTGTTTTACAGCAGAAATAAACACGTTTTGGCAACTTTGGTCAGCACCATGTAACTTATAGGGCAGGAACAGCACAGTTTTCAAAACGTGTTTTTCAGCCCGAAATAAACGCGTTTTCTCAGCCCTTAGAATCACAGTGTATCTGCCTGTCTCAGAAGAGCACAGTGAGTCAGCCCTTAACCCCAGTGTGCTGAAATTGTCAAAACGTGTTTTTCAGCAGAAATAAACACGTTTTGGCAACTTTGGTCACCACCATGTAAGTTATATGGCAGGAACAGCACAGTTTTCAAAACGTGTTTTTCAGCCCGAAATAAACGCGTTTTCTCAGCTCTTAGAATCGCAGTGTAACTGCCTGTCTCAGAAGAGCACAGTGAGTCAGCCCTTAACCCCAGTGTGCTGAAATTGTCAAAACGTGTTTTACAGCAGAAATAAACACGTTTTGGCAACTTTGGTCACCACCATGTAAGTTATATGGCATGAACAGCACAGTTTTCAAAACGTGTTTTTCAGCCCGAAATAAACGCGTTTTCTCAGCTCTTAGAATCGCAGTGTAACTGCCTGTCTCAGAAGAGCACAGTGAGTCAGCCCTTAACCCCAGTGTGCTGAAATTGTCAAAACGTGTTTTACAGCAGAAATAAACACGTTTTGGCAACTTTGGTCACCACCATGTAAGTTATAGGGCAGGAACAGCACAGTTTTCAAAACGTGTTTTTCAGCCCGAAATAAACGCGTTTTCTCAGCTCTTAGAATCGCAGTGTAACTGCCTGTCTCAGAAGAGCACACTGAGTCAGCCCTTAACCCCAGTGTGCTGAAATTGTCAAAACGTGTTTTTCAGCAGAAATAAACACGTTTTGGCAACTTTGGTCACCACCATGTAAGTTATAGGGCAGGAACAGCACAGTTTTCAAAACGTGTTTTTCAGCCCGAAATAAACGCGTTTTCTCAGCTCTTAGAAACGCAGTGTAACTGCCTGTCTCAGAAAAGCACACTGAGTCAGCCCTTAACCCCAGTGTGCTGAAATTGTCAAAACGTGTTTTTCAGCAGAAATAAACACGTTTTGGCAACTTTGGTCACCACCATGTAAGTTATAGGGCAGGAACAGCACAGTTTTCAAAACGTGTTTTTCAGCCCGAAATAAACGCGTTTTCTCAGCCCTTAGAATCACAGTGTAACTGCCTGTCTCAGAAGAGCAAACTGAGTCAGCCCTTAACCCCAGTGTGCTGAAATTGTCAAAACGTGTTTTACAGCAGAAATAAACACGTTTTGGCAACTTTGGTCACCACCATGTAAGTTATAGGGCAGGAACAGCACAGTTTTCAAAACGTGTTTTTCAGCCCGAAATAAACGCGTTTTCTCAGCCCTTAGAATCACAGTGTAACTGCCTGGCTCAGAAGAGCAAACTGAGTCAGCCCTTAACCCCAGTGTGCTGAAATTGTCAAAACGTGTTTTTCAGCAGAAATAAACACGTTTTGGCAACTTTGGTCACCACCATGTAAGTTATAGGGCAGGAACAGCACAGTTTTCAAAACGTGTTTTTCAGCCCGAAATAAACGCGTTTTCTCAGCCCTTAGAATCACAGTGTAACTGCCTGGCTCAGAAGAGCAAACTGAGTCAGCCCTTAACCCCAGTGTGCTGAAATTGTCAAAACGTGTTTTTCAGCAGAAATAAACACGTTTTGGCAACTTTGGTCACCACCATGTAAGTTATAGGGCAGGAACAGCACAGTTTTCAAAACGTGTTTTTCAGCCCGAAATAAACGCGTTTTCTCAGCTCTTAGAATCGCAGTGTAACTGCCTGTCTCAGAAGAGCACACTGAGTCAGCCCTTAACCCCAGTGTGCTGAAATTGTCAAAACGTGTTTTTCAGCAGAAATAAACACGTTTTGGCAACTTTGGTCACCACCATGTAAGTTATAGGGCAGGAACAGCACAGTTTTCAAAACGTGTTTTTCAGCCCGAAATAAACGCGTTTTCTCAGCTCTTAGAATCGCAGTGTAACTGCCTGTCTCAGAAGAGCACACTGAGTCAGCCCTTAACCCCAGTGTGCTGAAATTGTCAAAACGTGTTTTTCAGCAGAAATAAACACGTTTTGGCAACTTTGGTCACCACCATGTAAGTTATAGGGCAGGAACAGCACAGTTTTCAAAACGTGTTTTTCAGCCCGAAATAAACGCGTTTTCTCAGCTCTTAGAATCGCAGTGTAACTGCCTGTCTCAGAAGAGCACACTGAGTCAGCCCTTAACCCCAGTGTGCTGAAATTGTCAAAACGTGTTTTTCAGCAGAAATAAACACGTTTTGGCAACTTTGGTCACCACCATGTAAGTTATAGGGCATAAACAGCACAGTTTTCAAAACGTGTTTTTCAGCCCGAAATAAACGCGTTTTCTCAGCCCTTAGAATCACAGTGTAACTGCCTGGCTCAGAAGAGCAAACTGAGTCAGCCCTTAACCCCAGTGTGCTGAAATTGTCAAAACGTGTTTTTCAGCAGAAATAAACACGTTTTGGCAACTTTGGTCACCACCATGTAAGTTATAGGGCAGGAACAGCACAGTTTTCAAAACGTGTTTTTCAGCCCGAAATAAACGCGTTTTCTCAGCTCTTAGAATCGCAGTGTAACTGCCTGTCTCAGAAGAGCACACTGAGTCAGCCCTTAACCCCAGTGTGCTGAAATTGTCAAAACGTGTTTTACAGCAGAAATAAACACGTTTTGGCAACTTTGGTCAGCACCATGTAACTTATAGGGCAGGAACAGCACAGTTTTCAAAACGTGTTTTTCAGCCCGAAATAAACGCGTTTTCTCAGCCCTTAGAATCACAGTGTAACTGCCTGGCTCAGAAGAGCACACTGAGTCAGCCCTTAACCCCAGTGTGCTGAAATTGTCAAAACGTGTTTTTCAGCAGAAATAAACACGTTTTGGCAACTTTGGTCACCACCATGTAAGTTATATGGCAGGAACAGCACAGTTTTCAAAACGTGTTTTTCAGCCCGAAATAAACGCGTTTTCTCAGCCCTTAGAATCACAGTGTAACTGCCTGTCTCAGAAGAGCACAGTGAGTCAGCCCTTAACCCCAGTGTGCTGAAATTGTCAAAACGTGTTTTTCAGCAGAAATAAACACGTTTTGGCAACTTTGGTCACCACCAGGTAAGTTATATGGCAGGAACAGCACAGTTTTCAAAACGTGTTTTTCAGCACGAAATAAACGCGTTTTCTCTGCCCTTAGAATCAAAGTGTAACTGCCTGTCTCAGAAGAGCACAGTGAGTCAGCCCTTAACCCCAGTGTGCTGAAATTGTCAAAACGTGTTTTTCAGCAGAAATAAACACGTTTTGGCAACTTTGGTCACCACCAGGTAAGTTATATGGCAGGAACAGCACAGTTTTCAAAACGTGTTTTTCAGCCCGAAATAAACGCGTTTTCTCAGCTCTTAGAATCGCAGTGTAACTGCCTGTCTCAGAAGAGCACACTGAGTCAGCCCTTAACCCCAGTGTGCTGAAATTGTCAAAACGTGTTTTACAGCAGAAATAAACACGTTTTGGCAACTTTGGTCAGCACCATGTAACTTATAGGGCAGGAACAGCACAGTTTTCAAAACGTGTTTTTCAGCCCGAAATAAACGCGTTTTCTCAGCCCTTAGAATCACAGTGTATCTGCCTGTCTCAGAAGAGCACAGTGAGTCAGCCCTTAACCCCAGTGTGCTGAAATTGTCAAAACGTGTTTTTCAGCAGAAATAAACACGTTTTGGCAACTTTGGTCACCACCATGTAAGTTATATGGCAGGAACAGCACAGTTTTCAAAACGTGTTTTTCAGCCCGAAATAAACGTGTTTTCTCAGCTCTTAGAATCGCAGTGTAACTGCCTGTCTCAGAAGAGCACAGTGAGTCAGCCCTTAACCCCAGTGTGCTGAAATTGTCAAAACGTGTTTTACAGCAGAAATAAACACGTTTTGGCAACTTTGGTCACCACCATGTAAGTTATATGGCATGAACAGCACAGTTTTCAAAACGTGTTTTTCAGCCCGAAATAAACGCGTTTTCTCAGCTCTTAGAATCGCAGTGTAACTGCCTGTCTCAGAAGAGCACAGTGAGTCAGCCCTTAACCCCAGTGTGCTGAAATTGTCAAAACGTGTTTTACAGCAGAAATAAACACGTTTTGGCAACTTTGGTCACCACCATGTAACTTATAGGGCAGGAACAGCACAGTTTTCAAAACGTGTTTTTCAGCCCGAAATAAACGCGTTTTCTCAGCCCTTAGAATCACAGTGTAACTGCCTGTCTCAGAAGAGCACACTGAGTCAGCCCTTAACCCCAGTGTGCTGAAATTGTCAAAACGTGTTTTACAGCAGAAATAAACACGTTTTGGCAACTTTGGTCAGCACCATGTAACTTATAGGGCAGGAACAGCACAGTTTTCAAAACGTGTTTTTCAGCCCGAAATAAACGCGTTTTCTCAGCCCTTAGAATCACAGTGTAACTGCCTGGCTCAGAAGAGCACACTGAGTCAGCCCTTAACCCCAGTGTGCTGAAATTGTCAAAACGTGTTTTTCAGCAGAAATAAACACGTTTTGGCAACTTTGGTCACCACCATGTAAGTTATAGGGCAGGAACAGCACAGTTTTCAAAACGTGTTTTTCAGCCCGAAATAAACGCGTTTTCTCAGCCCTTAGAATCACAGTGTAACTGCCTGGCTCAGAAGAGCAAACTGAGTCAGCCCTTAACCCCAGTGTGCTGAAATTGTCAAAACGTGTTTTTCAGCAGAAATAAACACGTTTTGGCAACTTTGGTCACCACCATGTAAGTTATAGGGCAGGAACAGCACAGTTTTCAAAACGTGTTATTCAGCCCGAAATAAACGCGTTTTCTCAGCCCTTAGAATCACAGTGTAACTGCCTGGCTCAGAAGAGCACACTGAGTCAGCCCTTAACCCCAGTGTGCTGAAATTGTCTAAACGTGTTTTACAGCAGAAATAAACACGTTTTGGCAACTTTGGTCACCACCATGTAAGTTATAGGGCAGGAACAGCACAGTTTTCAAAACGTGTTTTTCAGCCCGAAATAAACGCGTTTTCTCAGCCCTTAGAATCACAGTGTAAATGCCTGGCTCAGAAGAGCAAACTGAGTCAGCCCTTAACCCCAGTGTGCTGAAATTGTCAAAACGTGTTTTTCAGCAGAAATAAACACGTTTTGGCAACTTTGGTCACCACCATGTAAGTTATATGGCAGGAACAGCACAGTTTTCAAAACGTGTTTTTCAGCCCGAAATAAACGCGTTTTCTCAGCTCTTAGAATCGCAGTGTAACTGCCTGTCTCAGAAGAGCACACTGAGTCAGCCCTTAACCCCAGTGTGCTGAAATTGTCAAAACGTGTTTTACAGCAGAAATAAACACGTTTTGGCAACTTTGGTCAGCACCATGTAACTTATAGGGCAGGAACAGCACAGTTTTCAAAACGTGTTTTTCAGCCCGAAATAAACGCGTTTTCTCAGCCCTTAGAATCACAGTGTAACTGCCTGGCTCAGAAGAGCACACTGAGTCAGCCCTTAACCCCAGTGTGCTGAAATTGTCAAAACGTGTTTTTCAGCAGAAATAAACACGTTTTGGCAACTTTGGTCACCACCATGTAAGTTATAGGGCAGGAACAGCACAGTTTTCAAAACGTGTTTTTCAGCCCGAAATAAACGCGTTTTCTCAGCCCTTAGAATCACAGTGTAACTGCCTGGCTCAGAAGAGCAAACTGAGTCAGCCCTTAACCCCAGTGTGCTGAAATTGTCAAAACGTGTTTTTCAGCAGAAATAAACACGTTTTGGCAACTTTGGTCACCACCATGTAAGTTATAGGGCAGGAACAGCACAGTTTTCAAAACGTGTTTTTCAGCCCGAAATAAACGCGTTTTCTCAGCCCTTAGAATCACAGTGTAACTGCCTGGCTCAGAAGAGCACACTGAGTCAGCCCTTAACCCCAGTGTGCTGAAATTGTCTAAATGTGTTTTACAGCAGAAATAAACACGTTTTGGCAACTTTGGTCACCACCATGTAAGTTATAGGGCAGGAACAGCACAGTTTTCAAAACGTGTTTTTCAGCCCGAAATAAACGCGTTTTCTCAGCCCTTAGAATCACAGTGTAAATGCCTGGCTCAGAAGAGCAAACTGAGTCAGCCCTTAACCCCAGTGTGCTGAAATTGTCAAAACGTGTTTTTCAGCAGAAATAAACACGTTTTGGCAACTTTGGTCACCACCATGTAAGTTATATGGCAGGAACAGCACAGTTTTCAAAACGTGTTTTTCAGCCCGAAATAAACGCGTTTTCTCAGCTCTTAGAATCGCAGTGTAACTGCCTGTCTCAGAAGAGCACACTGAGTCAGCCCTTAACCCCAGTGTGCTGAAATTGTCAAAACGTGTTTTACAGCAGAAATAAACACGTTTTGGCAACTTTGGTCAGCACCATGTAACTTATAGGGCAGGAACAGCACAGTTTTCAAAACGTGTTTTTCAGCCCGAAATAAACGCGTTTTCTCAGCCCTTAGAATCACAGTGTAACTGCCTGGCTCAGAAGAGCACACTGAGTCAGCCCTTAACCCCAGTGTGCTGAAATTGTCAAAACGTGTTTTTCAGCAGAAATAAACACGTTTTGGCAACTTTGGTCACCACCATGTAAGTTATATGGCAGGAACAGCACAGTTTTCAAAACGTGTTTTTCAGCCCGAAATAAACGCGTTTTCTCAGCCCTTAGAATCACAGTGTAACTGCCTGTCTCAGAAGAACACAGTGAGTCAGCCCTTAACCCCAGTGTGCTGAAATTGTCAAAACGTGTTTTTCAGCAGAAATAAACACGTTTTGGCAACTTTGGTCACCACCAGGTAAGTTATATGGCAGGAACAGCACAGTTTTCAAAACGTGTTTTTCAGCACGAAATAAACGCGTTTTCTCTGCCCTTAGAATCACAGTGTAACTGCCTGTCTCATAAGAGCACAGTGAGTCAGCCCTTAACCCCAGTGTGCTGAAATTGTCAAAACGTGTTTTACAGCAGAAATAAACACGTTTTGGCAACTTTGGTCACCACCATGTAAGTTATAGGGCAGGAACAGCACAGTTTTCAAAACGTGTTTTTCAGCCCGAAATAAACGCGTTTTCTCAGCCCTTAGAATCACAGTGTAACTGCCTGGCTCAGAAGAGCAAACTGAGTCAGCCCTTAACCCCAGTGTGCTGAAATTGTCAAAACGTGTTTTTCAGCAGAAATAAACACGTTTTGGCAACTTTGGTCACCACCATGTAAGTTATAGGGCAGGAACAGCACAGTTTTCAAAACGTGTTTTTCAGCCCGAAATAAACGCGTTTTCTCAGCCCTTAGAATCACAGTGTAACTGCCTGGCTCAGAAGAGCAAACTGAGTCAGCCCTTAACCCCAGTGTGCTGAAATTGTCAAAACGTGTTTTTCAGCAGAAATAAACACGTTTTGGCAACTTTGGTCACCACCATGTAAGTTATAGGGCAGGAACAGCACAGTTTTCAAAACGTGTTTTTCAGCCCGAAATAAACGCGTTTTCTCAGCCCTTAGAATCACAGTGTAACTGCCTGGCTCAGAAGAGCACACTGAGTCAGCCCTTAACCCCAGTGTGCTGAAATTGTCAAAACGTGTTTTACAGCAGAAATAAACACGTTTTGGCAACTTTGGTCACCACCATGTAAGTTATAGGGCAGGAACAGCACAGTTTTCAAAACGTGTTTTTCAGCCCGAAATAAACGCGTTTTCTCAGGCCTTAGAATCACAGTGTAAATGCCTGGCTCAGAAGAGCAAACTGAGTCAGCCCTTAACCCCAGTGTGCTGAAATTGTCAAAACGTGTTTTTCAGCAGAAATAAACACGTTTTGGCAACTTTGGTCACCACCATGTAAGTTATAGGGCAGGAACAGCACAGTTTTCAAAACGTGTTTTTCAGCCCGAAATAAACGCGTTTTCTCAGCCCTTAGAATCACAGTGTAAATGCCTGGCTCAGAAGAGCAAACTGAGTCAGCCCTTAACCCCAGTGTGCTGAAATTGTCAAAACGTGTTTTTCAGCAGAAATAAACACGTTTTGGCAACTTTGGTCACCACCATGTAAGTTATAGGGCAGGAACAGCACAGTTTTCAAAACGTGTTTTTCAGCCCGAAATAAACGCGTTTTCTCAGCTCTTAGAATCGCAGTGTAACTGCCTGTCTCAGAAGAGCACACTGAGTCAGCCCTTAACCCCAGTGTGCTGAAATTGTCAAAACGTGTTTTTCAGCAGAAATAAACACGTTTTGGCAACTTTGGTCACCACCATGTAAGTTATAGGGCAGGAACAGCACAGTTTTCAAAACGTGTTTTTCAGCCCGAAATAAACGCGTTTTCTCAGCTCTTAGAATCGCAGTGTAACTGCCTGTCTCAGAAGAGCACACTGAGTCAGCCCTTAACCCCAGTGTGCTGAAATTGTCAAAACGTGTTTTTCAGCAGAAATAAACACGTTTTGGCAACTTTGGTCACCACCATGTAAGTTATAGGGCATAAACAGCACAGTTTTCAAAACGTGTTTTTCAGCCCGAAATAAACGCGTTTTCTCAGCCCTTAGAATCACAGTGTAACTGCCTGGCTCAGAAGAGCAAACTGAGTCAGCCCTTAACCCCAGTGTGCTGAAATTGTCAAAACGTGTTTTTCAGCAGAAATAAACACGTTTTGGCAACTTTGGTCACCACCATGTAAGTTATAGGGCAGGAACAGCACAATTTTCAAAACGTGTTTTTCAGCCCGAAATAAACGCGTTTTCTCAGCTCTTAGAATCGCAGTGTAACTGCCTGTCTCAGAAGAGCACACTGAGTCAGCCCTTAACCCCAGTGTGCTGAAATTGTCAAAACGTGTTTTACAGCAGAAATAAACACGTTTTGGCAACTTTGGTCAGCACCATGTAACTTATAGGGCAGGAACAGCACAGTTTTCAAAACGTGTTTTTCAGCCCGAAATAAACGCGTTTTCTCAGCCCTTAGAATCACAGTGTATCTGCCTGTCTCAGAAGAGCACAGTGAGTCAGCCCTTAACCCCAGTGTGCTGAAATTGTCAAAACGTGTTTTTCAGCAGAAATAAACACGTTTTGGCAACTTTGGTCACCACCATGTAAGTTATATGGCAGGAACAGCACAGTTTTCAAAACGTGTTTTTCAGCCCGAAATAAACGCGTTTTCTCAGCTCTTAGAATCGCAGTGTAACTGCCTGTCTCAGAAGAGCACAGTGAGTCAGCCCTTAACCCCAGTGTGCTGAAATTGTCAAAACGTGTTTTACAGCAGAAATAAACACGTTTTGGCAACTTTGGTCACCACCATGTAAGTTATATGGCATGAACAGCACAGTTTTCAAAACGTGTTTTTCAGCCCGAAATAAACGCGTTTTCTCAGCTCTTAGAATCGCAGTGTAACTGCCTGTCTCAGAAGAGCACAGTGAGTCAGCCCTTAACCCCAGTGTGCTGAAATTGTCAAAACGTGTTTTACAGCAGAAATAAACACGTTTTGGCAACTTTGGTCACCACCATGTAACTTATAGGGCAGGAACAGCACAGTTTTCAAAACGTGTTTTTCAGCCCGAAATAAACGCGTTTTCTCAGCCCTTAGAATCACAGTGTAACTGCCTGTCTCAGAAGAGCACACTGAGTCAGCCCTTAACCCCAGTGTGCTGAAATTGTCAAAACGTGTTTTTCAGCAGAAATAAACACGTTTTGGCAACTTTGGTCACCACCATGTAAGTTATAGGGCAGGAACAGCACAGTTTTCAAAACGTGTTTTTCAGCCCGAAATAAACGCGTTTTCTCAGCCCTTAGAATCACAGTGTAACTGCCTGGCTCAGAAGAGCACACTGAGTCAGCCCTTAACCCCAGTGTGCTGAAATTGTCTAAACGTGTTTTACAGCAGAAATAAACACGTTTTGGCAACTTTGGTCACCACCATGTAAGTTATAGGGCAGGAACAGCACAGTTTTCAAAACGTGTTTTTCAGCCCGAAATAAACGCGTTTTCTCAGCCCTTAGAATCACAGTGTAAATGCCTGGCTCAGAAGAGCAAACTGAGTCAGCCCTTAACCCCAGTGTGCTGAAATTGTCAAAACGTGTTTTTCAGCAGAAATAAACACGTTTTGGCAACTTTGGTCACCACCATGTAAGTTATATGGCAGGAACAGCACAGTTTTCAAAACGTGTTTTTCAGCCCGAAATAAACGCGTTTTCTCAGCTCTTAGAATCGCAGTGTAACTGCCTGTCTCAGAAGAGCACACTGAGTCAGCCCTTAACCCCAGTGTGCTGAAATTGTCAAAACGTGTTTTACAGCAGAAATAAACACGTTTTGGCAACTTTGGTCAGCACCATGTAACTTATAGGGCAGGAACAGCACAGTTTTCAAAACGTGTTTTTCAGCCCGAAATAAACGCGTTTTCTCAGCCCTTAGAATCACAGTGTAACTGCCTGGCTCAGAAGAGCACACTGAGTCAGCCCTTAACCCCAGTGTGCTGAAATTGTCAAAACGTGTTTTTCAGCAGAAATAAACACGTTTTGGCAACTTTGGTCACCACCATGTAAGTTATATGGCAGGAACAGCACAGTTTTCAAAACGTGTTTTTCAGCCCGAAATAAACGCGTTTTCTCAGCCCTTAGAATCACAGTGTAACTGCCTGTCTCAGAAGAGCACAGTGAGTCAGCCCTTAACCCCAGTGTGCTGAAATTGTCAAAACGTGTTTTTCAGCAGAAATAAACACGTTTTGGCAACTTTGGTCACCACCAGGTAAGTTATATGGCAGGAACAGCACAGTTTTCAAAACGTGTTTTTCAGCACGAAATAAACGCGTTTTCTCTGCCCTTAGAATCACAGTGTAACTGCCTGTCTCATAAGAGCACAGTGAGTCAGCCCTTAACCCCAGTGTGCTGAAATTGTCAAAACGTGTTTTACAGCAGAAATAAACACGTTTTGGCAACTTTGGTCACCACCATGTAAGTTATAGGGCAGGAACAGCACAGTTTTCAAAACGTGTTTTTCAGCCCGAAATAAACGCGTTTTCTCAGCCCTTAGAATCACAGTGTAACTGCCTGGCTCAGAAGAGCAAACTGAGTCAGCCCTTAACCCCAGTGTGCTGAAATTGTCAAAACGTGTTTTTCAGCAGAAATAAACACGTTTTGGCAACTTTGGTCACCACCATGTAAGTTATAGGGCAGGAACAGCACAGTTTTCAAAACGTGTTTTTCAGCCCGAAATAAACGCGTTTTCTCAGCCCTTAGAATCACAGTGTAACTGCCTGGCTCAGAAGAGCAAACTGAGTCAGCCCTTAACCCCAGTGTGCTGAAATTGTCAAAACGTGTTTTTCAGCAGAAATAAACACGTTTTGGCAACTTTGGTCACCACCATGTAAGTTATAGGGCAGGAACAGCACAGTTTTCAAAACGTGTTTTTCAGCCCGAAATAAACGCGTTTTCTCAGCCCTTAGAATCACAGTGTAACTGCCTGGCTCAGAAGAGCACACTGAGTCAGCCCTTAACCCCAGTGTGCTGAAATTGTCAAAACGTGTTTTACAGCAGAAATAAACACGTTTTGGCAACTTTGGTCACCACCATGTAAGTTATAGGGCAGGAACAGCACAGTTTTCAAAACGTGTTTTTCAGCCCGAAATAAACGCGTTTTCTCAGGCCTTAGAATCACAGTGTAAATGCCTGGCTCAGAAGAGCAAACTGAGTCAGCCCTTAACCCCAGTGTGCTGAAATTGTCAAAACGTGTTTTTCAGCAGAAATAAACACGTTTTGGCAACTTTGGTCACCACCATGTAAGTTATAGGGCAGGAACAGCACAGTTTTCAAAACGTGTTTTTCAGCCCGAAATAAACGCGTTTTCTCAGCCCTTAGAATCACAGTGTAAATGCCTGGCTCAGAAGAGCAAACTGAGTCAGCCCTTAACCCCAGTGTGCTGAAATTGTCAAAACGTGTTTTTCAGCAGAAATAAACACGTTTTGGCAACTTTGGTCACCACCATGTAAGTTATAGGGCAGGAACAGCACAGTTTTCAAAACGTGTTTTTCAGCCCGAAATAAACGCGTTTTCTCAGCTCTTAGAATCGCAGTGTAACTGCCTGTCTCAGAAGAGCACACTGAGTCAGCCCTTAACCCCAGTGTGCTGAAATTGTCAAAACGTGTTTTTCAGCAGAAATAAACACGTTTTGGCAACTTTGGTCACCACCATGTAAGTTATAGGGCAGGAACAGCACAGTTTTCAAAACGTGTTTTTCAGCCCGAAATAAACGCGTTTTCTCAGCTCTTAGAATCGCAGTGTAACTGCCTGTCTCAGAAGAGCACACTGAGTCAGCCCTTAACCCCAGTGTGCTGAAATTGTCAAAACGTGTTTTTCAGCAGAAATAAACACGTTTTGGCAACTTTGGTCACCACCATGTAAGTTATAGGGCAGGAACAGCACAGTTTTCAAAACGTGTTTTTCAGCCCGAAATAAACGCGTTTTCTCAACTCTTAGAATCGCAGTGTAACTGCCTGTCTCAGAAGAGCACACTGAGTCAGCCCTTAACCCCAGTGTGCTGAAATTGTCAAAACGTGTTTTTCAGCAGAAATAAACACGTTTTGGCAACTTTGGTCACCACCATGTAAGTTATAGGGCATAAACAGCACAGTTTTCAAAACGTGTTTTTCAGCCCGAAATAAACGCGTTTTCTCAGCCCTTAGAATCACAGTGTAACTGCCTGGCTCAGAAGAGCAAACTGAGTCAGCCCTTAACCCCAGTGTGCTGAAATTGTCAAAACGTGTTTTTCAGCAGAAATAAACACGTTTTGGCAACTTTGGTCACCACCATGTAAGTTATAGGGCAGGAACAGCACAGTTTTCAAAACGTGTTTTTCAGCCCGAAATAAACGCGTTTTCTCAGCTCTTAGAATCGCAGTGTAACTGCCTGTCTCAGAAGAGCACACTGAGTCAGCCCTTAACCCCAGTGTGCTGAAATTGTCAAAACGTGTTTTACAGCAGAAATAAACACGTTTTGGCAACTTTGGTCAGCACCATGTAACTTATAGGGCAGGAACAGCACAGTTTTCAAAACGTGTTTTTCAGCCCGAAATAAACGCGTTTTCTCAGCCCTTAGAATCACAGTGTAACTGCCTGGCTCAGAAGAGCACACTGAGTCAGCCCTTAACCCCAGTGTGCTGAAATTGTCAAAACGTGTTTTTCAGCAGAAATAAACACGTTTTGGCAACTTTGGTCACCACCATGTAAGTTATATGGCAGGAACAGCACAGTTTTCAAAACGTGTTTTTCAGCCCGAAATAAACGCGTTTTCTCAGCCCTTAGAATCACAGTGTAACTGCCTGTCTCAGAAGAGCACAGTGAGTCAGCCCTTAACCCCAGTGTGCTGAAATTGTCAAAACGTGTTTTTCAGCAGAAATAAACACGTTTTGGCAACTTTGGTCACCACCAGGTAAGTTATATGGCAGGAACAGCACAGTTTTCAAAACGTGTTTTTCAGCACGAAATAAACGCGTTTTCTCTGCCCTTAGAATCAAAGTGTAACTGCCTGTCTCAGAAGAGCACAGTGAGTCAGCCCTTAACCCCAGTGTGCTGAAATTGTCAAAACGTGTTTTTCAGCAGAAATAAACACGTTTTGGCAACTTTGGTCACCACCAGGTAAGTTATATGGCAGGAACAGCACAGTTTTCAAAACGTGTTTTTCAGCCCGAAATAAACGCGTTTTCTCAGCTCTTAGAATCGCAGTGTAACTGCCTGTCTCAGAAGAGCACACTGAGTCAGCCCTTAACCCCAGTGTGCTGAAATTGTCAAAACGTGTTTTACAGCAGAAATAAACACGTTTTGGCAACTTTGGTCAGCACCATGTAACTTATAGGGCAGGAACAGCACAGTTTTCAAAACGTGTTTTTCAGCCCGAAATAAACGCGTTTTCTCAGCCCTTAGAATCACAGTGTATCTGCCTGTCTCAGAAGAGCACAGTGAGTCAGCCCTTAACCCCAGTGTGCTGAAATTGTCAAAACGTGTTTTTCAGCAGAAATAAACACGTTTTGGCAACTTTGGTCACCACCATGTAAGTTATATGGCAGGAACAGCACAGTTTTCAAAACGTGTTTTTCAGCCCGAAATAAACGCGTTTTCTCAGCTCTTAGAATCGCAGTGTAACTGCCTGTCTCAGAAGAGCACAGTGAGTCAGCCCTTAACCCCAGTGTGCTGAAATTGTCAAAACGTGTTTTACAGCAGAAATAAACACGTTTTGGCAACTTTGGTCACCACCATGTAAGTTATATGGCATGAACAGCACAGTTTTCAAAACGTGTTTTTCAGCCCGAAATAAACGCGTTTTCTCAGCTCTTAGAATCGCAGTGTAACTGCCTGTCTCAGAAGAGCACAGTGAGTCAGCCCTTAACCCCAGTGTGCTGAAATTGTCAAAACGTGTTTTACAGCAGAAATAAACACGTTTTGGCAACTTTGGTCACCACCATGTAACTTATAGGGCAGGAACAGCACAGTTTTCAAAACGTGTTTTTCAGCCCGAAATAAACGCGTTTTCTCAGCCCTTAGAATCACAGTGTAACTGCCTGTCTCAGAAGAGCACACTGAGTCAGCCCTTAACCCCAGTGTGCTGAAATTGTCAAAACGTGTTTTACAGCAGAAATAAACACGTTTTGGCAACTTTGGTCAGCACCATGTAACTTATAGGGCAGGAACAGCACAGTTTTCAAAACGTGTTTTTCAGCCCGAAATAAACGCGTTTTCTCAGCCCTTAGAATCACAGTGTAACTGCCTGGCTCAGAAGAGCACACTGAGTCAGCCCTTAACCCCAGTGTGCTGAAATTGTCAAAACGTGTTTTTCAGCAGAAATAAACACGTTTTGGCAACTTTGGTCACCACCATGTAAGTTATAGGGCAGGAACAGCACAGTTTTCAAAACGTGTTTTTCAGCCCGAAATAAACGCGTTTTCTCAGCCCTTAGAATCACAGTGTAACTGCCTGGCTCAGAAGAGCAAACTGAGTCAGCCCTTAACCCCAGTGTGCTGAAATTGTCAAAACGTGTTTTTCAGCAGAAATAAACACGTTTTGGCAACTTTGGTCACCACCATGTAAGTTATAGGGCAGGAACAGCACAGTTTTCAAAACGTGTTTTTCAGCCCGAAATAAACGCGTTTTCTCAGCCCTTAGAATCACAGTGTAAATGCCTGGCTCAGAAGAGCAAACTGAGTCAGCCCTTAACCCCAGTGTGCTGAAATTGTCAAAACGTGTTTTTCAGCAGAAATAAACACGTTTTGGCAACTTTGGTCACCACCATGTAAGTTATATGGCAGGAACAGCACAGTTTTCAAAACGTGTTTTTCAGCCCGAAATAAACGCGTTTTCTCAGCTCTTAGAATCGCAGTGTAACTGCCTGTCTCAGAAGAGCACACTGAGTCAGCCCTTAACCCCAGTGTGCTGAAATTGTCAAAACGTGTTTTTCAGCAGAAATAAACACGTTTTGGCAACTTTGGTCACCACCATGTAAGTTATATGGCAGGAACAGCACAGTTTTCAAAACGTGTTTTTCAGCCCGAAATAAACGCGTTTTCTCAGCCCTTAGAATCACAGTGTAACTGCCTGTCTCAGAAGAGCACAGTGAGTCAGCCCTTAACCCCAGTGTGCTGAAATTGTCAAAACGTGTTTTTCAGCAGAAATAAACACGTTTTGGCAACTTTGGTCACCACCAGGTAAGTTATATGGCAGGAACAGCACAGTTTTCAAAACTTGTTTTTCAGCACGAAATAAACGCGTTTTCTCTGCCCTTAGAATCACAGTGTAACTGCCTGTCTCAGAAGAGCACAGTGAGTCAGCCCTTAACCCCAGTGTGCTGAAATTGTCAAAACGTGTTTTTCAGCAGAAATAAACACCTTTTGGCAACTTTGGTCACCACCAGGTAAGTTATATGGCAGGAACAGCACAGTTTTCAAAACGTGTTTTTCAGCCCGAAATAAACGCGTTTTCTCAGCTCTTAGAATCGCAGTGTAACTGCCTGTCTCAGAAAAGCACACTGAGTCAGCCCTTAACCCCAGTGTGCTGAAATTGTCAAAACGTGTTTTTCAGCAGAAATAAACACGTTTTGGCAACTTTGGTCACCACCATGTAAGTTATAGGGCAGGAACAGCACAGTTTTCAAAACGTGTTTTTCAGCCCGAAATAAACGCGTTTTCTCAGCCCTTAGAATCACAGTGTAAATGCCTGGCTCAGAAGAGCAAACTGAGTCAGCCCTTAACCCCAGTGTGCTGAAATTGTCAAAACGTGTTTTTCAGCAGAAATAAACACGTTTTGGCAACTTTGGTCACCACCATGTAAGTTATATGGCAGGAACAGCACAGTTTTCAAAACGTGTTTTTCAGCCCGAAATAAACGCGTTTTCTCAGCTCTTAGAATCGCAGTGTAACTGCCTGTCTCAGAAGAGCACACTGAGTCAGCCCTTAACCCCAGTGTGCTGAAATTGTCAAAACGTGTTTTTCAGCAGAAATAAACACGTTTTGGCAACTTTGGTCACCACCATGTAAGTTATATGGCAGGAACAGCACAGTTTTCAAAACGTGTTTTTCAGCCCGAAATAAACGCGTTTTCTCAGCCCTTAGAATCACAGTGTAACTGCCTGTCTCAGAAGAGCACAGTGAGTCAGCCCTTAACCCCAGTGTGCTGAAATTGTCAAAACGTGTTTTTCAGCAGAAATAAACACGTTTTGGCAACTTTGGTCACCACCAGGTAAGTTATATGGCAGGAACAGCACAGTTTTCAAAACTTGTTTTTCAGCACGAAATAAACGCGTTTTCTCTGCCCTTAGAATCACAGTGTAACTGCCTGTCTCAGAAGAGCACAGTGAGTCAGCCCTTAACCCCAGTGTGCTGAAATTGTCAAAACGTGTTTTTCAGCAGAAATAAACACCTTTTGGCAACTTTGGTCACCACCAGGTAAGTTATATGGCAGGAACAGCACAGTTTTCAAAACGTGTTTTTCAGCCCGAAATAAACGCGTTTTCTCAGCTCTTAGAATCGCAGTGTAACTGCCTGTCTCAGAAAAGCACACTGAGTCAGCCCTTAACCCCAGTGTGCTGAAATTGTCAAAACGTGTTTTACAGCAGAAATAAACACGTTTTGGCAACTTTGGTCAGCACCATGTAACTTATAGGGCAGGAACAGCACAGTTTTCAAAACGTGTTTTTCAGCCCGAAATAAACGCGTTTTCTCAGCCCTTAGAATCACAGTGTAACTGCCTGTCTCAGAAGAGCACAGTGAGTCAGCCCTTAACCCCAGTGTGCTGAAATTGTCAAAACGTGTTTTTCAGCAGAAATAAACACGTTTTGGCAACTTTGGTCACCACCATGTAAGTTATATGGCAGGAACAGCACAGTTTTCAAAACGTGTTTTTCAGCCCGAAATAAACGCGTTATCTCAGCTCTTAGAATCGCAGTGTAACTGCCTGTCTCAGAAGAGCACAGTGAGTCAGCCCTTAACCCCAGTGTGCTGAAATTGTCAAAACGTGTTTTACAGCAGAAATAAACACGTTTTGGCAACTTTGGTCACCACCATGTAAGTTATATGGCATGAACAGCACAGTTTTCAAAACGTGTTTTTCAGCCCGAAATAAACGCGTTTTCTCAGCTCTTAGAATCGCAGTGTAACTGCCTGTCTCAGAAGAGCACAGTGAGTCAGCCCTTAACCCCAGTGTGCTGAAATTGTCAAAACGTGTTTTACAGCAGAAATAAACACGTTTTGGCAACTTTGGTCACCAACATGTAACTTATAGGGCAGGAACAGCACAGTTTTCAAAACGTGTTTTTCAGCCCGAAATAAACGCGTTTTCTCAGCCCTTAGAATCACAGTGTAACTGCCTGTCTCAGAAGAGCACACTGAGTCAGCCCTTAACCCCAGTGTGCTGAAATTGTCAAAACGTGTTTTACAGCAGAAATAAACACGTTTTGGCAACTTTGGTCACCACCATGTAAGTTATAGGGCAGGAACAGCACAGTTTTCAAAACGTGTTTTTCAGCCCGAAATAAACGCGTTTTCTCAGCCCTTAGAATCACAGTGTAACTGCCTGGCTCAGAAGAGCAAACTGAGTCAGCCCTTAACCCCAGTGTGCTGAAATTGTCAAAACGTGTTTTTCAGCAGAAATAAACACGTTTTGGCAACTTTGGTCACCACCATGTAAGTTATATGGCAGGAACAGCACAGTTTTCAAAACGTGTTTTTCAGCCCGAAATAAACGCGTTTTCTCAGCCCTTAGAATCACAGTGTAACTGCCTGTCTCAGAAGAGCACAGTGAGTCAGCCCTTAACCCCAGTGTGCTGAAATTGTCAAAACGTGTTTTTCAGCAGAAATAAACACGTTTTGGCAACTTTGGTCACCACCAGGTAAGTTATATGGCAGGAACAGCACAGTTTTCAAAACGTGTTTTTCAGCCCCAAATAAACGCGTTTTCTCTGCCCTTAGAATCACAGTGTAACTGCCTGTCTCAGAAGAGCACAGTGAGTCAGCCCTTAACCCCAGTGTGCTGAAATTGTCAAAACGTGTTTTTCAGCAGAAATAAACACGTTTTGGCAACTTTGGTCACCACCAGGTAAGTTATATGGCAGGAACAGCACAGTTTTCAAAACGTGTTTTTCAGCTCGAAATAAACGCGTTTTCTCAGCCCTTAGAATCACAGTGTAACTGCCTGGCTCAGAAGAGCACACTGAGTCAGCCCTTAACCCCAGTGTGCTGAAATTGTCAAAACGTGTTTTTCAGCAGAAATAAACACGTTTTGGCAACTTTGGTCACCACCATGTAAGTTATAGGGCAGGAACAGCACAGTTTTCAAAACGTGTTTTTCAGCCCGAAATAAACGCGTTTTCTCAGCCCTTAGAATCACAGTGTAACTGCCTGGCTCAGAAGAGCACACTGAGTCAGCCCTTAACCCCAGTGTGCTGAAATTGTCTAAACGTGTTTTACAGCAGAAATAAACACGTTTTGGCAACTTTGGTCACCACCATGTAAGTTATAGGGCAGGAACAGCACAGTTTTCAAAACGTGTTTTTCAGCCCGAAATAAACGCGTTTTCTCAGCTCTTAGAATCGCAGTGTAACTGCCTGTCTCAGAAGAGCACACTGAGTCAGCCCTTAACCCCAGTGTGCTGAAATTGTCAAAACGTGTTTTACAGCAGAAATAAACACGTTTTGGCAACTTTGGTCAGCACCATGTAACTTATAGGGCAGGAACAGCACAGTTTTCAAAACGTGTTTTTCAGCCCGAAATAAACGCGTTTTCTCAGCCCTTAGAATCACAGTGTAACTGCCTGGCTCAGAAGAGCACACTGAGTCAGCCCTTAACCCCAGTGTGCTGAAATTGTCAAAACGTGTTTTTCAGCAGAAATAAACACGTTTTGGCAACTTTGGTCACCACCATGTAAGTTATATGGCAGGAACAGCACAGTTTTCAAAACGTGTTTTTCAGCCCGAAATAAACGCGTTTTCTCAGCCCTTAGAATCACAGTGTAACTGCCTGTCTCAGAAGAGCACAGTGAGTCAGCCCTTAACCCCAGTGTGCTGAAATTGTCAAAACGTGTTTTTCAGCAGAAATAAACACGTTTTGGCAACTTTGGTCACCACCAGGTAAGTTATATGGCAGGAACAGCACAGTTTTCAAAACGTGTTTTTCAGCACGAAATAAACGCGTTTTCTCAGCCCTTAGAATCACAGTGTATCTGCCTGTCTCAGAAGAGCACAGTGAGTCAGCCCTTAACCCCAGTGTGCTGAAATTGTCAAAACGTGTTTTTCAGCAGAAATAAACACGTTTTGGCAACTTTGGTCACCACCAGGTAAGTTATATGGCAGGAACAGCACAGTTTTCAAAACGTGTTTTTCAGCCCGAAATAAACGCGTTTTCTCAGCTCTTAGAATCGCAGTGTAACTGCCTGTCTCAGAAGAGCACAGTGAGTCAGCCCTTAACCCCAGTGTGCTGAAATTGTCAAAACGTGTTTTACAGCAGAAATAAACACGTTTTGGCAACTTTGGTCACCACCATGTAAGTTATATGGCATGAACAGCACAGTTTTCAAAACGTGTTTTTCAGCCCGAAATAAACGCGTTTTCTCAGCTCTTAGATTCGCAGTGTAACTGCCTGTCTCAGAAGAGCACAGTGAGTCAGCCCTTAACCCCAGTGTGCTGAAATTGTCAAAACGTGTTTTACAGCAGAAATAAACACGTTTTGGCAACTTTGGTCACCACCATGTAACTTATAGGGCAGGAACAGCACAGTTTTCAAAACGTGTTTTTCAGCCCGAAATAAACGCATTTTCTCAGCCCTTAGAATCACAGTGTAACTGCCTGTCTCAGAAGAGCACACTGAGTCAGCCCTTAACCCCAGTGTGCTGAAATTGTCAAAACGTGTTTTACAGCAGAAATAAACACGTTTTGGCAACTTTGGTCAGCACCATGTAACTTATAGGGCAGGAACAGCACAGTTTTCAAAACGTGTTTTTCAGCCCGAAATAAACGCGTTTTCTCAGCCCTTAGAATCACAGTGTAACTGCCTGGCTCAGAAGAGCAAACTGAGTCAGCCCTTAACCCCAGTGTGCTGAAATTGTCAAAACGTGTTTTTCAGCAGAAATAAACACGTTTTGGCAACTTTGGTCACCACCATGTAAGTTATATGGCAGGAACAGCACAGTTTTCAAAACGTGTTTTTCAGCCCGAAATAAACGCGTTTTCTCAGCCCTTAGAATCACAGTGTAACTGCCTGTCTCAGAAGAGCACAGTGAGTCAGCCCTTAACCCCAGTGTGCTGAAATTGTCAAAACGTGTTTTTCAGCAGAAATAAACACGTTTTGGCAACTTTGGTCACCACCAGGTAAGTTATATGGCAGGAACAGCACAGTTTTCAAAACGTGTTTTTCAGCCCGAAATAAACGCGTTTTCTCTGCCCTTAGAATCACAGTGTAACTGCCTGTCTCAGAAGAGCACAGTGAGTCAGCCCTTAACCCCAGTGTGCTGAAATTGTCAAAACGTGTTTTTCAGCAGAAATAAACACGTTTTGGCAACTTTGGTCACCACCATGTAAGTTATATGGCAGGAACAGCACAGTTTTCAAAACGTGTTTTTCAGCTCGAAATAAACGCGTTTTCTCAGCCCTTAGAATCACAGTGTAACTGCCTGGCTCAGAAGAGCACACTGAGTCAGCCCTTAACCCCAGTGTGCTGAAATTGTCAAAACGTGTTTTACAGCAGAAATAAACACGTTTTGGCAACTTTGGTCACCACCATGTAAGTTATAGGGCAGGAACAGCACAGTTTTCAAAACGTGTTTTTCAGCCCGAAATAAACGCGTTTTCTCAGCCCTTAGAATCACAGTGTAACTGCCTGGCTCAGAAGAGCAAACTGAGTCAGCCCTTAACCCCAGTGTGCTGAAATTGTCAAAACGTGTTTTTCAGCAGAAATAAACACGTTTTGGCAACTTTGGTCACCACCATGTAAGTTATAGGGCAGGAACAGCACAGTTTTCAAAACGTGTTTTTCAGCCCGAAATAAACGCGTTTTCTCAGCCCTTAGAATCACAGTGTAACTGCCTGGCTCAGAAGAGCAAACTGAGTCAGCCCTTAACCCCAGTGTGCTGAAATTGTCAAAACGTGTTTTTCAGCAGAAATAAACACGTTTTGGCAACTTTGGTCACCACCAGGTAAGTTATAGGGCAGGAACAGCACAGTTTTCAAAACGTGTTTTTCAGCCCGAAATAAACGCGTTTTCTCAGCCCTTAGAATCACAGTGTAACTGCCTGGCTCAGAAGAGCACACTGAGTCAGCCCTTAACCCCAGTGTGCTGAAATTGTCTAAACGTGTTTTACAGCAGAAATAAACACGTTTTGGCAACTTTGGTCACCACCATGTAAGTTATAGGGCAGGAACAGCACAGTTTTCAAAACGTGTTTTTCAGCCCGAAATAAACGCGTTTTCTCAGCCCTTAGAATCACAGTGTAAATGCCTGGCTCAGAAGAGCAAACTGAGTCAGCCCTTAACCCCAGTGTGCTGAAATTGTCAAAACGTGTTTTTCAGCAGAAATAAACACGTTTTGGCAACTTTGGTCACCACCATGTAAGTTATATGGCAGGAACAGCACAGTTTTCAAAACGTGTTTTTCAGCCCGAAATAAACGCGTTTTCTCAGCTCTTAGAATCGCAGTGTAACTGCCTGTCTCAGAAGAGCACACTGAGTCAGCCCTTAACCCCAGTGTGCTGAAATTGTCAAAACGTGTTTTACAGCAGAAATAAACACGTTTTGGCAACTTTGGTCAGCACCATGTAACTTATAGGGCAGGAACAGCACAGTTTTCAAAACGTGTTTTTCAGCCCGAAATAAACGCGTTTTCTCAGCCCTTAGAATCACAGTGTAACTGCCTGGCTCAGAAGAGCACACTGAGTCAGCCCTTAACCCCAGTGTGCTGAAATTGTCAAAACGTGTTTTTCAGCAGAAATAAACACGTTTTGGCAACTTTGGTCACCACCATGTAAGTTATATGGCAGGAACAGCACAGTTTTCAAAACGTGTTTTTCAGCCCGAAATAAACGCGTTTTCTCAGCCCTTAGAATCACAGTGTTACTGCCTGTCTCAGAAGAGCACAGTGAGTCAGCCCTTAACCCCAGTGTGCTGAAATTGTCAAAACGTGTTTTTCAGCAGAAATAAACACGTTTTGGCAACTTTGGTCACCACCAGGTAAGTTATATGGCAGGAACAGCACAGTTTTCAAAACGTGTTTTTCAGCCCGAAATAAACGCGTTTTCTCTGCCCTTAGAATCACAGTGTAACTGCCTGTCTCAGAAGAGCACAGTGAGTCAGCCCTTAACCCCAGTGTGCTGAAATTGTCAAAACGTGTTTTTCAGCAGAAATAAACACGTTTTGGCAACTTTGGTCACCACCAGGTAAGTTATATGGCAGGAACAGCACAGTTTTCAAAACGTGTTTTTCAGCCCGAAATAAACGCGTTTTCTCAGCTCTTAGAATCGCAGTGTAACAGCCTGTCTCAGAAGAGCACACTGAGTCAGCCCTTAACCCCAGTGTGCTGAAATTGTCAAAACGTGTTTTACAGCAAAAATAAACACGTTTTGGCAACTTTGGTCAGCACCATGTAACTTATAGGGCAGGAACAGCACAGTTTTCAAAACGTGTTTTTCAGCCCGAAATAAACGCGTTTTCTCAGCCCTTAGAATCACAGTGTAACTGCCTGTCTCAGAAGAGCACAGTGAGTCAGCCCTTAACCCCAGTGTGCTGAAATTGTCAAAACGTGTTTTTCAGCAGAAATAAACACGTTTTGGCAACTTTGGTCACCACCATGTAAGTTATATGGCAGGAACAGCACAGTTTTCAAAACGTGTTTTTCAGCCCGAAATAAACGCGTTTTCTCAGCTCTTAGAATCGCAGTGTAACTGCCTGTCTCAGAAGAGCACAGTGAGTCAGCCCTTAACCCTAGTGTGCTGAAATTGTCAAAACGTGTTTTACAGCAGAAATAAACACGTTTTGGCAACTTTGGTCACCACCATGTAAGTTATATGGCATGAACAGCACAGTTTTCAAAACGTGTTTTTCAGCCCGAAATAAACGCGTTTTCTCAGCTCTTAGAATCGCAGTGTAACTGCCTGTCTCAGAAGAGCACAGTGAGTCAGTCCTTAACCCCAGTGTGCTGAAATTGTCAAAACGTGTTTTACAGCAGAAATAAACACGTTTTGGCAACTTTGGTCACCACCATGTAACTTATAGGGCAGGAACAGCACAGTTTTCAAAACGTGTTTTTCAGCCCGAAATAAACGCGTTTTCTCAGCCCTTAGAATCACAGTGTAACTGCCTGGCTCAGAAGAGCACACTGAGTCAGCCCTTAACCCCAGTGTGCTGAAATTGTCAAAACGTGTTTTTCAGCAGAAATAAACACGTTTTGGCAACTTTGGTCACCACCATGTAAGTTATAGGGCAGGAACAGCACAGTTTTCAAAACGTGTTTTTCAGCCCGAAATAAACGCGTTTTCTCAGCTCTTAGAATCGCAGTGTAACTGCCTGTCTCAGAAGAGCACACTGAGTCAGCCCTTAACCCCAGTGTGCTGAAATTGTCAAAACGTGTTTTACAGCAGAAATAAACACGTTTTGGCAACTTTGGTCAGCACCATGTAACTTATAGGGCAGGAACAGCACAGTTTTCAAAACGTGTTTTTCAGCCCGAAATAAACGCGTTTTCTCAGCCCTTAGAATCACAGTGTAACTGCCTGGCTCAGAAGAGCAAACTGAGTCAGCCCTTAACCCCAGTGTGCTGAAATTGTCAAAACGTGTTTTTCAGCAGAAATAAACACGTTTTGGCAACTTTGGTCACCACCATGTAAGTTATAGGGCAGGAACAGCACAGTTTTCAAAACGTGTTTTTCAGCCCGAAATAAACGCGTTTTCTCAGCCCTTAGAATCACAGTGTAACTGCCTGGCTCAGAAGAGCACACTGAGTCAGCCCTTAACCCCAGTGTGCTGAAATTGTCTAAACGTGTTTTACAGCAGAAATAAACACGTTTTGGCAACTTTGGTCACCACCATGTAAGTTATAGGGCAGGAACAGCACAGTTTTCAAAACGTGTTTTTCAGCCCGAAATAAACGCGTTTTCTCAGCCCTTAGAATCACAGTGTAAATGCCTGGCTCAGAAGAGCAAACTGAGTCAGCCCTTAACCCCAGTGTGCTGAAATTGTCAAAACGTGTTTTTCAGCAGAAATAAACACGTTTTGGCAACTTTGGTCACCACCATGTAAGTTATATGGCAGGAACAGCACAGTTTTCAAAACGTGTTTTTCAGCCCGAAATAAACGCGTTTTCTCAGCTCTTAGAATCGCAGTGTAACTGCCTGTCTCAGAAGAGCACACTGAGTCAGCCCTTAACCCCAGTGTGCTGAAATTGTCAAAACGTGTTTTACAGCAGAAATAAACACGTTTTGGCAACTTTGGTCAGCACCATGTAACTTATAGGGCAGGAACAGCACAGTTTTCAAAACGTGTTTTTCAGCCCGAAATAAACGCGTTTTCTCAGCCCTTAGAATCACAGTGTAACTGCCTGGCTCAGAAGAGCACACTGAGTCAGCCCTTAACCCCAGTGTGCTGAAATTGTCAAAACGTGTTTTTCAGCAGAAATAAACACGTTTTGGCAACTTTGGTCACCACCATGTAAGTTATATGGCAGGAACAGCACAGTTTTCAAAACGTGTTTTTCAGCCCGAAATAAACGCGTTTTCTCAGCCCTTAGAATCACAGTGTTACTGCCTGTCTCAGAAGAGCACAGTGAGTCAGCCCTTAACCCCAGTGTGCTGAAATTGTCAAAACGTGTTTTTCAGCAGAAATAAACACGTTTTGGCAACTTTGGTCACCACCAGGTAAGTTATATGGCAGGAACAGCACAGTTTTCAAAACGTGTTTTTCAGCCCGAAATAAACGCGTTTTCTCTGCCCTTAGAATCACAGTGTAACTGCCTGTCTCAGAAGAGCACAGTGAGTCAGCCCTTAACCCCAGTGTGCTGAAATTGTCAAAACGTGTTTTTCAGCAGAAATAAACACGTTTTGGCAACTTTGGTCACCACCAGGTAAGTTATATGGCAGGAACAGCACAGTTTTCAAAACGTGTTTTTCAGCCCGAAATAAACGCGTTTTCTCAGCTCTTAGAATCGCAGTGTAACTGCCTGTCTCAGAAGAGCACACTGAGTCAGCCCTTAACCCCAGTGTGCTGAAATTGTCAAAACGTGTTTTACAGCAAAAATAAACACGTTTTGGCAACTTTGGTCAGCACCATGTAACTTATAGGGCAGGAACAGCACAGTTTTCAAAACGTGTTTTTCAGCCCGAAATAAACGCGTTTTCTCAGCCCTTAGAATCACAGTGTAACTGCCTGTCTCAGAAGAGCACAGTGAGTCAGCCCTTAACCCCAGTGTGCTGAAATTGTCAAAACGTGTTTTTCAGCAGAAATAAACACGTTTTGGCAACTTTGGTCACCACCATGTAAGTTATATGGCAGGAACAGCACAGTTTTCAAAACGTGTTTTTCAGCCCGAAATAAACGCGTTTTCTCAGCTCTTAGAATCGCAGTGTAACTGCCTGTCTCAGAAGAGCACAGTGAGTCAGCCCTTAACCCCAGTGTGCTGAAATTGTCAAAACGTGTTTTACAGCAGAAATAAACACGTTTTGGCAACTTTGGTCACCACCATGTAAGTTATATGGCATGAACAGCACAGTTTTCAAAACGTGTTTTTCAGCCCGAAATAAACGCGTTTTCTCAGCTCTTAGAATCGCAGTGTAACTGCCTGTCTCAGAAGAGCACAGTGAGTCAGCCCTTAACCCCAGTGTGCTGAAATTGTCAAAACGTGTTTTACAGCAGAAATAAACACGTTTTGGCAACTTTGGTCACCACCATGTAACTTATAGGGCAGGAACAGCACAGTTTTCAAAACGTGTTTTTCAGCCCGAAATAAACGCGTTTTCTCAGCCCTTAGAATCACAGTGTAACTGCCTGGCTCAGAAGAGCACACTGAGTCAGCCCTTAACCCCAGTGTGCTGAAATTGTCAAAACGTGTTTTTCAGCAGAAATAAACACGTTTTGGCAACTTTGGTCACCACCATGTAAGTTATAGGGCAGGAACAGCACAGTTTTCAAAACGTGATTTTCAGCCCGAAATAAACGCGTTTTCTCAGCTCTTAGAATCGCAGTGTAACTGCCTGTCTCAGAAGAGCACACTGAGTCAGCCCTTAACCCCAGTGTGCTGAAATTGTCAAAACGTGTTTTACAGCAGAAATAAACACGTTTTGGCAACTTTGGTCACCACCATGTAAGTTATAGGGCATAAACAGCACAGTTTTCAAAACGTGTTTTTCAGCCCGAAATAAACGCGTTTTCTCAGCCCTTAGAATCACAGTGTAACTGCCTGGCTCAGAAGAGCAAACTGAGTCAGCCCTTAACCCCAGTGTGCTGAAATTGTCAAAACGTGTTTTTCAGCAGAAATAAACACGTTTTGGCAACTTTGGTCACCACCATGTAAGTTATAGGGCAGGAACAGCACAGTTTTCAAAACGTGTTTTTCAGCCCGAAATAAACGCGTTTTCTCAGCCCTTAGAATCACAGTGTAACTGCCTGGCTCAGAAGAGCACACTGAGTCAGCCCTTAACCCCAGTGTGCTGAAATTGTCTAAACGTGTTTTACAGCAGAAATAAACACGTTTTGGCAACTTTGGTCACCACCATGTAAGTTATAGGGCAGGAACAGCACAGTTTTCAAAACGTGTTTTTCAGCCCGAAATAAACGCGTTTTCTCAGCCCTTAGAATCACAGTGTAAATGCCTGGCTCAGAAGAGCAAACTGAGTCAGCCCTTAACCCCAGTGTGCTGAAATTGTCAAAACGTGTTTTTCAGCAGAAATAAACACGTTTTGGCAACTTTGGTCACCACCATGTAAGTTATATGGCAGGAACAGCACAGTTTTCAAAACGTGTTTTTCAGCCCGAAATAAACGCGTTTTCTCAGCTCTTAGAATCGCAGTGTAACTGCCTGTCTCAGAAGAGCACACTGAGTCAGCCCTTAACCCCAGTGTGCTGAAATTGTCAAAACGTGTTTTACAGCAGAAATAAACACGTTTTGGCAACTTTGGTCAGCACCATGTAACTTATAGGGCAGGAACAGCACAGTTTTCAAAACGTGTTTTTCAGCCCGAAATAAACGCGTTTTCTCAGCCCTTAGAATCACAGTGTAACTGCCTGGCTCAGAAGAGCACACTGAGTCAGCCCTTAACCCCAGTGTGCTGAAATTGTCAAAACGTGTTTTTCAGCAGAAATAAACACGTTTTGGCAACTTTGGTCACCACCATGTAAGTTATATGGCAGGAACAGCACAGTTTTCAAAACGTGTTTTTCAGCCCGAAATAAACGCGTTTTCTCAGCCATTAGAATCACAGTGTTACTGCCTGTCTCAGAAGAGCACAGTGAGTCAGCCCTTAACCCCAGTGTGCTGAAATTGTCAAAACGTGTTTTTCAGCAGAAATAAACACGTTTTGGCAACTTTGGTCACCACCAGGTAAGTTATATGGCAGGAACAGCACAGTTTTCAAAACGTGTTTTTCAGCCCGAAATAAACGCGTTTTCTCTGCCCTTAGAATCACAGTGTAACTGCCTGTCTCAGAAGAGCACAGTGAGTCAGCCCTTAACCCCAGTGTGCTGAAATTGTCAAAACGTGTTTTTCAGCAGAAATAAACACGTTTTGGCAACTTTGGTCACCACCAGGTAAGTTATATGGCAGGAACAGCACAGTTTTCAAAACGTGTTTTTCAGCCCGAAATAAACGCGTTTTCTCAGCTCTTAGAATCGCAGTGTAACTGCCTGTCTCAGAAGAGCACACTGAGTCAGCCCTTAACCCCAGTGTGCTGAAATTGTCAAAACGTGTTTTTCAGCAGAAATAAACACGTTTTGGCAACTTTGGTCACCACCATGTAAGTTATAGGGCAGGAACAGCACAGTTTTCAAAACGTGTTTTTCAGCCCGAAATAAACGCGTTTTCTCAGCCCTTAGAATCACAGTGTAACTGCCTGGCTCAGAAGAGCAAACTGAGTCAGCCCTTAACCCCAGTGTGCTGAAATTGTCAAAACGTGTTTTTCAGCAGAAATAAACACGTTTTGGCAACTTTGGTCACCACCATGTAAGTTATAGGGCAGGAACAGCACAGTTTTCAAAACGTGTTTTTCAGCCCGAAATAAACGCGTTTTCTCAGCCCTTAGAATCACAGTGTAACTGCCTGGCTCAGAAGAGCACACTGAGTCAGCCCTTAACCCCAGTGTGCTGAAATTGTCTAAACGTGTTTTACAGCAGAAATAAACACGTTTTGGCAACTTTGGTCACCACCATGTAAGTTATAGGGCAGGAACAGCACAGTTTTCAAAACGTGTTTTTCAGCCCGAAATAAACGCGTTTTCTCAGCCCTTAGAATCACAGTGTAAATGCCTGGCTCAGAAGAGCAAACTGAGTCAGCCCTTAACCCCAGTGTGCTGAAATTGTCAAAACGTGTTTTTCAGCAGAAATAAACACGTTTTGGCAACTTTGGTCACCACCATGTAAGTTATATGGCAGGAACAGCACAGTTTTCAAAACGTGTTTTTCAGCCCGAAATAAACGCGTTTTCTCAGCTCTTAGAATCGCAGTGTAACTGCCTGTCTCAGAAGAGCACACTGAGTCAGCCCTTAACCCCAGTGTGCTGAAATTGTCAAAACGTGTTTTACAGCAGAAATAAACACGTTTTGGCAACTTTGGTCAGCACCATGTAACTTATAGGGCAGGAACAGCACAGTTTTCAAAACGTGTTTTTCAGCCCGAAATAAACGCGTTTTCTCAGCCCTTAGAATCACAGTGTAACTGCCTGGCTCAGAAGAGCACACTGAGTCAGCCCTTAACCCCAGTGTGCTGAAATTGTCAAAACGTGTTTTTCAGCAGAAATAAACACGTTTTGGCAACTTTGGTCACCACCATGTAAGTTATATGGCAGGAACAGCACAGTTTTCAAAACGTGTTTTTCAGCCCGAAATAAACGCGTTTTCTCAGCCCTTAGAATCACAGTGTTACTGCCTGTCTCAGAAGAGCACAGTGAGTCAGCCCTTAACCCCAGTGTGCTGAAATTGTCAAAAATGTGTTTTTCAGCAGAAATAAACACGTTTTGGCAACTTTGGTCACCACCATGTAAGTTATAGGGCAGGAACAGCACAGTTTTCAAAACGTGTTTTTCAGCCCGAAATAAACGCGTTTTCTCAGCTCTTAGAATCGCAGTGTAAATGCCTGTCTCAGAAGAGCACACTGAGTCAGCCCTTAACCCCAGTGTGCTGAAATTGTCAAAACGTGTTTTTCAGCAGAAATAAACACGTTTTGGCAACTTTGGTCACCACCATGTAAGTTATATGGCAGGAACAGCACAGTTTTCAAAACGTGTTTTTCAGCCCGAAATAAACGCGTTTTCTCAGCTCTTAGAATCGCAGTGTAACTGCCTGTCTCAGAAGAGCACACTGAGTCAGCCCTTAACCCCAGTGTGCTGAAATTGTCAAAACGTGTTTTACAGCAGAAATAAACACGTTTTGGCAACTTTGGTCAGCACCATGTAACTTATAGGGCAGGAACAGCACAGTTTTCAAAACGTGTTTTTCAGCCCGAAATAAACGCGTTTTCTCAGCCCTTAGAATCACAGTGTAACTGCCTGGCTCAGAAGAGCACACTGAGTCAGCCCTTAACCCCAGTGTGCTGAAATTGTCAAAACGTGTTTTTCAGCAGAAATAAACACGTTTTGGCAACTTTGGTCACCACCATGTAAGTTATATGGCAGGAACAGCACAGTTTTCAAAACGTGTTTTTCAGCCCGAAATAAACGCGTTTTCTCAGCCCTTAGAATCACAGTGTAACTGCCTGTCTCAGAAGAGCACAGTGAGTCAGCCCTTAACCCCAGTGTGCTGAAATTGTCAAAACGTGTTTTTCAGCAGAAATAAACACGTTTTGGCAACTTTGGTCACCACCAGGTAAGTTATATGGCAGGAACAGCACAGTTTTCAAAACGTGTTTTTCAGCCTGAAATAAACGCGTTTTCTCTGCCCTTAGAATCACAGTGTAACTGCCTGTCTCAGAAGAGCACAGTGAGTCAGCCCTTAACCCCAGTGTGCTGAAATTGTCAAAACGTGTTTTTCAGCAGAAATAAACACGTTTTGGCAACTTTGGTCACCACCATGTAAGTTATATGGCAGGAACAGCACAGTTTTCAAAACGTGTTTTTCAGCTCGAAATAAACGCGTTTTCTCAGCCCTTAGAATCACAGTGTAACTGCCTGGCTCAGAAGAGCACACTGAGTCAGCCCTTAACCCCAGTGTGCTGAAATTGTCAAAACGTGTTTTACAGCAGAAATAAACACGTTTTGGCAACTTTGGTCACCACCATGTAAGTTATAGGGCAGGAACAGCACAGTTTTCAAAACGTGTTTTTCAGCCCGAAATAAACGCGTTTTCTCAGCCCTTAGAATCACAGTGTAACTGCCTGGCTCAGAAGAGCAAACTGAGTCAGCCCTTAACCCCAGTGTGCTGAAATTGTCAAAACGTGTTTTTCAGCAGAAATAAACACGTTTTGGCAACTTTGGTCACCACCATGTAAGTTATAGGGCAGGAACAGCACAGTTTTCAAAACGTGTTTTTCAGCCCGAAATAAACGCGTTTTCTCAGCCCTTAGAATCACAGTGTAACTGCCTGGCTCAGAAGAGCAAACTGAGTCAGCCCTTAACCCCAGTGTGCTGAAATTGTCAAAACGTGTTTTTCAGCAGAAATAAACACGTTTTGGCAACTTTGGTCACCACCATGTAAGTTATAGGGCAGGAACAGCACAGTTTTCAAAACGTGTTTTTCAGCCCGAAATAAACGCGTTTTCTCAGCCCTTAGAATCACAGTGTAACTGCCTGGCTCAGAAGAGCACACTGAGTCAGCCCTTAACCCCAGTGTGCTGAAATTGTCTAAACGTGTTTTACAGCAGAAATAAACACGTTTTGGCAACTTTGGTCACCACCATGTAAGTTATAGGGCAGGAAAAGCACAGTTTTCAAAACGTGTTTTTCAGCCCGAAATAAACGCGTTTTCTCAGCCCTTAGAATCACAGTGTAAATGCCTGGCTCAGAAGAGCAAACTGAGTCAGCCCTTAACCCCAGTGTGCTGAAATTGTCAAAACGTGTTTTTCAGCAGAAATAAACACGTTTTGGCAACTTTGGTCACCACCATGTAAGTTATATGGCAGGAACAGCACAGTTTTCAAAACGTGTTTTTCAGCCCGAAATAAACGCGTTTTCTCAGCTCTTAGAATCACAGTGTAACTGCCTGTCTCAGAAGAGCACAGTGAGTCAGCCCTTAACCCCAGTGTGCTGAAATTGTCAAAACGTGTTTTTCAGCAGAAATAAACACGTTTTGGCAACTTTGGTCACCACCATGTAAGTTATATGGCAGGAACAGCACAGTTTTCAAAACGTGTTTTTCAGCCCGAAATAAACGCGTTTTCTCAGCTCTTAGAATCGCAGTGTAACTGCCTGTCTCAGAAGAGCACACTGAGTCAGCCCTTAACCCCAGTGTGCTGAAATTGTCAAAACGTGTTTTACAGCAGAAATAAACACGTTTTGGCAACTTTGGTCAGCACCATGTAACTTATAGGGCAGGAACAGCACAGTTTTCAAAACGTGTTTTTCAGCCCGAAATAAACGCGTTTTCTCAGCCCTTAGAATCACAGTGTAACTGCCTGTCTCAGAAGAGCACACTGAGTCAGCCCTTAACCCCAGTGTGCTGAAATTGTCAAAACGTGTTTTTCAGCAGAAATAAACACGTTTTGGCAACTTTGGTCACCACCATGTAAGTTATATGGCAGGAACAGCACAGTTTTCAAAACGTGTTTTTCAGCCCGAAATAAACGCGTTTTCTCAGCCCTTAGAATCACAGTGTTACTGCCTGTCTCAGAAGAGCACAGTGAGTCAGCCCTTAACCCCAGTGTGCTGAAATTGTCAAAACGTGTTTTTCAGCAGAAATAAACACGTTTTGGCAACTTTGGTCACCACCAGGTAAGTTATATGGCAGGAACAGCACAGTTTTCAAAACGTGTTTTTCAGCCCGAAATAAACGCGTTTTCTCTGCCCTTAGAATCACAGTGTAACTGCCTGTCTCAGAAGAGCACAGTGAGTCAGCCCTTAACCCCAGTGTGCTGAAATTGTCAAAACGTGTTTTTCAGCAGAAATAAACACGTTTTGGCAACTTTGGTCACCACCAGGTAAGTTATATGGCAGGAACAGCACAGTTTTCAAAACGTGTTTTTCAGCCCGAAATAAACGCGTTTTCTCAGCTCTTAGAATCGCAGTGTAACTGCCTGTCTCAGAAGAGCACACTGAGTCAGCCCTTAACCCCAGTGTGCTGAAATTGTCAAAACGTGTTTTTCAGCAGAAATAAACACGTTTTGGCAACTTTGGTCACCACCATGTAAGTTATAGGGCAGGAACAGCACAGTTTTCAAAACGTGTTTTTCAGCCCGAAATAAACGCGTTTTCTCAGCCCTTAGAATCACAGTGTAACTGCCTGGCTCAGAAGAGCAAACTGAGTCAGCCCTTAACCCCAGTGTGCTGAAATTGTCAAAACGTGTTTTTCAGCAGAAATAAACACGTTTTGGCAACTTTGGTCACCACCATGTAAGTTATAGGGCAGGAACAGCACAGTTTTCAAAACGTGTTTTTCAGCCCGAAATAAACGCGTTTTCTCAGCCCTTAGAATCACAGTGTAACTGCCTGGCTCAGAAGAGCACACTGAGTCAGCCCTTAACCCCAGTGTGCTGAAATTGTCTAAACGTGTTTTACAGCAGAAATAAACACGTTTTGGCAACTTTGGTCACCACCATGTAAGTTATAGGGCAGGAACAGCACAGTTTTCAAAACGTGTTTTTCAGCCCGAAATAAACGCGTTTTCTCAGCCCTTAGAATCACAGTGTAAATGCCTGGCTCAGAAGAGCAAACTGAGTCAGCCCTTAACCCCAGTGTGCTGAAATTGTCAAAACGTGTTTTTCAGCAGAAATAAACACGTTTTGGCAACTTTGGTCACCACCATGTAAGTTATATGGCAGGAACAGCACAGTTTTCAAAACGTGTTTTTCAGCCCGAAATAAACGCGTTTTCTCAGCTCTTAGAATCGCAGTGTAACTGCCTGTCTCAGAAGAGCACACTGAGTCAGCCCTTAACCCCAGTGTGCTGAAATTGTCAAAACGTGTTTTACAGCAGAAATAAACACGTTTTGGCAACTTTGGTCAGCACCATGTAACTTATAGGGCAGGAACAGCACAGTTTTCAAAACGTGTTTTTCAGCCCGAAATAAACGCGTTTTCTCAGCCCTTAGAATCACAGTGTAACTGCCTGGCTCAGAAGAGCACACTGAGTCAGCCCTTAACCCCAGTGTGCTGAAATTGTCAAAACGTGTTTTTCAGCAGAAATAAACACGTTTTGGCAACTTTGGTCACCACCATGTAAGTTATATGGCAGGAACAGCACAGTTTTCAAAACGTGTTTTTCAGCCCGAAATAAACGCGTTTTCTCAGCCCTTAGAATCACAGTGTTACTGCCTGTCTCAGAAGAGCACAGTGAGTCAGCCCTTAACCCCAGTGTGCTGAAATTGTCAAAACGTGTTTTTCAGCAGAAATAAACACGTTTTGGCAACTTTGGTCACCACCAGGTAAGTTATATGGCAGGAACAGCACAGTTTTCAAAACGTGTTTTTCAGCCCGAAATAAACGCGTTTTCTCTGCCCTTAGAATCACAGTGTAACTGCCTGTCTCAGAAGAGCACAGTGAGTCAGCCCTTAACCCCAGTGTGCTGAAATTGTCAAAACGTGTTTTTCAGCAGAAATAAACACGTTTTGGCAACTTTGGTCACCACCAGGTAAGTTATATGGCAGGAACAGCACAGTTTTCAAAACGTGTTTTTCAGCCCGAAATAAACGCGTTTTCTCAGCTCTTAGAATCGCAGTGTAACTGCCTGTCTCAGAAGAGCACACTGAGTCAGCCCTTAACCCCAGTGTGCTGAAATTGTCAAAACGTGTTTTACAGCAAAAATAAACACGTTTTGGCAACTTTGGTCAGCACCATGTAACTTATAGGGCAGGAACAGCACAGTTTTCAAAACGTGTTTTTAACCCGAAATAAACGCGTTTTCTCAGCCCTTAGAATCACAGTGTAACTGCCTGGCTCAGAAGAGCAAACTGAGTCAGCCCTTAACCCCAGTGTGCTGAAATTGTCAAAACGTGTTTTTCAGCAGAAATAAACACGTTTTGGCAACTTTGGTCACCACCATGTAAGTTATAGGGCAGGAACAGCACAGTTTTCAAAACGTGTTTTTCAGCCCGAAATAAACGCGTTTTCTCAGCCCTTAGAATCACAGTGTAACTGCCTGGCTCAGAAGAGCACACTGAGTCAGCCCTTAACCCCAGTGTGCTGAAATTGTCTAAACGTGTTTTACAGCAGAAATAAACACGTTTTGGCAACTTTGGTCACCACCATGTAAGTTATAGGGCAGGAACAGCACAGTTTTCAAAACGTGTTTTTCAGCCCGAAATAAACGCGTTTTCTCAGCCCTTAGAATCACAGTGTAAATGCCTGGCTCAGAAGAGCAAACTGAGTCAGCCCTTAACCCCAGTGTGCTGAAATTGTCAAAACGTGTTTTTCAGCAGAAATAAACACGTTTTGGCAACTTTGGTCACCACCATGTAAGTTATATGGCAGGAACAGCACAGTTTTCAAAACGTGTTTTTCAGCCCGAAATAAACGCGTTTTCTCAGCTCTTAGAATCGCAGTGTAACTGCCTGTCTCAGAAGAGCACACTGAGTCAGCCCTTAACCCCAGTGTGCTGAAATTGTCAAAACGTGTTTTACAGCAGAAATAAACACGTTTTGGCAACTTTGGTCAGCACCATGTAACTTATAGGGCAGGAACAGCACAGTTTTCAAAACGTGTTTTTCAGCCCGAAATAAACGCGTTTTCTCAGCCCTTAGAATCACAGTGTAACTGTCTGGCTCAGAAGAGCACACTGAGTCAGCCCTTAACCCCAGTGTGCTGAAATTGTCAAAACGTGTTTTTCAGCAGAAATAAACACGTTTTGGCAACTTTGGTCACCACCATGTAAGTTATATGGCAGGAACAGCACAGTTTTCAAAACGTGTTTTTCAGCCCGAAATAAACGCGTTTTCTCAGCCCTTAGAATCACAGTGTTACTGCCTGTCTCAGAAGAGCACAGTGAGTCAGCCCTTAACCCCAGTGTGCTGAAATTGTCAAAAATGTGTTTTTCAGCAGAAATAAACACGTTTTGGCAACTTTGGTCACCACCAGGTAAGTTATATGGCAGGAACAGCACAGTTTTCAAAACGTGTTTTTCAGCCCGAAATAAACGCGTTTTCTCTGCCCTTAGAATCACAGTGTAACTGCCTGTCTCAGAAGAGCACAGTGAGTCAGCCCTTAACCCCAGTGTGCTGAAATTGTCAAAACGTGTTTTTCAGCAGAAATAAACACGTTTTGGCAACTTTGGTCACCACCAGGTAAGTTATATGGCAGGAACAGCACAGTTTTCAAAACGTGTTTTTCAGCCCGAAATAAACGCGTTTTCTCAGCTCTTAGAATCGCAGTGTAACTGCCTGTCTCAGAAGAGCACACTGAGTCAGCCCTTAACCCCAGTGTGCTGAAATTGTCAAAACGTGTTTTACAGCAAAAATAAACACGTTTTGGCAACTTTGGTCAGCACCATGTAACTTATAGGGCAGGAACAGCACAGTTTTCAAAACGTGTTTTTAACCCGAAATAAACGCGTTTTCTCAGCCCTTAGAATCACAGTGTAACTGCCTGTCTCAGAAGAGCACACTGAGTCAGCCCTTAACCCCAGTGTGCTGAAATTGTCAAAACGTGTTTTACAGCAGAAATAAACACGTTTTGGCAACTTTGGTCAGCACCATGTAACTTATAAGGCAGGAACAGCACAGTTTTCAAAACGTGTTTTTCAGCCCGAAATAAACGCGTTTTCTCAGCCCTTAGAATCACAGTGTAACTGCCTGGCTCAGAAGAGCACACTGAGTCAGCCCTTAACCCCAGTGTGCTGAAATTGTCAAAACGTGTTTTTCAGCAGAAATAAACACGTTTTGGCAACTTTGGTCACCACCATGTAAGTTATAGGGCAGGAACAGCACAGTTTTCAAAACGTGTTTTTCAGCCCGAAATAAACGCGTTTTCTCAGCTCTTAGAATCGCAGTGTAAATGCCTGTCTCAGAAGAGCACACTGAGTCAGCCCTTAACCCCAGTGTGCTGAAATTGTCAAAACGTGTTTTTCAGCAGAAATAAACACGTTTTGGCAACTTTGGTCACCACCATGTAAGTTATATGGCAGGAACAGCACAGTTTTCAAAACGTGTTTTTCAGCCCGAAATAAACGCGTTTTCTCAGCTCTTAGAATCGCAGTGTAACTGCCTGTCTCAGAAGAGCACACTGAGTCAGCCCTTAACCCCAGTGTGCTGAAATTGTCAAAACGTGTTTTACAGCAGAAATAAACACGTTTTGGCAACTTTGGTCAGCACCATGTAACTTATAGGGCAGGAACAGCACAGTTTTCAAAACGTGTTTTTCAGCCCGAAATAAACGCGTTTTCTCAGCCCTTAGAATCACAGTGTAACTGCCTGGCTCAGAAGAGCACACTGAGTCAGCCCTTAACCCCAGTGTGCTGAAATTGTCAAAACGTGTTTTTCAGCAGAAATAAACACGTTTTGGCAACTTTGGTCACCACCATGTAAGTTATATGGCAGGAACAGCACAGTTTTCAAAACGTGTTTTTCAGCCCGAAATAAACGCGTTTTCTCAGCCCTTAGAATCACAGTGTAACTGCCTGTCTCAGAAGAGCACAGTGAGTCAGCCCTTAACCCCAGTGTGCTGAAATTGTCAAAACGTGTTTTTCAGCAGAAATAAACACGTTTTGGCAACTTTGGTCACCACCAGGTAAGTTATATGGCAGGAACAGCACAGTTTTCAAAACGTGTTTTTCAGCCTGAAATAAACGCGTTTTCTCTGCCCTTAGAATCACAGTGTAACTGCCTGTCTCAGAAGAGCACAGTGAGTCAGCCCTTAACCCCAGTGTGCTGAAATTGTCAAAACGTGTTTTTCAGCAGAAATAAACACGTTTTGGCAACTTTGGTCACCACCATATAAGTTATATGGCAGGAACAGCACAGTTTTCAAAACGTGTTTTTCAGCTCGAAATAAACGCGTTTTCTCAGCCCTTAGAATCACAGTGTAACTGCCTGGCTCAGAAGAGCACACTGAGTCAGCCCTTAACCCCAGTGTGCTGAAATTGTCAAAACGTGTTTTACAGCAGAAATAAACACGTTTTGGCAACTTTGGTCACCACCATGTAAGTTATAGGGCAGGAACAGCACAGTTTTCAAAACGTGTTTTTCAGCCCGAAATAAACGCGTTTTCTCAGCCCTTAGAATCACAGTGTAACTGCCTGGCTCAGAAGAGCAAACTGAGTCAGCCCTTAACCCCAGTGTGCTGAAATTGTCAAAACGTGTTTTTCAGCAGAAATAAACACGTTTTGGCAACTTTGGTCACCACCATGTAAGTTATAGGGCAGGAACAGCACAGTTTTCAAAACGTGTTTTTCAGCCCGAAATAAACGCGTTTTCTCAGCCCTTAGAATCACAGTGTAACTGCCTGGCTCAGAAGAGCAAACTGAGTCAGCCCTTAACCCCAGTGTGCTGAAATTGTCAAAACGTGTTTTTCAGCAGAAATAAACACGTTTTGGCAACTTTGGTCACCACCATGTAAGTTATAGGGCAGGAACAGCACAGTTTTCAAAACGTGTTTTTCAGCCCGAAATAAACGCGTTTTCTCAGCCCTTAGAATCACAGTGTAACTGCCTGGCTCAGAAGAGCACACTGAGTCAGCCCTTAACCCCAGTGTGCTGAAATTGTCTAAACGTGTTTTACAGCAGAAATAAACACGTTTTGGCAACTTTGGTCACCACCATGTAAGTTATAGGGCAGGAAAAGCACAGTTTTCAAAACGTGTTTTTCAGCCCGAAATAAACGCGTTTTCTCAGCCCTTAGAATCACAGTGTAAATGCCTGGCTCAGAAGAGCAAACTGAGTCAGCCCTTAACCCCAGTGTGCTGAAATTGTCAAAACGTGTTTTTCAGCAGAAATAAACACGTTTTGGCAACTTTGGTCACCACCATGTAAGTTATATGGCAGGAACAGCACAGTTTTCAAAACGTGTTTTTCAGCCCGAAATAAACGCGTTTTCTCAGCTCTTAGAATCACAGTGTAACTGCCTGTCTCAGAAGAGCACAGTGAGTCAGCCCTTAACCCCAGTGTGCTGAAATTGTCAAAACGTGTTTTTCAGCAGAAATAAACACGTTTTGGCAACTTTGGTCACCACCAGGTAAGTTATATGGCAGGAACAGCACAGTTTTCAAAACGTGTTTTTCAGCCCGAAATAAACGCGTTTTCTCAGCCCTTAGAATCACAGTGTTACTGCCTGTCTCAGAAGAGCACAGTGAGTCAGCCCTTAACCCCAGTGTGCTGAAATTGTCAAAAATGTGTTTTTCAGCAGAAATAAACACGTTTTGGCAACTTTGGTCACCACCAGGTAAGTTATATGGCAGGAACAGCACAGTTTTCAAAACGTGTTTTTCAGCCCGATATAAACGCGTTTTCTCTGCCCTTAGAATCACAGTGTAACTGCCTGTCTCAGAAGAGCACAGTGAGTCAGCCCTTAACCCCAGTGTGCTGAAATTGTCAAAACGTGTTTTTCAGCAGAAATAAACACGTTTTGGCAACTTTGGTCACCACCAGGTAAGTTATATGGCAGGAACAGCACAGTTTTCAAAACGTGTTTTTCAGCCCGAAATAAACGCGTTTTCTCAGCTCTTAGAATCGCAGTGTAACTGCCTGTCTCAGAAGAGCACACTGAGTCAGCCCTTAACCCCAGTGTGCTGAAATTGTCAAAACGTGTTTTACAGCAAAAATAAACACGTTTTGGCAACTTTGGTCAGCACCATGTAACTTATAGGGCAGGAACAGCACAGTTTTCAAAACGTGTTTTTAACCCGAAATAAACGCGTTTTCTCAGCCCTTAGAATCACAGTGTAACTGCCTGTCTCAGAAGAGCACACTGAGTCAGCCCTTAACCCCAGTGTGCTGAAATTGTCAAAACGTGTTTTACAGCAGAAATAAACACGTTTTGGCAACTTTGGTCAGCACCATGTAACTTATAAGGCAGGAACAGCACAGTTTTCAAAACGTGTTTTTCAGCCCGAAATAAACGCGTTTTCTCAGCCCTTAGAATCACAGTGTAACTGCCTGGCTCAGAAGAGCACACTGAGTCAGCCCTTAACCCCAGTGTGCTGAAATTGTCAAAACGTGTTTTTCAGCAGAAATAAACACGTTTTGGCAACTTTGGTCACCACCATGTAAGTTATAGGGCAGGAACAGCACAGTTTTCAAAACGTGTTTTTCAGCCCGAAATAAACGCGTTTTCTCAGCTCTTAGAATCGCAGTGTAAATGCCTGTCTCAGAAGAGCACACTGAGTCAGCCCTTAACCCCAGTGTGCTGAAATTGTCAAAACGTGTTTTTCAGCAGAAATAAACACGTTTTGGCAACTTTGGTCACCACCATGTAAGTTATATGGCAGGAACAGCACAGTTTTCAAAACGTGTTTTTCAGCCCGAAATAAACGCGTTTTCTCAGCTCTTAGAATCGCAGTGTAACTGCCTGTCTCAGAAGAGCACACTGAGTCAGCCCTTAACCCCAGTGTGCTGAAATTGTCAAAACGTGTTTTACAGCAGAAATAAACACGTTTTGGCAACTTTGGTCAGCACCATGTAACTTATAGGGCAGGAACAGCACAGTTTTCAAAACGTGTTTTTCAGCCCGAAATAAACGCGTTTTCTCAGCCCTTAGAATCACAGTGTAACTGCCTGGCTCAGAAGAGCACACTGAGTCAGCCCTTAACCCCAGTGTGCTGAAATTGTCAAAACGTGTTTTTCAGCAGAAATAAACACGTTTTGGCAACTTTGGTCACCACCATGTAAGTTATATGGCAGGAACAGCACAGTTTTCAAAACGTGTTTTTCAGCCCGAAATAAACGCGTTTTCTCAGCCCTTAGAATCACAGTGTAACTGCCTGTCTCAGAAGAGCACAGTGAGTCAGCCCTTAACCCCAGTGTGCTGAAATTGTCAAAACGTGTTTTTCAGCAGAAATAAACACGTTTTGGCAACTTTGGTCACCACCAGGTAAGTTATATGGCAGGAACAGCACAGTTTTCAAAACGTGTTTTTCAGCCTGAAATAAACGCGTTTTCTCTGCCCTTAGAATCACAGTGTAACTGCCTGTCTCAGAAGAGCACAGTGAGTCAGCCCTTAACCCCAGTGTGCTGAAATTGTCAAAACGTGTTTTTCAGCAGAAATAAACACGTTTTGGCAACTTTGGTCACCACCATGTAAGTTATATGGCAGGAACAGCACAGTTTTCAAAACGTGTTTTTCAGCTCGAAATAAACGCGTTTTCTCAGCCCTTAGAATCACAGTGTAACTGCCTGGCTCAGAAGAGCACACTGAGTCAGCTCTTAACCCCAGTGTGCTGAAATTGTCAAAACGTGTTTTACAGCAGAAATAAACACGTTTTGGCAACTTTGGTCACCACCATGTAAGTTATAGGGCAGGAACAGCACAGTTTTCAAAACGTGTTTTTCAGCCCGAAATAAACGCGTTTTCTCAGCCCTTAGAATCACAGTGTAACTGCCTGGCTCAGAAGAGCAAACTGAGTCAGCCCTTAACCCCAGTGTGCTGAAATTGTCAAAACGTGTTTTTCAGCAGAAATAAACACGTTTTGGCAACTTTGGTCACCACCATGTAAGTTATAGGGCAGGAACAGCACAGTTTTCAAAACGTGTTTTTCAGCCCGAAATAAACGCGTTTTCTCAGCCCTTAGAATCACAGTGTAACTGCCTGGCTCAGAAGAGCAAACTGAGTCAGCCCTTAACCCCAGTGTGCTGAAATTGTCAAAACGTGTTTTTCAGCAGAAATAAACACGTTTTGGCAACTTTGGTCACCACCATGTAAGTTATAGGGCAGGAACAGCACAGTTTTCAAAACGTGTTTTTCAGCCCGAAATAAACGCGTTTTCTCAGCCCTTAGAATCACAGTGTAACTGCCTGGCTCAGAAGAGCACACTGAGTCAGCCCTTAACCCCAGTGTGCTGAAATTGTCTAAACGTGTTTTACAGCAGAAATAAACACGTTTTGGCAACTTTGGTCACCACCATGTAAGTTATAGGGCAGGAAAAGCACAGTTTTCAAAACGTGTTTTTCAGCCCGAAATAAACGCGTTTTCTCAGCCCTTAGAATCACAGTGTAAATGCCTGGCTCAGAAGAGCAAACTGAGTCAGCCCTTAACCCCAGTGTGCTGAAATTGTCAAAACGTGTTTTTCAGCAGAAATAAACACGTTTTGGCAACTTTGGTCACCACCATGTAAGTTATATGGCAGGAACAGCACAGTTTTCAAAACGTGTTTTTCAGCCCGAAATAAACGCGTTTTCTCAGCTCTTAGAATCACAGTGTAACTGCCTGTCTCAGAAGAGCACAGTGAGTCAGCCCTTAACCCCAGTGTGCTGAAATTGTCAAAACGTGTTTTTCAGCAGAAATAAACACGTTTTGGCAACTTTGGTCACCACCAGGTAAGTTATATGGCAGGAACAGCACAGTTTTCAAAACGTGTTTTTCAGCCCGAAATAAACGCGTTTTCTCAGCCCTTAGAATCACAGTGTTACTGCCTGTCTCAGAAGAGCACAGTGAGTCAGCCCTTAACCCCAGTGTGCTGAAATTGTCAAAAATGTGTTTTTCAGCAGAAATAAACACGTTTTGGCAACTTTGGTCACCACCAGGTAAGTTATATGGCAGGAACAGCACAGTTTTCAAAACGTGTTTTTCAGCCCGAAATAAACGCGTTTTCTCTGCCCTTAGAATCACAGTGTAACTGCCTGTCTCAGAAGAGCACAGTGAGTCAGCCCTTAACCCCAGTGTGCTGAAATTGTCAAAACGTGTTTTTCAGCAGAAATAAACACGTTTTGGCAACTTTGGTCACCACCAGGTAAGTTATATGGCAGGAACAGCACAGTTTTCAAAACGTGTTTTTCAGCCCGAAATAAACGCGTTTTCTCAGCTCTTAGAATCGCAGTGTAACTGCCTGTCTCAGAAGAGCACACTGAGTCAGCCCTTAACCCCAGTGTGCTGAAATTGTCAAAACGTGTTTTACAGCAAAAATAAACACGTTTTGGCAACTTTGGTCAGCACCATGTAACTTATAGGGCAGGAACAGCACAGTTTTCAAAACGTGTTTTTAACCCGAAATAAACGCGTTTTCTCAGCCCTTAGAATCACAGTGTAACTGCCTGTCTCAGAAGAGCACACTGAGTCAGCCCTTAACCCCAGTGTGCTGAAATTGTCAAAACGTGTTTTACAGCAGAAATAAACACGTTTTGGCAACTTTGGTCAGCACCATGTAACTTATAAGGCAGGAACAGCACAGTTTTCAAAACGTGTTTTTCAGCCCGAAATAAACGCGTTTTCTCAGCCCTTAGAATCACAGTGTAACTGCCTGGCTCAGAAGAGCACACTGAGTCAGCCCTTAACCCCAGTGTGCTGAAATTGTCAAAACGTGTTTTTCAGCAGAAATAAACACGTTTTGGCAACTTTGGTCACCACCATGTAAGTTATAGGGCAGGAACAGCACAGTTTTCAAAACGTGTTTTTCAGCCCGAAATAAACGCGTTTTCTCAGCTCTTAGAATCGCAGTGTAAATGCCTGTCTCAGAAGAGCACACTGAGTCAGCCCTTAACCCCAGTGTGCTGAAATTGTCAAAACGTGTTTTTCAGCAGAAATAAACACGTTTTGGCAACTTTGGTCACCACCATGTAAGTTATATGGCAGGAACAGCACAGTTTTCAAAACGTGTTTTTCAGCCCGAAATAAACGCGTTTTCTCAGCTCTTAGAATCGCAGTGTAACTGCCTGTCTCAGAAGAGCACACTGAGTCAGCCCTTAACCCCAGTGTGCTGAAATTGTCAAAACGTGTTTTACAGCAGAAATAAACACGTTTTGGCAACTTTGGTCAGCACCATGTAACTTATAGGGCAGGAACAGCACAGTTTTCAAAACGTGTTTTTCAGCCCGAAATAAACGCGTTTTCTCAGCCCTTAGAATCACAGTGTAACTGCCTGGCTCAGAAGAGCACACTGAGTCAGCCCTTAACCCCAGTGTGCTGAAATTGTCAAAACGTGTTTTTCAGCAGAAATAAACACGTTTTGGCAACTTTGGTCACCACCATGTAAGTTATATGGCAGGAACAGCACAGTTTTCAAAACGTGTTTTTCAGCCCGAAATAAACGCGTTTTCTCAGCCCTTAGAATCACAGTGTAACTGCCTGTCTCAGAAGAGCACAGTGAGTCAGCCCTTAACCCCAGTGTGCTGAAATTGTCAAAACGTGTTTTTCAGCAGAAATAAACACGTTTTGGCAACTTTGGTCACCACCAGGTAAGTTATATGGCAGGAACAGCACAGTTTTCAAAACGTGTTTTTCAGCCTGAAATAAACGCGTTTTCTCTGCCCTTAGAATCACAGTGTAACTGCCTGTCTCAGAAGAGCACAGTGAGTCAGCCCTTAACCCCAGTGTGCTGAAATTGTCAAAACGTGTTTTTCAGCAGAAATAAACACGTTTTGGCAACTTTGGTCACCACCATGTAAGTTATATGGCAGGAACAGCACAGTTTTCAAAACGTGTTTTTCAGCTCGAAATAAACGCGTTTTCTCAGCCCTTAGAATCACAGTGTAACTGCCTGGCTCAGAAGAGCACACTGAGTCAGCCCTTAACCCCAGTGTGCTGAAATTGTCAAAACGTGTTTTACAGCAGAAATAAACACGTTTTGGCAACTTTGGTCACCACCATGTAAGTTATAGGGCAGGAACAGCACAGTTTTCAAAACGTGTTTTTCAGCCCGAAATAAACGCGTTTTCTCAGCCCTTAGAATCACAGTGTAACTGCCTGGCTCAGAAGAGCAAACTGAGTCAGCCCTTAACCCCAGTGTGCTGAAATTGTCAAAACGTGTTTTTCAGCAGAAATAAACACGTTTTGGCAACTTTGGTCACCACCATGTAAGTTATAGGGCAGGAACAGCACAGTTTTCAAAACGTGTTTTTCAGCCCGAAATAAACGCGTTTTCTCAGCCCTTAGAATCACAGTGTAACTGCCTGGCTCAGAAGAGCAAACTGAGTCAGCCCTTAACCCCAGTGTGCTGAAATTGTCAAAACGTGTTTTTCAGCAGAAATAAACACGTTTTGGCAACTTTGGTCACCACCATGTAAGTTATAGGGCAGGAACAGCACAGTTTTCAAAACGTGTTTTTCAGCCCGAAATAAACGCGTTTTCTCAGCCCTTAGAATCACAGTGTAACTGCCTGGCTCAGAAGAGCACACTGAGTCAGCCCTTAACCCCAGTGTGCTGAAATTGTCTAAACGTGTTTTACAGCAGAAATAAACACGTTTTGGCAACTTTGGTCACCACCATGTAAGTTATAGGGCAGGAAAAGCACAGTTTTCAAAACGTGTTTTTCAGCCCGAAATAAACGCGTTTTCTCAGCCCTTAGAATCACAGTGTAAATGCCTGGCTCAGAAGAGCAAACTGAGTCAGCCCTTAACCCCAGTGTGCTGAAATTGTCAAAACGTGTTTTTCAGCAGAAATAAACACGTTTTGGCAACTTTGGTCACCACCATGTAAGTTATATGGCAGGAACAGCACAGTTTTCAAAACGTGTTTTTCAGCCCGAAATAAACGCGTTTTCTCAGCTCTTAGAATCACAGTGTAACTGCCTGTCTCAGAAGAGCACAGTGAGTCAGCCCTTAACCCCAGTGTGCTGAAATTGTCAAAACGTGTTTTTCAGCAGAAATAAACACGTTTTGGCAACTTTGGTCACCACCATGTAAGTTATATGGCAGGAACAGCACAGTTTTCAAAACGTGTTTTTCAGCCCGAAATAAACGCGTTTTCTCAGCTCTTAGAATCGCAGTGTAACTGCCTGTCTCAGAAGAGCACACTGAGTCAGCCCTTAACCCCAGTGTGCTGAAATTGTCAAAACGTGTTTTACAGCAGAAATAAACACGTTTTGGCAACTTTGGTCAGCACCATGTAACTTATAGGGCAGGAACAGCACAGTTTTCAAAACGTGTTTTTCAGCCCGAAATAAACGCGTTTTCTCAGCCCTTAGAATCACAGTGTAACTGCCTGGCTCAGAAGAGCACACTGAGTCAGCCCTTAACCCCAGTGTGCTGAAATTGTCAAAACGTGTTTTTCAGCAGAAATAAACACGTTTTGGCAACTTTGGTAACCACCATGTAAGTTATATGGCAGGAACAGCACAGTTTTCAAAACGTGTTTTTCAGCCCGAAATAAACGCGTTTTCTCAGCCCTTAGAATCACAGTGTTACTGCCTGTCTCAGAAGAGCACAGTGAGTCAGCCCTTAACCCCAGTGTGCTGAAATTGTCAAAACGTGTTTTTCAGCAGAAATAAACACGTTTTGGCAACTTTGGTCACCACCAGGTAAGTTATATGGCAGGAACAGCACAGTTTTCAAAACGTGTTTTTCAGCCCGAAATAAACGCGTTTTCTCTGCCCTTAGAATCACAGTGTAACTGCCTGTCTCAGAAGAGCACAGTGAGTCAGCCCTTAACCCCAGTGTGCTGAAATTGTCAAAACGTGTTTTTCAGCAGAAATAAACACGTTTTGGCAACTTTGGTCACCACCAGGTAAGTTATATGGCAGGAACAGCACAGTTTTCAAAACGTGTTTTTCAGCCCGAAATAAACGCGTTTTCTCAGCTCTTAGAATCGCAGTGTAACTGCCTGTCTCAGAAGAGCACACTGAGTCAGCCCTTAACCCCAGTGTGCTGAAATTGTCAAAACGTGTTTTTCAGCAGAAATAAACACGTTTTGGCAACTTTGGTCACCACCATGTAAGTTATAGGGCAGGAACAGCACAGTTTTCAAAACGTGTTTTTCAGCCCGAAATAAACGCGTTTTCTCAGCCCTTAGAATCACAGTGTAACTGCCTGGCTCAGAAGAGCAAACTGAGTCAGCCCTTAACCCCAGTGTGCTGAAATTGTCAAAACGTGTTTTTCAGCAGAAATAAACACGTTTTGGCAACTTTGGTCACCACCATGTAAGTTATAGGGCAGGAACAGCACAGTTTTCAAAACGTGTTTTTCAGCCCGAAATAAACGCGTTTTCTCAGCCCTTAGAATCACAGTGTAACTGCCTGGCTCAGAAGAGCACACTGAGTCAGCCCTTAACCCCAGTGTGCTGAAATTGTCTAAACGTGTTTTACAGCAGAAATAAACACGTTTTGGCAACTTTGGTCACCACCATGTAAGTTATAGGGCAGGAACAGCACAGTTTTCAAAACGTGTTTTTCAGCCCGAAATAAACGCGTTTTCTCAGCCCTTAGAATCACAGTGTAAATGCCTGGCTCAGAAGAGCAAACTGAGTCAGCCCTTAACCCCAGTGTGCTGAAATTGTCAAAACGTGTTTTTCAGCAGAAATAAACACGTTTTGGCAACTTTGGTCACCACCATGTAAGTTATATGGCAGGAACAGCACAGTTTTCAAAACGTGTTTTTCAGCCCGAAATAAACGCGTTTTCTCAGCTCTTAGAATCGCAGTGTAACTGCCTGTCTCAGAAGAGCACACTGAGTCAGCCCTTAACCCCAGTGTGCTGAAATTGTCAAAACGTGTTTTACAGCAGAAATAAACACGTTTTGGCAACTTTGGTCAGCACCATGTAACTTATAGGGCAGGAACAGCACAGTTTTCAAAACGTGTTTTTCAGCCCGAAATAAACGCGTTTTCTCAGCCCTTAGAATCACAGTGTAACTGCCTGGCTCAGAAGAGCACACTGAGTCAGCCCTTAACCCCAGTGTGCTGAAATTGTCAAAACGTGTTTTTCAGCAGAAATAAACACGTTTTGGCAACTTTGGTCACCACCATGTAAGTTATATGGCAGGAACAGCACAGTTTTCAAAACGTGTTTTTCAGCCCGAAATAAACGCGTTTTCTCAGCCCTTAGAATCACAGTGTTACTGCCTGTCTCAGAAGAGCACAGTGAGTCAGCCCTTAACCCCAGTGTGCTGAAATTGTCAAAACGTGTTTTTCAGCAGAAATAAACACGTTTTGGCAACTTTGGTCACCACCAGGTAAGTTATATGGCAGGAACAGCACAGTTTTCAAAACGTGTTTTTCAGCCCGAAATAAACGCGTTTTCTCTGCCCTTAGAATCACAGTGTAACTGCCTGTCTCAGAAGAGCACAGTGAGTCAGCCCTTAACCCCAGTGTGCTGAAATTGTCAAAACGTGTTTTTCAGCAGAAATAAACACGTTTTGGCAACTTTGGTCACCACCAGGTAAGTTATATGGCAGGAACAGCACAGTTTTCAAAACGTGTTTTTCAGCTCGAAATAAACGCGTTTTCTCAGCTCTTAGAATCGCAGTGTAACTGCCTGTCTCAGAAGAGCACACTGAGTCAGCCCTTAACCCCAGTGTGCTGAAATTGTCAAAACGTGTTTTACAGCAAAAATAAACACGTTTTGGCAACTTTGGTCAGCACCATGTAACTTATAGGGCAGGAACAGCACAGTTTTCAAAACGTGTTTTTAACCCGAAATAAACGCGTTTTCTCAGCCCTTAGAATCACAGTGTAACTGCCTGTCTCAGAAGAGCACACTGAGTCAGCCCTTAACCCCAGTGTGCTGAAATTGTCAAAACGTGTTTTACAGCAGAAATAAACACGTTTTGGCAACTTTGGTCAGCACCATGTAACTTATAAGGCAGGAACAGCACAGTTTTCAAAACGTGTTTTTCAGCCCGAAATAAACGCGTTTTCTCAGCCCTTAGAATCACAGTGTAACTGCCTGGCTCAGAAGAGCACACTGAGTCAGCCCTTAACCCCAGTGTGCTGAAATTGTCAAAACGTGTTTTTCAGCAGAAATAAACACGTTTTGGCAACTTTGGTCACCACCATGTAAGTTATAGGGCAGGAACAGCACAGTTTTCAAAACGTGTTTTTCAGCCCGAAATAAACGCGTTTTCTCAGCTCTTAGAATCGCAGTGTAAATGCCTGTCTCAGAAGAGCACACTGAGTCAGCCCTTAACCCCAGTGTGCTGAAATTGTCAAAACGTGTTTTTCAGCAGAAATAAACACGTTTTGGCAACTTTGGTCACCACCATGTAAGTTATATGGCAGGAACAGGACAGTTTTCAAAACGTGTTTTTCAGCCCGAAATAAACGCGTTTTCTCAGCTCTTAGAATCGCAGTGTAACTGCCTGTCTCAGAAGAGCACACTGAGTCAGCCCTTAACCCCAGTGTGCTGAAATTGTCAAAACGTGTTTTACAGCAGAAATAAACACGTTTTGGCAACTTTGGTCAGCACCATGTAACTTATAGGGCAGGAACAGCACAGTTTTCAAAACGTGTTTTTCAGCCCGAAATAAACGCGTTTTCTCAGCCCTTAGAATCACAGTGTAACTGCCTGGCTCAGAAGAGCACACTGAGTCAGCCCTTAACCCCAGTGTGCTGAAATTGTCAAAACGTGTTTTTCAGCAGAAATAAACACGTTTTGGCAACTTTGGTCACCACCATGTAAGTTATATGGCAGGAACAGCACAGTTTTCAAAACGTGTTTTTCAGCCCGAAATAAACGCGTTTTCTCAGCCCTTAGAATCACAGTGTAACTGCCTGTCTCAGAAGAGCACAGTGAGTCAGCCCTTAACCCCAGTGTGCTGAAATTGTCAAAACGTGTTTTTCAGCAGAAATAAACACGTTTTGGCAACTTTGGTCACCACCAGGTAAGTTATATGGCAGGAACAGCACAGTTTTCAAAACGTGTTTTTCAGCCTGAAATAAACGCGTTTTCTCTGCCCTTAGAATCACAGTGTAACTGCCTGTCTCAGAAGAGCACAGTGAGTCAGCCCTTAACCCCAGTGTGCTGAAATTGTCAAAACGTGTTTTTCAGCAGAAATAAACACGTTTTGGCAACTTTGGTCACCACCATGTAAGTTATATGGCAGGAACAGCACAGTTTTCAAAACGTGTTTTTCAGCTCGAAATAAACGCGTTTTCTCAGCCCTTAGAATCACAGTGTAACTGCCTGGCTCAGAAGAGCACACTGAGTCAGCCCTTAACCCCAGTGTGCTGAAATTGTCAAAACGTGTTTTACAGCAGAAATAAACACGTTTTGGCAACTTTGGTCACCACCATGTAAGTTATAGGGCAGGAACAGCACAGTTTTCAAAACGTGTTTTTCAGCCCGAAATAAACGCGTTTTCTCAGCCCTTAGAATCACAGTGTAACTGCCTGGCTCAGAAGAGCAAACTGAGTCAGCCCTTAACCCCAGTGTGCTGAAATTGTCAAAACGTGTTTTTCAGCAGAAATAAACACGTTTTGGCAACTTTGGTCACCACCATGTAAGTTATAGGGCAGGAACAGCACAGTTTTCAAAACGTGTTTTTCAGCCCGAAATAAACGCGTTTTCTCAGCCCTTAGAATCACAGTGTAACTGCCTGGCTCAGAAGAGCAAACTGAGTCAGCCCTTAACCCCAGTGTGCTGAAATTGTCAAAACGTGTTTTTCAGCAGAAATAAACACGTTTTGGCAACTTTGGTCACCACCATGTAAGTTATAGGGCAGGAACAGCACAGTTTTCAAAACGTGTTTTTCAGCCCGAAATAAACGCGTTTTCTCAGCCCTTAGAATCACAGTGTAACTGCCTGGCTCAGAAGAGCACACTGAGTCAGCCATTAACCCCAGTGTGCTGAAATTGTCTAAACGTGTTTTACAGCAGAAATAAACACGTTTTGGCAACTTTGGTCACCACCATGTAAGTTATAGGGCAGGAAAAGCACAGTTTTCAAAACGTGTTTTTCAGCCCGAAATAAACGCGTTTTCTCAGCCCTTAGAATCACAGTGTAAATGCCTGGCTCAGAAGAGCAAACTGAGTCAGCCCTTAACCCCAGTGTGCTGAAATTGTCAAAACGTGTTTTTCAGCAGAAATAAACACGTTTTGGCAACTTTGGTCACCACCATGTAAGTTATATGGCAGGAACAGCACAGTTTTCAAAACGTGTTTTTCAGCCCGAAATAAACGCGTTTTCTCAGCTCTTAGAATCACAGTGTAACTGCCTGTCTCAGAAGAGCACAGTGAGTCAGCCCTTAACCCCAGTGTGCTGAAATTGTCAAAACGTGTTTTTCAGCAGAAATAAACACGTTTTGGCAACTTTGGTCACCACCAGGTAAGTTATATGGCAGGAACAGCACAGTTTTCAAAACGTGTTTTTCAGCCCGAAATAAACGCGTTTTCTCAGCTCTTAGAATCGCAGTGTAACTGCCTGTCTCAGAAGAGCACACTGAGTCAGCCCTTAACCCCAGTGTGCTGAAATTGTCAAAACGTGTTTTACAGCAGAAATAAACACGTTTTGGCAACTTTGGTCACCACCATGTAAGTTATAGGGCAGGAACAGCACAGTTTTCAAAACGTGTTTTTCAGCCCGAAATAAACGCGTTTTCTCAGCCCTTAGAATCACAGTGTAACTGCCTGTCTCAGAAGAGCACAGTGAGTCAGCCCTTAACCCCAGTGTGCTGAAATTGTCAAAACGTGTTTTTCAGCAGAAATAAACACGTTTTGGCAACTTTGGTCACCACCATGTAAGTTATAGGGCAGGAACAGCACAGTTTTCAAAACGTGTTTTTCAGCCCGAAATAAACGCGTTTTCTCAGCTCTTAGAATCGCAGTGTAACTGCCTGTCTCAGAAGAGCACACTGAGTCAGCCCTTAACCCCAGTGTGCTGAAATTGTCAAAACGTGTTTTTCAGCAGAAATAAACACGTTTTGGCAACTTTGGTCACCACCATGTAAGTTATAGGGCATAAACAGCACAGTTTTCAAAACGTGTTTTTCAGCCCGAAATAAACGCGTTTTCTCAGCCCTTAGAATCACAGTGTAACTGCCTGGCTCAGAAGAGCAAACTGAGTCAGCCCTTAACCCCAGTGTGCTGAAATTGTCAAAACGTGTTTTTCAGCAGAAATAAACACGTTTTGGCAACTTTGGTCACCACCATGTAAGTTATAGGGCAGGAACAGCACAGTTTTCAAAACGTGTTTTTCAGCCCGAAATAAACGCGTTTTCTCAGCTCTTAGAATCGCAGTGTAACTGCCTGTCTCAGAAGAGCACACTGAGTCAGCCCTTAACCCCAGTGTGCTGAAATTGTCAAAACGTGTTTTTCAGCAGAAATAAACACGTTTTGGCAACTTTGGTCACCACCATGTAAGTTATATGGCAGGAACAGCACAGTTTTCAAAACGTGTTTTTCAGCCCGAAATAAACGCGTTTTCTCAGCTCTTAGAATCGCAGTGTAACTGCCTGTCTCAGAAGAGCACACTGAGTCAGCCCTTAACCCCAGTGTGCTGAAATTGTCAAAACGTGTTTTACAGCAGAAATAAACACGTTTTGGCAACTTTGGTCAGCACCATGTAACTTATAGGGCAGGAACAGCACAGTTTTCAAAACGTGTTTTTCAGCCCGAAATAAACGCGTTTTCTCAGCCCTTAGAATCACAGTGTAACTGCCTGGCTCAGAAGAGCACACTGAGTCAGCCCTTAACCCCAGTGTGCTGAAATTGTCAAAACGTGTTTTTCAGCAGAAATAAACACGTTTTGGCAACTTTGGTCACCACCATGTAAGTTATATGGCAGGAACAGCACAGTTTTCAAAACGTGTTTTTCAGCCCGAAATAAACGCGTTTTCTCAGCCCTTAGAATCACAGTGTTACTGCCTGTCTCAGAAGAGCACAGTGAGTCAGCCCTTAACCCCAGTGTGCTGAAATTGTCAAAACGTGTTTTTCAGCAGAAATAAACACGTTTTGGCAACTTTGGTCACCACCAGGTAAGTTATATGGCAGGAACAGCACAGTTTTCAAAACGTGTTTTTCAGCCCGAAATAAACGCGTTTTCTCTGCCCTTAGAATCACAGTGTAACTGCCTGTCTCAGAAGAGCACAGTGAGTCAGCCCTTAACCCCAGTGTGCTGAAATTGTCAAAACGTGTTTTTCAGCAGAAATAAACACGTTTTGGCAACTTTGGACACCACCAGGTAAGTTATATGGCAGGAACAGCACAGTTTTCAAAACGTGTTTTTCAGCCCGAAATAAACGCGTTTTCTCAGCTCTTAGAATCGCAGTGTAACTGCCTGTCTCAGAAGAGCACACTGAGTCAGCCCTTAACCCCAGTGTGCTGAAATTGTCAAAACGTGTTTTACAGCAAAAATAAACACGTTTTGGCAACTTTGGTCAGCACCATGTAACTTATAGGGCAGGAACAGCACAGTTTTCAAAACGTGTTTTTCAGCCCGAAATAAACGCGTTTTCTCAGCCCTTAGAATCACAGTGTAACTGCCTGTCTCAGAAGAGCACAGTGAGTCAGCCCTTAACCCCAGTGTGCTGAAATTGTCAAAACGTGTTTTTCAGCAGAAATAAACACGTTTTGGCAACTTTGGTCACCACCATGTAAGTTATATGGCAGGAACAGCACAGTTTTCAAAACGTGTTTTTCAGCCCGAAATAAACGCGTTTTCTCAGCTCTTAGAATCGCAGTGTAACTGCCTGTCTCAGAAGAGCACAGTGAGTCAGCCCTTAACCCCAGTGTGCTGAAATTGTCAAAACGTGTTTTACAGCAGAAATAAACACGTTTTGGCAACTTTGGTCACCACCATGTAAGTTATATGGCATGAACAGCACAGTTTTCAAAACGTGTTTTTCAGCCCGAAATAAACGCGTTTTCTCAGCTCTTAGAATCGCAGTGTAACTGCCTGTCTCAGAAGAGCACAGTGAGTCAGCCCTTAACCCCAGTGTGCTGAAATTGTCAAAACGTGTTTTACAGCAGAAATAAACACGTTTTGGCAACTTTGGTCACCACCATGTAACTTATAGGGCAGGAACAGCACAGTTTTCAAAACGTGTTTTTCAGCCCGAAATAAACGCGTTTTCTCAGCCCTTAGAATCACAGTGTAACTGCCTGTCTCAGAAGAGCACACTGAGTCAGCCCTTAACCCCAGTGTGCTGAAATTGTCAAAACGTGTTTTACAGCAGAAATAAACACGTTTTGGCAACTTTGGTCAGCACCATGTAAGTTATAGGGCATAAACAGCACAGTTTTCAAAACGTGTTTTTCAGCCCGAAATAAACGCGTTTTCTCAGCCCTTAGAATCACAGTGTAACTGCCTGGCTCAGAAGAGCAAACTGAGTCAGCCCTTAACCCCAGTGTGCTGAAATTGTCAAAACGTGTTTTTCAGCAGAAATAAACACGTTTTGGCAACTTTGGTCACCACCATGTAAGTTATAGGGCAGGAACAGCACAGTTTTCAAAACGTGTTTTTCAGCCCGAAATAAACGCGTTTTCTCAGCTCTTAGAATCGCAGTGTAACTGCCTGTCTCAGAAGAGCACACTGAGTCAGCCCTTAACCCCAGTGTGCTGAAATTGTCAAAACGTGTTTTTCAGCAGAAATAAACACGTTTTGGCAACTTTGGTCACCACCATGTAAGTTATAGGGCAGGAACAGCACAGTTTTCAAAACGTGTTTTTCAGCCCGAAATAAACGCGTTTTCTCAGCTCTTAGAATCGCAGTGTAAATGCCTGTCTCAGAAGAGCACACTGAGTCAGCCCTTAACCCCAGTGTGCTGAAATTGTCAAAACGTGTTTTTCAGCAGAAATAAACACGTTTTGGCAACTTTGGTCACCACCATGTAAGTTATAGGGCAGGAACAGCACAGTTTTCAAAACGTGTTTTTCAGCCCGAAATAAACGCGTTTTCTCAGCTCTTAGAATCGCAGTGTAACTGCCTGTCTCAGAAGAGCACACTGAGTCAGCCCTTAACCCCAGTGTGCTGAAATTGTCAAAACGTGTTTTACAGCAGAAATAAACACGTTTTGGCAACTTTGGTCAGCACCATGTAACTTATAGGGCAGGAACAGCACAGTTTTCAAAACGTGTTTTTCAGCCCGAAATAAACGCGTTTTCTCAGCCCTTAGAATCACAGTGTAACTGCCTGGCTCAGAAGAGCACACTGAGTCAGCCCTTAACCCCAGTGTGCTGAAATTGTCAAAACGTGTTTTTCAGCAGAAATAAACACGTTTTGGCAACTTTGGTCACCACCATGTAAGTTATATGGCAGGAACAGCACAGTTTTCAAAACGTGTTTTTCAGCCCGAAATAAACGCGTTTTCTCAGCCCTTAGAATCACAGTGTAACTGCCTGTCTCAGAAGAGCACAGTGAGTCAGCCCTTAACCCCAGTGTGCTGAAATTGTCAAAACGTGTTTTTCAGCAGAAATAAACACGTTTTGGCAACTTTGGTCACCACCAGGTAAGTTATATGGCAGGAACAGCACAGTTTTCAAAACGTGTTTTTCAGCCCGAAATAAACGCGTTTTCTCTGCCCTTAGAATCACAGTGTAACTGCCTGTCTCAGAAGAGCACAGTGAGCCAGCCCTTAACCCCAGTGTGCTGAAATTGTCAAAACGTGTTTTTCAGCAGAAATAAACACGTTTTGGCAACTTTGGTCACCACCATGTAAGTTATATGGCAGGAACAGCACAGTTTTCAAAACGTGTTTTTCAGCCCGAAATAAACGCGTTTTCTCAGCTCTTAGAATCGCAGTGTAACTGCCTGTCTCAGAAGAGCACAGTGAGTCAGCCCTTAACCCCAGTGTGCTGAAATTGTCAAAACGTGTTTTACAGCAGAAATAAACACGTTTTGGCAACTTTGGTCACCACCATGTAACTTATAGGGCAGGAACAGCACAGTTTTCAAAACGTGTTTTTCAGCCCGAAATAAACGCTTTTTCTCAGCCCTTAGAATCACAGTGTAACTGCCTGTCTCAGAAGAGCACACTGAGTCAGCCCTTAACCCCAGTGTGCTGAAATTGTCAAAACGTGTTTTACAGCAGAAATAAACACGTTTTGGCAACTTTGGTCAGCACCATGTAACTTATAAGGCAGGAACAGCACAGTTTTCAAAACGTGTTTTTCAGCCCGAAATAAACGCGTTTTCTCAGCCCTTAGAATCACAGTGTAACTGCCTGGCTCAGAAGAGCACACTGAGTCAGCCCTTAACCCCAGTGTGCTGAAATTGTCAAAACGTGTTTTTCAGCAGAAATAAACACGTTTTGGCAACTTTGGTCACCACCATGTAAGTTATAGGGCAGGAACAGCACAGTTTTCAAAACGTGTTTTTCAGCCCGAAATAAACGCGTTTTCTCAGCTCTTAGAATCGCAGTGTAAATGCCTGTCTCAGAAGAGCACACTGAGTCAGCCCTTAACCCCAGTGTGCTGAAATTGTCAAAACGTGTTTTTCAGCAGAAATAAACACGTTTTGGCAACTTTGGTCACCACCATGTAAGTTATATGGCAGGAACAGCACAGTTTTCAAAACGTGTTTTTCAGCCCGAAATAAACGCGTTTTCTCAGCTCTTAGAATCGCAGTGTAACTGCCTGTCTCAGAAGAGCACACTGAGTCAGCCCTTAACCCCAGTGTGCTGAAATTGTCAAAACGTGTTTTACAGCAGAAATAAACACGTTTTGGCAACTTTGGTCAGCACCATGTAACTTATAGGGCAGGAACAGCACAGTTTTCAAAACGTGTTTTTCAGCCCGAAATAAACGCGTTTTCTCAGCCCTTAGAATCACAGTGTAACTGCCTGGCTCAGAAGAGCACACTGAGTCAGCCCTTAACCCCAGTGTGCTGAAATTGTCAAAACGTGTTTTTCAGCAGAAATAAACACGTTTTGGCAACTTTGGTCACCACCATGTAAGTTATATGGCAGGAACAGCACAGTTTTCAAAACGTGTTTTTCAGCCCGAAATAAACGCGTTTTCTCAGCCCTTAGAATCACAGTGTAACTGCCTGTCTCAGAAGAGCACAGTGAGTCAGCCCTTAACCCCAGTGTGCTGAAATTGTCAAAACGTGTTTTTCAGCAGAAATAAACACGTTTTGGCAACTTTGGTCACCACCAGGTAAGTTATATGGCAGGAACAGCACAGTTTTCAAAACGTGTTTTTCAGCCTGAAATAAACGCGTTTTCTCTGCCCTTAGAATCACAGTGTAACTGCCTGTCTCAGAAGAGCACAGTGAGTCAGCCCTTAACCCCAGTGTGCTGAAATTGTCAAAACGTGTTTTACAGCAGAAATAAACACGTTTTGGCAACTTTGGTCACCACCATGTAAGTTATATGGCAGGAACAGCACAGTTTTCAAAACGTGTTTTTCAGCCCGAAATAAACGCGTTTTCTCAGCCCTTAGAATCACAGTGTAACTGCCTGGCTCAGAAGAGCAAACTGAGTCAGCCCTTAACCCCAGTGTGCTGAAATTGTCAAAACGTGTTTTTCAGCAGAAATAAACACGTTTTGGCAACTTTGGTCACCACCATGTAAGTTATAGGGCAGGAACAGCACAGTTTTCAAAACGTGTTTTTCAGCCCGAAATAAACGCGTTTTCTCAGCCCTTAGAATCACAGTGTAACTGCCTGGCTCAGAAGAGCACACTGAGTCAGCCCTTAACCCCAGTGTGCTGAAATTGTCTAAACGTGTTTTACAGCAGAAATAAACACGTTTTGGCAACTTTGGTCACCACCATGTAAGTTATAGGGCAGGAAAAGCACAGTTTTCAAAACGTGTTTTTCAGCCCGAAATAAACGCGTTTTCTCAGCCCTTAGAATCACAGTGTAAATGCCTGGCTCAGAAGAGCAAACTGAGTCAGCCCTTAACCCCAGTGTGCTGAAATTGTCAAAACGTGTTTTTCAGCAGAAATAAACACGTTTTGGCAACTTTGGTCACCACCATGTAAGTTATATGGCAGGAACAGCACAGTTTTCAAAACGTGTTTTTCAGCCCGAAATAAACGCGTTTTCTCAGCTCTTAGAATCACAGTGTAACTGCCTGTCTCAGAAGAGCACAGTGAGTCAGCCCTTAACCCCAGTGTGCTGAAATTGTCAAAACGTGTTTTTCAGCAGAAATAAACACGTTTTGGCAACTTTGGTCACCACCAGGTAAGTTATATGGCAGGAACAGCACAGTTTTCAAAACGTGTTTTTCAGCCCGAAATAAACGCGTTTTCTCAGCTCTTAGAATCGCAGTGTAACTGCCTGTCTCAGAAGAGCACACTGAGTCAGCCCTTAACCCCAGTGTGCTGAAATTGTCAAAACGTGTTTTACAGCAGAAATAAACACGTTTTGGCAACTTTGGTCACCACCATGTAAGTTATAGGGCAGGAACAGCACAGTTTTCAAAACGTGTTTTTAACCCGAAATAAACGCGTTTTCTCAGCCCTTAGAATCACAGTGTAACTGCCTGGCTCAGAAGAGCAAACTGAGTCAGCCCTTAACCCCAGTGTGCTGAAATTGTCAAAACGTGTTTTTCAGCAGAAATAAACACGTTTTGGCAACTTTGGTCACCACCATGTAAGTTATAGGGCAGGAACAGCACAGTTTTCAAAACGTGTTTTTCAGCCCGAAATAAACGCGTTTTCTCAGCCCTTAGAATCACAGTGTAACTGCCTGGCTCAGAAGAGCACACTGAGTCAGCCCTTAACCCCAGTGTGCTGAAATTGTCTAAACGTGTTTTACAGCAGAAATAAACACGTTTTGGCAACTTTGGTCACCACCATGTAAGTTATAGGGCAGGAACAGCACAGTTTTCAAAACGTGTTTTTCAGCCCGAAATAAACGCGTTTTCTCAGCCCTTAGAATCACAGTGTAAATGCCTGGCTCAGAAGAGCAAACTGAGTCAGCCCTTAACCCCAGTGTGCTGAAATTGTCAAAACGTGTTTTTCAGCAGAAATAAACACGTTTTGGCAACTTTGGTCACCACCATGTAAGTTATATGGCAGGAACAGCACAGTTTTCAAAACGTGTTTTTCAGCCCGAAATAAACGCGTTTTCTCAGCTCTTAGAATCGCAGTGTAACTGCCTGTCTCAGAAGAGCACACTGAGTCAGCCCTTAACCCCAGTGTGCTGAAATTGTCAAAACGTGTTTTACAGCAGAAATAAACACGTTTTGGCAACTTTGGTCAGCACCATGTAACTTATAGGGCAGGAACAGCACAGTTTTCAAAACGTGTTTTTCAGCCCGAAATAAACGCGTTTTCTCAGCCCTTAGAATCACAGTGTAACTGCCTGGCTCAGAAGAGCACACTGAGTCAGCCCTTAACCCCAGTGTGCTGAAATTGTCAAAACGTGTTTTTCAGCAGAAATAAACACGTTTTGGCAACTTTGGTCACCACCATGTAAGTTATATGGCAGGAACAGCACAGTTTTCAAAACGTGTTTTTCAGCCCGAAATAAACGCGTTTTCTCAGCCCTTAGAATCACAGTGTTACTGCCTGTCTCAGAAGAGCACAGTGAGTCAGCCCTTAACCCCAGTGTGCTGAAATTGTCAAAAATGTGTTTTTCAGCAGAAATAAACACGTTTTGGCAACTTTGGTCACCACCAGGTAAGTTATATGGCAGGAACAGCACAGTTTTCAAAACGTGTTTTTCAGCCCGAAATAAACGCGTTTTCTCTGCCCTTAGAATCACAGTGTAACTGCCTGTCTCAGAAGAGCACAGTGAGTCAGCCCTTAACCCCAGTGTGCTGAAATTGTCAAAACGTGTTTTTCAGCAGAAATAAACACGTTTTGGCAACTTTGGTCACCACCAGGTAAGTTATATGGCAGGAACAGCACAGTTTTCAAAACGTGTTTTTCAGCCCGAAATAAACGCGTTTTCTCAGCTCTTAGAATCGCAGTGTAACTGCCTGTCTCAGAAGAGCACACTGAGTCAGCCCTTAACCCCAGTGTGCTGAAATTGTCAAAACGTGTTTTACAGCAAAAATAAACACGTTTTGGCAACTTTGGTCAGCACCATGTAACTTATAGGGCAGGAACAGCACAGTTTTCAAAACGTGTTTTTAACCCGAAATAAACGCGTTTTCTCAGCCCTTAGAATCACAGTGTAACTGCCTGGCTCAGAAGAGCACACTGAGTCAGCCCTTAACCCCAGTGTGCTGAAATTGTCAAAACGTGTTTTACAGCAGAAATAAACACGTTTTGGCAACTTTGGTCACCACCATGTAAGTTATAGGGCAGGAACAGCACAGTTTTCAAAACGTGTTTTTCAGCCCGAAATAAACGCGTTTTCTCAGCCCTTAGAATCACAGTGTAACTGCCTGGCTCAGAAGAGCAAACTGAGTCAGCCCTTAACCCCAGTGTGCTGAAATTGTCAAAACGTGTTTTTCAGCAGAAATAAACACGTTTTGGCAACTTTGGTCACCACCATGTAAGTTATAGGGCAGGAACAGCACAGTTTTCAAAACGTGTTTTTCAGCCCGAAATAAACGCGTTTTCTCAGCCCTTAGAATCACAGTGTAACTGCCTGGCTCAGAAGAGCAAACTGAGTCAGCCCTTAACCCCAGTGTGCTGAAATTGTCAAAACGTGTTTTTCAGCAGAAATAAACACGTTTTGGCAACTTTGGTCACCACCATGTAAGTTATAGGGCAGGAACAGCACAGTTTTCAAAACGTGTTTTTCAGCCCGAAATAAACGCGTTTTCTCAGCCCTTAGAATCACAGTGTAACTGCCTGGCTCAGAAGAGCACACTGAGTCAGCCCTTAACCCCAGTGTGCTGAAATTGTCTAAACGTGTTTTACAGCAGAAATAAACACGTTTTGGCAACTTTGGTCACCACCATGTAAGTTATAGGGCAGGAAAAGCACAGTTTTCAAAACGTGTTTTTCAGCCCGAAATAAACGCGTTTTCTCAGCCCTTAGAATCACAGTGTAAATGCCTGGCTCAGAAGAGCAAACTGAGTCAGCCCTTAACCCCAGTGTGCTGAAATTGTCAAAACGTGTTTTTCAGCAGAAATAAACACGTTTTGGCAACTTTGGTCACCACCATGTAAGTTATATGGCAGGAACAGCACAGTTTTCAAAACGTGTTTTTCAGCCCGAAATAAACGCGTTTTCTCAGCTCTTAGAATCACAGTGTAACTGCCTGTCTCAGAAGAGCACAGTGAGTCAGCCCTTAACCCCAGTGTGCTGAAATTGTCAAAACGTGTTTTTCAGCAGAAATAAACACGTTTTGGCAACTTTGGTCACCACCAGGTAAGTTATATGGCAGGAACAGCACAGTTTTCAAAACGTGTTTTTCAGCCCGAAATAAACGCGTTTTCTCAGCTCTTAGAATCGCAGTGTAACTGCCTGTCTCAGAAGAGCACACTGAGTCAGCCCTTAACCCCAGTGTGCTGAAATTGTCAAAACGTGTTTTACAGCAGAAATAAACACGTTTTGGCAACTTTGGTCACCACCATGTAAGTTATAGGGCAGGAACAGCACAGTTTTCAAAACGTGTTTTTCAGCCCGAAATAAACGCGTTTTCTCAGCCCTTAGAATCACAGTGTAACTGCCTGTCTCAGAAGAGCACAGTGAGTCAGCCCTTAACCCCAGTGTGCTGAAATTGTCAAAACGTGTTTTTCAGCAGAAATAAACACGTTTTGGCAACTTTGGTCACCACCATGTAAGTTATAGGGCAGGAACAGCACAGTTTTCAAAACGTGTTTTTCAGCCCGAAATAAACGCGTTTTCTCAGCTCTTAGAATCGCAGTGTAACTGCCTGTCTCAGAAGAGCACACTGAGTCAGCCCTTAACCCCAGTGTGCTGAAATTGTCAAAACGTGTTTTTCAGCAGAAATAAACACGTTTTGGCAACTTTGGTCACCACCATGTAAGTTATAGGGCATAAACAGCACAGTTTTCAAAACGTGTTTTTCAGCCCGAAATAAACGCGTTTTCTCAGCCCTTAGAATCACAGTGTAACTGCCTGGCTCAGAAGAGCAAACTGAGTCAGCCCTTAACCCCAGTGTGCTGAAATTGTCAAAACGTGTTTTTCAGCAGAAATAAACACGTTTTGGCAACTTTGGTCACCACCATGTAAGTTATAGGGCAGGAACAGCACAGTTTTCAAAACGTGTTTTTCAGCCCGAAATAAACGCGTTTTCTCAGCTCTTAGAATCGCAGTGTAACTGCCTGTCTCAGAAGAGCACACTGAGTCAGCCCTTAACCCCAGTGTGCTGAAATTGTCAAAACGTGTTTTTCAGCAGAAATAAACACGTTTTGGCAACTTTGGTCACCACCATGTAAGTTATAGGGCAGGAACAGCACAGTTTTCAAAACGTGTTTTTCAGCCCGAAATAAACGCGTTTTCTCAGCTCTTAGAATCGCAGTGTAAATGCCTGTCTCAGAAGAGCACACTGAGTCAGCCCTTAACCCCAGTGTGCTGAAATTGTCAAAACGTGTTTTTCAGCAGAAATAAACACGTTTTGGCAACTTTGGTCACCACCATGTAAGTTATATGGCAGGAACAGCACAGTTTTCAAAACGTGTTTTTCAGCCCGAAATAAACGCGTTTTCTCTGCCCTTAGAATCACAGTGTAACTGCCTGGCTCAGAAGAGCAAACTGAGTCAGCCCTTAACCCCAGTGTGCTGAAATTGTCAAAACGTGTTTTTCAGCAGAAATAAACACGTTTTGGCAACTTTGGTCACCACCATGTAAGTTATAGGGCAGGAACAGCACAGTTTTCAAAACGTGTTTTTCAGCCCGAAATAAACGCGTTTTCTCAGCCCTTAGAATCACAGTGTAACTGCCTGGCTCAGAAGAGCAAACTGAGTCAGCCCTTAACCCCAGTGTGCTGAAATTGTCAAAACGTGTTTTTCAGCAGAAATAAACACGTTTTGGCAACTTTGGTCACCACCATGTAAGTTATAGGGCAGGAACAGCACAGTTTTCAAAACGTGTTTTTCAGCCCGAAATAAACGCGTTTTCTCAGCCCTTAGAATCACAGTGTAACTGCCTGGCTCAGAAGAGCACACTGAGTCAGCCCTTAACCCCAGTGTGCTGAAATTGTCTAAACGTGTTTTACAGCAGAAATAAACACGTTTTGGCAACTTTGGTCACCACCATGTAAGTTATAGGGCAGGAAAAGCACAGTTTTCAAAACGTGTTTTTCAGCCCGAAATAAACGCGTTTTCTCAGCCCTTAGAATCACAGTGTAAATGCCTGGCTCAGAAGAGCAAACTGAGTCAGCCCTTAACCCCAGTGTGCTGAAATTGTCAAAACGTGTTTTTCAGCAGAAATAAACACGTTTTGGCAACTTTGGTCACCACCATGTAAGTTATATGGCAGGAACAGCACAGTTTTCAAAACGTGTTTTTCAGCCCGAAATAAACGCGTTTTCTCAGCTCTTAGAATCACAGTGTAACTGCCTGTCTCAGAAGAGCACAGTGAGTCAGCCCTTAACCCCAGTGTGCTGAAATTGTCAAAACGTGTTTTACAGCAGAAATAAACACGTTTTGGCAACTTTGGTCAGCACCATGTAACTTATAGGGCAGGAACAGCACAGTTTTCAAAACGTGTTTTTCAGCCCGAAATAAACGCGTTTTCTCAGCTCTTAGAATCGCAGTGTAACTGCCTGTCTCAGAAGAGCACACTGAGTCAGCCCTTAACCCCAGTGTGCTGAAATTGTCAAAACGTATTTTACAGCAGAAATAAACACGTTTTGGCAACTTTGGTCAGCACCATGTAACTTATAGGGCAGGAACAGCACAGTTTTCAAAACGTGTTTTTCAGCCCGAAATAAACGCGTTTTCTCAGCCCTTAGAATCACAGTGTAACTGCCTGGCTCAGAAGAGCACACTGAGTCAGCCCTTAACCCCAGTGTGCTGAAATTGTCAAAACGTGTTTTTCAGCAGAAATAAACACGTTTTGGCAACTTTGGTCACCACCATGTAAGTTATATGGCAGGAACAGCACAGTTTTCAAAACGTGTTTTTCAGCCCGAAATAAACGCGTTTTCTCAGCCCTTAGAATCACAGTGTTACTGCCTGTCTCAGAAGAGCACAGTGAGTCAGCCCTTAACCCCAGTGTGCTGAAATTGTCAAAACGTGTTTTTCAGCAGAAATAAACACGTTTTGGCAACTTTGGTCACCACCAGGTAAGTTATATGGCAGGAACAGCACAGTTTTCAAAACGTGTTTTTCAGCCCGAAATAAACGCGTTTTCTCTGCCCTTAGAATCACAGTGTAACTGCCTGTCTCAGAAGAGCACAGTGAGTCAGCCCTTAACCCCAGTGTGCTGAAATTGTCAAAACGTGTTTTTCAGCAGAAATAAACACGTTTTGGCAACTTTGGTCACCACCAGGTAAGTTATATGGCAGGAACAGCACAGTTTTCAAAACGTGTTTTTCAGCCCGAAATAAACGCGTTTTCTCAGCTCTTAGAATCGCAGTGTAACTGCCTGTCTCAGAAGAGCACACTGAGTCAGCCCTTAACCCCAGTGTGCTGAAATTGTCAAAACGTGTTTTTCAGCAGAAATAAACACGTTTTGGCAACTTTGGTCACCACCATGTAAGTTATAGGGCAGGAACAGCACAGTTTTCAAAACGTGTTTTTCAGCCCGAAATAAACGCGTTTTCTCAGCCCTTAGAATCACAGTGTAACTGCCTGGCTCAGAAGAGCAAACTGAGTCAGCCCTTAACCCCAGTGTGCTGAAATTGTCAAAACGTGTTTTTCAGCAGAAATAAACACGTTTTGGCAACTTTGGTCACCACCATGTAAGTTATAGGGCAGGAACAGCACAGTTTTCAAAACGTGTTTTTCAGCCCGAAATAAACGCGTTTTCTCAGCCCTTAGAATCACAGTGTAACTGCCTGGCTCAGAAGAGCACACTGAGTCAGCCCTTAACCCCAGTGTGCTGAAATTGTCTAAACGTGTTTTACAGCAGAAATAAACACGTTTTGGCAACTTTGGTCACCACCATGTAAGTTATAGGGCAGGAACAGCACAGTTTTCAAAACGTGTTTTTCAGCCCGAAATAAACGCGTTTTCTCAGCCCTTAGAATCACAGTGTAAATGCCTGGCTCAGAAGAGCAAACTGAGTCAGCCCTTAACCCCAGTGTGCTGAAATTGTCAAAACGTGTTTTTCAGCAGAAATAAACACGTTTTGGCAACTTTGGTCACCACCATGTAAGTTATATGGCAGGAACAGCACAGTTTTCAAAACGTGTTTTTCAGCCCGAAATAAACGCGTTTTCTCAGCTCTTAGAATCGCAGTGTAACTGCCTGTCTCAGAAGAGCACACTGAGTCAGCCCTTAACCCCAGTGTGCTGAAATTGTCAAAACGTGTTTTACAGCAGAAATAAACACGTTTTGGCAACTTTGGTCAGCACCATGTAACTTATAGGGCAGGAACAGCACAGTTTTCAAAACGTGTTTTTCAGCCCGAAATAAACGCGTTTTCTCAGCCCTTAGAATCACAGTGTAACTGCCTGGCTCAGAAGAGCACACTGAGTCAGCCCTTAACCCCAGTGTGCTGAAATTGTCAAAACGTGTTTTTCAGCAGAAATAAACACGTTTTGGCAACTTTGGTCACCACCATGTAAGTTATATGGCAGGAACAGCACAGTTTTCAAAACGTGTTTTTCAGCCCGAAATAAACGCGTTTTCTCAGCCCTTAGAATCACAGTGTTACTGCCTGTCTCAGAAGAGCACAGTGAGTCAGCCCTTAACCCCAGTGTGCTGAAATTGTCAAAACGTGTTTTTCAGCAGAAATAAACACGTTTTGGCAACTTTGGTCACCACCAGGTAAGTTATATGGCAGGAACAGCACAGTTTTCAAAACGTGTTTTTCAGCCCGAAATAAACGCGTTTTCTCTGCCCTTAGAATCACAGTGTAACTGCCTGTCTCAGAAGAGCACAGTGAGTCAGCCCTTAACCCCAGTGTGCTGAAATTGTCAAAACGTGTTTTTCAGCAGAAATAAACACGTTTTGGCAACTTTGGTCACCACCAGGTAAGTTATATGGCAGGAACAGCACAGTTTTCAAAACGTGTTTTTCAGCTCGAAATAAACGCGTTTTCTCAGCTCTTAGAATCGCAGTGTAACTGCCTGTCTCAGAAGAGCACACTGAGTCAGCCCTTAACCCCAGTGTGCTGAAATTGTCAAAACGTGTTTTACAGCAAAAATAAACACGTTTTGGCAACTTTGGTCAGCACCATGTAACTTATAGGGCAGGAACAGCACAGTTTTCAAAACGTGTTTTTAACCCGAAATAAACGCGTTTTCTCAGCCCTTAGAATCACAGTGTAACTGCCTGTCTCAGAAGAGCACACTGAGTCAGCCCTTAACCCCAGTGTGCTGAAATTGTCAAAACGTGTTTTACAGCAGAAATAAACACGTTTTGGCAACTTTGGTCAGCACCATGTAACTTATAAGGCAGGAACAGCACAGTTTTCAAAACGTGTTTTTCAGCCCGAAATAAACGCGTTTTCTCAGCCCTTAGAATCACAGTGTAACTGCCTGGCTCAGAAGAGCACACTGAGTCAGCCCTTAACCCCAGTGTGCTGAAATTGTCAAAACGTGTTTTTCAGCAGAAATAAACACGTTTTGGCAACTTTGGTCACCACCATGTAAGTTATAGGGCAGGAACAGCACAGTTTTCAAAACGTGTTTTTCAGCCCGAAATAAACGCGTTTTCTCAGCTCTTAGAATCGCAGTGTAAATGCCTGTCTCAGAAGAGCACACTGAGTCAGCCCTTAACCCCAGTGTGCTGAAATTGTCAAAACGTGTTTTTCAGCAGAAATAAACACGTTTTGGCAACTTTGGTCACCACCATGTAAGTTATATGGCAGGAACAGGACAGTTTTCAAAACGTGTTTTTCAGCCCGAAATAAACGCGTTTTCTCAGCTCTTAGAATCGCAGTGTAACTGCCTGTCTCAGAAGAGCACACTGAGTCAGCCCTTAACCCCAGTGTGCTGAAATTGTCAAAACGTGTTTTACAGCAGAAATAAACACGTTTTGGCAACTTTGGTCAGCACCATGTAACTTATAGGGCAGGAACAGCACAGTTTTCAAAACGTGTTTTTCAGCCCGAAATAAACGCGTTTTCTCAGCCCTTAGAATCACAGTGTAACTGCCTGGCTCAGAAGAGCACACTGAGTCAGCCCTTAACCCCAGTGTGCTGAAATTGTCAAAACGTGTTTTTCAGCAGAAATAAACACGTTTTGGCAACTTTGGTCACCACCATGTAAGTTATATGGCAGGAACAGCACAGTTTTCAAAACGTGTTTTTCAGCCCGAAATAAACGCGTTTTCTCAGCCCTTAGAATCACAGTGTAACTGCCTGTCTCAGAAGAGCACAGTGAGTCAGCCCTTAACCCCAGTGTGCTGAAATTGTCAAAACGTGTTTTTCAGCAGAAATAAACACGTTTTGGCAACTTTGGTCACCACCAGGTAAGTTATATGGCAGGAACAGCACAGTTTTCAAAACGTGTTTTTCAGCCTGAAATAAACGCGTTTTCTCTGCCCTTAGAATCACAGTGTAACTGCCTGTCTCAGAAGAGCACAGTGAGTCAGCCCTTAACCCCAGTGTGCTGAAATTGTCAAAACGTGTTTTTCAGCAGAAATAAACACGTTTTGGCAACTTTGGTCACCACCATGTAAGTTATATGGCAGGAACAGCACAGTTTTCAAAACGTGTTTTTCAGCTCGAAATAAACGCGTTTTCTCAGCCCTTAGAATCACAGTGTAACTGCCTGGCTCAGAAGAGCACACTGAGTCAGCCCTTAACCCCAGTGTGCTGAAATTGTCAAAACGTGTTTTACAGCAGAAATAAACACGTTTTGGCAACTTTGGTCACCACCATGTAAGTTATAGGGCAGGAACAGCACAGTTTTCAAAACGTGTTTTTCAGCCCGAAATAAACGCGTTTTCTCAGCCCTTAGAATCACAGTGTAACTGCCTGGCTCAGAAGAGCAAACTGAGTCAGCCCTTAACCCCAGTGTGCTGAAATTGTCAAAACGTGTTTTTCAGCAGAAATAAACACGTTTTGGCAACTTTGGTCACCACCATGTAAGTTATAGGGCAGGAACAGCACAGTTTTCAAAACGTGTTTTTCAGCCCGAAATAAACGCGTTTTCTCAGCCCTTAGAATCACAGTGTAACTGCCTGGCTCAGAAGAGCAAACTGAGTCAGCCCTTAACCCCAGTGTGCTGAAATTGTCAAAACGTGTTTTTCAGCAGAAATAAACACGTTTTGGCAACTTTGGTCACCACCATGTAAGTTATAGGGCAGGAACAGCACAGTTTTCAAAACGTGTTTTTCAGCCCGAAATAAACGCGTTTTCTCAGCCCTTAGAATCACAGTGTAAATGCCTGGCTCAGAAGAGCAAACTGAGTCAGCCCTTAACCCCAGTGTGCTGAAATTGTCAAAACGTGTTTTTCAGCAGAAATAAACACGTTTTGGCAACTTTGGTCACCACCATGTAAGTTATATGGCAGGAACAGCACAGTTTTCAAAACGTGTTTTTCAGCCCGAAATAAACGCGTTTTCTCAGCTCTTAGAATCACAGTGTAACTGCCTGTCTCAGAAGAGCACAGTGAGTCAGCCCTTAACCCCAGTGTGCTGAAATTGTCAAAACGTGTTTTTCAGCAGAAATAAACACGTTTTGGCAACTTTGGTCACCACCAGGTAAGTTATATGGCAGGAACAGCACAGTTTTCAAAACGTGTTTTTCAGCCCGAAATAAACGCGTTTTCTCAGCTCTTAGAATCGCAGTGTAACTGCCTGTCTCAGAAGAGCACACTGAGTCAGCCCTTAACCCCAGTGTGCTGAAATTGTCAAAACGTGTTTTACAGCAGAAATAAACACGTTTTGGCAACTTTGGTCACCACCATGTAAGTTATAGGGCAGGAACAGCACAGTTTTCAAAACGTGTTTTTCAGCCCGAAATAAACGCGTTTTCTCAGCCCTTAGAATCACAGTGTAACTGCCTGTCTCAGAAGAGCACAGTGAGTCAGCCCTTAACCCCAGTGTGCTGAAATTGTCAAAACGTGTTTTTCAGCAGAAATAAACACGTTTTGGCAACTTTGGTCACCACCATGTAAGTTATAGGGCAGGAACAGCACAGTTTTCAAAACGTGTTTTTCAGCCCGAAATAAACGCGTTTTCTCAGCTCTTAGAATCGCAGTGTAACTGCCTGTCTCAGAAGAGCACACTGAGTCAGCCCTTAACCCCAGTGTGCTGAAATTGTCAAAACGTGTTTTTCAGCAGAAATAAACACGTTTTGGCAACTTTGGTCACCACAATGTAAGTTATAGGGCATAAACAGCACAGTTTTCAAAACGTGTTTTTCAGCCCGAAATAAACGCGTTTTCTCAGCCCTTAGAATCACAGTGTAACTGCCTGGCTCAGAAGAGCAAACTGAGTCAGCCCTTAACCCCAGTGTGCTGAAATTGTCAAAACGTGTTTTTCAGCAGAAATAAACACGTTTTGGCAACTTTGGTCACCACCATGTAAGTTATAGGGCAGGAACAGCACAGTTTTCAAAACGTGTTTTTCAGCCCGAAATAAACGCGTTTTCTCAGCTCTTAGAATCGCAGTGTAACTGCCTGTCTCAGAAGAGCACACTGAGTCAGCCCTTAACCCCAGTGTGCTGAAATTGTCAAAACGTGTTTTTCAGCAGAAATAAACACGTTTTGGCAACTTTGGTCACCACCATGTAAGTTATATGGCAGGAACAGCACAGTTTTCAAAACGTGTTTTTCAGCCCGAAATAAACGCGTTTTCTCAGCTCTTAGAATCGCAGTGTAACTGCCTGTCTCAGAAGAGCACACTGAGTCAGCCCTTAACCCCAGTGTGCTGAAATTGTCAAAACGTGTTTTACAGCAGAAATAAACACGTTTTGGCAACTTTGGTCAGCACCATGTAACTTATAGGGCAGGAACAGCACAGTTTTCAAAACGTGTTTTTCAGCCCGAAATAAACGCGTTTTCTCAGCCCTTAGAATCACAGTGTAACTGCCTGGCTCAGAAGAGCACACTGAGTCAGCCCTTAACCCCAGTGTGCTGAAATTGTCAAAACGTGTTTTTCAGCAGAAATAAACACGTTTTGGCAACTTTGGTCACCACCATGTAAGTTATATGGCAGGAACAGCACAGTTTTCAAAACGTGTTTTTCAGCCCGAAATAAACGCGTTTTCTCAGCCCTTAGAATCACAGTGTTACTGCCTGTCTCAGAAGAGCACAGTGAGTCAGCCCTTAACCCCAGTGTGCTGAAATTGTCAAAACGTGTTTTTCAGCAGAAATAAACACGTTTTGGCAACTTTGGTCACCACCAGGTAAGTTATATGGCAGGAACAGCACAGTTTTCAAAACGTGTTTTTCAGCCCGAAATAAACGCGTTTTCTCTGCCCTTAGAATCACAGTGTAACTGCCTGTCTCAGAAGAGCACAGTGAGTCAGCCCTTAACCCCAGTGTGCTGAAATTGTCAAAACGTGTTTTTCAGCAGAAATAAACACGTTTTGGCAACTTTGGACACCACCAGGTAAGTTATATGGCAGGAACAGCACAGTTTTCAAAACGTGTTTTTCAGCCCGAAATAAACGCGTTTTCTCAGCTCTTAGAATCGCAGTGTAACTGCCTGTCTCAGAAGAGCACACTGAGTCAGCCCTTAACCCCAGTGTGCTGAAATTGTCAAAACGTGTTTTACAGCAAAAATAAACACGTTTTGGCAACTTTGGTCAGCACCATGTAACTTATAGGGCAGGAACAGCACAGTTTTCAAAACGTGTTTTTCAGCCCGAAATAAACGCGTTTTCTCAGCCCTTAGAATCACAGTGTAACTGCCTGTCTCAGAAGAGCACAGTGAGTCAGCCCTTAACCCCAGTGTGCTGAAATTGTCAAAACGTGTTTTTCAGCAGAAATAAACACGTTTTGGCAACTTTGGTCACCACCATGTAAGTTATATGGCAGGAACAGCACAGTTTTCAAAACGTGTTTTTCAGCCCGAAATAAACGCGTTTTCTCAGCTCTTAGAATCGCAGTGTAACTGCCTGTCTCAGAAGAGCACAGTGAGTCAGCCCTTAACCCCAGTGTGCTGAAATTGTCAAAACGTGTTTTACAGCAGAAATAAACACGTTTTGGCAACTTTGGTCACCACCATGTAAGTTATATGGCATGAACAGCACAGTTTTCAAAACGTGTTTTTCAGCCCGAAATAAACGCGTTTTCTCAGCTCTTAGAATCGCAGTGTAACTGCCTGTCTCAGAAGAGCACAGTGAGTCAGCCCTTAACCCCAGTGTGCTGAAATTGTCAAAACGTGTTTTACAGCAGAAATAAACACGTTTTGGCAACTTTGGTCACCACCATGTAACTTATAGGGCAGGAACAGCACAGTTTTCAAAACGTGTTTTTCAGCCCGAAATAAACGCGTTTTCTCAGCCCTTAGAATCACAGTGTAACTGCCTGTCTCAGAAGAGCACACTGAGTCAGCCCTTAACCCCAGTGTGCTGAAATTGTCAAAACGTGTTTTACAGCAGAAATAAACACGTTTTGGCAACTTTGGTCAGCACCATGTAAGTTATAGGGCATAAACAGCACAGTTTTCAAAACGTGTTTTTCAGCCCGAAATAAACGCGTTTTCTCAGCCCTTAGAATCACAGTGTAACTGCCTGGCTCAGAAGAGCAAACTGAGTCAGCCCTTAACCCCAGTGTGCTGAAATTGTCAAAACGTGTTTTTCAGCAGAAATAAACACGTTTTGGCAACTTTGGTCACCACCATGTAAGTTATAGGGCAGGAACAGCACAGTTTTCAAAACGTGTTTTTCAGCCCGAAATAAACGCGTTTTCTCAGCTCTTAGAATCGCAGTGTAACTGCCTGTCTCAGAAGAGCACACTGAGTCAGCCCTTAACCCCAGTGTGCTGAAATTGTCAAAACGTGTTTTTCAGCAGAAATAAACACGTTTTGGCAACTTTGGTCACCACCATGTAAGTTATAGGGCAGGAACAGCACAGTTTTCAAAACGTGTTTTTCAGCCCGAAATAAACGCGTTTTCTCAGCTCTTAGAATCGCAGTGTAAATGCCTGTCTCAGAAGAGCACACTGAGTCAGCCCTTAACCCCAGTGTGCTGAAATTGTCAAAACGTGTTTTTCAGCAGAAATAAACACGTTTTGGCAACTTTGGTCACCACCATGTAAGTTATAGGGCAGGAACAGCACAGTTTTCAAAACGTGTTTTTCAGCCCGAAATAAACGCGTTTTCTCAGCTCTTAGAATCGCAGTGTAACTGCCTGTCTCAGAAGAGCACACTGAGTCAGCCCTTAACCCCAGTGTGCTGAAATTGTCAAAACGTGTTTTACAGCAGAAATAAACACGTTTTGGCAACTTTGGTCAGCACCATGTAACTTATAGGGCAGGAACAGCACAGTTTTCAAAACGTGTTTTTCAGCCCGAAATAAACGCGTTTTCTCAGCCCTTAGAATCACAGTGTAACTGCCTGGCTCAGAAGAGCACACTGAGTCAGCCCTTAACCCCAGTGTGCTGAAATTGTCAAAACGTGTTTTTCAGCAGAAATAAACACGTTTTGGCAACTTTGGTCACCACCATGTAAGTTATATGGCAGGAACAGCACAGTTTTCAAAACGTGTTTTTCAGCCCGAAATAAACGCGTTTTCTCAGCCCTTAGAATCACAGTGTAACTGCCTGTCTCAGAAGAGCACAGTGAGTCAGCCCTTAACCCCAGTGTGCTGAAATTGTCAAAACGTGTTTTTCAGCAGAAATAAACACGTTTTGGCAACTTTGGTCACCACCAGGTAAGTTATATGGCAGGAACAGCACAGTTTTCAAAACGTGTTTTTCAGCCCGAAATAAACGCGTTTTCTCTGCCCTTAGAATCACAGTGTAACTGCCTGTCTCAGAAGAGCACAGTGAGCCAGCCCTTAACCCCAGTGTGCTGAAATTGTCAAAACGTGTTTTTCAGCAGAAATAAACACGTTTTGGCAACTTTGGTCACCACCATGTAAGTTATATGGCAGGAACAGCACAGTTTTCAAAACGTGTTTTTCAGCCCGAAATAAACGCGTTTTCTCAGCTCTTAGAATCGCAGTGTAACTGCCTGTCTCAGAAGAGCACAGTGAGTCAGCCCTTAACCCCAGTGTGCTGAAATTGTCAAAACGTGTTTTACAGCAGAAATAAACACGTTTTGGCAACTTTGGTCACCACCATGTAACTTATAGGGCAGGAACAGCACAGTTTTCAAAACGTGTTTTTCAGCCCGAAATAAACGCTTTTTCTCAGCCCTTAGAATCACAGTGTAACTGCCTGTCTCAGAAGAGCACACTGAGTCAGCCCTTAACCCCAGTGTGCTGAAATTGTCAAAACGTGTTTTACAGCAGAAATAAACACGTTTTGGCAACTTTGGTCAGCACCATGTAACTTATAAGGCAGGAACAGCACAGTTTTCAAAACGTGTTTTTCAGCCCGAAATAAACGCGTTTTCTCAGCCCTTAGAATCACAGTGTAACTGCCTGGCTCAGAAGAGCACACTGAGTCAGCCCTTAACCCCAGTGTGCTGAAATTGTCAAAACGTGTTTTTCAGCAGAAATAAACACGTTTTGGCAACTTTGGTCACCACCATGTAAGTTATAGGGCAGGAACAGCACAGTTTTCAAAACGTGTTTTTCAGCCCGAAATAAACGCGTTTTCTCAGCTCTTAGAATCGCAGTGTAAATGCCTGTCTCAGAAGAGCACACTGAGTCAGCCCTTAACCCCAGTGTGCTGAAATTGTCAAAACGTGTTTTTCAGCAGAAATAAACACGTTTTGGCAACTTTGGTCACCACCATGTAAGTTATATGGCAGGAACAGCACAGTTTTCAAAACGTGTTTTTCAGCCCGAAATAAACGCGTTTTCTCAGCTCTTAGAATCGCAGTGTAACTGCCTGTCTCAGAAGAGCACACTGAGTCAGCCCTTAACCCCAGTGTGCTGAAATTGTCAAAACGTGTTTTACAGCAGAAATAAACACGTTTTGGCAACTTTGGTCAGCACCATGTAACTTATAGGGCAGGAACAGCACAGTTTTCAAAACGTGTTTTTCAGCCCGAAATAAACGCGTTTTCTCAGCCCTTAGAATCACAGTGTAACTGCCTGGCTCAGAAGAGCACACTGAGTCAGCCCTTAACCCCAGTGTGCTGAAATTGTCAAAACGTGTTTTTCAGCAGAAATAAACACGTTTTGGCAACTTTGGTCACCACCATGTAAGTTATATGGCAGGAACAGCACAGTTTTCAAAACGTGTTTTTCAGCCCGAAATAAACGCGTTTTCTCAGCCCTTAGAATCACAGTGTAACTGCCTGTCTCAGAAGAGCACAGTGAGTCAGCCCTTAACCCCAGTGTGCTGAAATTGTCAAAACGTGTTTTTCAGCAGAAATAAACACGTTTTGGCAACTTTGGTCACCACCAGGTAAGTTATATGGCAGGAACAGCACAGTTTTCAAAACGTGTTTTTCAGCCTGAAATAAACGCGTTTTCTCTGCCCTTAGAATCACAGTGTAACTGCCTGTCTCAGAAGAGCACAGTGAGTCAGCCCTTAACCCCAGTGTGCTGAAATTGTCAAAACGTGTTTTACAGCAGAAATAAACACGTTTTGGCAACTTTGGTCACCACCATGTAAGTTATAGGGCAGGAACAGCACAGTTTTCAAAACGTGTTTTTCAGCCCGAAATAAACGCGTTTTCTCAGCCCTTAGAATCACAGTGTAACTGCCTGGCTCAGAAGAGCAAACTGAGTCAGCCCTTAACCCCAGTGTGCTGAAATTGTCAAAACGTGTTTTTCAGCAGAAATAAACACGTTTTGGCAACTTTGGTCACCACCATGTAAGTTATAGGGCAGGAACAGCACAGTTTTCAAAACGTGTTTTTCAGCCCGAAATAAACGCGTTTTCTCAGCCCTTAGAATCACAGTGTAACTGCCTGGCTCAGAAGAGCAAACTGAGTCAGCCCTTAACCCCAGTGTGCTGAAATTGTCAAAACGTGTTTTTCAGCAGAAATAAACACGTTTTGGCAACTTTGGTCACCACCATGTAAGTTATAGGGCAGGAACAGCACAGTTTTCAAAACGTGTTTTTCAGCCCGAAATAAACGCGTTTTCTCAGCCCTTAGAATCACAGTGTAACTGCCTGGCTCAGAAGAGCACACTGAGTCAGCCCTTAACCCCAGTGTGCTGAAATTGTCTAAACGTGTTTTACAGCAGAAATAAACACGTTTTGGCAACTTTGGTCACCACCATGTAAGTTATAGGGCAGGAAAAGCACAGTTTTCAAAACGTGTTTTTCAGCCCGAAATAAACGCGTTTTCTCAGCCCTTAGAATCACAGTGTAAATGCCTGGCTCAGAAGAGCAAACTGAGTCAGCCCTTAACCCCAGTGTGCTGAAATTGTCAAAACGTGTTTTTCAGCAGAAATAAACACGTTTTGGCAACTTTGGTCACCACCATGTAAGTTATATGGCAGGAACAGCACAGTTTTCAAAACGTGTTTTTCAGCCCGAAATAAACGCGTTTTCTCAGCTCTTAGAATCACAGTGTAACTGCCTGTCTCAGAAGAGCACAGTGAGTCAGCCCTTAACCCCAGTGTGCTGAAATTGTCAAAACGTGTTTTTCAGCAGAAATAAACACGTTTTGGCAACTTTGGTCACCACCAGGTAAGTTATATGGCAGGAACAGCACAGTTTTCAAAACGTGTTTTTCAGCCCGAAATAAACGCGTTTTCTCAGCTCTTAGAATCGCAGTGTAACTGCCTGTCTCAGAAGAGCACACTGAGTCAGCCCTTAACCCCAGTGTGCTGAAATTGTCAAAACGTGTTTTACAGCAGAAATAAACACGTTTTGGCAACTTTGGTCACCACCATGTAAGTTATAGGGCAGGAACAGCACAGTTTTCAAAACGTGTTTTTCAGCCCGAAATAAACGCGTTTTCTCAGCCCTTAGAATCACAGTGTAACTGCCTGTCTCAGAAGAGCACAGTGAGTCAGCCCTTAACCCCAGTGTGCTGAAATTGTCAAAACGTGTTTTTCAGCAGAAATAAACACGTTTTGGCAACTTTGGTCACCACCATGTAAGTTATAGGGCAGGAACAGCACAGTTTTCAAAACGTGTTTTTCAGCCCGAAATAAACGCGTTTTCTCAGCTCTTAGAATCGCAGTGTAACTGCCTGTCTCAGAAGAGCACACTGAGTCAGCCCTTAACCCCAGTGTGCTGAAATTGTCAAAACGTGTTTTTCAGCAGAAATAAACACGTTTTGGCAACTTTGGTCACCACCATGTAAGTTATAGGGCATAAACAGCACAGTTTTCAAAACGTGTTTTTCAGCCCGAAATAAACGCGTTTTCTCAGCCCTTAGAATCACAGTGTAACTGCCTGGCTCAGAAGAGCAAACTGAGTCAGCCCTTAACCCCAGTGTGCTGAAATTGTCAAAACGTGTTTTTCAGCAGAAATAAACACGTTTTGGCAACTTTGGTCACCACCATGTAAGTTATAGGGCAGGAACAGCACAGTTTTCAAAACGTGTTTTTCAGCCCGAAATAAACGCGTTTTCTCAGCTCTTAGAATCGCAGTGTAACTGCCTGTCTCAGAAGAGCACACTGAGTCAGCCCTTAACCCCAGTGTGCTGAAATTGTCAAAACGTGTTTTTCAGCAGAAATAAACACGTTTTGGCAACTTTGGTCACCACCATGTAAGTTATAGGGCAGGAACAGCACAGTTTTCAAAACGTGTTTTTCAGCCCGAAATAAACGCGTTTTCTCAGCTCTTAGAATCGCAGTGTAAATGCCTGTCTCAGAAGAGCACACTGAGTCAGCCCTTAACCCCAGTGTGCTGAAATTGTCAAAACGTGTTTTTCAGCAGAAATAAACACGTTTTGGCAACTTTGGTCACCACCATGTAAGTTATATGGCAGGAACAGCACAGTTTTCAAAACGTGTTTTTCAGCCCGAAATAAACGCGTTTTCTCTGCCCTTAGAATCACAGTGTAACTGCCTGGCTCAGAAGAGCAAACTGAGTCAGCCCTTAACCCCAGTGTGCTGAAATTGTCAAAACGTGTTTTTCAGCAGAAATAAACACGTTTTGGCAACTTTGGTCACCACCATGTAAGTTATAGGGCAGGAACAGCACAGTTTTCAAAACGTGTTTTTCAGCCCGAAATAAACGCGTTTTCTCAGCCCTTAGAATCACAGTGTAACTGCCTGGCTCAGAAGAGCAAACTGAGTCAGCCCTTAACCCCAGTGTGCTGAAATTGTCAAAACGTGTTTTTCAGCAGAAATAAACACGTTTTGGCAACTTTGGTCACCACCATGTAAGTTATAGGGCAGGAACAGCACAGTTTTCAAAACGTGTTTTTCAGCCCGAAATAAACGCGTTTTCTCAGCCCTTAGAATCACAGTGTAACTGCCTGGCTCAGAAGAGCACACTGAGTCAGCCCTTAACCCCAGTGTGCTGAAATTGTCTAAACGTGTTTTACAGCAGAAATAAACACGTTTTGGCAACTTTGGTCACCACCATGTAAGTTATAGGGCAGGAAAAGCACAGTTTTCAAAACGTGTTTTTCAGCCCGAAATAAACGCGTTTTCTCAGCCCTTAGAATCACAGTGTAAATGCCTGGCTCAGAAGAGCAAACTGAGTCAGCCCTTAACCCCAGTGTGCTGAAATTGTCAAAACGTGTTTTTCAGCAGAAATAAACACGTTTTGGCAACTTTGGTCACCACCATGTAAGTTATATGGCAGGAACAGCACAGTTTTCAAAACGTGTTTTTCAGCCCGAAATAAACGCGTTTTCTCAGCTCTTAGAATCACAGTGTAACTGCCTGTCTCAGAAGAGCACAGTGAGTCAGCCCTTAACCCCAGTGTGCTGAAATTGTCAAAACGTGTTTTACAGCAGAAATAAACACGTTTTGGCAACTTTGGTCAGCACCATGTAACTTATAGGGCAGGAACAGCACAGTTTTCAAAACGTGTTTTTCAGCCCGAAATAAACGCGTTTTCTCAGCCCTTAGAATCACAGTGTAACTGCCTGTCTCAGAAGAGCACAGTGAGTCAGCCCTTAACCCCAGTGTGCTGAAATTGTCAAAACGTGTTTTTCAGCAGAAATAAACACGTTTTGGCAACTTTGGTCACCACCATGTAAGTTATAGGGCAGGAACAGCACAGTTTTCAAAACGTGTTTTTCAGCCCGAAATAAACGCGTTTTCTCAGCTCTTAGAATCGCAGTGTAACTGCCTGTCTCAGAAGAGCACACTGAGTCAGCCCTTAACCCCAGTGTGCTGAAATTGTCAAAACGTGTTTTTCAGCAGAAATAAACACGTTTTGGCAACTTTGGTCACCACCATGTAAGTTATAGGGCATAAACAGCACAGTTTTCAAAACGTGTTTTTCAGCCCGAAATAAACGCGTTTTCTCAGCCCTTAGAATCACAGTGTAACTGCCTGTCTCAGAAGAGCACACTGAGTCAGCCCTTAACCCCAGTGTGCTGAAATTGTCAAAACGTGTTTTACAGCAGAAATAAACACGTTTTGGCAACTTTGGTCAGCACCATGTAACTTATAAGGCAGGAACAGCACAGTTTTCAAAACGTGTTTTTCAGCCCGAAATAAACGCGTTTTCTCAGCCCTTAGAATCACAGTGTAACTGCCTGGCTCAGAAGAGCACACTGAGTCAGCCCTTAACCCCAGTGTGCTGAAATTGTCAAAACGTGTTTTTCAGCAGAAATAAACACGTTTTGGCAACTTTGGTCACCACCATGTAAGTTATAGGGCAGGAACAGCACAGTTTTCAAAACGTGTTTTTCAGCCCGAAATAAACGCGTTTTCTCAGCTCTTAGAATCGCAGTGTAAATGCCTGTCTCAGAAGAGCACACTGAGTCAGCCCTTAACCCCAGTGTGCTGAAATTGTCAAAACGTGTTTTTCAGCAGAAATAAACACGTTTTGGCAACTTTGGTCACCACCATGTAAGTTATATGGCAGGAACAGCACAGTTTTCAAAACGTGTTTTTCAGCCCGAAATAAACGCGTTTTCTCAGCTCTTAGAATCGCAGTGTAACTGCCTGTCTCAGAAGAGCACACTGAGTCAGCCCTTAACCCCAGTGTGCTGAAATTGTCAAAACGTGTTTTACAGCAGAAATAAACACGTTTTGGCAACTTTGGTCAGCACCATGTAACTTATAGGGCAGGAACAGCACAGTTTTCAAAACGTGTTTTTCAGCCCGAAATAAACGCGTTTTCTCAGCCCTTAGAATCACAGTGTAACTGCCTGGCTCAGAAGAGCACACTGAGTCAGCCCTTAACCCCAGTGTGCTGAAATTGTCAAAACGTGTTTTTCAGCAGAAATAAACACGTTTTGGCAACTTTGGTCACCACCATGTAAGTTATATGGCAGGAACAGCACAGTTTTCAAAACGTGTTTTTCAGCCCGAAATAAACGCGTTTTCTCAGCCCTTAGAATCACAGTGTAACTGCCTGTCTCAGAAGAGCACAGTGAGTCAGCCCTTAACCCCAGTGTGCTGAAATTGTCAAAACGTGTTTTTCAGCAGAAATAAACACGTTTTGGCAACTTTGGTCACCACCAGGTAAGTTATATGGCAGGAACAGCACAGTTTTCAAAACGTGTTTTTCAGCCTGAAATAAACGCGTTTTCTCTGCCCTTAGAATCACAGTGTAACTGCCTGTCTCAGAAGAGCACAGTGAGTCAGCCCTTAACCCCAGTGTGCTGAAATTGTCAAAACGTGTTTTACAGCAGAAATAAACACGTTTTGGCAACTTTGGTCACCACCATGTAAGTTATAGGGCAGGAACAGCACAGTTTTCAAAACGTGTTTTTCAGCCCGAAATAAACGCGTTTTCTCAGCCCTTAGAATCACAGTGTAACTGCCTGGCTCAGAAGAGCAAACTGAGTCAGCCCTTAACCCCAGTGTGCTGAAATTGTCAAAACGTGTTTTTCAGCAGAAATAAACACGTTTTGGCAACTTTGGTCACCACCATGTAAGTTATAGGGCAGGAACAGCACAGTTTTCAAAACGTGTTTTTCAGCCCGAAATAAACGCGTTTTCTCAGCCCTTAGAATCACAGTGTAACTGCCTGGCTCAGAAGAGCAAACTGAGTCAGCCCTTAACCCCAGTGTGCTGAAATTGTCAAAACGTGTTTTTCAGCAGAAATAAACACGTTTTGGCAACTTTGGTCACCACCATGTAAGTTATAGGGCAGGAACAGCACAGTTTTCAAAACGTGTTTTTCAGCCCGAAATAAACGCGTTTTCTCAGCCCTTAGAATCACAGTGTAACTGCCTGGCTCAGAAGAGCACACTGAGTCAGCCCTTAACCCCAGTGTGCTGAAATTGTCTAAACGTGTTTTACAGCAGAAATAAACACGTTTTGGCAACTTTGGTCACCACCATGTAAGTTATAGGGCAGGAAAAGCACAGTTTTCAAAACGTGTTTTTCAGCCCGAAATAAACGCGTTTTCTCAGCCCTTAGAATCACAGTGTAAATGCCTGGCTCAGAAGAGCAAACTGAGTCAGCCCTTAACCCCAGTGTGCTGAAATTGTCAAAACGTGTTTTTCAGCAGAAATAAACACGTTTTGGCAACTTTGGTCACCACCATGTAAGTTATATGGCAGGAACAGCACAGTTTTCAAAACGTGTTTTTCAGCCCGAAATAAACGCGTTTTCTCAGCTCTTAGAATCACAGTGTAACTGCCTGTCTCAGAAGAGCACAGTGAGTCAGCCCTTAACCCCAGTGTGCTGAAATTGTCAAAACGTGTTTTTCAGCAGAAATAAACACGTTTTGGCAACTTTGGTCACCACCAGGTAAGTTATATGGCAGGAACAGCACAGTTTTCAAAACGTGTTTTTCAGCCCGAAATAAACGCGTTTTCTCAGCTCTTAGAATCGCAGTGTAACTGCCTGTCTCAGAAGAGCACACTGAGTCAGCCCTTAACCCCAGTGTGCTGAAATTGTCAAAACGTGTTTTACAGCAGAAATAAACACGTTTTGGCAACTTTGGTCACCACCATGTAAGTTATAGGGCAGGAACAGCACAGTTTTCAAAACGTGTTTTTCAGCCCGAAATAAACGCGTTTTCTCAGCCCTTAGAATCACAGTGTAACTGCCTGTCTCAGAAGAGCACAGTGAGTCAGCCCTTAACCCCAGTGTGCTGAAATTGTCAAAACGTGTTTTTCAGCAGAAATAAACACGTTTTGGCAACTTTGGTCACCACCATGTAAGTTATAGGGCAGGAACAGCACAGTTTTCAAAACGTGTTTTTCAGCCCGAAATAAACGCGTTTTCTCAGCTCTTAGAATCGCAGTGTAACTGCCTGTCTCAGAAGAGCACACTGAGTCAGCCCTTAACCCCAGTGTGCTGAAATTGTCAAAACGTGTTTTTCAGCAGAAATAAACACGTTTTGGCAACTTTGGTCACCACCATGTAAGTTATAGGGCATAAACAGCACAGTTTTCAAAACGTGTTTTTCAGCCCGAAATAAACGCGTTTTCTCAGCCCTTAGAATCACAGTGTAACTGCCTGGCTCAGAAGAGCAAACTGAGTCAGCCCTTAACCCCAGTGTGCTGAAATTGTCAAAACGTGTTTTTCAGCAGAAATAAACACGTTTTGGCAACTTTGGTCACCACCATGTAAGTTATAGGGCAGGAACAGCACAGTTTTCAAAACGTGTTTTTCAGCCCGAAATAAACGCGTTTTCTCAGCTCTTAGAATCGCAGTGTAACTGCCTGTCTCAGAAGAGCACACTGAGTCAGCCCTTAACCCCAGTGTGCTGAAATTGTCAAAACGTGTTTTTCAGCAGAAATAAACACGTTTTGGCAACTTTGGTCACCACCATGTAAGTTATAGGGCAGGAACAGCACAGTTTTCAAAACGTGTTTTTCAGCCCGAAATAAACGCGTTTTCTCAGCTCTTAGAATCGCAGTGTAAATGCCTGTCTCAGAAGAGCACACTGAGTCAGCCCTTAACCCCAGTGTGCTGAAATTGTCAAAACGTGTTTTTCAGCAGAAATAAACACGTTTTGGCAACTTTGGTCACCACCATGTAAGTTATATGGCAGGAACAGCACAGTTTTCAAAACGTGTTTTTCAGCCCGAAATAAACGCGTTTTCTCTGCCCTTAGAATCACAGTGTAACTGCCTGGCTCAGAAGAGCAAACTGAGTCAGCCCTTAACCCCAGTGTGCTGAAATTGTCAAAACGTGTTTTTCAGCAGAAATAAACACGTTTTGGCAACTTTGGTCACCACCATGTAAGTTATAGGGCAGGAACAGCACAGTTTTCAAAACGTGTTTTTCAGCCCGAAATAAACGCGTTTTCTCAGCCCTTAGAATCACAGTGTAACTGCCTGGCTCAGAAGAGCAAACTGAGTCAGCCCTTAACCCCAGTGTGCTGAAATTGTCAAAACGTGTTTTTCAGCAGAAATAAACACGTTTTGGCAACTTTGGTCACCACCATGTAAGTTATAGGGCAGGAACAGCACAGTTTTCAAAACGTGTTTTTCAGCCCGAAATAAACGCGTTTTCTCAGCCCTTAGAATCACAGTGTAACTGCCTGGCTCAGAAGAGCACACTGAGTCAGCCCTTAACCCCAGTGTGCTGAAATTGTCTAAACGTGTTTTACAGCAGAAATAAACACGTTTTGGCAACTTTGGTCACCACCATGTAAGTTATAGGGCAGGAAAAGCACAGTTTTCAAAACGTGTTTTTCAGCCCGAAATAAACGCGTTTTCTCAGCCCTTAGAATCACAGTGTAAATGCCTGGCTCAGAAGAGCAAACTGAGTCAGCCCTTAACCCCAGTGTGCTGAAATTGTCAAAACGTGTTTTTCAGCAGAAATAAACACGTTTTGGCAACTTTGGTCACCACCATGTAAGTTATATGGCAGGAACAGCACAGTTTTCAAAACGTGTTTTTCAGCCCGAAATAAACGCGTTTTCTCAGCTCTTAGAATCACAGTGTAACTGCCTGTCTCAGAAGAGCACAGTGAGTCAGCCCTTAACCCCAGTGTGCTGAAATTGTCAAAACGTGTTTTACAGCAGAAATAAACACGTTTTGGCAACTTTGGTCAGCACCATGTAACTTATAGGGCAGGAACAGCACAGTTTTCAAAACGTGTTTTTCAGCCCGAAATAAACGCGTTTTCTCAGCCCTTAGAATCACAGTGTAACTGCCTGTCTCAGAAGAGCACAGTGAGTCAGCCCTTAACCCCAGTGTGCTGAAATTGTCAAAACGTGTTTTTCAGCAGAAATAAACACGTTTTGGCAACTTTGGTCACCACCATGTAAGTTATAGGGCAGGAACAGCACAGTTTTCAAAACGTGTTTTTCAGCCCGAAATAAACGCGTTTTCTCAGCTCTTAGAATCGCAGTGTAACTGCCTGTCTCAGAAGAGCACACTGAGTCAGCCCTTAACCCCAGTGTGCTGAAATTGTCAAAACGTGTTTTTCAGCAGAAATAAACACGTTTTGGCAACTTTGGTCACCACCATGTAAGTTATAGGGCATAAACAGCACAGTTTTCAAAACGTGTTTTTCAGCCCGAAATAAACGCGTTTTCTCAGCCCTTAGAATCACAGTGTAACTGCCTGGCTCAGAAGAGCAAACTGAGTCAGCCCTTAACCCCAGTGTGCTGAAATTGTCAAAACGTGTTTTTCAGCAGAAATAAACACGTTTTGGCAACTTTGGTCACCACCATGTAAGTTATAGGGCAGGAACAGCACAGTTTTCAAAACGTGTTTTTCAGCCCGAAATAAACGCGTTTTCTCAGCTCTTAGAATCGCAGTGTAACTGCCTGTCTCAGAAGAGCACACTGAGTCAGCCCTTAACCCCAGTGTGCTGAAATTGTCAAAACGTGTTTTTCAGCAGAAATAAACACGTTTTGGCAACTTTGGTCACCACCATGTAAGTTATAGGGCAGGAACAGCACAGTTTTCAAAACGTGTTTTTCAGCCCGAAATAAACGCGTTTTCTCAGCTCTTAGAATCGCAGTGTAAATGCCTGTCTCAGAAGAGCACACTGAGTCAGCCCTTAACCCCAGTGTGCTGAAATTGTCAAAACGTGTTTTTCAGCAGAAATAAACACGTTTTGGCAACTTTGGTCACCACCATGTAAGTTATATGGCAGGAACAGCACAGTTTTCAAAACGTGTTTTTCAGCCCGAAATAAACGCGTTTTCTCAGCTCTTAGAATCACAGTGTAACTGCCTGTCTCAGAAGAGCACAGTGAGTCAGCCCTTAACCCCAGTGTGCTGAAATTGTCAAAACGTGTTTTTCAGCAGAAATAAACACGTTTTGGCAACTTTGGTCACCACCAGGTAAGTTATATGGCAGGAACAGCACAGTTTTCAAAACGTGTTTTTCAGCCCGAAATAAACGCGTTTTCTCAGCTCTTAGAATCGCAGTGTAACTGCCTGTCTCAGAAGAGCACACTGAGTCAGCCCTTAACCCCAGTGTGCTGAAATTGTCAAAACGTGTTTTACAGCAGAAATAAACACGTTTTGGCAACTTTGGTCACCACCATGTAAGTTATAGGGCAGGAACAGCACAGTTTTCAAAACGTGTTTTTCAGCCCGAAATAAACGCGTTTTCTCAGCCCTTAGAATCACAGTGTAACTGCCTGTCTCAGAAGAGCACAGTGAGTCAGCCCTTAACCCCAGTGTGCTGAAATTGTCAAAACGTGTTTTTCAGCAGAAATAAACACGTTTTGGCAACTTTGGTCACCACCATGTAAGTTATAGGGCAGGAACAGCACAGTTTTCAAAACGTGTTTTTCAGCCCGAAATAAACGCGTTTTCTCAGCTCTTAGAATCGCAGTGTAACTGCCTGTCTCAGAAGAGCACACTGAGTCAGCCCTTAACCCCAGTGTGCTGAAATTGTCAAAACGTGTTTTTCAGCAGAAATAAACACGTTTTGGCAACTTTGGTCACCACCATGTAAGTTATAGGGCATAAACAGCACAGTTTTCAAAACGTGTTTTTCAGCCCGAAATAAACGCGTTTTCTCAGCCCTTAGAATCACAGTGTAACTGCCTGGCTCAGAAGAGCAAACTGAGTCAGCCCTTAACCCCAGTGTGCTGAAATTGTCAAAACGTGTTTTTCAGCAGAAATAAACACGTTTTGGCAACTTTGGTCACCACCATGTAAGTTATAGGGCAGGAACAGCACAGTTTTCAAAACGTGTTTTTCAGCCCGAAATAAACGCGTTTTCTCAGCTCTTAGAATCGCAGTGTAACTGCCTGTCTCAGAAGAGCACACTGAGTCAGCCCTTAACCCCAGTGTGCTGAAATTGTCAAAACGTGTTTTTCAGCAGAAATAAACACGTTTTGGCAACTTTGGTCACCACCATGTAAGTTATAGGGCAGGAACAGCACAGTTTTCAAAACGTGTTTTTCAGCCCGAAATAAACGCGTTTTCTCAGCTCTTAGAATCGCAGTGTAAATGCCTGTCTCAGAAGAGCACACTGAGTCAGCCCTTAACCCCAGTGTGCTGAAATTGTCAAAACGTGTTTTTCAGCAGAAATAAACACGTTTTGGCAACTTTGGTCACCACCATGTAAGTTATATGGCAGGAACAGCACAGTTTTCAAAACGTGTTTTTCAGCCCGAAATAAACGCGTTTTCTCTGCCCTTAGAATCACAGTGTAACTGCCTGGCTCAGAAGAGCAAACTGAGTCAGCCCTTAACCCCAGTGTGCTGAAATTGTCAAAACGTGTTTTTCAGCAGAAATAAACACGTTTTGGCAACTTTGGTCACCACCATGTAAGTTATAGGGCAGGAACAGCACAGTTTTCAAAACGTGTTTTTCAGCCCGAAATAAACGCGTTTTCTCAGCCCTTAGAATCACAGTGTAACTGCCTGGCTCAGAAGAGCAAACTGAGTCAGCCCTTAACCCCAGTGTGCTGAAATTGTCAAAACGTGTTTTTCAGCAGAAATAAACACGTTTTGGCAACTTTGGTCACCACCATGTAAGTTATAGGGCAGGAACAGCACAGTTTTCAAAACGTGTTTTTCAGCCCGAAATAAACGCGTTTTCTCAGCCCTTAGAATCACAGTGTAACTGCCTGGCTCAGAAGAGCACACTGAGTCAGCCCTTAACCCCAGTGTGCTGAAATTGTCTAAACGTGTTTTACAGCAGAAATAAACACGTTTTGGCAACTTTGGTCACCACCATGTAAGTTATAGGGCAGGAAAAGCACAGTTTTCAAAACGTGTTTTTCAGCCCGAAATAAACGCGTTTTCTCAGCCCTTAGAATCACAGTGTAAATGCCTGGCTCAGAAGAGCAAACTGAGTCAGCCCTTAACCCCAGTGTGCTGAAATTGTCAAAACGTGTTTTTCAGCAGAAATAAACACGTTTTGGCAACTTTGGTCACCACCATGTAAGTTATATGGCAGGAACAGCACAGTTTTCAAAACGTGTTTTTCAGCCCGAAATAAACGCGTTTTCTCAGCTCTTAGAATCACAGTGTAACTGCCTGTCTCAGAAGAGCACAGTGAGTCAGCCCTTAACCCCAGTGTGCTGAAATTGTCAAAACGTGTTTTACAGCAGAAATAAACACGTTTTGGCAACTTTGGTCAGCACCATGTAACTTATAGGGCAGGAACAGCACAGTTTTCAAAACGTGTTTTTCAGCCCGAAATAAACGCGTTTTCTCAGCCCTTAGAATCACAGTGTAACTGCCTGTCTCAGAAGAGCACAGTGAGTCAGCCCTTAACCCCAGTGTGCTGAAATTGTCAAAACGTGTTTTTCAGCAGAAATAAACACGTTTTGGCAACTTTGGTCACCACCATGTAAGTTATAGGGCAGGAACAGCACAGTTTTCAAAACGTGTTTTTCAGCCCGAAATAAACGCGTTTTCTCAGCTCTTAGAATCGCAGTGTAACTGCCTGTCTCAGAAGAGCACACTGAGTCAGCCCTTAACCCCAGTGTGCTGAAATTGTCAAAACGTGTTTTTCAGCAGAAATAAACACGTTTTGGCAACTTTGGTCACCACCATGTAAGTTATAGGGCATAAACAGCACAGTTTTCAAAACGTGTTTTTCAGCCCGAAATAAACGCGTTTTCTCAGCCCTTAGAATCACAGTGTAACTGCCTGGCTCAGAAGAGCAAACTGAGTCAGCCCTTAACCCCAGTGTGCTGAAATTGTCAAAACGTGTTTTTCAGCAGAAATAAACACGTTTTGGCAACTTTGGTCACCACCATGTAAGTTATAGGGCAGGAACAGCACAGTTTTCAAAACGTGTTTTTCAGCCCGAAATAAACGCGTTTTCTCAGCTCTTAGAATCGCAGTGTAACTGCCTGTCTCAGAAGAGCACACTGAGTCAGCCCTTAACCCCAGTGTGCTGAAATTGTCAAAACGTGTTTTTCAGCAGAAATAAACACGTTTTGGCAACTTTGGTCACCACCATGTAAGTTATAGGGCAGGAACAGCACAGTTTTCAAAACGTGTTTTTCAGCCCGAAATAAACGCGTTTTCTCAGCTCTTAGAATCGCAGTGTAAATGCCTGTCTCAGAAGAGCACACTGAGTCAGCCCTTAACCCCAGTGTGCTGAAATTGTCAAAACGTGTTTTTCAGCAGAAATAAACACGTTTTGGCAACTTTGGTCACCACCATGTAAGTTATATGGCAGGAACAGCACAGTTTTCAAAACGTGTTTTTCAGCCCGAAATAAACGCGTTTTCTCAGCTCTTAGAATCGCAGTGTAACTGCCTGTCTCAGAAGAGCACACTGAGTCAGCCCTTAACCCCAGTGTGCTGAAATTGTCAAAACGTGTTTTACAGCAGAAATAAACACGTTTTGGCAACTTTGGTCAGCACCATGTAACTTATAGGGCAGGAACAGCACAGTTTTCAAAACGTGTTTTTCAGCCCGAAATAAACGCGTTTTCTCAGCCCTTAGAATCACAGTGTAACTGCCTGGCTCAGAAGAGCACACTGAGTCAGCCCTTAACCCCAGTGTGCTGAAATTGTCAAAACGTGTTTTTCAGCAGAAATAAACACGTTTTGGCAACTTTGGTCACCACCATGTAAGTTATATGGCAGGAACAGCACAGTTTTCAAAACGTGTTTTTCAGCCCGAAATAAACGCGTTTTCTCAGCCCTTAGAATCACAGTGTAACTGCCTGTCTCAGAAGAGCACAGTGAGTCAGCCCTTAACCCCAGTGTGCTGAAATTGTCAAAACGTGTTTTTCAGCAGAAATAAACACGTTTTGGCAACTTTGGTCACCACCAGGTAAGTTATATGGCAGGAACAGCACAGTTTTCAAAACGTGTTTTTCAGCCTGAAATAAACGCGTTTTCTCTGCCCTTAGAATCACAGTGTAACTGCCTGTCTCAGAAGAGCACAGTGAGTCAGCCCTTAACCCCAGTGTGCTGAAATTGTCAAAACGTGTTTTTCAGCAGAAATAAACACGTTTTGGCAACTTTGGTCACCACCATGTAAGTTATATGGCAGGAACAGCACAGTTTTCAAAACGTGTTTTTCAGCCCGAAATAAACGCGTTTTCTCAGCTCTTAGAATCGCAGTGTAACTGCCTGTCTCAGAAGAGCACACTGAGTCAGCCCTTAACCCCAGTGTGCTGAAATTGTCAAAACGTGTTTTACAGCAGAAATAAACACGTTTTGGCAACTTTGGTCAGCACCATGTAACTTATAGGGCAGGAACAGCACAGTTTTCAAAACGTGTTTTTCAGCCCGAAATAAACGCGTTTTCTCAGCCCTTAGAATCACAGTGTAACTGCCTGGCTCAGAAGAGCACACTGAGTCAGCCCTTAACCCCAGTGTGCTGAAATTGTCAAAACGTGTTTTTCAGCAGAAATAAACACGTTTTGGCAACTTTGGTCACCACCATGTAAGTTATATGGCAGGAACAGCACAGTTTTCAAAACGTGTTTTTCAGCCCGAAATAAACGCGTTTTCTCAGCCCTTAGAATCACAGTGTTACTGCCTGTCTCAGAAGAGCACAGTGAGTCAGCCCTTAACCCCAGTGTGCTGAAATTGTCAAAACGTGTTTTTCAGCAGAAATAAACACGTTTTGGCAACTTTGGTCACCACCAGGTAAGTTATATGGCAGGAACAGCACAGTTTTCAAAACGTGTTTTTCAGCCCGAAATAAACGCGTTTTCTCTGCCCTTAGAATCACAGTGTAACTGCCTGTCTCAGAAGAGCACAGTGAGTCAGCCCTTAACCCCAGTGTGCTGAAATTGTCAAAACGTGTTTTTCAGCAGAAATAAACACGTTTTGGCAACTTTGGTCACCACCATGTAAGTTATATGGCAGGAACAGCACAGTTTTCAAAACGTGTTTTTCAGCCCGAAATAAACGCGTTTTCTCAGCCCTTAGAATCACAGTGTAACTGCCTGTCTCAGAAGAGCACAGTGAGTCAGCCCTTAACCCCAGTGTGCTGAAATTGTCAAAACGTGTTTTTCAGCAGAAATAAACACGTTTTGGCAACTTTGGTCACCACCAGGTAAGTTATATGGCAGGAACAGCACAGTTTTCAAAACGTGTTTTTCAGCCTGAAATAAACGCGTTTTCTCTGCCCTTAGAATCACAGTGTAACTGCCTGTCTCAGAAGAGCACAGTGAGTCAGCCCTTAACCCCAGTGTGCTGAAATTGTCAAAACGTGTTTTTCAGCAGAAATAAACACGTTTTGGCAACTTTGGTCACCACCATGTAAGTTATATGGCAGGAACAGCACAGTTTTCAAAACGTGTTTTTCAGCCCGAAATAAACGCGTTTTCTCAGCCCTTAGAATCACAGTGTAACTGCCTGGCTCAGAAGAGCAAACTGAGTCAGCCCTTAACCCCAGTGTGCTGAAATTGTCAAAACGTGTTTTTCAGCAGAAATAAACACGTTTTGGCAACTTTGGTCACCACCATGTAAGTTATAGGGCAGGAACAGCACAGTTTTCAAAACGTGTTTTTCAGCCCGAAATAAACGCGTTTTCTCAGCCCTTAGAATCACAGTGTAACTGCCTGGCTCAGAAGAGCACACTGAGTCAGCCCTTAACCCCAGTGTGCTGAAATTGTCTAAACGTGTTTTACAGCAGAAATAAACACGTTTTGGCAACTTTGGTCACCACCATGTAAGTTATAGGGCAGGAACAGCACAGTTTTCAAAACGTGTTTTTCAGCCCGAAATAAACGCGTTTTCTCAGCCCTTAGAATCACAGTGTAAATGCCTGGCTCAGAAGAGCAAACTGAGTCAGCCCTTAACCCCAGTGTGCTGAAATTGTCAAAACGTGTTTTTCAGCAGAAATAAACACGTTTTGGCAACTTTGGTCACCACCATGTAAGTTATATGGCAGGAACAGCACAGTTTTCAAAACGTGTTTTTCAGCCCGAAATAAACGCGTTTTCTCAGCTCTTAGAATCGCAGTGTAACTGCCTGTCTCAGAAGAGCACACTGAGTCAGCCCTTAACCCCAGTGTGCTGAAATTGTCAAAACGTGTTTTACAGCAGAAATAAACACGTTTTGGCAACTTTGGTCAGCACCATGTAACTTATAGGGCAGGAACAGCACAGTTTTCAAAACGTGTTTTTCAGCCCGAAATAAACGCGTTTTCTCAGCCCTTAGAATCACAGTGTAACTGCCTGGCTCAGAAGAGCACACTGAGTCAGCCCTTAACCCCAGTGTGCTGAAATTGTCAAAACGTGTTTTACAGCAGAAATAAACACGTTTTGGCAACTTTGGTCACCACCATGTAAGTTATATGGCATGAACAGCACAGTTTTCAAAACGTGTTTTTCAACCCGAAATAAACGCGTTTTCTCAGCTCTTAGAATCGCAGTGTAACTGCCTGTCTCAGAAGAGCTCAGTGAGTCAGCCCTTAACCCCAGTGTGCTGAAATTGTCAAAACGTGTTTTACAGCAGAAATAAACACGTTTTGGCAACTTTGGTCACCACCATGTAACTTATAGGGCAGGAACAGCACAGTTTTCAAAACGTGTTTTTCAGCCCGAAATAAACGCGTTTTCTCAGCCCTTAGAATCACAGTGTAACTGCCTGTCTCAGAAGAGCACACTGAGTCAGCCCTTAACCCCAGTGTGCTGAAATTGTCAAAACGTGTTTTACAGCAGAAATAAACACGTTTTGGCAACTTTGGTCAGCACCATGTAACTTATAGGGCAGGAACAGCACAGTTTTCAAAACGTGTTTTTCAGCCCGAAATAAACGCGTTTTCTCAGCCCTTAGAATCACAGTGTAACTGCCTGGCTCAGAAGAGCACACTGAGTCAGCCCTTAACCCCAGTGTGCTGAAATTGTCAAAACGTGTTTTTCAGCAGAAATAAACACGTTTTGGCAACTTTGGTCACCACCATGTAAGTTATAGGGCAGGAACAGCACAGTTTTCAAAACGTGTTTTTCAGCCCGAAATAAACGCGTTTTCTCAGCTCTTAGAATCGCAGTGTAACTGCCTGTCTCAGAAGAGCACACTGAGTCAGCCCTTAACCCCAGTGTGCTGAAATTGTCAAAACGTGTTTTTCAGCAGAAATAAACACGTTTTGGCAACTTTGGTCACCACCATGTAAGTTATAGGGCAGGAACAGCACAGTTTTCAAAACGTGTTTTTCAGCCCGAAATAAACGCGTTTTCTCAGCTCTTAGAATCGCAGTGTAACTGCCTGTCTCAGAAGAGCACACTGAGTCAGCCCTTAACCCCAGTGTGCTGAAATTGTCAAAACGTGTTTTACAGCAGAAATAAACACGTTTTGGCAACTTTGGTCACCACCATGTAAGTTATAGGGCATAAACAGCACAATTTTCAAAACGTGTTTTTCAGCCCGAAATAAACGCGTTTTCTCAGCCCTTAGAATCACAGTATAACTGCCTGGCTCAGAAGAGCAAACTGAGTCAGCCCTTAACCCCAGTGTGCTGAAATTGTCAAAACGTGTTTTTCAGCAGAAATAAACACGTTTTGGCAACTTTGGTCACCACCATGTAAGTTATAGGGCAGGAACAGCACAGTTTTCAAAACGTGTTTTTCAGCCCGAAATAAACGCGTTTTCTCAGCTCTTAGAATCGCAGTGTAACTGCCTGTCTCAGAAGAGCACACTGAGTCAGCCCTTAACCCCAGTGTGCTGAAATTGTCAAAACGTGTTTTTCAGCAGAAATAAACACGTTTTGGCAACTTTGGTCACCACCATGTAAGTTATAGGGCAGGAACAGCACAGTTTTCAAAACGTGTTTTTCAGCCCGAAATAAACGCGTTTTCTCAGCTCTTAGAATCGCAGTGTAAATGCCTGTCTCAGAAGAGCACACTGAGTCAGCCCTTAACCCCAGTGTGCTGAAATTGTCAAAACGTGTTTTTCAGCAGAAATAAACACGTTTTGGCAACTTTGGTCACCACCATGTAAGTTATAGGGCAGGAACAGCACAGTTTTCAAAACGTGTTTTTCAGCCCGAAATAAACGCGTTTTCTCAGCTCTTAGAATCGCAGTGTAACTGCCTGTCTCAGAAGAGCACACTGAGTCAGCCCTTAACCCCAGTGTGCTGAAATTGTCAAAACGTGTTTTACAGCAGAAATAAACACGTTTTGGCAACTTTGGTCAGCACCATGTAACTTATAGGGCAGGAACAGCACAGTTTTCAAAACGTGTTTTTCAGCCCGAAATAAACGCGTTTTCTCAGCCCTTAGAATCACAGTGTAACTGCCTGGCTCAGAAGAGCACACTGAGTCAGCCCTTAACCCCAGTGTGCTGAAATTGTCAAAACGTGTTTTTCAGCAGAAATAAACACGTTTTGGCAACTTTGGTCACCACCATGTAAGTTATATGGCAGGAACAGCACAGTTTTCAAAACGTGTTTTTCAGCCCGAAATAAACGCGTTTTCTCAGCCCTTAGAATCACAGTGTAACTGCCTGTCTCAGAAGAGCACAGTGAGTCAGCCCTTAACCCCAGTGTGCTGAAATTGTCAAAACGTGTTTTTCAGCAGAAATAAACACGTTTTGGCAACTTTGGTCACCACCAGGTAAGTTATATGGCAGGAACAGCACAGTTTTCAAAACGTGTTTTTCAGCCCGAAATAAACGCGTTTTCTCAGCCCTTAGAATCACAGTGTAACTGCCTGGCTCAGAAGAGCACACTGAGTCAGCCCTTAACCCCAGTGTGCTGAAATTGTCAAAACGTGTTTTTCAGCAGAAATAAACACGTTTTGGCAACTTTGGTCACCACCATGTAAGTTATAGGGCAGGAACAGCACAGTTTTCAAAACGTGTTTTTCAGCCCGAAATAAACGCGTTTTCTCAGCTCTTAGAATCGCAGTGTAACTGCCTGTCTCAGAAGAGCACACTGAGTCAGCCCTTAACCCCAGTGTGCTGAAATTGTCAAAACGTGTTTTACAGCAGAAATAAACACGTTTTGGCAACTTTGGTCACCACCATGTAAGTTATAGGGCATAAACAGCACAATTTTCAAAACGTGTTTTTCAGCCCGAAATAAACGCGTTTTCTCAGCCCTTAGAATCACAGTGTAACTGCCTGGCTCAGAAGAGCAAACTGAGTCAGCCCTTAACCCCAGTGTGCTGAAATTGTCAAAACGTGTTTTTCAGCAGAAATAAACACGTTTTGGCAACTTTGGTCACCACCATGTAAGTTATAGGGCAGGAACAGCACAGTTTTCAAAACGTGTTTTTCAGCCCGAAATAAACGCGTTTTCTCAGCTCTTAGAATCGCAGTGTAACTGCCTGTCTCAGAAGAGCACACTGAGTCAGCCCTTAACCCCAGTGTGCTGAAATTGTCAAAACGTGTTTTTCAGCAGAAATAAACACGTTTTGGCAACTTTGGTCACCACCATGTAAGTTATAGGGCAGGAACAGCACAGTTTTCAAAACGTGTTTTTCAGCCCGAAATAAACGCGTTTTCTCAGCTCTTAGAATCGCAGTGTAAATGCCTGTCTCAGAAGAGCACACTGAGTCAGCCCTTAACCCCAGTGTGCTGAAATTGTCAAAACGTGTTTTTCAGCAGAAATAAACACGTTTTGGCAACTTTGGTCACCACCATGTAAGTTATAGGGCAGGAACAGCACAGTTTTCAAAACGTGTTTTTCAGCCCGAAATAAACGCGTTTTCTCAGCTCTTAGAATCGCAGTGTAACTGCCTGTCTCAGAAGAGCACACTGAGTCAGCCCTTAACCCCAGTGTGCTGAAATTGTCAAAACGTGTTTTACAGCAGAAATAAACACGTTTTGGCAACTTTGGTCAGCACCATGTAACTTATAGGGCAGGAACAGCACAGTTTTCAAAACGTGTTTTTCAGCCCGAAATAAACGCGTTTTCTCAGCCCTTAGAATCACAGTGTAACTGCCTGGCTCAGAAGAGCACACTGAGTCAGCCCTTAACCCCAGTGTGCTGAAATTGTCAAAACGTGTTTTTCAGCAGAAATAAACACGTTTTGGCAACTTTGGTCACCACCATGTAAGTTATATGGCAGGAACAGCACAGTTTTCAAAACGTGTTTTTCAGCCCGAAATAAACGCGTTTTCTCAGCCCTTAGAATCACAGTGTAACTGCCTGTCTCAGAAGAGCACAGTGAGTCAGCCCTTAACCCCAGTGTGCTGAAATTGTCAAAACGTGTTTTTCAGCAGAAATAAACACGTTTTGGCAACTTTGGTCACCACCAGGTAAGTTATATGGCAGGAACAGCACAGTTTTCAAAACGTGTTTTTCAGCCCGAAATAAACGCGTTTTCTCTGCCCTTAGAATCACAGTGTAACTGCCTGTCTCAGAAGAGCACAGTGAGCCAGCCCTTAACCCCAGTGTGCTGAAATTGTCAAAACGTGTTTTTCAGCAGAAATAAACACGTTTTGGCAACTTTGGTCACCACCATGTAAGTTATATGGCAGGAACAGCACAGTTTTCAAAACGTGTTTTTCAGCCCGAAATAAACGCGTTTTCTCAGCTCTTAGAATCGCAGTGTAACTGCCTGTCTCAGAAGAGCACAGTGAGTCAGCCCTTAACCCCAGTGTGCTGAAATTGTCAAAACGTGTTTTACAGCAGAAATAAACACGTTTTGGCAACTTTGGTCACCACCATGTAACTTATAGGGCAGGAACAGCACAGTTTTCAAAACGTGTTTTTCAGCCCGAAATAAACGCTTTTTCTCAGCCCTTAGAATCACAGTGTAACTGCCTGTCTCAGAAGAGCACACTGAGTCAGCCCTTAACCCCAGTGTGCTGAAATTGTCAAAACGTGTTTTACAGCAGAAATAAACACGTTTTGGCAACTTTGGTCAGCACCATGTAACTTATAGGGCAGGAACAGCACAGTTTTCAAAACGTGTTTTTCAGCCCGAAATAAACGCGTTTTCTCAGCCCTTAGAATCACAGTGTAACTGCCTGGCTCAGAAGAGCACACTGAGTCAGCCCTTAACCCCAGTGTGCTGAAATTGTCAAAACGTGTTTTTCAGCAGAAATAAACACGTTTTGGCAACTTTGGTCACCACCATGTAAGTTATAGGGCAGGAACAGCACAGTTTTCAAAACGTGTTTTTCAGCCCGAAATAAACGCGTTTTCTCAGCTCTTAGAATCGCAGTGTAAATGCCTGTCTCAGAAGAGCACACTGAGTCAGCCCTTAACCCCAGTGTGCTGAAATTGTCAAAACGTGTTTTTCAGCAGAAATAAACACGTTTTGGCAACTTTGGTCACCACCATGTAAGTTATATGGCAGGAACAGCACAGTTTTCAAAACGTGTTTTTCAGCCCGAAATAAACGCGTTTTCTCAGCTCTTAGAATCGCAGTGTAACTGCCTGTCTCAGAAGAGCACACTGAGTCAGCCCTTAACCCCAGTGTGCTGAAATTGTCAAAACGTGTTTTACAGCAGAAATAAACACGTTTTGGCAACTTTGGTCAGCACCATGTAACTTATAGGGCAGGAACAGCAAAGTTTTCAAAACGTGTTTTTCAGACCGAAATAAACGCGTTTTCTCAGCCCTTAGAATCACAGTGTAACTGCCTGGCTCAGAAGAGCACACTGAGTCAGCCCTTAACCCCAGTGTGCTGAAATTGTCAAAACGTGTTTTTCAGCAGAAATAAACACGTTTTGGCAACTTTGGTCACCACCATGTAAGTTATATGGCAGGAACAGCACAGTTTTCAAAACGTGTTTTTCAGCCCGAAATAAACGCGTTTTCTCAGCCCTTAGAATCACAGTGTAACTGCCTGTCTCAGAAGAGCACAGTGAGTCAGCCCTTAACCCCAGTGTGCTGAAATTGTCAAAACGTGTTTTTCAGCAGAAATAAACACGTTTTGGCAACTTTGGTCACCACCAGGTAAGTTATATGGCAGGAACAGCACAGTTTTCAAAACGTGTTTTTCAGCCTGAAATAAACGCGTTTTCTCTGCCCTTAGAATCACAGTGTAACTGCCTGTCTCAGAAGAGCACAGTGAGTCAGCCCTTAACCCCAGTGTGCTGAAATTGTCAAAACGTGTTTTTCAGCAGAAATAAACACGTTTTGGCAACTTTGGTCACCACCATGTAAGTTATATGGCAGGAACAGCACAGTTTTCAAAACGTGTTTTTCAGCTCGAAATAAACGCGTTTTCTCAGCCCTTAGAATCACAGTGTAACTGCCTGGCTCAGAAGAGCACACTGAGTCAGCCCTTAACCCCAGTGTGCTGAAATTGTCAAAACGTGTTTTACAGCAGAAATAAACACGTTTTGGCAACTTTGGTCACCACCATGTAAGTTATAGGGCAGGAACAGCACAGTTTTCAAAACGTGTTTTTCAGCCCGAAATAAACGCGTTTTCTCAGCCCTTAGAATCACAGTGTAACTGCCTGGCTCAGAAGAGCAAACTGAGTCAGCCCTTAACCCCAGTGTGCTGAAATTGTCAAAACGTGTTTTTCAGCAGAAATAAACACGTTTTGGCAACTTTGGTCACCACCATGTAAGTTATAGGGCAGGAACAGCACAGTTTTCAAAACGTGTTTTTCAGCCCGAAATAAACGCGTTTTCTCAGCCCTTAGAATCACAGTGTAACTGCCTGGCTCAGAAGAGCAAACTGAGTCAGCCCTTAACCCCAGTGTGCTGAAATTGTCAAAACGTGTTTTTCAGCAGAAATAAACACGTTTTGGCAACTTTGGTCACCACCATGTAAGTTATAGGGCAGGAACAGCACAGTTTTCAAAACGTGTTTTTCAGCCCGAAATAAACGCGTTTTCTCAGCCCTTAGAATCACAGTGTAACTGCCTGGCTCAGAAGAGCACACTGAGTCAGCCCTTAACCCCAGTGTGCTGAAATTGTCTAAACGTGTTTTACAGCAGAAATAAAGACGTTTTGGCAACTTTGGTCACCACCATGTAAGTTATAGGGCAGGAAAAGCACAGTTTTCAAAACGTGTTTTTCAGCCCGAAATAAACGCGTTTTCTCAGCCCTTAGAATCACAGTGTAAATGCCTGGCTCAGAAGAGCAAACTGAGTCAGCCCTTAACCCCAGTGTGCTGAAATTGTCAAAACGTGTTTTTCAGCAGAAATAAACACGTTTTGGCAACTTTGGTCACCACCATGTAAGTTATATGGCAGGAACAGCACAGTTTTCAAAACGTGTTTTTCAGCCCGAAATAAACGCGTTTTCTCAGCTCTTAGAATCACAGTGTAACTGCCTGTCTCAGAAGAGCACAGTGAGTCAGCCCTTAACCCCAGTGTGCTGAAATTGTCAAAACGTGTTTTTCAGCAGAAATAAACACGTTTTGGCAACTTTGGTCACCACCAGGTAAGTTATATGGCAGGAACAGCACAGTTTTCAAAACGTGTTTTTCAGCCCGAAATAAACACGTTTTCTCAGCTCTTAGAATCGCAGTGTAACTGCCTGTCTCAGAAGAGCACACTGAGTCAGCCCTTAACCCCAGTGTGCTGAAATTGTCAAAACGTGTTTTACAGCAGAAATAAACACGTTTTGGCAACTTTGGTCAGCACCATGTAACTTATAGGGCAGGAACAGCACAGTTTTCAAAACGTGTTTTTCAGCCCGAAATAAACGCGTTTTCTCAGCTCTTAGAATCGCAGTGTAACTGCCTGTCTCAGAAGAGCACACTGAGTCAGCCCTTAACCCCAGTGTGCTGAAATTGTCAAAACGTGTTTTTCAGCAGAAATAAACACGTTTTGGCAACTTTGGTCACCACCATGTAAGTTATAGGGCATAAACAGCACAGTTTTCAAAACGTGTTTTTCAGCCCGAAATAAACGCGTTTTCTCAGCCCTTAGAATCACAGTGTAACTGCCTGGCTCAGAAGAGCAAACTGAGTCAGCCCTTAACCCCAGTGTGCTGAAATTGTCAAAACGTGTTTTTCAGCAGAAATAAACACGTTTTGGCAACTTTGGTCACCACCATGTAAGTTATAGGGCAGGAACAGCACAGTTTTCAAAACGTGTTTTTCAGCCCGAAATAAACGCGTTTTCTCAGCTCTTAGAATCGCAGTGTAACTGCCTGTCTCAGAAGAGCACACTGAGTCAGCCCTTAACCCCAGTGTGCTGAAATTGTCAAAACGTGTTTTTCAGCAGAAATAAACACGTTTTGGCAACTTTGGTCACCACCATGTAAGTTATAGGGCAGGAACAGCACAGTTTTCAAAACGTGTTTTTCAGCCCGAAATAAACGCGTTTTCTCAGCTCTTAGAATCGCAGTGTAAATGCCTGTCTCAGAAGAGCACACTGAGTCAGCCCTTAACCCCAGTGTGCTGAAATTGTCAAAACGTGTTTTTCAGCAGAAATAAACACGTTTTGGCAACTTTGGTCACCACCATGTAAGTTATATGGCAGGAACAGCACAGTTTTCAAAACGTGTTTTTCAGCCCGAAATAAACGCGTTTTCTCAGCTCTTAGAATCGCAGTGTAACTGCCTGTCTCAGAAGAGCACACTGAGTCAGCCCTTAACCCCAGTGTGCTGAAATTGTCAAAACGTGTTTTACAGCAGAAATAAACACGTTTTGGCAACTTTGGTCAGCACCATGTAACTTATAGGGCAGGAACAGCACAGTTTTCAAAACGTGTTTTTCAGCCCGAAATAAACGCGTTTTCTCAGCCCTTAGAATCACAGTGTAACTGCCTGGCTCAGAAGAGCACACTGAGTCAGCCCTTAACCCCAGTGTGCTGAAATTGTCAAAACGTGTTTTTCAGCAGAAATAAACACGTTTTGGCAACTTTGGTCACCACCATGTAAGTTATATGGCAGGAACAGCACAGTTTTCAAAACGTGTTTTTCAGCCCGAAATAAACGCGTTTTCTCAGCCCTTAGAATCACAGTGTAACTGCCTGGCTCAGAAGAGCACACTGAGTCAGCCCTTAACCCCAGTGTGCTGAAATTGTCAAAACGTGTTTTTCAGCAGAAATAAACACGTTTTGGCAACTTTGGTCACCACCAGGTAAGTTATATGGCAGGAACAGCACAGTTTTCAAAACGTGTTTTTCAGCCTGAAATAAACGCGTTTTCTCTGCCCTTAGAATCACAGTGTAACTGCCTGTCTCAGAAGAGCACAGTGAGTCAGCCCTTAACCCCAGTGTGCTGAAATTGTCAAAACGTGTTTTTCAGCAGAAATAAACACGTTTTGGCAACTTTGGTCACCACCATGTAAGTTATATGGCAGGAACAGCACAGTTTTCAAAACGTGTTTTTCAGCTCGAAATAAACGCGTTTTCTCAGCCCTTAGAATCACAGTGTAACTGCCTGGCTCAGAAGAGCACACTGAGTCAGCCCTTAACCCCAGTGTGCTGAAATTGTCAAAACGTGTTTTACAGCAGAAATAAACACGTTTTGGCAACTTTGGTCACCACCATGTAAGTTATAGGGCAGGAACAGCACAGTTTTCAAAACGTGTTTTTCAGCCCGAAATAAACGCGTTTTCTCAGCCCTTAGAATCACAGTGTAACTGCCTGGCTCAGAAGAGCAAACTGAGTCAGCCCTTAACCCCAGTGTGCTGAAATTGTCAAAACGTGTTTTTCAGCAGAAATAAACACGTTTTGGCAACTTTGGTCACCACCATGTAAGTTATAGGGCAGGAACAGCACAGTTTTCAAAACGTGTTTTTCAGCCCGAAATAAACGCGTTTTCTCAGCCCTTAGAATCACAGTGTAACTGCCTGGCTCAGAAGAGCAAACTGAGTCAGCCCTTAACCCCAGTGTGCTGAAATTGTCAAAACGTGTTTTTCAGCAGAAATAAACACGTTTTGGCAACTTTGGTCACCACCATGTAAGTTATAGGGCAGGAACAGCACAGTTTTCAAAACGTGTTTTTCAGCCCGAAATAAACGCGTTTTCTCAGCCCTTAGAATCACAGTGTAACTGCCTGGCTCAGAAGAGCACACTGAGTCAGCCCTTAACCCCAGTGTGCTGAAATTGTCTAAACGTGTTTTACAGCAGAAATAAACACGTTTTGGCAACTTTGGTCACCACCATGTAAGTTATAGGGCAGGAACAGCACAGTTTTCAAAACGTGTTTTTCAGCCCGAAATAAACGCGTTTTCTCAGCCCTTAGAATCACAGTGTAAATGCCTGGCTCAGAAGAGCAAACTGAGTCAGCCCTTAACCCCAGTGTGCTGAAATTGTCAAAACGTGTTTTTCAGCAGAAATAAACACGTTTTGGCAACTTTGGTCACCACCATGTAAGTTATATGGCAGGAACAGCACAGTTTTCAAAACGTGTTTTTCAGCCCGAAATAAACGCGTTTTCTCAGCTCTTAGAATCGCAGTGTAACTGCCTGTCTCAGAAGAGCACACTGAGTCAGCCCTTAACCCCAGTGTGCTGAAATTGTCAAAACGTGTTTTACAGCAGAAATAAACACGTTTTGGCAACTTTGGTCAGCACCATGTAACTTATAGGGCAGGAACAGCACAGTTTTCAAAACGTGTTTTTCAGCCCGAAATAAACGCGTTTTCTCAGCCCTTAGAATCACAGTGTAACTGCCTGGCTCAGAAGAGCACACTGAGTCAGCCCTTAACCCCAGTGTGCTGAAATTGTCAAAACGTGTTTTTCAGCAGAAATAAACACGTTTTGGCAACTTTGGTCACCACCATGTAAGTTATATGGCAGGAACAGCACAGTTTTCAAAACGTGTTTTTCAGCCCGAAATAAACGCGTTTTCTCAGCCCTTAGAATCACAGTGTAACTGCCTGTCTCAGAAGAGCACAGTGAGTCAGCCCTTAACCCCAGTGTGCTGAAATTGTCAAAACGTGTTTTTCAGCAGAAATAAACACGTTTTGGCAACTTTGGTCACCACCAGGTAAGTTATATGGCAGGAACAGCACAGTTTTCAAAACGTGTTTTTCAGCACGAAATAAACGCGTTTTCTCTGCCCTTAGAATCACAGTGTAACTGCCTGTCTCAGAAGAGCACAGTGAGTCAGCCCTTAACCCCAGTGTGCTGAAATTGTCAAAACGTGTTTTTCAGCAGAAATAAACACGTTTTGGCAACTTTGGTCACCACCAGGTAAGTTATATGGCAGGAACAGCACAGTTTTCAAAACGTGTTTTTCAGCACGAAATAAACGCGTTTTCTCTGCCCTTAGAATCACAGTGTAACTGCCTGTCTCAGAAGAGCACAGTGAGTCAGCCCTTAACCCCAGTGTGCTGAAATTGTCAAAACGTGTTTTTCAGCAGAAATAAACACGTTTTGGCAACTTTGGTCACCACCAGGTAAGTTATATGGCAGGAACAGCACAGTTTTCAAAACGTGTTTTTCAGCCCGAAATAAACGCGTTTTCTCAGCTCTTAGAATCGCAGTGTAACTGCCTGTCTCAGAAGAGCACACTGAGTCAGCCCTTAACCCCAGTGTGCTGAAATTGTCAAAACGTGTTTTACAGCAGAAATAAACACGTTTTGGCAACTTTGGTCAGCACCATGTAACTTATAGGGCAGGAACAGCACAGTTTTCAAAACGTGTTTTTCAGCCCGAAATAAACGCGTTTTCTCAGCCCATAGAATCACAGTGTAACTGCCTGTCTCAGAAGAGCACAGTGAGTCAGCCCTTAACCCCAGTGTGCTGAAATTGTCAAAACGTGTTTTTCAGCAGAAATAAACACGTTTTGGCAACTTTGGTCACCACCATGTAAGTTATATGGCAGGAACAGCACAGTTTTCAAAACGTGTTTTTCAGCCCGAAATAAACGCGTTTTCTCAGCTCTTAGAATCGCAGTGTAACTGCCTGTCTCAGAAGAGCACAGTGAGTCAGCCCTTAACCCCAGTGTGCTGAAATTGTCAAAACGTGTTTTACAGCAGAAATAAACACGTTTTGGCAACTTTGGTCAGCACCATGTAACTTATAGGGCAGGAACAGCACAGTTTTCAAAACGTGTTTTTCTGCCCGAAATAAACGCGTTTTCTCAGCCCTTAGAATCACAGTGTAACTGCCTGGCTCAGAAGAGCACACTGAGTCAGCCCTTAACCCCAGTGTGCTGAAATTGTCAAAACGTGTTTTTCAGCAGAAATAAACACGTTTTGGCAACTTTGGTCACCACCATGTAAGTTATAGGGCAGGAACAGCACAGTTTTCAAAACGTGTTTTTCAGCCCGAAATAAACGCGTTTTCTCAGCCCTTAGAATCACAGTGTAACTGCCTGGCTCAGAAGAGCAAACTGAGTCAGCCCTTAACCCCAGTGTGCTGAAATTGTCAAAACGTGTTTTTCAGCAGAAATAAACACGTTTTGGCAACTTTGGTCACCACCATGTAAGTTATATGGCAGGAACAGCACAGTTTTCAAAACGTGTTTTTCAGCCCGAAATAAACGCGTTTTCTCAGCCCTTAGAATCACAGTGTAACTGCCTGTCTCAGAAGAGCACAGTGAGTCAGCCCTTAACCCCAGTGTGCTGAAATTGTCAAAACGTGTTTTTCAGCAGAAATAAACACGTTTTGGCAACTTTGGTCACCACCAGGTAAGTTATATGGCAGGAACAGCACAGTTTTCAAAACGTGTTTTTCAGCCCGAAATAAACGCGTTTTCTCTGCCCTTAGAATCACAGTGTAACTGCCTGTCTCAGAAGAGCACAGTGAGTCAGCCCTTAACCCCAGTGTGCTGAAATTGTCAAAACGTGTTTTTCAGCAGAAATAAACACGTTTTGGCAACTTTGGTCACCACCATGTAAGTTATATGGCAGGAACAGCACAGTTTTCAAAACGTGTTTTTCAGCTCGAAATAAACGCGTTTTCTCAGCCCTTAGAATCACAGTGTAACTGCCTGGCTCAGAAGAGCACACTGAGTCAGCCCTTAACCCCAGTGTGCTGAAATTGTCAAAACGTGTTTTACAGCAGAAAGAAACACGTTTTGGCAACTTTGGTCACCACCATGTAAGTTATAGGGCAGGAACAGCACAGTTTTCAAAACGTGTTTTTCAGCCCGAAATAAACGCGTTTTCTCAGTCCTTAGAATCACAGTGTAACTGCCTGGCTCAGAAGAGCAAACTGAGTCAGCCCTTAACCCCAGTGTGCTGAAATTGTCAAAACGTGTTTTTCAGCAGAAATAAACACGTTTTGGCAACTTTGGTCACCACCATGTAAGTTATAGGGCAGGAACAGCACAGTTTTCAAAACGTGTTTTTCAGCCCGAAATAAACGCGTTTTCTCAGCCCTTAGAATCACAGTGTAACTGCCTGGCTCAGAAGAGCAAACTGAGTCAGCCCTTAACCCCAGTGTGCTGAAATTGTCAAAACGTGTTTTTCAGCAGAAATAAACACGTTTTGGCAACTTTGGTCACCACCATGTAAGTTATAGGGCAGGAACAGCACAGTTTTCAAAACGTGTTTTTCAGCCCGAAATAAACGCGTTTTCTCAGCCCTTAGAATCACAGTGTAACTGCCTGGCTCAGAAGAGCACACTGAGTCAGCCCTTAACCCCAGTGTGCTGAAATTGTCTAAACGTGTTTTACAGCAGAAATAAACACGTTTTGGCAACTTTGGTCAGCACCATGTAACTTATAGGGCAGGAACAGCACAGTTTTCAAAACGTGTTTTTCAGCCCGAAATAAACGCGTTTTCTCAGCCCTTAGAATCACAGTGTAACTGCCTGGCTCAGAAGAGCACACTGAGTCAGCCCTTAACCCCAGTGTGCTGAAATTGTCAAAACGTGTTTTTCAGCAGAAATAAACACGTTTTGGCAACTTTGGTCACCACCATGTAAGTTATAGGGCAGGAACAGCACAGTTTTCAAAACGTGTTTTTCAGCCCGAAATAAACGCGTTTTCTCAGCCCTTAGAATCACAGTGTAACTGCCTGGCTCAGAAGAGCAAACTGAGTCAGCCCTTAACCCCAGTGTGCTGAAATTGTCAAAACGTGTTTTTCAGCAGAAATAAACACGTTTTGGCAACTTTGGTCACCACCATGTAAGTTATAGGGCAGGAACAGCACAGTTTTCAAAACGTGTTTTTCAGCCCGAAATAAACGCGTTTTCTCAGCCCTTAGAATCACAGTGTAACTGCCTGGCTCAGAAGAGCACACTGAGTCAGCCCTTAACCCCAGTGTGCTGAAATTGTCTAAACGTGTTTTACAGCAGAAATAAACACGTTTTGGCAACTTTGGTCAGCACCATGTAACTTATAGGGCAGGAACAGCACAGTTTTCAAAACGTGTTTTTCAGCCCGAAATAAACGCGTTTTCTCAGCCCTTAGAATCACAGTGTAACTGCCTGGCTCAGAAGAGCACACTGAGTCAGCCCTTAACCCCAGTGTGCTGAAATTGTCAAAACGTGTTTTTCAGCAGAAATAAACACGTTTTGGCAACTTTGGTCACCACCATGTAAGTTATATGGCAGGAACAGCACAGTTTTCAAAACGTGTTTTTCAGCCCGAAATAAACGCGTTTTCTCAGCCCTTAGAATCACAGTGTAACTGCCTGTCTCAGAAGAGCACACTGAGTCAGCCCTTAACCCCAGTGTGCTGAAATTGTCAAAACGTGTTTTACAGCAGAAATAAACACGTTTTGGCAACTTTGGTCAGCACCATGTAACTTATAGGGCAGGAACAGCACAGTTTTCAAAACGTGTTTTTCAGCCCGAAATAAACGCGTTTTCTCAGCCCATAGAATCACAGTGTAACTGCCTGTCTCAGAAGAGCACAGTGAGTCAGCCCTTAACCCCAGTGTGCTGAAATTGTCAAAACGTGTTTTACAGCAGAAATAAACACGTTTTGGCAACTTTGGTCAGCACCATGTAACTTATAGGGCAGGAACAGCACAGTTTTCAAAACGTGTTTTTCAGCCCGAAATAAACGCGTTTTCTCAGCCCTTAGAATCACAGTGTAACTGCCTGTCTCAGAAGAGCACAGTGAGTCAGCCCTTAACCCCAGTGTGCTGAAATTGTCAAAACGTGTTTTTCAGCAGAAATAAACACGTTTTGGCAACTTTGGTCACCACCAGGTAAGTTATATGGCAGGAACAGCACAGTTTTCAAAACGTGTTTTTCAGCACGAAATAAACGCGTTTTCTCTGCCCTTAGAATCACAGTGTAACTGCCTGTCTCAGAAGAGCACAGTGAGTCAGCCCTTAACCCCAGTGTGCTGAAATTGTCAAAACGTGTTTTTCAGCAGAAATAAACACGTTTTGGCAACTTTGGTCACCACCAGGTAAGTTATATGGCAGGAACAGCACAGTTTTCAAAACGTGTTTTTCAGCCCGAAATAAACGCGTTTTCTCAGCTCTTAGAATCGCAGTGTAACTGCCTGTCTCAGAAGAGCACACTGAGTCAGCCCTTAACCCCAGTGTGCTGAAATTGTCAAAACGTGTTTTACAGCAGAAATAAACACGTTTTGGCAACTTTGGTCAGCACCATGTAACTTATAGGGCAGGAACAGCACAGTTTTCAAAACGTGTTTTTCAGCCCGAAATAAACGCGTTTTCTCAGCCCATAGAATCACAGTGTAACTGCCTGTCTCAGAAGAGCACAGTGAGTCAGCCCTTAACCCCAGTGTGCTGAAATTGTCAAAACGTGTTTTTCAGCAGAAATAAACACGTTTTGGCAACTTTGGTCACCACCATGTAAGTTATATGGCAGGAACAGCACAGTTTTCAAAACGTGTTTTTCAGCCCGAAATAAACGCGTTTTCTCAGCTCTTAGAATCGCAGTGTAACTGCCTGTCTCAGAAGAGCACAGTGAGTCAGCCCTTAACCCCAGTGTGCTGAAATTGTCAAAACGTGTTTTACAGCAGAAATAAACACGTTTTGGCAACTTTGGTCACCACCATGTAAGTTATATGGCATGAACAGCACAGTTTTCAAAACGTGTTTTTCAGCCCGAAATAAACGCGTTTTCTCAGCCCTTAGAATCGCAGTGTAACTGCCTGTCTCAGAAGAGCACAGTGAGTCAGCCCTTAACCCCAGTGTGCTGAAATTGTCAAAACGTGTTTTACAGCAGAAATAAACACGTTTTGGCAACTTTGGTCACCACCATGTAACTTATAGGGCAGGAACAGCACAGTTTTCAAAACGTGTTTTTCAGCCCGAAATAAACGCGTTTTCTCAGCCCTTAGAATCACAGTGTAACTGCCTGTCTCAGAAGAGCACACTGAGTCAGCCCTTAACCCCAGTGTGCTGAAATTGTCAAAACGTGTTTTACAGCAGAAATAAACACGTTTTGGCAACTTTGGTCAGCACCATGTAACTTATAGGGCAGGAACAGCACAGTTTTCAAAACGTGTTTTTCAGCCCGAAATAAACGCGTTTTCTCAGCCCTTAGAATCACAGTGTAACTGCCTGGCTCAGAAGAGCACACTGAGTCAGCCCTTAACCCCAGTGTGCTGAAATTGTCAAAACGTGTTTTTCAGCAGAAATAAACACGTTTTGGCAACTTTGGTCACCACCATGTAAGTTATAGGGCAGGAACAGCACAGTTTTCAAAACGTGTTTTTCAGCCCGAAATAAACGCGTTTTCTCAGCCCTTAGAATCACAGTGTAACTGCCTGGCTCAGAAGAGCAAACTGAGTCAGCCCTTAACCCCAGTGTGCTGAAATTGTCAAAACGTGTTTTTCAGCAGAAATAAACACGTTTTGGCAACTTTGGTCACCACCATGTAAGTTATATGGCAGGAACAGCACAGTTTTCAAAACGTGTTTTTCAGCCCGAAATAAACGCGTTTTCTCAGCCCTTAGAATCACAGTGTAACTGCCTGTCTCAGAAGAGCACAGTGAGTCAGCCCTTAACCCCAGTGTGCTGAAATTGTCAAAACGTGTTTTTCAGCAGAAATAAACACGTTTTGGCAACTTTGGTCACCACCAGGTAAGTTATATGGCAGGAACAGCACAGTTTTCAAAACGTGTTTTTCAGCCCGAAATAAACGCGTTTTCTCTGCCCTTAGAATCACAGTGTAACTGCCTGTCTCAGAAGAGCACAGTGAGTCAGCCCTTAACCCCAGTGTGCTGAAATTGTCAAAACGTGTTTTTCAGCAGAAATAAACACGTTTTGGCAACTTTGGTCACCACCATGTAAGTTATATGGCAGGAACAGCACAGTTTTCAAAACGTGTTTTTCAGCTCGAAATAAACGCGTTTTCTCAGCCCTTAGAATCACACTGTAACTGCCTGGCTCAGAAGAGCACACTGAGTCAGCCCTTAACCCCAGTGTGCTGAAATTGTCAAAACGTGTTTTACAGCAGAAAGAAACACGTTTTGGCAACTTTGGTCACCACCATGTAAGTTATAGGGCAGGAACAGCACAGTTTTCAAAACGTGTTTTTCAGCCCGAAATAAACGCGTTTTCTCAGCCCTTAGAATCACAGTGTAACTGCCTGGCTCAGAAGAGCACAGTGAGTCAGCCCTTAACCCCAGTGTGCTGAAAATGTCAAAACGTGTTTTTCAGCAGAAATAAACACGTTTTGGCAACTTTGGTCACCACCAGGTAAGTTATATGGCAGGAACAGCACAGTTTTCAAAACGTGTTTTTCAGCCCGAAATAAACGCGTTTTCTCTGCCCTTAGAATCACAGTGTAACTGCCTGTCTCAGAAGAGCACAGTGAGTCAGCCCTTAACCCCAGTGTGCTGAAATTGTCAAAACGTGTTTTTCAGCAGAAATAAACACGTTTTGGCAACTTTGGTCACCACCAGGTAAGTTATATGGCAGGAACAGCACAGTTTTCAAAACGTGTTTTTCAGCCCGAAATAAACGCGTTTTCTCAGCTCTTAGAATCGCAGTGTAACTGCCTGTCTCAGAAGAGCACACTGAGTCAGCCCTTAACCCCAGTGTGCTGAAATTGTCAAAACGTGTTTTACAGCAGAAATAAACACGTTTTGGCAACTTTGGTCAGCACCATGTAACTTATAGGGCAGGAACAGCACAGTTTTCAAAACGTGTTTTTCAGCCCGAAATAAACGCGTTTTCTCAGCCCTTAGAATCACAGTGTAACTGCCTGTCTCAGAAGAGCACAGTGAGTCAGCCCTTAACCCCAGTGTGCTGAAATTGTCAAAACGTGTTTTTCAGCAGAAATAAACACGTTTTGGCAACTTTGGTCACCACCATGTAAGTTATATGGCAGGAACAGCACAGTTTTCAAAACGTGTTTTTCAGCCCGAAATAAACGCGTTTTCTCAGCTCTTAGAATCGCAGTGTAACTGCCTGTCTCAGAAGAGCACAGTGAGTCAGCCCTTAACCCCAGTGTGCTGAAATTGTCAAAACATGTTTTACAGCAGAAATAAACACGTTTTTGCAACTTTGGTCACCACCATGTAAGTTATATGGCATGAACAGCACAGTTTTCAAAACGTGTTTTTCAGCCCGAAATAAACGCGTTTTCTCAGCTCTTAGAATCGCAGTGTAACTGCCTGTCTCAGAAGAGCACAGTGAGTCAGCCCTTAACCCCAGTGTGCTGAAATTGTCGAAACGTGTTTTACAGCAGAAATAAACACGTTTTGGCAACTTTGGTCACCACCATGTAACTTATAGGGCAGGAACAGCACAGTTTTCAAAACGTGTTTTTCAGCCCGAAATAAACGCGTTTTCTCAGCCCTTAGAATCACAGTGTAACTGCCTGGCTCAGAAGAGCACACTGAGTCAGCCCTTAACCCCAGTGTGCTGAAATTGTCAAAACGTGTTTTTCAGCAGAAATAAACACGTTTTGGCAACTTTGGTCACCACCATGTAAGTTATAGGGCAGGAACAGCACAGTTTTCAAAACGTGTTTTTCAGCCCGAAATAAACGCGTTTTCTCAGCTCTTAGAATCGCAGTGTAACTGCCTGTCTCAGAAGAGCACACTGAGTCAGCCCTTAACCCCAGTGTGCTGAAATTGTCAAAACGTGTTTTTCAGCAGAAATAAACACGTTTTGGCAACTTTGGTCACCACCATGTAAGTTATAGGGCAGGAACAGCACAGTTTTCAAAACGTGTTTTTCAGCCCGAAATAAACGCGTTTTCTCAGCTCTTAGAATCGCAGTGTAACTGCCTGTCTCAGAAGAGCACACTGAGTCAGCCCTTAACCCCAGTGTGCTGAAATTGTCAAAACGTGTTTTACAGCAGAAATAAACACGTTTTGGCAACTTTGGTCACCACCATGTAAGTTATAGGGCATAAACAGCACAGTTTTCAAAACGTGTTTTTCAGCCCGAAATAAACGCGTTTTCTCAGCCCTTAGAATCACAGTGTAACTGCCTGGCTCAGAAGAGCAAACTGAGTCAGCCCTTAACCCCAGTGTGCTGAAATTGTCAAAACGTGTTTTACAGCAGAAATAAACACGTTTTGGCAACTTTGGTCACCACCATGTAAGTTATATGGCATGAACAGCACAGTTTTCAAAACGTGTTTTTCAGCCCGAAATAAACGCGTTTTCTCAGCTCTTAGAATCGCAGTGTAACTGCCTGTCTCAGAAGAGCACAGTGAGTCAGCCCTTAACCCCAGTGTGCTGAAATTGTCAAAACGTGTTTTACAGCAGAAATAAACACGTTTTGGCAACTTTGGTCAGCACCATGTAACTTATAGGGCAGGAACAGCACAGTTTTCAAAACGTGTTTTTCAGCCCGAAATAAACGCGTTTTCTCAGCCCTTAGAATCACAGTGTAACTGCCTGGCTCAGAAGAGCACACTGAGTCAGCCCTTAACCCCAGTGTGCTGAAATTGTCAAAACGTGTTTTTCAGCAGAAATAAACACGTTTTGGCAACTTTGGTCACCACCATGTAAGTTATAGGGCAGGAACAGCACAGTTTTCAAAACGTGTTTTTCAGCCCGAAATAAACGCGTTTTCTCAGCCCTTAGAATCACAGTGTAACTGCCTGGCTCAGAAGAGCAAACTGAGTCAGCCCTTAACCCCAGTGTGCTGAAATTGTCAAAACGTGTTTTTCAGCAGAAATAAACACGTTTTGGCAACTTTGGTCACCACCATGTAAGTTATAGGGCAGGAACAGCACAGTTTTCAAAACGTGTTTTTCAGCCCGAAATAAACGCGTTTTCTCAGCCCTTAGAATCACAGTGTAACTGCCTGGCTCAGAAGAGCACACTGAGTCAGCCCTTAACCCCAGTGTGCTGAAATTGTCTAAACGTGTTTTACAGCAGAAATAAACACGTTTTGGCAACTTTGGTCACCACCATGTAAGTTATAGGGCAGGAACAGCACAGTTTTCAAAACGTGTTTTTCAGCCCGAAATAAACGCGTTTTCTTAGCCCTTAGAATCACAGTGTAAATGCCTGGCTCAGAAGAGCAAACTGAGTCAGCCCTTAACCCCAGTGTGCTGAAATTGTCAAAACGTGTTTTTCAGCAGAAATAAACACGTTTTGGCAACTTTGGTCACCACCATGTAAGTTATATGGCAGGAACAGCACAGTTTTCAAAACGTGTTTTTCAGCCCGAAATAAACGCGTTTTCTCAGCTCTTAGAATCGCAGTGTAACTGCCTGTCTCAGAAGAGCACACTGAGTCAGCCCTTAACCCCAGTGTGCTGAAATTGTCAAAACGTGTTTTACAGCAGAAATAAACACATTTTGGCAACTTTGGTCAGCACCATGTAACTTATAGGGCAGGAACAGCACAGTTTTCAAAACGTGTTTTTCAGCCCGAAATAAACGCGTTTTCTCAGCCCTTAGAATCACAGTGTAACTGCCTGGCTCAGAAGAGCACACTGAGTCAGCCCTTAACCCCAGTGTGCTGAAATTGTCAAAACGTGTTTTTCAGCAGAAATAAACACGTTTTGGCAACTTTGGTCACCACCATGTAAGTTATATGGCAGGAACAGCACAGTTTTCAAAACGTGTTTTTCAGCCCGAAATAAACGCGTTTTCTCAGCCCTTAGAATCACAGTGTAACTGCCTGTCTCAGAAGAGCACAGTGAGTCAGCCCTTAACCCCAGTGTGCTGAAATTGTCAAAACGTGTTTTTCAGCAGAAATAAACACGTTTTGGCAACTTTGGTCACCACCAGGTAAGTTATATGGCAGGAACAGCACAGTTTTCAAAACGTGTTTTTCAGCACGAAATAAACGCGTTTTCTCTGCCCTTAGAATCACAGTGTAACTGCCTGTCTCAGAAGAGCACAGTGAGTCAGCCCTTAACCCCAGTGTGCTGAAATTGTCAAAACGTGTTTTTCAGCAGAAATAAACACGTTTTGGCAACTTTGGTCACCACCAGGTAAGTTATATGGCAGGAACAGCACAGTTTTCAAAACGTGTTTTTCAGCCCGAAATAAACGCGTTTTCTCAGCTCTTAGAATCGCAGTGTAACTGCCTGTCTCAGAAGAGCACACTGAGTCAGCCCTTAACCCCAGTGTGCTGAAATTGTCAAAACGTGTTTTACAGCAGAAATAAACACGTTTTGGCAACTTTGGTCAGCACCATGTAACTTATAGGGCAGGAACAGCACAGTTTTCAAAACGTGTTTTTCAGCCCGAAATAAACGCGTTTTCTCAGCCCATAGAATCACAGTGTAACTGCCTGTCTCAGAAGAGCACAGTGAGTCAGCCCTTAACCCCAGTGTGCTGAAATTGTCAAAACGTGTTTTTCAGCAGAAATAAACACGTTTTGGCAACTTTGGTCACCACCATGTAAGTTATATGGCAGGAACAGCACAGTTTTCAAAACGTGTTTTTCAGCCCGAAATAAACGCGTTTTCTCAGCTCTTAGAATCGCAGTGTAACTGCCTGTCTCAGAAGAGCACAGTGAGTCAGCCCTTAACCCCAGTGTGCTGAAATTGTCAAAACGTGTTTTACAGCAGAAATAAACACGTTTTGGCAACTTTGGTCACCACCATGTAAGTTATATGGCATGAACAGCACAGTTTTCAAAACGTGTTTTTCAGCCCGAAATAAACGCGTTTTCTCAGCCCTTAGAATCGCAGTGTAACTGCCTGTCTCAGAAGAGCACAGTGAGTCAGCCCTTAACCCCAGTGTGCTGAAATTGTCAAAACGTGTTTTACAGCAGAAATAAACACGTTTTGGCAACTTTGGTCACCACCATGTAACTTATAGGGCAGGAACAGCACAGTTTTCAAAACGTGTTTTTCAGCCCGAAATAAACGCGTTTTCTCAGCCCTTAGAATCACAGTGTAACTGCCTGTCTCAGAAGAGCACACTGAGTCAGCCCTTAACCCCAGTGTGCTGAAATTGTCAAAACGTGTTTTACAGCAGAAATAAACACGTTTTGGCAACTTTGGTCAGCACCATGTAACTTATAGGGCAGGAACAGCACAGTTTTCAAAACGTGTTTTTCTGCCCGAAATAAACGCGTTTTCTCAGCCCTTAGAATCACAGTGTAACTGCCTGGCTCAGAAGAGCACACTGAGTCAGCCCTTAACCCCAGTGTGCTGAAATTGTCAAAACGTGTTTTTCAGCAGAAATAAACACGTTTTGGCAACTTTGGTCACCACCATGTAAGTTATATGGCAGGAACAGCACAGTTTTCAAAACGTGTTTTTCAGCCCGAAATAAACGCGTTTTCTCAGCCCTTAGAATCACAGTGTAACTGCCTGTCTCAGAAGAGCACAGTGAGTCAGCCCTTAACCCCAGTGTGCTGAAATTGTCAAAACGTGTTTTTCAGCAGAAATAAACACGTTTTGGCAACTTTGGTCACCACCAGGTAAGTTATATGGCAGGAACAGCACAGTTTTCAAAACGTGTTTTTCAGCCCGAAATAAACGCGTTTTCTCTGCCCTTAGAATCACAGTGTAACTGCCTGTCTCAGAAGAGCACAGTGAGTCAGCCCTTAACCCCAGTGTGCTGAAATTGTCAAAACGTGTTTTTCAGCAGAAATAAACACGTTTTGGCAACTTTGGTCACCACCATGTAAGTTATATGGCAGGAACAGCACAGTTTTCAAAACGTGTTTTTCAGCTCGAAATAAACGCGTTTTCTCAGCCCTTAGAATCACAGTGTAACTGCCTGGCTCAGAAGAGCACACTGAGTCAGCCCTTAACCCCAGTGTGCTGAAATTGTCAAAACGTGTTTTACAGCAGAAAGAAACACGTTTTGGCAACTTTGGTCACCACCATGTAAGTTATAGGGCAGGAACAGCACAGTTTTCAAAACGTGTTTTTCAGCCCGAAATAAACGCGTTTTCTCAGTCCTTAGAATCACAGTGTAACTGCCTGGCTCAGAAGAGCAAACTGAGTCAGCCCTTAACCCCAGTGTGCTGAAATTGTCAAAACGTGTTTTTCAGCAGAAATAAACACGTTTTGGCAACTTTGGTCACCACCATGTAAGTTATAGGGCAGGAACAGCACAGTTTTCAAAACGTGTTTTTCAGCCCGAAATAAACGCGTTTTCTCAGCCCTTAGAATCACAGTGTAACTGCCTGGCTCAGAAGAGCAAACTGAGTCAGCCCTTAACCCCAGTGTGCTGAAATTGTCAAAACGTGTTTTTCAGCAGAAATAAACACGTTTTGGCAACTTTGGTCACCACCATGTAAGTTATAGGGCAGGAACAGCACAGTTTTCAAAACGTGTTTTTCAGCCCGAAATAAACGCGTTTTCTCAGCCCTTAGAATCACAGTGTAACTGCCTGGCTCAGAAGAGCACACTGAGTCAGCCCTTAACCCCAGTGTGCTGAAATTGTCTAAACGTGTTTTACAGCAGAAATAAACACGTTTTGGCAACTTTGGTCAGCACCATGTAACTTATAGGGCAGGAACAGCACAGTTTTCAAAACGTGTTTTTCAGCCCGAAATAAACGCGTTTTCTCAGCCCTTAGAATCACAGTGTAACTGCCTGGCTCAGAAGAGCACACTGAGTCAGCCCTTAACCCCAGTGTGCTGAAATTGTCAAAACGTGTTTTTCAGCAGAAATAAACACGTTTTGGCAACTTTGGTCACCACCATGTAAGTTATATGGCAGGAACAGCACAGTTTTCAAAACGTGTTTTTCAGCCCGAAATAAACGCGTTTTCTCAGCCCTTAGAATCACAGTGTTACTGCCTGTCTCAGAAGAGCACAGTGAGTCAGCCCTTAACCCCAGTGTGCTGAAATTGTCAAAACGTGTTTTTCAGCAGAAATAAACACGTTTTGGCAACTTTGGTCACCACCAGGTAAGTTATATGGCAGGAACAGCACAGTTTTCAAAACGTGTTTTTCAGCCCGAAATAAACGCGTTTTCTCTGCCCTTAGAATCACAGTGTAACTGCCTGTCTCAGAAGAGCACAGTGAGTCAGCCCTTAACCCCAGTGTGCTGAAATTGTCAAAACGTGTTTTTCAGCAGAAATAAACACGTTTTGGCAACTTTGGTCACCACCAGGTAAGTTATATGGCAGGAACAGCACAGTTTTCAAAACGTGTTTTTCAGCCCGAAATAAACGCGTTTTCTCAGCTCTTAGAATCGCAGTGTAACTGCCTGTCTCAGAAGAGCACACTGAGTCAGCCCTTAACCCCAGTGTGCTGAAATTGTCAAAACGTGTTTTACAGCAGAAATAAACACGTTTTGGCAACTTTGGTCAGCACCATGTAACTTATAGGGCAGGAACAGCACAGTTTTCAAAACGTGTTTTTCAGCCCGAAATAAACGCGTTTTCTCAGCCCTTAGAATCACAGTGTAACTGCCTGTCTCAGAAGAGCACAGTGAGTCAGCCCTTAACCCCAGTGTGCTGAAATTGTCAAAACGTGTTTTTCAGCAGAAATAAACACGTTTTGGCAACTTTGGTCACCACCATGTAAGTTATATGGCAGGAACAGCACAGTTTTCAAAACGTGTTTTTCAGCCCGAAATAAACGCGTTTTCTCAGCTCTTAGAATCGCAGTGTAACTGCCTGTCTCAGAAGAGCACAGTGAGTCAGCCCTTAACCCCAGTGTGCTGAAATTGTCAAAACGTGTTTTACAGCAGAAATAAACACGTTTTGGCAACTTTGGTCACCACCATGTAAGTTATATGGCATGAACAGCACAGTTTTCAAAACGTGTTTTTCAGCCCGAAATAAACGCGTTTTCTCAGCTCTTAGAATCGCAGTGTAACTGCCTGTCTCAGAAGAGCACAGTGAGTCAGCCCTTAACCCCAGTGTGCTGAAATTGTCAAAACGTGTTTTACAGCAGAAATAAACACGTTTTGGCAACTTTGGTCACCACCATGTAACTTATAGGGCAGGAACAGCACAGTTTTCAAAACGTGTTTTTCAGCCCGAAATAAACGCGTTTTCTCAGCCCTTAGAATCACAGTGTAACTGCCTGGCTCAGAAGAGCACACTGAGTCAGCCCTTAACCCCAGTGTGCTGAAATTGTCAAAACGTGTTTTTCAGCAGAAATAAACACGTTTTGGCAACTTTGGTCACCACCATGTAAGTTATAGGGCAGGAACAGCACAGTTTTCAAAACGTGTTTTTCAGCCCGAAATAAACGCGTTTTCTCAGCTCTTAGAATCGCAGTGTAACTGCCTGTCTCAGAAGAGCACACTGAGTCAGCCCTTAACCCCAGTGTGCTGAAATTGTCAAAACGTGTTTTTCAGCAGAAATAAACACGTTTTGGCAACTTTGGTCACCACCATGTAAGTTATAGGGCAGGAACAGCACAGTTTTCAAAACGTGTTTTTCAGCCCGAAATAAACGCGTTTTCTCAGCTCTTAGAATCGCAGTGTAACTGCCTGTCTCAGAAGAGCACACTGAGTCAGCCCTTAACCCCAGTGTGCTGAAATTGTCAAAACGTGTTTTACAGCAGAAATAAACACGTTTTGGCAACTTTGGTCACCACCATGTAAGTTATAGGGCATAAACAGCACAGTTTTCAAAACGTGTTTTTCAGCCCGAAATAAACGCGTTTTCTCAGCCCTTAGAATCACAGTGTAACTGCCTGGCTCAGAAGAGCAAACTGAGTCAGCCCTTAACCCCAGTGTGCTGAAATTGTCAAAACGTGTTTTACAGCAGAAATAAACACGTTTTGGCAACTTTGGTCACCACCATGTAAGTTATATGGCATGAACAGCACAGTTTTCAAAACGTGTTTTTCAGCCCGAAATAAACGCGTTTTCTCAGCTCTTAGAATCGCAGTGTAACTGCCTGTCTCAGAAGAGCACAGTGAGTCAGCCCTTAACCCCAGTGTGCTGAAATTGTCAAAACGTGTTTTACAGCAGAAATAAACACGTTTTGGCAACTTTGGTCAGCACCATGTAACTTATAGGGCAGGAACAGCACAGTTTTCAAAACGTGTTTTTCAGCCCGAAATAAACGCGTTTTCTCAGCCCTTAGAATCACAGTGTAACTGCCTGGCTCAGAAGAGCACACTGAGTCAGCCCTTAACCCCAGTGTGCTGAAATTGTCAAAACGTGTTTTTCAGCAGAAATAAACACGTTTTGGCAACTTTGGTCACCACCATGTAAGTTATAGGGCAGGAACAGCACAGTTTTCAAAACGTGTTTTTCAGCCCGAAATAAACGCGTTTTCTCAGCCCTTAGAATCACAGTGTAACTGCCTGGCTCAGAAGAGCAAACTGAGTCAGCCCTTAACCCCAGTGTGCTGAAATTGTCAAAACGTGTTTTTCAGCAGAAATAAACACGTTTTGGCAACTTTGGTCACCACCATGTAAGTTATAGGGCAGGAACAGCACAGTTTTCAAAACGTGTTTTTCAGCCCGAAATAAACGCGTTTTCTCAGCCCTTAGAATCACAGTGTAACTGCCTGGCTCAGAAGAGCACACTGAGTCAGCCCTTAACCCCAGTGTGCTGAAATTGTCTAAACGTGTTTTACAGCAGAAATAAACACGTTTTGGCAACTTTGGTCACCACCATGTAAGTTATAGGGCAGGAACAGCACAGTTTTCAAAACGTGTTTTTCAGCCCGAAATAAACGCGTTTTCTCAGCCCTTAGAATCACAGTGTAAATGCCTGGCTCAGAAGAGCAAACTGAGTCAGCCCTTAACCCCAGTGTGCTGAAATTGTCAAAACGTGTTTTTCAGCAGAAATAAACACGTTTTGGCAACTTTGGTCACCACCATGTAAGTTATATGGCAGGAACAGCACAGTTTTCAAAACGTGTTTTTCAGCCCGAAATAAACGCGTTTTCTCAGCCCTTAGAATCACAGTGTAACTGCCTGGCTCAGAAGAGCACACTGAGTCAGCCCTTAACCCCAGTGTGCTGAAATTGTCAAAACGTGTTTTTCAGCAGAAATAAACACGTTTTGGCAACTTTGGTCACCACCATGTAAGTTATATGGCAGGAACAGCACAGTTTTCAAAACGTGTTTTTCAGCCCGAAATAAACGCGTTTTCTCAGCCCTTAGAATCACAGTGTAACTGCCTGTCTCAGAAGAGCACAGTGAGTCAGCCCTTAACCCCAGTGTGCTGAAATTGTCAAAACGTGTTTTTCAGCAGAAATAAACACGTTTTGGCAACTTTGGTCACCACCAGGTAAGTTATATGGCAGGAACAGCACAGTTTTCAAAACGTGTTTTTCAGCACGAAATAAACGCGTTTTCTCTGCCCTTAGAATCACAGTGTAACTGCCTGTCTCAGAAGAGCACAGTGAGTCAGCCCTTAACCCCAGTGTGCTGAAATTGTCAAAACGTGTTTTACAGCAGAAATAAACACGTTTTGGCAACTTTGGTCAGCACCATGTAACTTATAGGGCAGGAACAGCACAGTTTTCAAAACGTGTTTTTCAGCCCGAAATAAACGCGTTTTCTCAGCCCTTAGAATCACAGTGTAACTGCCTGTCTCAGAAGAGCACAGTGAATCAGCCCTTAACCCCAGTGTGCTGAAATTGTCAAAACGTGTTTTTCAGCAGAAATAAACACGTTTTGGCAACTTTGGTCACCACCATGTAAGTTATATGGCAGGAACAGCACAGTTTTCAAAACGTGTTTTTCAGCCCGAAATAAACGCGTTTTCTCAGCTCTTAGAATCGCAGTGTAACTGCCTGTCTCAGAAGAGCACAGTGAGTCAGCCCTTATCCCCAGTGTGCTGAAATTGTCAAAACGTGTTTTACAGCAGAAATAAACACGTTTTGGCAACTTTGGTCACCACCATGTAAGTTATAGGGCATAAACAGCACAGTTTTCAAAACGTGTTTTTCAGCCCGAAATAAACGCGTTTTCTCAGCCCTTAGAATCACAGTGTAACTGCCTGGCTCAGAAGAGCAAACTGAATCAGCCCTTAACCCCAGTGTGCTGAAATTGTCAAAACGTGTTTTTCAGCAGAAATAAACACGTTTTGGCAACTTTGGTCACCACCATGTAAGTTATAGGGCAGGAACAGCACAGTTTTCAAAACGTGTTTTTCAGCCCGAAATAAACGCGTTTTCTCAGCTCTTAGAATCGCAGTGTAACTGCCTGTCTCAGAAGAGCACACTGAGTCAGCCCTTAACCCCAGTGTGCTGAAATTGTCAAAACGTGTTTTTCAGCAGAAATAAACACGTTTTGGCAACTTTGGTCACCACCATGTAAGTTATAGGGCAGGAACAGCACAGTTTTCAAAACGTGTTTTTCAGCCCGAAATAAACGCGTTTTCTCAGCTCTTAGAATCGCAGTGTAACTGCCTGTCTCAGAAGAGCACACTGAGTCAGCCCTTAACCCCAGTGTGCTGAAATTGTCAAAACGTGTTTTACAGCAGAAATAAACACGTTTTGGCAACTTTGGTCACCACCATGTAAGTTATAGGGCATAAACAGCACAGTTTTCAAAACGTGTTTTTCAGCCCGAAATAAACGCGTTTTCTCAGCCCTTAGAATCACAGTGTAACTGCCTGGCTCAGAAGAGCAAACTGAGTCAGCCCTTAACCCCAGTGTGCTGAAATTGTCAAAACGTGTTTTACAGCAGAAATAAACACGTTTTGGCAACTTTGGTCACCACCATGTAAGTTATATGGCATGAACAGCACAGTTTTCAAAACGTGTTTTTCAGCCCGAAATAAACGCGTTTTCTCAGCTCTTAGAATCGCAGTGTAACTGCCTGTCTCAGAAGAGCACAGTGAGTCAGCCCTTAACCCCAGTGTGCTGAAATTGTCAAAACGTGTTTTACAGCAGAAATAAACACGTTTTGGCAACTTTGGTCAGCACCATGTAACTTATAGGGCAGGAACAGCACAGTTTTCAAAACGTGTTTTTCAGCCCGAAATAAACGCGTTTTCTCAGCCCTTAGAATCACAGTGTAACTGCCTGGCTCAGAAGAGCACACTGAGTCAGCCCTTAACCCCAGTGTGCTGAAATTGTCAAAACGTGTTTTTCAGCAGAAATAAACACGTTTTGGCAACTTTGGTCACCACCATGTAAGTTATAGGGCAGGAACAGCACAGTTTTCAAAACGTGTTTTTCAGCCCGAAATAAACGCGTTTTCTCAGCCCTTAGAATCACAGTGTAACTGCCTGGCTCAGAAGAGCAAACTGAGTCAGCCCTTAACCCCAGTGTGCTGAAATTGTCAAAACGTGTTTTTCAGCAGAAATAAACACGTTTTGGCAACTTTGGTCACCACCATGTAAGTTATAGGGCAGGAACAGCACAGTTTTCAAAACGTGTTTTTCAGCCCGAAATAAACGCGTTTTCTCAGCCCTTAGAATCACAGTGTAACTGCCTGGCTCAGAAGAGCACACTGAGTCAGCCCTTAACCCCAGTGTGCTGAAATTGTCTAAACGTGTTTTACAGCAGAAATAAACACGTTTTGGCAACTTTGGTCACCACCATGTAAGTTATAGGGCAGGAACAGCACAGTTTTCAAAACGTGTTTTTCAGCCCGAAATAAACGCGTTTTCTCAGCCCTTAGAATCACAGTGTAAATGCCTGGCTCAGAAGAGCAAACTGAGTCAGCCCTTAACCCCAGTGTGCTGAAATTGTCAAAACGTGTTTTTCAGCAGAAATAAACACGTTTTGGCAACTTTGGTCACCACCATGTAAGTTATATGGCAGGAACAGCACAGTTTTCAAAACGTGTTTTTCAGCCCGAAATAAACGCGTTTTCTCAGCCCTTAGAATCACAGTGTAACTGCCTGGCTCAGAAGAGCACACTGAGTCAGCCCTTAACCCCAGTGTGCTGAAATTGTCAAAACGTGTTTTTCAGCAGAAATAAACACGTTTTGGCAACTTTGGTCACCACCATGTAAGTTATATGGCAGGAACAGCACAGTTTTCAAAACGTGTTTTTCAGCCCGAAATAAACGCGTTTTCTCAGCCCTTAGAATCACAGTGTAACTGCCTGTCTCAGAAGAGCACAGTGAGTCAGCCCTTAACCCCAGTGTGCTGAAATTGTCAAAACGTGTTTTTCAGCAGAAATAAACACGTTTTGGCAACTTTGGTCACCACCAGGTAAGTTATATGGCAGGAACAGCACAGTTTTCAAAACGTGTTTTTCAGCACGAAATAAACGCGTTTTCTCTGCCCTTAGAATCACAGTGTAACTGCCTGTCTCAGAAGAGCACAGTGAGTCAGCCCTTAACCCCAGTGTGCTGAAATTGTCAAAACGTGTTTTACAGCAGAAATAAACACGTTTTGGCAACTTTGGTCAGCACCATGTAACTTATAGGGCAGGAACAGCACAGTTTTCAAAACGTGTTTTTCAGCCCGAAATAAACGCGTTTTCTCAGCCCTTAGAATCACAGTGTAACTGCCTGTCTCAGAAGAGCACAGTGAATCAGCCCTTAACCCCAGTGTGCTGAAATTGTCAAAACGTGTTTTTCAGCAGAAATAAACACGTTTTGGCAACTTTGGTCACCACCATGTAAGTTATATGGCAGGAACAGCACAGTTTTCAAAACGTGTTTTTCAGCCCGAAATAAACGCGTTTTCTCAGCTCTTAGAATCGCAGTGTAACTGCCTGTCTCAGAAGAGCACAGTGAGTCAGCCCTTATCCCCAGTGTGCTGAAATTGTCAAAACGTGTTTTACAGCAGAAATAAACACGTTTTGGCAACTTTGGTCACCACCATGTAAGTTATAGGGCATAAACAGCACAGTTTTCAAAACGTGTTTTTCAGCCCGAAATAAACGCGTTTTCTCAGCCCTTAGAATCACAGTGTAACTGCCTGGCTCAGAAGAGCAAACTGAATCAGCCCTTAACCCCAGTGTGCTGAAATTGTCAAAACGTGTTTTTCAGCAGAAATAAACACGTTTTGGCAACTTTGGTCACCACCATGTAAGTTATAGGGCAGGAACAGCACAGTTTTCAAAACGTGTTTTTCAGCCCGAAATAAACGCGTTTTCTCAGCTCTTAGAATCGCAGTGTAACTGCCTGTCTCAGAAGAGCACACTGAGTCAGCCCTTAACCCCAGTGTGCTGAAATTGTCAAAACGTGTTTTTCAGCAGAAATAAACACGTTTTGGCAACTTTGGTCACCACCATGTAAGTTATAGGGCAGGAACAGCACAGTTTTCAAAACGTGTTTTTCAGCCCGAAATAAACGCGTTTTCTCAGCTCTTAGAATCGCAGTGTAACTGCCTGTCTCAGAAGAGCACACTGAGTCAGCCCTTAACCCCAGTGTGCTGAAATTGTCAAAACGTGTTTTACAGCAGAAATAAACACGTTTTGGCAACTTTGGTCACCACCATGTAAGTTATAGGGCATAAACAGCACAGTTTTCAAAACGTGTTTTTCAGCCCGAAATAAACGCGTTTTCTCAGCCCTTAGAATCACAGTGTAACTGCCTGGCTCAGAAGAGCAAACTGAGTCAGCCCTTAACCCCAGTGTGCTGAAATTGTCAAAACGTGTTTTACAGCAGAAATAAACACGTTTTGGCAACTTTGGTCACCACCATGTAAGTTATATGGCATGAACAGCACAGTTTTCAAAACGTGTTTTTCAGCCCGAAATAAACGCGTTTTCTCAGCTCTTAGAATCGCAGTGTAACTGCCTGTCTCAGAAGAGCACAGTGAGTCAGCCCTTAACCCCAGTGTGCTGAAATTGTCAAAACGTGTTTTACAGCAGAAATAAACACGTTTTGGCAACTTTGGTCAGCACCATGTAACTTATAGGGCAGGAACAGCACAGTTTTCAAAACGTGTTTTTCAGCCCGAAATAAACGCGTTTTCTCAGCCCTTAGAATCACAGTGTAACTGCCTGGCTCAGAAGAGCACACTGAGTCAGCCCTTAACCCCAGTGTGCTGAAATTGTCAAAACGTGTTTTTCAGCAGAAATAAACACGTTTTGGCAACTTTGGTCACCACCATGTAAGTTATAGGGCAGGAACAGCACAGTTTTCAAAACGTGTTTTTCAGCCCGAAATAAACGCGTTTTCTCAGCCCTTAGAATCACAGTGTAACTGCCTGGCTCAGAAGAGCAAACTGAGTCAGCCCTTAACCCCAGTGTGCTGAAATTGTCAAAACGTGTTTTTCAGCAGAAATAAACACGTTTTGGCAACTTTGGTCACCACCATGTAAGTTATAGGGCAGGAACAGCACAGTTTTCAAAACGTGTTTTTCAGCCCGAAATAAACGCGTTTTCTCAGCCCTTAGAATCACAGTGTAACTGCCTGGCTCAGAAGAGCACACTGAGTCAGCCCTTAACCCCAGTGTGCTGAAATTGTCTAAACGTGTTTTACAGCAGAAATAAACACGTTTTGGCAACTTTGGTCACCACCATGTAAGTTATAGGGCAGGAACAGCACAGTTTTCAAAACGTGTTTTTCAGCCCGAAATAAACGCGTTTTCTCAGCCCTTAGAATCACAGTGTAAATGCCTGGCTCAGAAGAGCAAACTGAGTCAGCCCTTAACCCCAGTGTGCTGAAATTGTCAAAACGTGTTTTTCAGCAGAAATAAACACGTTTTGGCAACTTTGGTCACCACCATGTAAGTTATATGGCAGGAACAGCACAGTTTTCAAAACGTGTTTTTCAGCCCGAAATAAACGCGTTTTCTCAGCCCTTAGAATCACAGTGTAACTGCCTGGCTCAGAAGAGCACACTGAGTCAGCCCTTAACCCCAGTGTGCTGAAATTGTCAAAACGTGTTTTTCAGCAGAAATAAACACGTTTTGGCAACTTTGGTCACCACCATGTAAGTTATATGGCAGGAACAGCACAGTTTTCAAAACGTGTTTTTCAGCCCGAAATAAACGCGTTTTCTCAGCCCTTAGAATCACAGTGTAACTGCCTGTCTCAGAAGAGCACAGTGAGTCAGCCCTTAACCCCAGTGTGCTGAAATTGTCAAAACGTGTTTTTCAGCAGAAATAAACACGTTTTGGCAACTTTGGTCACCACCAGGTAAGTTATATGGCAGGAACAGCACAGTTTTCAAAACGTGTTTTTCAGCACGAAATAAACGCGTTTTCTCTGCCCTTAGAATCACAGTGTAACTGCCTGTCTCAGAAGAGCACAGTGAGTCAGCCCTTAACCCCAGTGTGCTGAAATTGTCAAAACGTGTTTTACAGCAGAAATAAACACGTTTTGGCAACTTTGGTCAGCACCATGTAACTTATAGGGCAGGAACAGCACAGTTTTCAAAACGTGTTTTTCAGCCCGAAATAAACGCGTTTTCTCAGCCCTTAGAATCACAGTGTAACTGCCTGTCTCAGAAGAGCACAGTGAATCAGCCCTTAACCCCAGTGTGCTGAAATTGTCAAAACGTGTTTTTCAGCAGAAATAAACACGTTTTGGCAACTTTGGTCACCACCATGTAAGTTATATGGCAGGAACAGCACAGTTTTCAAAACGTGTTTTTCAGCCCGAAATAAACGCGTTTTCTCAGCTCTTAGAATCGCAGTGTAACTGCCTGTCTCAGAAGAGCACAGTGAGTCAGCCCTTATCCCCAGTGTGCTGAAATTGTCAAAACGTGTTTTACAGCAGAAATAAACACGTTTTGGCAACTTTGGTCACCACCATGTAAGTTATAGGGCATAAACAGCACAGTTTTCAAAACGTGTTTTTCAGCCCGAAATAAACGCGTTTTCTCAGCCCTTAGAATCACAGTGTAACTGCCTGGCTCAGAAGAGCAAACTGAATCAGCCCTTAACCCCAGTGTGCTGAAATTGTCAAAACGTGTTTTTCAGCAGAAATAAACACGTTTTGGCAACTTTGGTCACCACCATGTAAGTTATAGGGCAGGAACAGCACAGTTTTCAAAACGTGTTTTTCAGCCCGAAATAAACGCGTTTTCTCAGCTCTTAGAATCGCAGTGTAACTGCCTGTCTCAGAAGAGCACACTGAGTCAGCCCTTAACCCCAGTGTGCTGAAATTGTCAAAACGTGTTTTTCAGCAGAAATAAACACGTTTTGGCAACTTTGGTCACCACCATGTAAGTTATAGGGCAGGAACAGCACAGTTTTCAAAACGTGTTTTTCAGCCCGAAATAAACGCGTTTTCTCAGCTCTTAGAAACGCAGTGTAACTGCCTGTCTCAGAAGAGCACACTGAGTCAGCCCTTAACCCCAGTGTGCTGAAATTGTCAAAACGTGTTTTACAGCAGAAATAAACACGTTTTGGCAACTTTGGTCACCACCATGTAAGTTATAGGGCAGGAACAGCACAGTTTTCAAAACGTGTTTTTCAGCCCGAAATAAACGCGTTTTCTCAGCCCTTAGAATCACAGTGTAACTGCCTGGCTCAGAAGAGCAAACTGAGTCAGCCCTTAACCCCAGTGTGCTGAAATTGTCAAAACGTGTTTTACAGCAGAAATAAACACGTTTTGGCAACTTTGGTCACCACCATGTAAGTTATAGGGCAGGAACAGCACAGTTTTCAAAACGTGTTTTTCAGCCCGAAATAAACGCGTTTTCTCAGCCCTTAGAATCACAGTGTAACTGCCTGGCTCAGAAGAGCACACTGAGTCAGCCCTTAACCCCAGTGTGCTGAAATTGTCAAAACGTGTTTTACAGCAGAAATAAACACGTTTTGGCAACTTTGGTCACCACCATGTAAGTTATAGGGCAGGAACAGCACAGTTTTCAAAACGTGTTTTTCAGCCCGAAATAAACGCGTTTTCTCAGCCCTTAGAATCACAGTGTAACTGCCTGGCTCAGAAGAGCAAACTGAGTCAGCCCTTAACCCCAGTGTGCTGAAATTGTCAAAACGTGTTTTTCAGCAGAAATAAACACGTTTTGGCAACTTTGGTCACCACCATGTAAGTTATAGGGCAGGAACAGCACAGTTTTCAAAACGTGTTTTTCAGCCCGAAATAAACGCGTTTTCTCAGCCCTTAGAATCACAGTGTAACTGCCTGGCTCAGAAGAGCACACTGAGTCAGCCCTTAACCCCAGTGTGCTGAAATTGTCTAAACGTGTTTTACAGCAGAAATAAACACGTTTTGGCAACTTTGGTCACCACCATGTAAGTTATAGGGCAGGAACAGCACAGTTTTCAAAACGTGTTTTTCAGCCCGAAATAAACGCGTTTTCTCAGCCCTTAGAATCACAGTGTAAATGCCTGGCTCAGAAGAGCAAACTGAGTCAGCCCTTAACCCCAGTGTGCTGAAATTGTCAAAACGTGTTTTTCAGCAGAAATAAACACGTTTTGGCAACTTTGGTCACCACCATGTAAGTTATATGGCAGGAACAGCACAGTTTTCAAAACGTGTTTTTCAGCCCGAAATAAACGCGTTTTCTCAGCTCTTAGAATCGCAGTGTAACTGCCTGTCTCAGAAGAGCACACTGAGTCAGCCCTTAACCCCAGTGTGCTGAAATTGTCAAAACGTGTTTTACAGCAGAAATAAACACGTTTTGGCAACTTTGGTCAGCACCATGTAACTTATAGGGCAGGAACAGCACAGTTTTCAAAACGTGTTTTTCAGCCCGAAATAAACGCGTTTTCTCAGCCCTTAGAATCACAGTGTAACTGCCTGGCTCAGAAGAGCACACTGAGTCAGCCCTTAACCCCAGTGTGCTGAAATTGTCAAAACGTGTTTTTCAGCAGAAATAAACACGTTTTGGCAACTTTGGTCACCACCATGTAAGTTATATGGCAGGAACAGCACAGTTTTCAAAACGTGTTTTTCAGCCCGAAATAAACGCGTTTTCTCAGCCCTTAGAATCACAGTGTAACTGCCTGTCTCAGAAGAGCACAGTGAGTCAGCCCTTAACCCCAGTGTGCTGAAATTGTCAAAACGTGTTTTTCAGCAGAAATAAACACGTTTTGGCAACTTTGGTCACCACCAGGTAAGTTATATGGCAGGAACAGCACAGTTTTCAAAACGTGTTTTTCAGCACGAAATAAACGCGTTTTCTCTGCCCTTAGAATCACAGTGTAACTGCCTGTCTCAGAAGAGCACAGTGAGTCAGCCCTTAACCCCAGTGTGCTGAAATTGTCAAAACGTGTTTTTCAGCAGAAATAAACACGTTTTGGCAACTTTGGTCACCACCAGGTAAGTTATATGGCAGGAACAGCACAGTTTTCAAAACGTGTTTTTCAGCCCGAAATAAACGCGTTTTCTCAGCTCTTAGAATCGCAGTGTAACTGCCTGTCTCAGAAGAGCACACTGAGTCAGCCCTTAACCCCAGTGTGCTGAAATTGTCAAAACGTGTTTTACAGCAGAAATAAACACGTTTTGGCAACTTTGGTCAGCACCATGTAACTTATAGGGCAGGAACAGCACAGTTTTCAAAACGTGTTTTTCAGCCCGAAATAAACGCGTTTTCTCAGCCCTTAGAATCACAGTGTAACTGCCTGTCTCAGAAGAGCACAGTGAGTCAGCCCTTAACCCCAGTGTGCTGAAATTGTCAAAACGTGTTTTTCAGCAGAAATAAACACGTTTTGGCAACTTTGGTCACCACCATGTAAGTTATATGGCAGGAACAGCACAGTTTTCAAAACGTGTTTTTCAGCCCGAAATAAACGCGTTTTCTCAGCTCTTAGAATCGCAGTGAAACTGCCTGTCTCAGAAGAGCACAGTGAGTCAGCCCTTAACCCCAGTGTGCTGAAATTGTCAAAACGTGTTTTACAGCAGAAATAAACACGTTTTGGCAACTTTGGTCACCACCATGTAAGTTATAGGGCATAAACAGCACAGTTTTCAAAACGTGTTTTTCAGCCCGAAATAAACGCGTTTTCTCAGCCCTTAGAATCACAGTGTAACTGCCTGGCTCAGAAGAGCAAACTGAATCAGCCCTTAACCCCAGTGTGCTGAAATTGTCAAAACGTGTTTTTCAGCAGAAATAAACACGTTTTGGCAACTTTGGTCACCACCATGTAAGTTATAGGGCAGGAACAGCACAGTTTTCAAAACGTGTTTTTCAGCCCGAAATAAACGCGTTTTCTCAGCTCTTAGAATCGCAGTGTAACTGCCTGTCTCAGAAGAGCACACTGAGTCAGCCCTTAACCCCAGTGTGCTGAAATTGTCAAAACGTGTTTTTCAGCAGAAATAAACACATTTTGGCAACTTTGGTCACCACCATGTAAGTTATAGGGCAGGAACAGCACAGTTTTCAAAACGTGTTTTTCAGCCCGAAATAAACGCGTTTTCTCAGCTCTTAGAAACGCAGTGTAACTGCCTGTCTCAGAAGAGCACACTGAGTCAGCCCTTAACCCCAGTGTGCTGAAATTGTCAAAACGTGTTTTTCAGCAGAAATAAACACGTTTTGGCAACTTTGGTCACCACCATGTAAGTTATAGGGCAGGAACAGCACAGTTTTCAAAACGTGTTTTTCAGCCCGAAATAAACGCGTTTTCTCAGCCCTTAGAATCACAGTGTAACTGCCTGTCTCAGAAGAGCAAACTGAGTCAGCCCTTAACCCCAGTGTGCTGAAATTGTCAAAACGTGTTTTACAGCAGAAATAAACACGTTTTGGCAACTTTGGTCACCACTATGTAAGTTATAGGGCAGGAACAGCACAGTTTTCAAAACGTGTTTTTCAGCCCGAAATAAACGCGTTTTCTCAGCCCTTAGAATCACAGTGTAACTGCCTGGCTCAGAAGAGCAAACTGAGTCAGCCCTTAACCCCAGTGTGCTGAAATTGTCAAAACGTGTTTTACAGCAGAAATAAACACGTTTTGGCAACTTTGGTCACCACCATGTAAGTTATAGGGCAGGAACAGCACAGTTTTCAAAACGTGTTTTTCAGCCCGAAATAAACGCGTTTTCTCAGCCCTTAGAATCACAGTGTAACTGCCTGGCTCAGAAGAGCAAACTGAGTCAGCCCTTAACCCCAGTGTGCTGAAATTGTCAAAACGTGTTTTTCAGCAGAAATAAACACGTTTTGGCAACTTTGGTCACCACCATGTAAGTTATAGGGCAGGAACAGCACAGTTTTCAAAACGTGTTTTTCAGCCCGAAATAAACGCGTTTTCTCAGCCCTTAGAATCACAGTGTAACTGCCTGGCTCAGAAGAGCAAACTGAGTCAGCCCTTAACCCCAGTGTGCTGAAATTGTCAAAACGTGTTTTTCAGCAGAAATAAACACGTTTTGGCAACTTTGGTCACCACCATGTAAGTTATAGGGCAGGAACAGCACAGTTTTCAAAACGTGTTTTTCAGCCCGAAATAAACGCGTTTTCTCAGCTCTTAGAATCGCAGTGTAAATGCCTGTCTCAGAAGAGCACACTGAGTCAGCCCTTAACCCCAGTGTGCTGAAATTGTCAAAACGTGTTTTTCAGCAGAAATAAACACGTTTTGGCAACTTTGGTCACCACCATGTAAGTTATATGGCAGGAACAGCACAGTTTTCAAAACGTGTTTTTCAGCCCGAAATAAACGCGTTTTCTCAGCTCTTAGAATCGCAGTGTAACTGCCTGTCTCAGAAGAGCACACTGAGTCAGCCCTTAACCCCAGTGTGCTGAAATTGTCAAAACGTGTTTTACAGCAGAAATAAACACGTTTTGGCAACTTTGGTCAGCACCATGTAACTTATAGGGCAGGAACAGCACAGTTTTCAAAACGTGTTTTTCAGCCCGAAATAAACGCGTTTTCTCAGCCCTTAGAATCACAGTGTAACTGCCTGGCTCAGAAGAGCACACTGAGTCAGCCCTTAACCCCAGTGTGCTGAAATTGTCAAAACGTGTTTTACAGCAGAAATAAACACGTTTTGGCAACTTTGGTCACCACCATGTAAGTTATATGGCATGAACAGCACAGTTTTCAAAACGTGTTTTTCAGCCCGAAATAAACGCGTTTTCTCAGCTCTTAGAATCGCAGTGTAACTGCCTGTCTCAGAAGAGCACAGTGAGTCAGCCCTTAACCCCAGTGTGCTGAAATTGTCAAAACGTGTTTTACAGCAGAAATAAACACGTTTTGGCAACTTTGGTCACCACCATGTAACTTATAGGGCAGGAACAGCACAGTTTTCAAAACGTGTTTTTCAGCCCGAAATAAACGCGTTTTCTCAGCCCTTAGAATCACAGTGTAACTGCCTGTCTCAGAAGAGCACACTGAGTCAGCCCTTAACCCCAGTGTGCTGAAATTGTCAAAACGTGTTTTACAGCAGAAATAAACACGTTTTGGCAACTTTGGTCAGCACCATGTAACTTATAGGGCAGGAACAGCACAGTTTTCAAAACGTGTTTTTCAGCCCGAAATAAACGCGTTTTCTCAGCCCTTAGAATCACAGTGTAACTGCCTGGCTCAGAAGAGCACACTGAGTCAGCCCTTAACCCCAGTGTGCTGAAATTGTCAAAACGTGTTTTTCAGCAGAAATAAACACGTTTTGGCAACTTTGGTCACCACCATGTAAGTTATAGGGCAGGAACAGGACAGTTTTCAAAACGTGTTTTTCAGCCCGAAATAAACGCGTTTTCTCAGCCCTTAGAATCACAGTGTAACTGCCTGGCTCAGAAGAGCAAACTGAGTCAGCCCTTAACCCCAGTGTGCTGAAATTGTCAAAACGTGTTTTTCAGCAGAAATAAACACGTTTTGGCAACTTTGGTCCCCACCATGTAAGTTATAGGGCAGGAACAGCACAGTTTTCAAAAAGTGTTTTTCAGCCCGAAATAAACGCGTTTTCTCAGCCCTTAGAATCACAGTGTAACTGCCTGGCTCAGAAGAGCACACTGAGTCAGCCCTTAACCCCAGTGTGCTGAAATTGTCTAAACGTGTTTTACAGCAGAAATAAACACGTTTTGGCAACTTTGGTCACCACCATGTAAGTTATAGGGCAGGAACAGCACAGTTTTCAAAACGTGTTTTTCAGCCTGAAATAAACGCGTTTTCTCAGCCCTTAGAATCACAGTGTAAATGCCTGGCTCAGAAGAGCAAACTGAGTCAGCCCTTAACCCCAGTGTGCTGAAATTGTCAAAACGTGTTTTTCAGCAGAAATAAACACGTTTTGGCAACTTTGGTCACCACCAGGTAAGTTATATGGCAGGAACAGCACAGTTTTCAAAACGTGTTTTTCAGCACGAAATAAACGCGTTTTCTCTGCCCTTAGAATCACAGTGTAACTGCCTGTCTCAGAAGAGCACAGTGAGTCAGCCCTTAACCCCAGTGTGCTGAAATTGTCAAAACGTGTTTTTCAGCAGAAATAAACACGTTTTGGCAACTTTGGTCACCACCAGGTAAGTTATATGGCAGGAACAGCACAGTTTTCAAAACGTGTTTTTCAGCCCGAAATAAACGCGTTTTCTCAGCTCTTAGAATCGCAGTGTAACTGCCTGTCTCAGAAGAGCACACTGAGTCAGCCCTTAACCCCAGTGTGCTGAAAATGTCAAAACGTGTTTTACAGCAGAAATAAACACGTTTTGGCAACTTTGGTCAGCACCATGTAACTTATAGGGCAGGAACAGCACAGTTTTCAAAACGTGTTTTTCAGCCCGAAATAAACGCGTTTTCTCAGCCCTTAGAATCACAGTGTAACTGCCTGTCTCAGAAGAGCACAGTGAGTCAGCCCTTAACCCCAGTGTGCTGAAATTGTCAAAACGTGTTTTTCAGCAGAAATAAACACGTTTTGGCAACTTTGGTCACCACCATGTAAGTTATATGGCATGAACAGCACAGTTTTCAAAACGTGTTTTTCAGCCCGAAATAAACGCGTTTTCTCAGCCCTTAAAATCGCAGTGTAACTGCCTGTCTCAGAAGAGCACAGTGAGTCAGCCCTTAACCCCAGTGTGCTGAAATTGTCAAAACGTGTTTTACAGCAGAAATAAACACGTTTTGGCAACTTTGGTCACCACCATGTAACTTATAGGGCAGGAACAGCACAGTTTTCAAAACGTGTTTTTCAGCCCGAAATAAACGCGTTTTCTCAGCCCTTAGAATCACAGTGTAACTGCCTGTCTCAGAAGAGCACACTGAGTCAGCCCTTAACCCCAGTGTGCTGAAATTGTCAAAACGTGTTTTACAGCAGAAATAAACACGTTTTGGCAACTTTGGTCAGCACCATGTAACTTATAGGGCAGGAACAGCACAGTTTTCAAAACGTGTTTTTCAGCCCGAAATAAACGCGTTTTCTCAGCCCTTAGAATCACAGTGTAACTGCCTGGCTCAGAAGAGCACACTGAGTCAGCCCTTAACCCCAGTGTGCTGAAATTGTCAAAACGTGTTTTTCAGCAGAAATAAACACGTTTTGGCAACTTTGGTCACCACCATGTAAGTTATAGGGCAGGAACAGCACAGTTTTCAAAACGTGTTTTTCAGCCCGAAATAAACGCGTTTTCTCAGCCCTTAGAATCACAGTGTAACTGCCTGGCTCAGAAGAGCAAACTGAGTCAGCCCTTAACCCCAGTGTGCTGAAATTGTCAAAACGTGTTTTTCAGCAGAAATAAACACGTTTTGGCAACTTTGGTCACCACCATGTAAGTTATATGGCAGGAACAGCACAGTTTTCAAAACGTGTTTTTCAGCCCGAAATAAACGCGTTTTCTCAGCCCTTAGAATCACAGTGTAACTGCCTGTCTCAGAAGAGCACAGTGAGTCAGCCCTTAACCCCAGTGTGCTGAAATTGTCAAAACGTGTTTTTCAGCAGAAATAAACACGTTTTGGCAACTTTGGTCACCACCAGGTAAGTTATATGGCAGGAACAGCACAGTTTTCAAAACGTGTTTTTCAGCCCGAAATAAACGCGTTTTCTCTGCCCTTAGAATCACAGTGTAACTGCCTGTCTCAGAAGAGCACAGTGAGTCAGCCCTTAACCCCAGTGTGCTGAAATTGTCAAAACGTGTTTTTCAGCAGAAATAAACACGTTTTGGCAACTTTGGTCACCACCATGTAAGTTATATGGCAGGAACAGCACAGTTTTCAAAACGTGTTTTTCAGCTCGAAATAAACGCGTTTTCTCAGCCCTTAGAATCACAGTGTAACTGCCTGGCTCAGAAGAGCACACTGAGTCAGCCCTTAACCCCAGTGTGCTGAAATTGTCAAAACGTGTTTTACAGCAGAAAGAAACACGTTTTGGCAACTTTGGTCACCACCATGTAAGTTATAGGGCAGGAACAGCACAGTTTTCAAAACGTGTTTTTCAGCCCGAAATAAACGCGTTTTCTCAGCCCTTAGAATCACAGTGTAACTGCCTGGCTCAGAAGAGCAAACTGAGTCAGCCCTTAACCCCAGTGTGCTGAAATTGTCAAAACGTGTTTTTCAGCAGAAATAAACACGTTTTGGCAACTTTGGTCACCACCATGTAAGTTATAGGGCAGGAACAGCACAGTTTTCAAAACGTGTTTTTCAGCCCGAAATAAACGCGTTTTCTCAGCCCTTAGAATCACAGTGTAACTGCCTGGCTCAGAAGAGCAAACTGAGTCAGCCCTTAACCCCAGTGTGCTGAAATTGTCAAAACGTGTTTTTCAGCAGAAATAAACACGTTTTGGCAACTTTGGTCACCACCATGTAAGTTATAGGGCAGGAACAGCACAGTTTTCAAAACGTGTTTTTCAGCCCGAAATAAACGCGTTTTCTCAGCCCTTAGAATCACAGTGTAAATGCCTGGCTCAGAAGAGCAAACTGAGTCAGCCCTTAACCCCAGTGTGCTGAAATTGTCAAAACGTGTTTTTCAGCAGAAATAAACACGTGTTGGCAACTTTGGTCACCACCATGTAAGTTATATTGCAGGAACAGCACAGTTTTCAAAACGTGTTTTTCAGCCCGAAATAAACGCGTTTTCTCAGCTCTTAGAATCGCAGTGTAACTGCCTGTCTCAGAAGAGCACACTGAGTCAGCCCTTAACCCCAGTGTGCTGAAATTGTCAAAACGTGTTTTACAGCAGAAATAAACACGTTTTGGCAACTTTGGTCAGCACCATGTAACTTATAGGGCAGGAACAGCACAGTTTTCAAAACCTGTTTTTCAGCCCGAAATAAAAGCGTTTTCTCAGCCCTTAGAATCACAGTGTAACTGCCTGGCTCAGAAGAGCACACTGAGTCAGCCCTTAACCCCAGTGTGCTGAAATTGTCAAAACGTGTTTTTCAGCAGAAATAAACACGTTTTGGCAACTTTGGTCACCACCATGTAAGTTATATGGCAGGAACAGCACAGTTTTCAAAACGTGTTTTTCAGCCCGAAATAAACGCGTTTTCTCAGCCCTTAGAATCACAGTGTTACTGCCTGTCTCAGAAGAGCACAGTGAGTCAGCCCTTAACCCCAGTGTGCTGAAATTGTCAAAACGTGTTTTTCAGCAGAAATAAACACGTTTTGGCAACTTTGGTCACCACCAGGTAAGTTATATGGCAGGAACAGCACAGTTTTCAAAACGTGTTTTTCAGCCCGAAATAAACGCGTTTTCTCAGCTCTTAGAATCGCAGTGTAACTGCCTGTCTCAGAAGAGCACACTGAGTCAGCCCTTAACCCCAGTGTGCTGAAATTGTCAAAACGTGTTTTACAGCAGAAATAAACACGTTTTGGCAACTTTGGTCAGCACCATGTAACTTATAGGGCAGGAACAGCACAGTTTTCAAAACGTGTTTTTCAGCCCGAAATAAACGCGTTTTCTCAGCCCTTAGAATCACAGTGTAACTGCCTGTCTCAGAAGAGCACAGTGAGTCAGCCCTTAACCCCAGTGTGCTGAAATTGTCAAAACGTGTTTTTCAGCAGAAATAAACACGTTTTGGCAACTTTGGTCACCACCATGTAAGTTATATGGCAGGAACAGCACAGTTTTCAAAACGTGTTTTTCAGCCCGAAATAAACGCGTTTTCTCAGCTCTTAGAATCGCAGTGTAACTGCCTGTCTCAGAAGAGCACAGTGAGTCAGCCCTTAACCCCAGTGTGCTGAAATTGTCAAAACGTGTTTTACAGCAGAAATAAACACGTTTTGGCAACTTTGGTCACCACCATGTAAGTTATAGGGCATGAACAGCACAGTTTTCAAAACGTGTTTTTCAGCCCGAAATAAACGCGTTTTCTCAGCTCTTAGAATCGCAGTGTAACTGCCTGTCTCAGAAGAGCACAGTGAGTCAGCCCTTAACCCCAGTGTGCTGAAATTGTCAAAACGTGTTTTACAGCAGAAATAAACACGTTTTGGCAACTTTGGTCACCACCATGTAACTTATAGGGCAGGAACAGCACAGTTTTCAAAACGTGTTTTTCAGCCCGAAATAAACGCGTTTTCTCAGCCCTTAGAATCACAGTGTAACTGCCTGTCTCAGAAGAGCACACTGAGTCAGCCCTTAACCCCAGTGTGCTGAAATTGTCAAAACGTGTTTTACAGCAGAAATAAACACGTTTTGGCAACTTTGGTCAGCACCATGTAACTTATAGGGCAGGAACAGCACAGTTTTCAAAACGTGTTTTTCAGCCCGAAATAAACGCGTTTTCTCAGCCCTTAGAATCACAGTGTAACTGCCTGGCTCAGAAGAGCACACTGAGTCAGCCCTTAACCCCAGTGTGCTGAAATTGTCAAAACGTGTTTTTCAGCAGAAATAAACACGTTTTGGCAACTTTGGTCACCACCATGTAAGTTATAGGGCAGGAACAGCACAGTTTTCAAAACGTGTTTTTCAGCCCGAAATAAACGCGTTTTCTCAGCTCTTAGAATCGCAGTGTAACTGCCTGTCTCAGAAGAGCACACTGAGTCAGCCCTTAACCCCAGTGTGCTGAAATTGTCAAAACGTGTTTTTCAGCAGAAATAAACACGTTTTGGCAACTTTGGTCACCACCATGTAAGTTATAGGGCAGGAACAGCACAGTTTTCAAAACGTGTTTTTCAGCCCGAAATAAACGCGTTTTCTCAGCTCTTAGAATCACAGTGTAACTGCCTGTCTCAGAAGAGCACAGTGAGTCAGCCCTTAACCCCAGTGTGCTGAAATTGTCAAAACGTGTTTTACAGCAGAAATAAACACGTTTTGGCAACTTTGGTCAGCACCATGTAACTTATAGGGCAGGAACAGCACAGTTTTCAAAACGTGTTTTTCAGCCCGAAATAAACGCGTTTTCTCAGCCCTTAGAATCACAGTGTAACTGCCTGGCTCAGAAGAGCACACTGAGTCAGCCCTTAACCCCAGTGTGCTGAAATTGTCAAAACGTGTTTTTCAGCAGAAATAAACACGTTTTGGCAACTTTGGTCACCACCATGTAAGTTATAGGGCAGGAACAGCACAGTTTTCAAAACGTGTTTTTCAGCCCGAAATAAACGCGTTTTCTCAGCTCTTAGAATCGCAGTGTAACTGCCTGTCTCAGAAGAGCACACTGAGTCAGCCCTTAACCCCAGTGTGCTGAAATTGTCAAAACGTGTTTTTCAGCAGAAATAAACACGTTTTGGCAACTTTGGTCACCACCATGTAAGTTATAGGGCAGGAACAGCACAGTTTTCAAAACGTGTTTTTCAGCCCGAAATAAACGCGTTTTCTCAGCTCTTAGAATCACAGTGTAACTGCCTGTCTCAGAAGAGCACAGTGAGTCAGCCCTTAACCCCAGTGTGCTGAAATTGTCAAAACGTGTTTTACAGCAGAAATAAACACGTTTTGGCAACTTTGGTCAGCACCATGTAACTTATAGGGCAGGAACAGCACAGTTTTCAAAACGTGTTTTTCAGCCCGAAATAAACGCGTTTTCTCAGCCCTTAGAATCACAGTGTAACTGCCTGGCTCAGAAGAGCACACTGAGTCAGCCCTTAACCCCAGTGTGCTGAAATTGTCAAAACGTGTTTTTCAGCAGAAATAAACACGTTTTGGCAACTTTGGTCACCACCATGTAAGTTATAGGGCAGGAACAGCACAGTTTTCAAAACGTGTTTTTCAGCCCGAAATAAACGCGTTTTCTCAGCCCTTAGAATCACAGTGTAACTGCCTGGCTCAGAAGAGCAAACTGAGTCAGCCCTTAACCCCAGTGTGCTGAAATTGTCAAAACGTGTTTTTCAGCAGAAATAAACACGTTTTGGCAACTTTGGTCACCACCATGTAAGTTATATGGCAGGAACAGCACAGTTTTCAAAACGTGTTTTTCAGCCCGAAATAAACGCGTTTTCTCAGCTCTTAGAATCGCAGTGTAACTGCCTGTCTCAGAAGAGCACACTGAGTCAGCCCTTAACCCCAGTGTGCTGAAATTGTCTAAACGTGTTTTACAGCAGAAATAAACACGTTTTGGCAACTTTGGTCAGCACCATGTAACTTATAGGGCAGGAACAGCACAGTTTTCAAAACGTGTTTTTCAGCCCGAAATAAACGCGTTTTCTCAGCCCTTAGAATCACAGTGTAACTGCCTGGCTCAGAAGAGCACACTGAGTCAGCCCTTAACCCCAGTGTGCTGAAATTGTCAAAACGTGTTTTTCAGCAGAAATAAACACGTTTTGGCAACTTTGGTCACCACCATGTAAGTTATATGGCAGGAACAGCACAGTTTTCAAAACGTGTTTTTCAGCCCGAAATAAACGCGTTTTCTCAGCCCTTAGAATCACAGTGTAACTGCCTGTCTCAGAAGAGCACAGTGAGTCAGCCCTTAACCCCAGTGTGCTGAAATTGTCAAAACGTGTTTTTCAGCAGAAATAAACACGTTTTGGCAACTTTGGTCACCACCAGGTAAGTTATATGGCAGGAACAGCACAGTTTTCAAAACGTGTTTTTCAGCACGAAATAAACGCGTTTTCTCTGCCCTTAGAATCACAGTGTAACTGCCTGTCTCAGAAGAGCACAGTGAGTCAGCCCTTAACCCCAGTGTGCTGAAATTGTCAAAACGTGTTTTTCAGCAGAAATAAACACGTTTTGGCAACTTTGGTCACCACCAGGTAAGTTATATGGCAGGAACAGCACAGTTTTCAAAACGTGTTTTTCAGCCCGAAATAAACGCGTTTTCTCAGCTCTTAGAATCGCAGTGTAACTGCCTGTCTCAGAAGAGCACACTGAGTCAGCCCTTAACCCCAGTGTGCTGAAATTGTCAAAACGTGTTTTACAGCAGAAATAAACACGTTTTGGCAACTTTGGTCAGCACCATGTAACTTATAGGGCAGGAACAGCACAGTTTTCAAAACGTGTTTTTCAGCCCGAAATAAACGCGTTTTCTCAGCCCTTAGAATCACAGTGTAACTGCCTGTCTCAGAAGAGCACAGTGAGTCAGCCCTTAACCCCAGTGTGCTGAAATTGTCAAAACGTGTTTTTCAGCAGAAATAAACACGTTTTGGCAACTTTGGTCACCACCATGTAAGTTATATGGCAGGAACAGCACAGTTTTCAAAACGTGTTTTTCAGCCCGAAATAAACGCGTTTTCTCAGCTCTTAGAATCGCAGTGTAACTGCCTGTCTCAGAAGAGCACAGTGAGTCAGCCCTTAACCCCAGTGTGCTGAAATTGTCAAAACGTGTTTTACAGCAGAAATAAACACGTTTTGGCAACTTTGGTCACCACCATGTAAGTTATAGGGCATAAACAGCACAGTTTTCAAAACGTGTTTTTCAGCCCGAAATAAACGCGTTTTCTCAGCCCTTAGAATCACAGTGTAACTGCCTGGCTCAGAAGAGCAAACTGAATCAGCCCTTAACCCCAGTGTGCTGAAATTGTCAAAACGTGTTTTTCAGCAGAAATAAACACGTTTTGGCAACTTTGGTCACCACCATGTAAGTTATAGGGCAGGAACAGCACAGTTTTCAAAACGTGTTTTTCAGCCCGAAATAAACGCGTTTTCTCAGCTCTTAGAATCGCAGTGTAACTGCCTGTCTCAGAAGAGCACACTGAGTCAGCCCTTAACCCCAGTGTGCTGAAATTGTCAAAACGTGTTTTTCAGCAGAAATAAACACGTTTTGGCAACTTTGGTCACCACCATGTAAGTTATAGGGCAGGAACAGCACAGTTTTCAAAACGTGTTTTTCAGCCCGAAATAAACGCGTTTTCTCAGCTCTTAGAAACGCAGTGTAACTGCCTGTCTCAGAAGAGCACACTGAGTCAGCCCTTAACCCCAGTGTGCTGAAATTGTCAAAACGTGTTTTTCAGCAGAAATAAACACATTTTGGCAACTTTGGTCACCACCATGTAAGTTATAGGGCAGGAACAGCACAGTTTTCAAAACGTGTTTTTCAGCCCGAAATAAACGCGTTTTCTCAGCCCTTAGAATCACAGTGTAACTGCCTGTCTCAGAAGAGCAAACTGAGTCAGCCCTTAACCCCAGTGTGCTGAAATTGTCAAAACGTGTTTTACAGCAGAAATAAACACGTTTTGGCAACTTTGGTCACCACCATGTAAGTTATAGGGCAGGAACAGCACAGTTTTCAAAACGTGTTTTTCAGCCCGAAATAAACGCGTTTTCTCAGCCCTTAGAATCACAGTGTAACTGCCTGGCTCAGAAGAGCAAACTGAGTCAGCCCTTAACCCCAGTGTGCTGAAATTGTCAAAACGTGTTTTACAGCAGAAATAAACACGTTTTGGCAACTTTGGTCACCACCATGTAAGTTATAGGGCAGGAACAGCACAGTTTTCAAAACGTGTTTTTCAGCCCGAAATAAACGCGTTTTCTCAGCCCTTAGAATCACAGTGTAACTGCCTGGCTCAGAAGAGCAAACTGAGTCAGCCCTTAACCCCAGTGTGCTGAAATTGTCAAAACGTGTTTTTCAGCAGAAATAAACACGTTTTGGCAACTTTGGTCACCACCATGTAAGTTATAGGGCAGGAACAGCACAGTTTTCAAAACGTGTTTTTCAGCCCGAAATAAACGCGTTTTCTCAGCCCTTAGAATCACAGTGTAACTGCCTGTCTCAGAAGAGCACAGTGAGTCAGCCCTTAACCCCAGTGTGCTGAAATTGTCAAAACGTGTTTTTCAGCAGAAATAAACACGTTTTGGCAACTTTGGTCACCACCATGTAAGTTATAGGGCAGGAACAGCACAGTTTTCAAAACGTGTTTTTCAGCCCGAAATAAACGCGTTTTCTCAGCCCTTAGAATCACAGTGTAACTGCCTGGCTCAGAAGAGCAAACTGAGTCAGCCCTTAACCCCAGTGTGCTGAAATTGTCAAAACGTGTTTTTCAGCAGAAATAAACACGTTTTGGCAACTTTGGTCACCACCATGTAAGTTATATGGCAGGAACAGCACAGTTTTCAAAACGTGTTTTTCAGCCCGAAATAAACGCGTTTTCTCAGCTCTTAGAATCGCAGTGTAACTGCCTGTCTCAGAAGAGCACACTGAGTCAGCCCTTAACCCCAGTGTGCTGAAATTGTCTAAACGTGTTTTACAGCAGAAATAAACACGTTTTGGCAACTTTGGTCAGCACCATGTAACTTATAGGGCAGGAACAGCACAGTTTTCAAAACGTGTTTTTCAGCCCGAAATAAACGCGTTTTCTCAGCCCTTAGAATCACAGTGTAACTGCCTGGCTCAGAAGAGCACACTGAGTCAGCCCTTAACCCCAGTGTGCTGAAATTGTCAAAACGTGTTTTTCAGCAGAAATAAACACGTTTTGGCAACTTTGGTCACCACCATGTAAGTTATATGGCAGGAACAGCACAGTTTTCAAAACGTGTTTTTCAGCCCGAAATAAACGCGTTTTCTCAGCCCTTAGAATCACAGTGTAACTGCCTGTCTCAGAAGAGCACAGTGAGTCAGCCCTTAACCCCAGTGTGCTGAAATTGTCAAAACGTGTTTTTCAGCAGAAATAAACACGTTTTGGCAACTTTGGTCACCACCAGGTAAGTTATATGGCAGGAACAGCACAGTTTTCAAAACGTGTTTTTCAGCACGAAATAAACGCGTTTTCTCTGCCCTTAGAATCACAGTGTAACTGCCTGTCTCAGAAGAGCACAGTGAGTCAGCCCTTAACCCCAGTGTGCTGAAATTGTCAAAACGTGTTTTTCAGCAGAAATAAACACGTTTTGGCAACTTTGGTCACCACCAGGTAAGTTATATGGCAGGAACAGCACAGTTTTCAAAACGTGTTTTTCAGCCCGAAATAAACGCGTTTTCTCAGCTCTTAGAATCGCAGTGTAACTGCCTGTCTCAGAAGAGCACACTGAGTCAGCCCTTAACCCCAGTGTGCTGAAATTGTCAAAACGTGTTTTACAGCAGAAATAAACACGTTTTGGCAACTTTGGTCAGCACCATGTAACTTATAGGGCAGGAACAGCACAGTTTTCAAAACGTGTTTTTCAGCCCGAAATAAACGCGTTTTCTCAGCCCTTAGAATCACAGTGTAACTGCCTGTCTCAGAAGAGCACAGTGAGTCAGCCCTTAACCCCAGTGTGCTGAAATTGTCAAAACGTGTTTTTCAGCAGAAATAAACACGTTTTGGCAACTTTGGTCACCACCATGTAAGTTATATGGCAGGAACAGCACAGTTTTCAAAACGTGTTTTTCAGCCCGAAATAAACGCGTTTTCTCAGCTCTTAGAATCGCAGTGTAACTGCCTGTCTCAGAAGAGCACAGTGAGTCAGCCCTTAACCCCAGTGTGCTGAAATTGTCAAAACGTGTTTTACAGCAGAAATAAACACGTTTTGGCAACTTTGGTCACCACCATGTAAGTTATAGGGCATAAACAGCACAGTTTTCAAAACGTGTTTTTCAGCCCGAAATAAACGCGTTTTCTCAGCCCTTAGAATCACAGTGTAACTGCCTGGCTCAGAAGAGCAAACTGAATCAGCCCTTAACCCCAGTGTGCTGAAATTGTCAAAACGTGTTTTTCAGCAGAAATAAACACGTTTTGGCAACTTTGGTCACCACCATGTAAGTTATAGGGCAGGAACAGCACAGTTTTCAAAACGTGTTTTTCAGCCCGAAATAAACGCGTTTTCTCAGCTCTTAGAATCGCAGTGTAACTGCCTGTCTCAGAAGAGCACACTGAGTCAGCCCTTAACCCCAGTGTGCTGAAATTGTCAAAACGTGTTTTTCAGCAGAAATAAACACGTTTTGGCAACTTTGGTCACCACCATGTAAGTTATAGGGCAGGAACAGCACAGTTTTCAAAACGTGTTTTTCAGCCCGAAATAAACGCGTTTTCTCAGCTCTTAGAAACGCAGTGTAACTGCCTGTCTCAGAAGAGCACACTGAGTCAGCCCTTAACCCCAGTGTGCTGAAATTGTCAAAACGTGTTTTTCAGCAGAAATAAACACGTTTTGGCAACTTTGGTCACCACCATGTAAGTTATAGGGCAGGAACAGCACAGTTTTCAAAACGTGTTTTTCAGCCCGAAATAAACGCGTTTTCTCAGCCCTTAGAATCACAGTGTAACTGCCTGTCTCAGAAGAGCAAACTGAGTCAGCCCTTAACCCCAGTGTGCTGAAATTGTCAAAACGTGTTTTACAGCAGAAATAAACACGTTTTGGCAACTTTGGTCACCACCATGTAAGTTATAGGGCAGGAACAGCACAGTTTTCAAAACGTGTTTTTCAGCCCGAAATAAACGCGTTTTCTCAGCCCTTAGAATCACAGTGTAACTGCCTGGCTCAGAAGAGCAAACTGAGTCAGCCCTTAACCCCAGTGTGCTGAAATTGTCAAAACGTGTTTTACAGCAGAAATAAACACGTTTTGGCAACTTTGGTCACCACCATGTAAGTTATAGGGCAGGAACAGCACAGTTTTCAAAACGTGTTTTTCAGCCCGAAATAAACGCGTTTTCTCAGCCCTTAGAATCACAGTGTAACTGCCTGGCTCAGAAGAGCAAACTGAGTCAGCCCTTAACCCCAGTGTGCTGAAATTGTCAAAACGTGTTTTTCAGCAGAAATAAACACGTTTTGGCAACTTTGGTCACCACCATGTAAGTTATAGGGCAGGAACAGCACAGTTTTCAAAACGTGTTTTTCAGCCCGAAATAAACGCGTTTTCTCAGCCCTTAGAATCACAGTGTAACTGCCTGTCTCAGAAGAGCACAGTGAGTCAGCCCTTAACCCCAGTGTGCTGAAATTGTCAAAACGTGTTTTTCAGCAGAAATAAACACGTTTTGGCAACTTTGGTCACCACCATGTAAGTTATATGGCAGGAACAGCACAGTTTTCAAAACGTGTTTTTCAGCCCGAAATAAACGCGTTTTCTCAGCCCTTAGAATCACAGTGTAACTGCCTGGCTCAGAAGAGCACACTGAGTCAGCCCTTAACCCCAGTGTGCTGAAATTGTCAAAACGTGTTTTTCAGCAGAAATAAACACGTTTTGGCAACTTTGGTCACCACCATGTAAGTTATAGGGCAGGAACAGCACAGTTTTCAAAACGTGTTTTTCAGCCCGAAATAAACGCGTTTTCTCAGCTCTTAGAATCGCAGTGTAACTGCCTGTCTCAGAAGAGCACACTGAGTCAGCCCTTAACCCCAGTGTGCTGAAATTGTCAAAACGTGTTTTTCAGCAGAAATAAACACGTTTTGGCAACTTTGGTCACCACCATGTAAGTTATAGGGCAGGAACAGCACAGTTTTCAAAACGTGTTTTTCAGCCCGAAATAAACGCGTTTTCTCAGCTCTTAGAATCGCAGTGTAACTGCCTGTCTCAGAAGAGCACACTGAGTCAGCCCTTAACCCCAGTGTGCTGAAATTGTCAAAACGTGTTTTACAGCAGAAATAAACACGTTTTGGCAACTTTGGTCACCACCATGTAAGTTATAGGGCATAAACAGCACAGTTTTCAAAACGTGTTTTTCAGCCCGAAATAAACGCGTTTTCTCAGCCCTTAGAATCACAGTGTAACTGCCTGGCTCAGAAGAGCAAACTGAGTCAGCCCTTAACCCCAGTGTGCTGAAATTGTCAAAACGTGTTTTACAGCAGAAATAAACACGTTTTGGCAACTTTGGTCACCACCATGTAAGTTATATGGCATGAACAGCACAGTTTTCAAAACGTGTTTTTCAGCCCGAAATAAACGCGTTTTCTCAGCTCTTAGAATCGCAGTGTAACTGCCTGTCTCAGAAGAGCACAGTGAGTCAGCCCTTAACCCCAGTGTGCTGAAATTGTCAAAACGTGTTTTACAGCAGAAATAAACACGTTTTGGCAACTTTGTTCAGCACCATGTAACTTATAGGGCAGGAACAGCACAGTTTTCAAAACGTGTTTTTCAGCCCGAAATAAACGCGTTTTCTCAGCCCTTAGAATCACAGTGTAACTGCCTGGCTCAGAAGAGCACACTGAGTCAGCCCTTAACCCCAGTGTGCTGAAATTGTCAAAACGTGTTTTTCAGCAGAAATAAACACGTTTTGGCAACTTTGGTCACCACCATGTAAGTTATAGGGCAGGAACAGCACAGTTTTCAAAACGTGTTTTTCAGCCCGAAATAAACGCGTTTTCTCAGCCCTTAGAATCACAGTGTAACTGCCTGGCTCAGAAGAGCATACTGAGTCAGCCCTTAACCCCAGTGTGCTGAAATTGTCAAAACGTGTTTTTCAGCAGAAATAAACACGTTTTGGCAACTTTGGTCACCACCATGTAAGTTATAGGGCAGGAACAGCACAGTTTTCAAAACGTGTTTTTCAGCCCGAAATAAACGCGTTTTCTCAGCCCTTAGAATCACAGTGTAACTGCCTGGCTCAGAAGAGCACACTGAGTCAGCCCTTAACCCCAGTGTGCTGAAATTGTCTAAACGTGTTTTACAGCAGAAATAAACACGTTTTGGCAACTTTGGTCACCACCATGTAAGTTATAGGGCAGGAACAGCACAGTTTTCAAAACGTGTTTTTCAGCCCGAAATAAACGCGTTTTCTCAGCCCTTAGAATCACAGTGTAAATGCCTGGCTCAGAAGAGCAAACTGAGTCAGCCCTTAACCCCAGTGTGCTGAAATTGTCAAAACGTGTTTTTCAGCAGAAATAAACACGTTTTGGCAACTTTGGTCACCACCATGTAAGTTATATGGCAGGAACAGCACAGTTTTCAAAACGTGTTTTTCAGCCCGAAATAAACGCGTTTTCTCAGCTCTTAGAATCGCAGTGTAACTGCCTGTCTCAGAAGAGCACACTGAGTCAGCCCTTAACCCCAGTGTGCTGAAATTGTCAAAACGTGTTTTACAGCAGAAATAAACACGTTTTGGCAACTTTGGTCAGCACCATGTAACTTATAGGGCAGGAACAGCACAGTTTTCAAAACGTGTTTTTCAGCCCGAAATAAACGCGTTTTCTCAGCCCTTAGAATCACAGTGTAACTGCCTGGCTCAGAAGAGCACACTGAGTCAGCCCTTAACCCCAGTGTGCTGAAATTGTCAAAACGTGTTTTTCAGCAGAAATAAACACGTTTTGGCAACTTTGGTCACCACCATGTAAGTTATATGGCAGGAACAGCACAGTTTTCAAAACGTGTTTTTCAGCCCGAAATAAACGCGTTTTCTCAGCCCTTAGAATCACAGTGTAACTGCCTGTCTCAGAAGAGCACAGTGAGTCAGCCCTTAACCCCAGTGTGCTGAAATTGTCAAAACGTGTTTTTCAGCAGAAATAAACACGTTTTGGCAACTTTGGTCACCACCAGGTAAGTTATATGGCAGGAACAGCACAGTTTTCAAAACGTGTTTTTCAGCACGAAATAAACGCGTTTTCTCTGCCCTTAGAATCACAGTGTAACTGCCTGTCTCAGAAGAGCACAGTGAGTCAGCCCTTAACCCCAGTGTGCTGAAATTGTCAAAACGTGTTTTACAGCAGAAATAAACACGTTTTGGCAACTTTGGTCAGCACCATGTAACTTATAGGGCAGGAACAGCACAGTTTTCAAAACGTGTTTTTCAGCCCGAAATAAACGCGTTTTCTCAGCCCTTAGAATCACAGTGTAACTGCCTGTCTCAGAAGAGCACAGTGAGTCAGCCCTTAACCCCAGTGTGCTGAAATTGTCAAAACGTGTTTTTCAGCAGAAATAAACACGTTTTGGCAAATTTGGTCACCACCATGTAAGTTATATGGCAGAAACAGCACAGTTTTCAAAACGTGTTTTTCAGCCCGAAATAAACGCGTTTTCTCAGCTCTTAGAATCGCAGTGTAACTGCCTGTCTCAGAAGAGCACAGTGAGTCAGCCCTTAACCCCAGTGTGCTGAAATTGTCAAAACGTGTTTTACAGCAGAAATAAACACGTTTTGGCAACTTTGGTCACCACCATGTAAGTTATAGGGCAGGAACAGCACAGTTTTCAAAACGTGTTTTTCAGCCCGAAATAAACGCGTTTTCTCAGCTCTTAGAATCGCAGTGTAACTGCCTGTCTCAGAAGAGCACACTGAGTCAGCCCTTAACCCCAGTGTGCTGAAATTGTCAAAACGTGTTTTTCAGCAGAAATAAACACGTTTTGGCAACTTTGGTCACCACCATGTAAGTTATAGGGCAGGAACAGCACAGTTTTCAAAACGTGTTTTTCAGCCCGAAATAAACGCGTTTTCTCAGCTCTTAGAAACGCAGTGTAACTGCCTGTCTCAGAAGAGCACACTGAGTCAGCCCTTAACCCCAGTGTGCTGAAATTGTCAAAACGTGTTTTTCAGCAGAAATAAACACGTTTTGGCAACTTTGGTCACCACCATGTAAGTTATAGGGCAGGAACAGCACAGTTTTCAAAATGTGTTTTTCAGCCCGAAATAAACGCGTTTTCTCAGCCCTTAGAATCACAGTGTAACTGCCTGGCTCAGAAGAGCAAACTGAGTCAGCCCTTAACCCCAGTGTGCTGAAATTGTCAAAACGTGTTTTACAGCAGAAATAAACACGTTTTGGCAACTTTGGTCACCACCATGTAAGTTATAGGGCAGGAACAGCACAGTTTTCAAAACGTGTTTTTCAGCCCGAAATAAACGCGTTTTCTCAGCCCTTAGAATCACAGTGTAACTGCCTGGCTCAGAAGAGCACACTGAGTCAGCCCTTAACCCCAGTGTGCTGAAATTGTCAAAACGTGTTTTTCAGCAGAAATAAACACGTTTTGGCAACTTTGGTCACCACCATGTAAGTTATAGGGCAGGAACAGCACAGTTTTCAAAACGTGTTTTTCAGCCCGAAATAAACGCGTTTTCTCAGCCCTTAGAATCACAGTGTAAATGCCTGGCTCAGAAGAGCAAACTGAGTCAGCCCTTAACCCCAGTGTGCTGAAATTGTCAAAACGTGTTTTTCAGCAGAAATAAACACGTTTTGGCAACTTTGGTCACCACCATGTAAGTTATAGGGCAGGAACAGCACAGTTTTCAAAACGTGTTTTTCAGCCCGAAATAAACGCGTTTTCTCAGCCCTTAGAATCACAGTGTAACTGCCTGTCTCAGAAGAGCACAGTGAGTCAGCCCTTAACCCCAGTGTGCTGAAATTGTCAAAACGTGTTTTTCAGCAGAAATAAACACGTTTTGGCAACTTTGGTCACCACCATGTAAGTTATATGGCAGGAACAGCACAGTTTTCAAAACGTGTTTTTCAGCCCGAAATAAACGCGTTTTCTCAGCTCTTAGAATCGCAGTGTAACTGCCTGTCTCAGAAGAGCACAGTGAGTCAGCCCTTAACCCCAGTGTGCTGAAATTGTCAAAACGTGTTTTACAGCAGAAATAAACACGTTTTGGCAACTTTGGTCACCACCATGTAAGTTATATGGCATGAACAGCACAGTTTTCAAAACGTGTTTTTCAGCCCGAAATAAACGCGTTTTCTCAGCTCTTAGAATCGCAGTGTAACTGCCTGTCTCAGAAGAGCACAGTGAGTCAGCCCTTAACCCCAGTGTGCTGAAATTGTCAAAACTTGTTTTACAGCAGAAATAAACACGTTTTGGCAACTTTGGTCACCACCATGTAACTTATAGGGCAGGAACAGCACAGTTTTCAAAACGTGTTTTTCAGCCCGAAATAAACGCGTTTTCTCAGCCCTTAGAATCACAGTGTAACTGCCTGGCTCAGAAGAGCACACTGAGTCAGCCCTTAACCCCAGTGTGCTGAAATTGTCAAAACGTGTTTTTCAGCAGAAATAAACACGTTTTGGCAACTTTGGTCACCACCATGTAAGTTATAGGGCAGGAACAGCACAGTTTTCAAAACGTGTTTTTCAGCCCGAAATAAACGCGTTTTCTCAGCTCTTAGAATCGCAGTGTAACTGCCTGTCTCAGAAGAGCACACTGAGTCAGCCCTTAACCCCAGTGTGCTGAAATTGTCAAAACGTGTTTTTCAGCAGAAATAAACACGTTTTGGCAACTTTGGTCACCACCATGTAAGTTATAGGGCAGGAACAGCACAGTTTTCAAAACGTGTTTTTCAGCCCGAAATAAACGCGTTTTCTCAGCCCTTAGAATCACAGTGTAACTGCCTGGCTCAGAAGAGCAAACTGAGTCAGCCCTTAACCCCAGTGTGCTGAAATTGTCAAAACGTGTTTTACAGCAGAAATAAACACGTTTTGGCAACTTTGGTCACCACCATGTAAGTTATATGGCATGAACAGCACAGTTTTCAAAACGTGTTTTTCAGCCCGAAATAAACGCGTTTTCTCAGCTCTTAGAATCGCAGTGTAACTGCCTGTCTCAGAAGAGCACAGTGAGTCAGCCCTTAACCCCAGTGTGCTGAAATTGTCAAAACGTGTTTTACAGCAGAAATAAACACGTTTTGGCAACTTTGTTCAGCACCATGTAACTTATAGGGCAGGAACAGCACAGTTTTCAAAACGTGTTTTTCAGCCCGAAATAAACGCGTTTTCTCAGCCCTTAGAATCACAGTGTAACTGCCTGGCTCAGAAGAGCACACTGAGTCAGCCCTTAACCCCAGTGTGCTGAAATTGTCAAAACGTGTTTTTCAGCAGAAATAAACACGTTTTGGCAACTTTGGTCACCACCATGTAAGTTATATGGCAGGAACAGCACAGTTTTCAAAACGTGTTTTTCAGCCCGAAATAAACGCGTTTTCTCAGCCCTTAGAATCACAGTGTAACTGCCTGTCTCAGAAGAGCACAGTGAGTCAGCCCTTAACCCCAGTGTGCTGAAATTGTCAAAACGTGTTTTTCAGCAGAAATAAACACGTTTTGGCAACTTTGGTCACCACCAGGTAAGTTATATGGCAGGAACAGCACAGTTTTCAAAACGTGTTTTTCAGCACGAAATAAACGCGTTTTCTCTGCCCTTAGAATCACAGTGTAACTGCCTGTCTCAGAAGAGCACAGTGAGTCAGCCCTTAACCCCAGTGTGCTGAAATTGTCAAAACGTGTTTTACAGCAGAAATAAACACGTTTTGGCAACTTTGGTCAGCACCATGTAACTTATAGGGCAGGAACAGCACAGTTTTCAAAACGTGTTTTTCAGCCCGAAATAAACGCGTTTTCTCAGCCCTTAGAATCACAGTGTAACTGCCTGTCTCAGAAGAGCACAGTGAGTCAGCCCTTAACCCCAGTGTGCTGAAATTGTCAAAACGTGTTTTTCAGCAGAAATAAACACGTTTTGGCAAATTTGGTCACCACCATGTAAGTTATATGGCAGGAACAGCACAGTTTTCAAAACGTGTTTTTCAGCCCGAAATAAACGCGTTTTCTCAGCTCTTAGAATCGCAGTGTAACTGCCTGTCTCAGAAGAGCACAGTGAGTCAGCCCTTAACCCCAGTGTGCTGAAATTGTCAAAACGTGTTTTACAGCAGAAATAAACACGTTTTGGCAACTTTGGTCACCACCATGTAAGTTATAGGGCATAAACAGCACAGTTTTCAAAACGTGTTTTTCAGCCCGAAATAAACGCGTTTTCTCAGCCCTTAGAATCACAGTGTAACTGCCTGGCTCAGAAGACCAAACTGAATCAGCCCTTAACCCCAGTGTGCTGAAATTGTCAAAACGTGTTTTTCAGCAGAAATAAACACGTTTTGGCAACTTTGGTCACCACCATGTAAGTTATAGGGCAGGAACAGCACAGTTTTCAAAACGTGTTTTTCAGCCCGAAATAAACGCGTTTTCTCAGCTCTTAGAATCGCAGTGTAACTGTCTGTCTCAGAAGAGCACACTGAGTCAGCCCTTAACCCCAGTGTGCTGAAATTGTCAAAACGTTTTTTCAGCAGAAATAAACACGTTTTGGCAACTTTGGTCACCACCATGTAAGTTATAGGGCAGGAACAGCACAGTTTTCAAAACGTGTTTTTCAGCCCGAAATAAACGCGTTTTCTCAGCCCTTAGAATCACAGTGTAACTGCCTGTCTCAGAAGAGCAAACTGAGTCAGCCCTTAACCCCAGTGTGCTGAAATTGTCAAAACGTGTTTTACAGCAGAAATAAACACGTTTTGGCAACTTTGGTCACCACCATGTAAGTTATAGGGCAGGAACAGCACAGTTTTCAAAACGTGTTTTTCAGCCCGAAATAAACGCGTTTTCTCAGCCCTTAGAATCACAGTGTAACTGCCTGGCTCAGAAGAGCAAACTGAGTCAGCCCTTAACCCCAGTGTGCTGAAATTGTCAAAACGTGTTTTACAGCAGAAATAAACACGTTTTGGCAACTTTGGTCACCACCATGTAAGTTATAGGGCAGGAACAGCACAGTTTTCAAAACGTGTTTTTCAGCCCGAAATAAACGCGTTTTCTCAGCCCTTAGAATCACAGTGTAACTGCCTGGCTCAGAAGAGCACACTGAGTCAGCCCTTAACCCCAGTGTGCTGAAATTGTCAAAACGTGTTTTACAGCAGAAATAAACACGTTTTGGCAACTTTGGTCACCACCATGTAAGTTATAGGGCAGGAACAGCACAGTTTTCAAAACGTGTTTTTCAGCCCGAAATAAACGCGTTTTCTCAGCCCTTAGAATCACAGTGTAACTGCCTGGCTCAGAAGAGCAAACTGAGTCAGCCCTTAACCCCAGTGTGCTGAAATTGTCAAAACGTGTTTTTCAGCAGAAATAAACACGTTTTGGCAACTTTGGTCACCACCATGTAAGTTATAGGGCAGGAACAGCACAGTTTTCAAAACGTGTTTTTCAGCCCGAAATAAACGCGTTTTCTTAGCCCTTAGAATCACAGTGTAACTGCCTGGCTCAGAAGAGCACACTGAGTCAGCCCTTAACCCCAGTGTGCTGAAATTGTCTAAACGTGTTTTACAGCAGAAATAAACACGTTTTGGCAACTTTGGTCACCACCATGTAAGTTATAGGGCAGGAACAGCACAGTTTTCAAAACGTGTTTTTCAGCCCGAAATAAACGCGTTTTCTCAGCCCTTAGAATCACAGTGTAAATGCCTGGCTCAGAAGAGCAAACTGAGTCAGCCCTTAACCCCAGTGTGCTGAAATTGTCAAAACGTGTTTTTCAGCAGAAATAAACACGTTTTGGCAACTTTGGTCACCACCATGTAAGTTATATGGCAGGAACAGCACAGTTTTCAAAACGTGTTTTTCAGCCCGAAATAAACGCGTTTTCTCAGCTCTTAGAATCGCAGTGTAACTGCCTGTCTCAGAAGAGCACACTGAGTCAGCCCTTAACCCCAGTGTGCTGAAATTGTCAAAACGTGTTTTACAGCAGAAATAAACACGTTTTGGCAACTTTGGTCAGCACCATGTAACTTATAGGGCAGGAACAGCACAGTTTTCAAAACGTGTTTTTCAGCCCGAAATAAACGCGTTTTCTCAGCCCTTAGAATCACAGTGTAACTGCCTGGCTCAGAAGAGCACACTGAGTCAGCCCTTAACCCCAGTGTGCTGAAATTGTCAAAACGTGTTTTTCAGCAGAAATAAACACGTTTTGGCAACTTTGGTCACCACCATGTAAGTTATATGGCAGGAACAGCACAGTTTTCAAAACGTGTTTTTCAGCCCGAAATAAACGCGTTTTCTCAGCCCTTAGAATCACAGTGTAACTGCCTGTCTCAGAAGAGCACAGTGAGTCAGCCCTTAACCCCAGTGTGCTGAAATTGTCAAAACGTGTTTTTCAGCAGAAATAAACACGTTTTGGCAACTTTGGTCACCACCAGGTAAGTTATATGGCAGGAACAGCACAGTTTTCAAAACGTGTTTTTCAGCACGAAATAAACGCGTTTTCTCTGCCCTTAGAATCACAGTGTAACTGCCTGTCTCAGAAGAGCACAGTGAGTCAGCCCTTAACCCCAGTGTGCTGAAATTGTCAAAACGTGTTTTTCAGCAGAAATAAACACGTTTTGGCAACTTTGGTCACCACCAGGTAAGTTATATGGCAGGAACAGCACAGTTTTCAAAACGTGTTTTTCAGCCCGAAATAAACGCGTTTTCTCAGCTCTTAGAATCGCAGTGTAACTGCCTGTCTCAGAAGAGCACACTGAATCAGCCCTTAACCCCAGTGTGCTGAAATTGTCAAAACGTGTTTTTCAGCAGAAATAAACACGTTTTGGCAACTTTGGTCACCACCATGTAAGTTATAGGGCAGGAACAGCACAGTTTTCAAAACGTGTTTTTCAGCCCGAAATAAACGCGTTTTCTCAGCCCTTAGAATCACAGTGTAAATGCCTGGCTCAGAAGAGCAAACTGAGTCAGCCCTTAACCCCAGTGTGCTGAAATTGTCAAAACGTGTTTTTCAGCAGAAATAAACACGTTTTGGCAACTTTGGTCACCACCATGTAAGTTATATGGCAGGAACAGCACAGTTTTCAAAACGTGTTTTTCAGCCCGAAATAAACGCGTTTTCTCAGCTCTTAGAATCGCAGTGTAACTGCCTGTCTCAGAAGAGCACACTGAGTCAGCCCTTAACCCCAGTGTGCTGAAATTGTCAAAACGTGTTTTACAGCAGAAATAAACACGTTTTGGCAACTTTGGTCAGCACCATGTAACTTATAGGGCAGGAACAGCACAGTTTTCAAAACGTGTTTTTCAGCCCGAAATAAACGCGTTTTCTCAGCCCTTAGAATCACAGTGTAACTGCCTGGCTCAGAAGAGCACACTGAGTCAGCCCTTAACCCCAGTGTGCTGAAATTGTCAAAACGTGTTTTTCAGCAGAAATAAACACGTTTTGGCAACTTTGGTCACCACCAGGTAAGTTATATGGCAGGAACAGCACAGTTTTCAAAACGTGTTTTTCAGCCCGAAATAAACGCGTTTTCTCAGCTCTTAGAATCACAGTGTAACTGCCTGTCTCAGAAGAGCACAGTGAGTCAGCCCTTAACCCCAGTGTGCTGAAATTGTCAAAACGTGTTTTTCAGCAGAAATAAACACGTTTTGGCAACTTTGGTCACCACCATGTAAGTTATATGGCAGGAACAGCACAGTTTTCAAAACGTGTTTTTCAGCCCGAAATAAACGCGTTTTCTCACCTCTTAGAATCGCAGTGTAACTGCCTGTCTCAGAAGAGCACACTGAGTCAGCCCTTAACCCCAGTGTGCTGAAATTGTCAAAACGTGTTTTACAGCAGAAATAAACACGTTTTGGCAACTTTGGTCACCACCATGTAAGTTATAGGGCATAAACAGCACAGTTTTCAAAACGTGTTTTTCAGCCCGAAATAAACGCGTTTTCTCAGCCCTTAGAATCACAGTGTAACTGCCTGGCTCAGAAGAGCAAACTGAATCAGCCCTTAACCCCAGTGTGCTGAAATTGTCAAAACGTGTTTTTCAGCAGAAATAAACACGTTTTGGCAACTTTGGTCACCACCATGTAAGTTATAGGGCAGGAACAGCACAGTTTTCAAAACGTGTTTTTCAGCCCGAAATAAACGCGTTTTCTCAGCTCTTAGAATCGCAGTGTAACTGCCTGTCTCAGAAGAGCACACTGAGTCAGCCCTTAACCCCAGTGTGCTGAAATTGTCAAAACGTGTTTTTCAGCAGAAATAAACACGTTTTGGCAACTTTGGTCACCACCATGTAAGTTATAGGGCAGGAACAGCACAGTTTTCAAAACGTGTTTTTCAGCCCGAAATAAACGCGTTTTCTCAGCTCTTAGAATCGCAGTGTAACTGCCTGTCTCAGAAGAGCACACTGAGTCAGCCCTTAACCCCAGTGTGCTGAAATTGTCAAAACGTGTTTTTCAGCAGAAATAAACACGTTTTGGCAACTTTGGTCACCACCATGTAAGTTATAGGGCAGGAACAGCACAGTTTTCAAAACGTGTTTTTCAGCCCGAAATAAACGCGTTTTCTCAGCCCTTAGAATCACAGTGTAACTGCCTGTCTCAGAAGAGCAAACTGAGTCAGCCCTTAACCCCAGTGTGCTGAAATTGTCAAAACGTGTTTTACAGCAGAAATAAACACGTTTTGGCAACTTTGGTCACCACCATGTAAGTTATAGGGCAGGAACAGCACAGTTTTCAAAACGTGTTTTTCAGCCCGAAATAAACGCGTTTTCTCAGCCCTTAGAATCACAGTGTAACTGCCTGGCTCAGAAGAGCAAACTGAGTCAGCCCTTAACCCCAGTGTGCTGAAATTGTCAAAACGTGTTTTACAGCAGAAATAAACACGTTTTGGGAACTTTGGTCACCACCATGTAAGTTATAGGGCAGGAACAGCACAGTTTTCAAAACGTGTTTTTCAGCCCGAAATAAACGCGTTTTCTCAGCCCTTAGAATCACAGTGTAACTGCCTGGCTCAGAAGAGCAAACTGAGTCAGCCCTTAACCCCAGTGTGCTGAAATTGTCAAAACGTGTTTTTCAGCAGAAATAAACACGTTTTGGCAACTTTGGTCACCACCATGTAAGTTATAGGGCAGGAACAGCACAGTTTTCAAAACGTGTTTTTCAGCCCGAAATAAACGCGTTTTCTCAGCCCTTAGAATCACAGTGTAACTGCCTGGCTCAGAAGAGCAAACTGAGTCAGCCCTTAACCCCAGTGTGCTGAAATTGTCAAAACGTGTTTTTCAGCAGAAATAAACACGTTTTGGCAACTTTGGTCACCACCATGTAAGTTATAGGGCAGGAACAGCACAGTTTTCAAAACGTGTTTTTCAGCCCGAAATAAACGCGTTTTCTCAGCTCTTAGAATCGCAGTGTAAATGCCTGTCTCAGAAGAGCACACTGAGTCAGCCCTTAACCCCAGTGTGCTGAAATTGTCAAAACGTGTTTTTCAGCAGAAATAAACACGTTTTGGCAACTTTGGTCACCACCATGTAAGTTATATGGCAGGAACAGCACAGTTTTCAAAACGTGTTTTTCAGTCCGAAATAAACGCGTTTTCTCAGCTCTTAGAATCGCAGTGTAACTGCCTGTCTCAGAAGAGCACACTGAGTCAGCCCTTAACCCCAGTGTGCTGAAATTGTCAAAACGTGTTTTACAGCAGAAATAAACACGTTTTGGCAACTTTGGTCAGCACCATGTAACTTATAGGGCAGGAACAGCACAGTTTTCAAAACGTGTTTTTCAGCCCGAAATAAACGCGTTTTCTCAGCCCTTAGAATCACAGTGTAACTGCCTGGCTCAGAAGAGCACACTGAGTCAGCCCTTAACCCCAGTGTGCTGAAATTGTCAAAACGTGTTTTACAGCAGAAATAAACACGTTTTGGCAACTTTGGTCACCACCATGTAAGTTATATGGCATGAACAGCACAGTTTTCAAAACGTGTTTTTCAGCCCGAAATAAACGCGTTTTCTCAGCTCTTAGAATCGCAGTGTAACTGCCTGTCTCAGAAGAGCACAGTGAGTCAGCCCTTAACCCCAGTGTGCTGAAATTGTCAAAACGTGTTTTACAGCAGAAATAAACACGTTTTGGCAACTTTGGTCAGCACCATGTAAGTTATAGGGCAGGAACAGGACAGTTTTCAAAACGTGTTTTTCAGCCCGAAATAAACGCGTTTTCTCAGCCCTTAGAATCACAGTGTAACTGCCTGGCTCAGAAGAGCAAACTGAGTCAGCCCTTAACCCCAGTGTGCTGAAATTGTCAAAACTTGTTTTTCAGCAGAAATAAACACGTTTTGGCAACTTTGGTCACCACCATGTAAGTTATAGGGCAGGAACAGCACAGTTTTCAAAACGTGTTTTTCAGCCCGAAATAAACGCGTTTTCTCAGCCCTTAGAATCACAGTGTAACTGCCTGGCTCAGAAGAGCACACTGAGTCAGCCCTTAACCCCAGTGTGCTGAAATTGTCTAAACGTGTTTTACAGCAGAAATAAACACGTTTTGGCAACTTTGGTCACCACCATGTAAGTTATAGGGCAGGAACAGTACAGTTTTCAAAACGTGTTTTTCAGCCCGAAATAAACGCGTTTTCTCAGCCCTTAGAATCACAGTGTAAATGCCTGGCTCAGAAGAGCAAACTGAGTCAGCCCTTAACCCCAGTGTGCTGAAATTGTCAAAACGTGTTTTTCAGCAGAAATAAACACGTTTTGGCAACTTTGGTCACCACCATGTAAGTTATATGGCAGGAACAGCACAGTTTTCAAAACGTGTTTTTCAGCCCGAAATAAACGCGTTTTCTCAGCTCTTAGAATCGCAGTGTAACTGCCTGTCTCAGAAGAGCACACTGAGTCAGCCCTTAACCCCAGTGTGCTGAAATTGTCAAAACGTGTTTTACAGCAGAAATAAACACGTTTTGGCAACTTTGGTCAGCACCATGTAACTTATAGGGCAGGAACAGCACAGTTTTCAAAACGTGTTTTTCAGCCCGAAATAAACGCGTTTTCTCAGCCCTTAGAATCACAGTGTAACTGCCTGTCTCAGAAGAGCACAGTGAGTCAGCCCTTAACCCCAGTGTGCTGAAATTGTCAAAACGTGTTTTTCAGCAGAAATAAACACGTTTTGGCAACTTTGGTCACCACCATGTAAGTTATATGGCAGGAACAGCACAGTTTTCAAAACGTGTTTTTCAGCCCGAAATAAACGCGTTTTCTCAGCCCTTAGAATCACAGTGTAACTGCCTGGCTCAGAAGAGCAAACTGAGTCAGCCCTTAACCCCAGTGTGCTGAAATTGTCAAAACGTGTTTTTCAGCAGAAATAAACACGTTTTGGCAACTTTGGTCACCACCATGTAAGTTATATGGCAGGAACAGCACAGTTTTCAAAACGTGTTTTTCAGCCCGAAATAAACGCGTTTTCTCAGCCCTTAGAATCACAGTGTAACTGCCTGTCTCAGAAGAGCACAGTGAGTCAGCCCTTAACCCCAGTGTGCTGAAATTGTCAAAACGTGTTTTTCAGCAGAAATAAACACGTTTTGGCAACTTTGGTCACCACCAGGTAAGTTATATGGCAGGAACAGCACAGTTTTCAAAACGTGTTTTTCAGCCCGAAATAAACGCGTTTTCTCTGCCCTTAGAATCACAGTGTAACTGCCTGTCTCAGAAGAGCACAGTGAGTCAGCCCTTAACCCCAGTGTGCTGAAATTGTCAAAACGTGTTTTTCAGCAGAAATAAACACGTTTTGGCAACTTTGGTCACCACCATGTAAGTTATATGGCAGGAACAGCACAGTTTTCAAAACGTGTTTTTCAGCTCGAAATAAACGCGTTTTCTCAGCCCTTAGAATCACAGTGTAACTGCCTGGCTCAGAAGAGCACACTGAGTCAGCCCTTAACCCCAGTGTGCTGAAATTGTCAAAACGTGTTTTACAGCAGAAAGAAACACGTTTTGGCAACTTTGGTCACCACCATGTAAGTTATAGGGCAGGAACAGCACAGTTTTCAAAACGTGTTTTTCAGCCCGAAATAAACGCGTTTTCTCAGCCCTTAGAATCACAGTGTAACTGCCTGGCTCAGAAGAGCAAACTGAGTCAGCCCTTAACCCCAGTGTGCTGAAATTGTCAAAACGTGTTTTTCAGCAGAAATAAACACGTTTTGGCAACTTTGGTCACCACCATGTAAGTTATAGGGCAGGAACAGCACAGTTTTCAAAACGTGTTTTTCAGCCCGAAATAAACGCGTTTTCTCAGCCCTTAGAATCACAGTGTAACTGCCTGGCTCAGAAGAGCAAACTGAGTCAGCCCTTAACCCCAGTGTGCTGAAATTGTCAAAACGTGTTTTTCAGCAGAAATAAACACGTTTTGGCAACTTTGGTCACCACCATGTAAGTTATAGGGCAGGAACAGCACAGTTTTCAAAACGTGTTTTTCAGCCCGAAATAAACGCGTTTTCTCAGCCCTTAGAATCACAGTGTAACTGCCTGGCTCAGAAGAGCACACTGAGTCAGCCCATAACCCCAGTGTGCTGAAATTGTCTAAACGTGTTTTACAGCAGAAATAAACACGTTTTGGCAACTTTGGTCACCACCATGTAAGTTATAGGGCAGGAACAGCACAGTTTTCAAAACGTGTTTTTCAGCCCGAAATAAACGCGTTTTCTCAGCCCTTAGAATCACAGTGTAAATGCCTGGCTCAGAAGAGCAAACTGAGTCAGCCCTTAACCCCAGTGTGCTGAAATTGTCAAAACGTGTTTTTCAGCAGAAATAAACACGTTTTGGCAACTTTGGTCACCACCATGTAAGTTATATGGCAGGAACAGCACAGTTTTCAAAACGTGTTTTTCAGCCCGAAATAAACGCGTTTTCTCAGCTCTTAGAATCGCAGTGTAACTGCCTGTCTCAGAAGAGCACACTGAGTCAGCCCTTAACCCCAGTGTGCTGAAATTGTCAAAACGTGTTTTACAGCAGAAATAAACACGTTTTGGCAACTTTGGTCAGCACCATGTAACTTATAGGGCAGGAACAGCACAGTTTTCAAAACGTGTTTTTCAGCACGAAATAAACGCGTTTTCTCAGCCCTTAGAATCACAGTGTAACTGCCTGGCTCAGAAGAGCACACTGAGTCAGCCCTTAACCCCAGTGTGCTGAAATTGTCAAAACGTGTTTTTCAGCAGAAATAAACACGTTTTGGCAACTTTGGTCACCACCATGTAAGTTATATGGCAGGAACAGCACAGTTTTCAAAACGTGTTTTTCAGCCCGAAATAAACGCGTTTTCTCAGCCCTTAGAATCACAGTGTTACTGCCTGTCTCAGAAGAGCACAGTGAGTCAGCCCTTAACCCCAGTGTGCTGAAATTGTCAAAACGTGTTTTTCAGCAGAAATAAACACGTTTTGGCAACTTTGGTCACCACCAGGTAAGTTATATGGCAGGAACAGCACAGTTTTCAAAACGTGTTTTTCAGCCCGAAATAAACGCGTTTTCTCTGCCCTTAGAATCACAGTGTAACTGCCTGTCTCAGAAGAGCACAGTGAGTCAGCCCTTAACCCCAGTGTGCTGAAATTGTCAAAACGTGTTTTTCAGCAGAAATAAACACGTTTTGGCAACTTTGGTCAGCACCATGTAACTTATAGGGCAGGAACAGCACAGTTTTCAAAACGTGTTTTTCAGCCTGAAATAAACGCGTTTTCTCAGCCCTTAGAATCACAGTGTAACTGCCTGTCTCAGAAGAGCACAGTGAGTCAGCCCTTAACCCCAGTGTGCTGAAATTGTCAAAACGTGTTTTTCAGCAGAAATAAACACGTTTTGGCAACTTTGGTCACCACCATGTAACTTATAGGGCAGGAACAGCACAGTTTTCAAAACGTGTTTTTCAGCCCGAAATAAACGCGTTTTCTCAGCCCTTAGAATCACAGTGTAACTGCCTGGCTCAGAAGAGCACACTGAGTCAGCCCTTAACCCCAGTGTGCTGAAATTGTCAAAACGTGTTTTTCAGCAGAAATAAACACGTTTTGGCAACTTTGGTCACCACCATGTAAGTTATAGGGCAGGAACAGCACAGTTTTCAAAACGTGTTTTTCAGCCCGAAATAAACGCGTTTTCTCAGCTCTTAGAATCGCAGTGTAACTGCCTGTCTCAGAAGAGCACACTGAGTCAGCCCTTAACCCCAGTGTGCTGAAATTGTCAAAACGTGTTTTTCAGCAGAAATAAACACGTTTTGGCAACTTTGGTCACCACCATGTAAGTTATAGGGCAGGAACAGCACAGTTTTCAAAACGTGTTTTTCAGCCCGAAATAAACGCGTTTTCTCAGCTCTTAGAAACGCAGTGTAACTGCCTGTCTCAGAAGAGCACACTGAGTCAGCCCTTAACCCCAGTGTGCTGAAATTGTCAAAACGTGTTTTTCAGCAGAAATAAACACGTTTTGGCAACTTTGGTCACCACCATGTAAGTTATAGGGCAGGAACAGCACAGTTTTCAAAACGTGTTTTTCAGCCCGAAATAAACGCGTTTTCTCAGCCCTTAGAATCACAGTGTAACTGCCTGTCTCAGAAGAGCAAACTGAGTCAGCCCTTAACCCCAGTGTGCTGAAATTGTCAAAACGTGTTTTACAGCAGAAATAAACACGTTTTGGCAACTTTGGTCACCACCATGTAAGTTATAGGGCAGGAACAGCACAGTTTTCAAAACGTGTTTTTCAGCCCGAAATAAACGCGTTTTCTCAGCCCTTAGAATCACAGTGTAACTGCCTGGCTCAGAAGAGCAAACTGAGTCAGCCCTTAACCCCAGTGTGCTGAAATTGTCAAAACGTGTTTTACAGCAGAAATAAACACGTTTTGGCAACTTTGGTCACCACCATGTAAGTTATAGGGCAGGAACAGCACAGTTTTCAAAACGTGTTTTTCAGCCCGAAATAAACGCGTTTTCTCAGCCCTTAGAATCACAGTGTAACTGCCTGGCTCAGAAGAGCAAACTGAGTCAGCCCTTAACCCCAGTGTGCTGAAATTGTCAAAACGTGTTTTTCAGCAGAAATAAACACGTTTTGGCAACTTTGGTCACCACCATGTAAGTTATAGGGCAGGAACAGCACAGTTTTCAAAACGTGTTTTTCAGCCCGAAATAAACGCGTTTTCTCAGCCCTTAGAATCACAGTGTAACTGCCTGGCTCAGAAGAGCAAACTGAGTCAGCCCTTAACCCCAGTGTGCTGAAATTGTCAAAACGTGTTTTTCAGCAGAAATAAACACGTTTTGGCAACTTTGGTCACCACCATGTAAGTTATAGGGCAGGAACAGCACAGTTTTCAAAACGTGTTTTTCAGCCCGAAATAAACGCGTTTTCTCAGCCCTTAGAATCACAGTGTAACTGCCTGGCTCAGAAGAGCACACTGAGTCAGCCCTTAACCCCAGTGTGCTGAAATTGTCAAAACGTGTTTTACAGCAGAAATAAACACGTTTTGGCAACTTTGGTCACCACCATGTAAGTTATAGGGCAGGAACAGCACAGTTTTCAAAACGTGTTTTTCAGCCCGAAATAAACGCGTTTTCTCAGGCCTTAGAATCACAGTGTAAATGCCTGGCTCAGAAGAGCAAACTGAGTCAGCCCTTAACCCCAGTGTGCTGAAATTGTCAAAACGTGTTTTTCAGCAGAAATAAACACGTTTTGGCAACTTTGGTCACCACCATGTAAGTTATAGGGCAGGAACAGCACAGTTTTCAAAACGTGTTTTTCAGCCCGAAATAAACGCGTTTTCTCAGCCCTTAGAATCACAGTGTAAATGCCTGGCTCAGAAGAGCAAACTGAGTCAGCCCTTAACCCCAGTGTGCTGAAATTGTCAAAACGTGTTTTTCAGCAGAAATAAACACGTTTTGGCAACTTTGGTCACCACCATGTAAGTTATAGGGCAGGAACAGCACAGTTTTCAAAACGTGTTTTTCAGCACGAAATAAACGCGTTTTCTCAGCTCTTAGAATCGCAGTGTAACTGCCTGTCTCAGAAGAGCACACTGAGTCAGCCCTTAACCCCAGTGTGCTGAAATTGTCAAAACGTGTTTTTCAGCAGAAATAAACACGTTTTGGCAACTTTGGTCACCACCATGTAAGTTATAGGGCAGGAACAGCACAGTTTTCAAAACGTGTTTTTCAGCCCGAAATAAACGCGTTTTCTCAGCTCTTAGAATCGCAGTGTAACTGCCTGTCTCAGAAGAGCACACTGAGTCAGCCCTTAACCTCAGTGTGCTGAAATTGTCAAAACGTGTTATTCAGCAGAAATAAACACGTTTTGGCAACTTTGGTCACCACCATGTAAGTTATAGGGCATAAACAGCACAGTTTTCAAAACGTGTTTTTCAGCCCGAAATAAACGCGTTTTCTCAGCCCTTAGAATCACAGTGTAACTGCTTGGCTCAGAAGAGCAAACTGAGTCAGCCCTTAACCCCAGTGTGCTGAAATTGTCAAAACGTGTTTTTCAGCAGAAATAAACACGTTCTGGCAACTTTGGTCACCACCATGTAAGTTATAGGGCAGGAACAGCACAGTTTTCAAAACGTGTTTTTCAGCCCGAAATAAACGCGTTTTCTCAGCTCTTAGAATCGCAGTGTAACTGCCTATCTCAGAAGAGCACACTGAGTCAGCCCTTAACCCCAGTGTGCTGAAATTGTCAAAACGTGTTTTTCAGCAGAAATAAACACGTTTTGGCAACTTTGGTCACCACCATGTAAGTTATAGGGCAGGAACAGCACAGTTTTCAAAACGTGTTTTTCAGCCCGAAATAAACGCGTTTTCTCAGCTCTTAGAATCGCAGTGTAAATGCCTGTCTCAGAAGAGCACACTGAGTCAGCCCTTAACCCCAGTGTGCTGAAATTGTCAAAACGTGTTTTTCAGCAGAAATAAACACGTTTTGGCAACTTTGGTCACCACCATGTAAGTTATATGGCAGGAACAGCACAGTTTTCAAAACGTGTTTTTCAGCCCGAAATAAACGCGTTTTCTCAGCTCTTAGAATCGCAGTGTAACTGCCTGTCTCAGAAGAGCACAGTGAGTCAGCCCTTAACCCCAGTGTGCTGAAATTGTCAAAACGTGTTTTACAGCAGAAATAAACACGTTTTGGCAACTTTGGTCAGCACCATGTAACTTATAGGGCAGGAACAGCACAGTTTTCAAAACGTGTTTTTCAGCCCGAAATAAACGCGTTTTCTCAGCCCTTAGAATCACAGTGTAACTGCCTGGCTCAGAAGAGCACACTGAGTCAGCCCTTAACCCCAGTGTGCTGAAATTGTCAAAACGTGTTTTTCAGCAGAAATAAACACGTTTTGGCAACTTTGGTCACCACCATGTAAGTTATATGGCAGGAACAGCACAGTTTTCAAAACGTGTTTTTCAGCCCGAAATAAACGCGTTTTCTCAGCCCTTAGAATCACAGTGTAACTGCCTGTCTCAGAAGAGCACAGTGAGTCAGCCCTTAACCCCAGTGTGCTGAAATTGTCAAAACGTGTTTTTCAGCAGAAATAAACACGTTTTGGCAACTTTGGTCACCACCAGGTAAGTTATATGGCAGGAACAGCAGTTTTCAAAACGTGTTTTTCAGCCTGAAATAAACGCGTTTTCTCTGCCCTTAGAATCACAGTGTAACTGCCTGTCTCAGAAGAGCACAGTGAGTCAGCCCTTAACCCCAGTGTGCTGAAATTGTCAAAACGTGTTTTTCAGCAGAAATAAACACGTTTTGGCAACTTTGGTCACCACCATGTAAGTTATATGGCAGGAACAGCACAGTTTTCAAAACGTGTTTTTCAGCCCGAAATAAACGCGTTTTCTCAGCCCTTAGAATCACAGTGTAACTGCCTGTCTCAGAAGAGCACAGTGAGTCAGCCCTTAACCCCAGTGTGCTGAAATTGTCAAAACGTGTTTTTCAGCAGAAATAAACACGTTTTGGCAACTTTGGTCAGCACCATGTAACTTATAGGGCAGGAACAGCACAGTTTTCAAAACGTGTTTTTCAGCCCGAAATAAACGCGTTTTCTCAGCCCTTAGAATCACAGTGTAACTGCCTGGCTCAGAAGAGCACACTGAGTCAGCCCTTAACCCCAGTGTGCTGAAATTGTCAAAACGTGTTTTTCAGCAGAAATAAACACGTTTTGGCAACTTTGGTCACCACCATGTAAGTTATATGGCAGGAACAGCACAGTTTTCAAAACGTGTTTTTCAGCCCGAAATAAACGCGTTTTCTCAGCCCTTAGAATCACAGTGTAACTGCCTGTCTCAGAAGAGCACAGTGAGTCAGCCCTTAACCCCAGTGTGCTGAAATTGTCAAAACGTGTTTTTCAGCAGAAATAAACACGTTTTGGCAACTTTGGTCAGCACCAGGTAAGTTATATGGCAGGAACAGCACAGTTTTCAAAACGTGTTTTTCAGCACGAAATAAACGCGTTTTCTCTGCCCTTAGAATCACAGTGTAACTGCCTGTCTCAGAAGAGCACAGTGAGTCAGCCCTTAACCCCAGTGTCCTGAAATTGTCAAAACGTGTTTTTCAGCAGAAATAAACACGTTTTGGCAACTTTGGTCACCACCAGGTAAGTTATATGGCAGGAACAGCACAGTTTTCAAAACGTGTTTTTCAGCCCGAAAAAAACGCGTTTTCTCAGCTCTTAGAATCGCAGTGTAACTGCCTGTCTCAGAAGAGCACACTGAGTCAGCCCTTAACCCCAGTGTGCTGAAATTGTCAAAACGTGTTTTACAGCAGAAATAAACACGTTTTGGCAACTTTGGTCAGCACCATGTAACTTATAGGGCAGGAACAGCACAGTTTTCAAAACGTGTTTTTCAGCCCGAAATAAACGCGTTTTCTCAGCCCTTAGAATCACAGTGTAACTGCCTGTCTCAGAAGAGCACAGCGAGTCAGCCCTTAACCCCAGTGTGCTGAAATTGTCAAAACGTGTTTTTCAGCAGAAATAAACACGTTTTGGCAACTTTGGTCACCACCATGTAAGTTATATGGCAGGAACAGCACAGTTTTCAAAACGTGTTTTTCAGCCCGAAATAAACGCGTTTTCTCAGCTCTTAGAATCGCAGTGTAACTGCCTGTCTCAGAAGAGCACAGTGAGTCAGCCCTTAACCCCAGTGTGCTGAAATTGTCAAAACGTGTTTTACAGCAGAAATAAACACGTTTTGGCAACTTTGGTCACCACCATGTAAGTTATATGGCATGAACAGCACAGTTTTCAAAACGTGTTTTTCAGCCCGAAATAAACGCGTTTTCTCAGCTCTTAGAATCGCAGTGTAACTGCCTGTCTCAGAAGAGCACAGTGAGTCAGCCCTTAACCCCAGTGTGCTGAAATTGTCAAAACGTGTTTTACAGCAGAAATAAACACGTTTTGGCAACTTTGGTCACCACCATGTAACTTATAGGGCAGGAACAGCACAGTTTTCAAAACGTGTTTTTCAGCCCGAAATAAACGCGTTTTCTCAGCCCTTAGAATCACAGTGTAACTGCCTGTCTCAGAAGAGCACACTGAGTCAGCCCTTAACCCCAGTGTGCTGAAATTGTCAAAACGTGTTTTACAGCAGAAATAAACACGTTTTGGCAACTTTGGTCAGCACCATGTAACTTATAGGGCAGGAACAGCACAGTTTTCAAAACGTGTTTTTCAGCCCGAAATAAACGCGTTTTCTCAGCCCTTAGAATCACAGTGTAACTGCCTGGCTCAGAAGAGCACACTGAGTCAGCCCTTAACCCCAGTGTGCTGAAATTGTCAAAACGTGTTTTTCAGCAGAAATAAACACGTTTTGGCATCTTTGGTCACCACCATGTAAGTTATAGGGCAGGAACAGCACAGTTTTCAAAACGTGTTTTTCAGCCCGAAATAAACGCGTTTTCTCAGCCCTTAGAATCACAGTGTAACTGCCTGGCTCAGAAGAGCAAACTGAGTCAGCCCTTAACCCCAGTGTGCTGAAATTGTCAAAACGTGTTTTTCAGCAGAAATAAACACGTTTTGGCAACTTTGGTCACCACCATGTAAGTTATAGGGCATAAACAGCACAGTTTTCAAAACGTGTTTTTCAGCCCGAAATAAACGCGTTTTCTCAGCCCTTAGAATCACAGTGTAACTGCCTGTCTCAGAAGAGCACACTGAGTCAGCCCTTAACCCCAGTGTGCTGAAATTGTCAAAACGTGTTTTTCAGCAGAAATAAACACGTTTTGGCAACTTTGGTCACCACCATGTAAGTTATAGGGCATAAACAGCACAGTTTTCAAAACGTGTTTTTCAGCCCGAAATAAACGCGTTTTCTCAGCTCTTAGAATCGCAGTGTAACTGCCTGTCTCAGAAGAGCACACTGAGTCAGCCCTTAACCCCAGTGTGCTGAAATTGTCAAAACGTGTTTTTCAGCAGAAATAAACACGTTTTGGCAACTTTGGTCACCACCATGTAAGTTATAGGGCAGGAACAGCACAGTTTTCAAAACGTGTTTTTCAGCCCGAAATAAACGCGTTTTCTCAGCTCTTAGAATCGCAGTGTAAATGCCTGTCTCAGAAGAGCACACTGAGTCAGCCCTTAACCCCAGTGTGCTGAAATTGTCAAAACGTGTTTTTCAGCAGAAATAAACACGTTTTGGCAACTTTGGTCACCACCATGTAAGTTATATGGCAGGAACAGCACAGTTTTCAAAACGTGTTTTTCAGCCCGAAATAAACGCGTTTTCTCAGCTCTTAGAATCGCAGTGTAACTGCCTGTCTCAGAAGAGCACACTGAGTCAGCCCTTAACCCCAGTGTGCTGAAATTGTCAAAACGTGTTTTACAGCAGAAATAAACACGTTTTGGCAACTTTGGTCAGCACCATGTAACTTATAGGGCAGGAACAGCACAGTTTTCAAAACGTGTTTTTCAGCCCGAAATAAACGCGTTTTCTCAGCCCTTAGAATCACAGTGTAACTGCCTGGCTCAGAAGAGCACACTGAGTCAGCCCTTAACCCCAGTGTGCTGAAATTGTCAAAACGTGTTTTTCAGCAGAAATAAACACGTTTTGGCAACTTTGGTCAACACCATGTAAGTTATATGGCAGGAACAGCACAGTTTTCAAAACGTGTTTTTCAGCCCGAAATAAACGCGTTTTCTCAGCCCTTAGAATCACAGTGTAACTGCCTGTCTCAGAAGAGCACAGTGAGTCAGCCCTTAACCCCAGTGTGCTGAAATTGTCAAAACGTGTTTTTCAGCAGAAATAAACACGTTTTGGCAACTTTGGTCAGCACCATGTAACTTATAGGGCAGGAACAGCACAGTTTTCAAAACGTGTTTTTCAGCCCGAAATAAACGCGTTTTCTCAGCCCTTAGAATCACAGTGTAACTGCCTGGCTCAGAAGAGCACACTGAGTCAGCCCTTAACCCCAGTGTGCTGAAATTGTCAAAACGTGTTTTTCAGCAGAAATAAACACGTTTTGGCAACTTTGGTCACCACCATGTAAGTTATATGGCAGGAACAGCACAGTTTTCAAAACGTGTTTTTCAGCCCGAAATAAACGCGTTTTCTCAGCCCTTAGAATCACAGTGTAACTGCCTGTCTCAGAAGAGCACAGTGAGTCAGCCCTTAACCCCAGTGTGCTGAAATTGTCAAAACGTGTTTTTCAGCAGAAATAAACACGTTTTGGCAACTTTGGTCAGCACCAGGTAAGTTATATGGCAGGAACAGCACAGTTTTCAAAACGTGTTTTTCAGCACGAAATAAACGCGTTTTCTCTGCCCTTAGAATCACAGTGTAACTGCCTGTCTCAGAAGAGCACAGTGAGTCAGCCCTTAACCCCAGTGTCCTGAAATTGTCAAAACGTGTTTTTCAGCAGAAATAAACACGTTTTGGCAACTTTGGTCACCACCAGGTAAGTTATATGGCAGGAACAGCACAGTTTTCAAAACGTGTTTTTCAGCCCGAAAAAAACGCGTTTTCTCAGCTCTTAGAATCGCAGTGTAACTGCCTGTCTCAGAAGAGCACACTGAGTCAGCCCTTAACCCCAGTGTGCTGAAATTGTCAAAACGTGTTTTACAGCAGAAATAAACACGTTTTGGCAACTTTGGTCAGCACCATGTAACTTATAGGGCAGGAACAGCACAGTTTTCAAAACGTGTTTTTCAGCCCGAAATAAACGCGTTTTCTCAGCCCTTAGAATCACAGTGTAACTGCCTGTCTCAGAAGAGCACAGCGAGTCAGCCCTTAACCCCAGTGTGCTGAAATTGTCAAAACGTGTTTTTCAGCAGAAATAAACACGTTTTGGCAACTTTGGTCACCACCATGTAAGTTATATGGCAGGAACAGCACAGTTTTCAAAACGTGTTTTTCAGCCCGAAATAAACGCGTTTTCTCAGCTCTTAGAATCGCAGTGTAACTGCCTGTCTCAGAAGAGCACAGTGAGTCAGCCCTTAACCCCAGTGTGCTGAAATTGTCAAAACGTGTTTTACAGCAGAAATAAACACGTTTTGGCAACTTTGGTCACCACCATGTAAGTTATATGGCATGAACAGCACAGTTTTCAAAACGTGTTTTTCAGCCCGAAATAAACGCGTTTTCTCAGCTCTTAGAATCGCAGTGTAACTGCCTGTCTCAGAAGAGCACAGTGAGTCAGCCCTTAACCCCAGTGTGCTGAAATTGTCAAAACGTGTTTTACAGCAGAAATAAACACGTTTTGGCAACTTTGGTCACCACCATGTAACTTATAGGGCAGGAACAGCACAGTTTTCAAAACGTGTTTTTCAGCCCGAAATAAACGCGTTTTCTCAGCCCTTAGAATCACAGTGTAACTGCCTGTCTCAGAAGAGCACACTGAGTCAGCCCTTAACCCCAGTGTGCTGAAATTGTCAAAACGTGTTTTACAGCAGAAATAAACACGTTTTGGCAACTTTGGTCAGCACCATGTAACTTATAGGGCAGGAACAGCACAGTTTTCAAAACGTGTTTTTCAGCCCGAAATAAACGCGTTTTCTCAGCCCTTAGAATCACAGTGTAACTGCCTGGCTCAGAAGAGCACACTGAGTCAGCCCTTAACCCCAGTGTGCTGAAATTGTCAAAACGTGTTTTTCAGCAGAAATAAACACGTTTTGGCATCTTTGGTCACCACCATGTAAGTTATAGGGCAGGAACAGCACAGTTTTCAAAACGTGTTTTTCAGCCCGAAATAAACGCGTTTTCTCAGCCCTTAGAATCACAGTGTAACTGCCTGGCTCAGAAGAGCAAACTGAGTCAGCCCTTAACCCCAGTGTGCTGAAATTGTCAAAACGTGTTTTTCAGCAGAAATAAACACGTTTTGGCAACTTTGGTCACCACCATGTAAGTTATAGGGCATAAACAGCACAGTTTTCAAAACGTGTTTTTCAGCCCGAAATAAACGCGTTTTCTCAGCCCTTAGAATCACAGTGTAACTGCCTGTCTCAGAAGAGCACACTGAGTCAGCCCTTAACCCCAGTGTGCTGAAATTGTCAAAACGTGTTTTTCAGCAGAAATAAACACGTTTTGGCAACTTTGGTCACCACCATGTAAGTTATAGGGCATAAACAGCACAGTTTTCAAAACGTGTTTTTCAGCCCGAAATAAACGCGTTTTCTCAGCTCTTAGAATCGCAGTGTAACTGCCTGTCTCAGAAGAGCACACTGAGTCAGCCCTTAACCCCAGTGTGCTGAAATTGTCAAAACGTGTTTTTCAGCAGAAATAAACACGTTTTGGCAACTTTGGTCACCACCATGTAAGTTATAGGGCAGGAACAGCACAGTTTTCAAAACGTGTTTTTCAGCCCGAAATAAACGCGTTTTCTCAGCTCTTAGAATCGCAGTGTAAATGCCTGTCTCAGAAGAGCACACTGAGTCAGCCCTTAACCCCAGTGTGCTGAAATTGTCAAAACGTGTTTTTCAGCAGAAATAAACACGTTTTGGCAACTTTGGTCACCACCATGTAAGTTATATGGCAGGAACAGCACAGTTTTCAAAACGTGTTTTTCAGCCCGAAATAAACGCGTTTTCTCAGCTCTTAGAATCGCAGTGTAACTGCCTGTCTCAGAAGAGCACACTGAGTCAGCCCTTAACCCCAGTGTGCTGAAATTGTCAAAACGTGTTTTACAGCAGAAATAAACACGTTTTGGCAACTTTGGTCAGCACCATGTAACTTATAGGGCAGGAACAGCACAGTTTTCAAAACGTGTTTTTCAGCCCGAAATAAACGCGTTTTCTCAGCCCTTAGAATCACAGTGTAACTGCCTGGCTCAGAAGAGCACACTGAGTCAGCCCTTAACCCCAGTGTGCTGAAATTGTCAAAACGTGTTTTTCAGCAGAAATAAACACGTTTTGGCAACTTTGGTCAACACCATGTAAGTTATATGGCAGGAACAGCACAGTTTTCAAAACGTGTTTTTCAGCCCGAAATAAACGCGTTTTCTCAGCCCTTAGAATCACAGTGTAACTGCCTGTCTCAGAAGAGCACAGTGAGTCAGCCCTTAACCCCAGTGTGCTGAAATTGTCAAAACGTGTTTTTCAGCAGAAATAAACACGTTTTGGCAACTTTGGTCAGCACCATGTAACTTATAGGGCAGGAACAGCACAGTTTTCAAAACGTGTTTTTCAGCCCGAAATAAACGCGTTTTCTCAGCCCTTAGAATCACAGTGTAACTGCCTGGCTCAGAAGAGCACACTGAGTCAGCCCTTAACCCCAGTGTGCTGAAATTGTCAAAACGTGTTTTTCAGCAGAAATAAACACGTTTTGGCAACTTTGGTCACCACCATGTAAGTTATATGGCAGGAACAGCACAGTTTTCAAAACGTGTTTTTCAGCCCGAAATAAACGCGTTTTCTCAGCCCTTAGAATCACAGTGTAACTGCCTGTCTCAGAAGAGCACAGTGAGTCAGCCCTTAACCCCAGTGTGCTGAAATTGTCAAAACGTGTTTTTCAGCAGAAATAAACACGTTTTGGCAACTTTGGTCAGCACCAGGTAAGTTATATGGCAGGAACAGCACAGTTTTCAAAACGTGTTTTTCAGCACGAAATAAACGCGTTTTCTCTGCCCTTAGAATCACAGTGTAACTGCCTGTCTCAGAAGAGCACAGTGAGTCAGCCCTTAACCCCAGTGTCCTGAAATTGTCAAAACGTGTTTTTCAGCAGAAATAAACACGTTTTGGCAACTTTGGTCACCACCAGGTAAGTTATATGGCAGGAACAGCACAGTTTTCAAAACGTGTTTTTCAGCCCGAAAAAAACGCGTTTTCTCAGCTCTTAGAATCGCAGTGTAACTGCCTGTCTCAGAAGAGCACACTGAGTCAGCCCTTAACCCCAGTGTGCTGAAATTGTCAAAACGTGTTTTACAGCAGAAATAAACACGTTTTGGCAACTTTGGTCAGCACCATGTAACTTATAGGGCAGGAACAGCACAGTTTTCAAAACGTGTTTTTCAGCCCGAAATAAACGCGTTTTCTCAGCCCTTAGAATCACAGTGTAACTGCCTGTCTCAGAAGAGCACAGCGAGTCAGCCCTTAACCCCAGTGTGCTGAAATTGTCAAAACGTGTTTTTCAGCAGAAATAAACACGTTTTGGCAACTTTGGTCACCACCATGTAAGTTATATGGCAGGAACAGCACAGTTTTCAAAACGTGTTTTTCAGCCCGAAATAAACGCGTTTTCTCAGCTCTTAGAATCGCAGTGTAACTGCCTGTCTCAGAAGAGCACAGTGAGTCAGCCCTTAACCCCAGTGTGCTGAAATTGTCAAAACGTGTTTTACAGCAGAAATAAACACGTTTTGGCAACTTTGGTCACCACCATGTAAGTTATATGGCATGAACAGCACAGTTTTCAAAACGTGTTTTTCAGCCCGAAATAAACGCGTTTTCTCAGCTCTTAGAATCGCAGTGTAACTGCCTGTCTCAGAAGAGCACAGTGAGTCAGCCCTTAACCCCAGTGTGCTGAAATTGTCAAAACGTGTTTTACAGCAGAAATAAACACGTTTTGGCAACTTTGGTCACCACCATGTAACTTATAGGGCAGGAACAGCACAGTTTTCAAAACGTGTTTTTCAGCCCGAAATAAACGCGTTTTCTCAGCCCTTAGAATCACAGTGTAACTGCCTGTCTCAGAAGAGCACACTGAGTCAGCCCTTAACCCCAGTGTGCTGAAATTGTCAAAACGTGTTTTACAGCAGAAATAAACACGTTTTGGCAACTTTGGTCAGCACCATGTAACTTATAGGGCAGGAACAGCACAGTTTTCAAAACGTGTTTTTCAGCCCGAAATAAACGCGTTTTCTCAGCCCTTAGAATCACAGTGTAACTGCCTGGCTCAGAAGAGCACACTGAGTCAGCCCTTAACCCCAGTGTGCTGAAATTGTCAAAACGTGTTTTTCAGCAGAAATAAACACGTTTTGGCATCTTTGGTCACCACCATGTAAGTTATAGGGCAGGAACAGCACAGTTTTCAAAACGTGTTTTTCAGCCCGAAATAAACGCGTTTTCTCAGCCCTTAGAATCACAGTGTAACTGCCTGGCTCAGAAGAGCAAACTGAGTCAGCCCTTAACCCCAGTGTGCTGAAATTGTCAAAACGTGTTTTTCAGCAGAAATAAACACGTTTTGGCAACTTTGGTCACCACCATGTAAGTTATAGGGCATAAACAGCACAGTTTTCAAAACGTGTTTTTCAGCCCGAAATAAACGCGTTTTCTCAGCCCTTAGAATCACAGTGTAACTGCCTGTCTCAGAAGAGCACACTGAGTCAGCCCTTAACCCCAGTGTGCTGAAATTGTCAAAACGTGTTTTTCAGCAGAAATAAACACGTTTTGGCAACTTTGGTCACCACCATGTAAGTTATAGGGCATAAACAGCACAGTTTTCAAAACGTGTTTTTCAGCCCGAAATAAACGCGTTTTCTCAGCTCTTAGAATCGCAGTGTAACTGCCTGTCTCAGAAGAGCACACTGAGTCAGCCCTTAACCCCAGTGTGCTGAAATTGTCAAAACGTGTTTTTCAGCAGAAATAAACACGTTTTGGCAACTTTGGTCACCACCATGTAAGTTATAGGGCAGGAACAGCACAGTTTTCAAAACGTGTTTTTCAGCCCGAAATAAACGCGTTTTCTCAGCTCTTAGAATCGCAGTGTAAATGCCTGTCTCAGAAGAGCACACTGAGTCAGCCCTTAACCCCAGTGTGCTGAAATTGTCAAAACGTGTTTTTCAGCAGAAATAAACACGTTTTGGCAACTTTGGTCACCACCATGTAAGTTATATGGCAGGAACAGCACAGTTTTCAAAACGTGTTTTTCAGCCCGAAATAAACGCGTTTTCTCAGCTCTTAGAATCGCAGTGTAACTGCCTGTCTCAGAAGAGCACACTGAGTCAGCCCTTAACCCCAGTGTGCTGAAATTGTCAAAACGTGTTTTACAGCAGAAATAAACACGTTTTGGCAACTTTGGTCAGCACCATGTAACTTATAGGGCAGGAACAGCACAGTTTTCAAAACGTGTTTTTCAGCCCGAAATAAACGCGTTTTCTCAGCCCTTAGAATCACAGTGTAACTGCCTGGCTCAGAAGAGCACACTGAGTCAGCCCTTAACCCCAGTGTGCTGAAATTGTCAAAACGTGTTTTTCAGCAGAAATAAACACGTTTTGGCAACTTTGGTCAACACCATGTAAGTTATATGGCAGGAACAGCACAGTTTTCAAAACGTGTTTTTCAGCCCGAAATAAACGCGTTTTCTCAGCCCTTAGAATCACAGTGTAACTGCCTGTCTCAGAAGAGCACAGTGAGTCAGCCCTTAACCCCAGTGTGCTGAAATTGTCAAAACGTGTTTTTCAGCAGAAATAAACACGTTTTGGCAACTTTGGTCAGCACCATGTAACTTATAGGGCAGGAACAGCACAGTTTTCAAAACGTGTTTTTCAGCCCGAAATAAACGCGTTTTCTCAGCCCTTAGAATCACAGTGTAACTGCCTGGCTCAGAAGAGCACACTGAGTCAGCCCTTAACCCCAGTGTGCTGAAATTGTCAAAACGTGTTTTTCAGCAGAAATAAACACGTTTTGGCAACTTTGGTCAGCACCATGTAACTTATAGGGCAGGAACAGCACAGTTTTCAAAACGTGTTTTTCAGCCCGAAATAAACGCGTTTTCTCAGCCCTTAGAATCACAGTGTAACTGCCTGTCTCAGAAGAGCACAGCGAGTCAGCCCTTAACCCCAGTGTGCTGAAATTGTCAAAACGTGTTTTTCAGCAGAAATAAACACGTTTTGGCAACTTTGGTCACCACCATGTAAGTTATATGGCAGGAACAGCACAGTTTTCAAAACGTGTTTTTCAGCCCGAAATAAACGCGTTTTCTCAGCTCTTAGAATCGCAGTGTAACTGCCTGGCTCAGAAGAGCACACTGAGTCAGCCCTTAACCCCAGTGTGCTGAAATTGTCAAAACGTGTTTTTCAGCAGAAATAAACACGTTTTGGCAACTTTGGTCAACACCATGTAAGTTATATGGCAGGAACAGCACAGTTTTCAAAACGTGTTTTTCAGCCCGAAATAAACGCGTTTTCTCAGCCCTTAGAATCACAGTGTAACTGCCTGTCTCAGAAGAGCACAGTGAGTCAGCCCTTAACCCCAGTGTGCTGAAATTGTCAAAACGTGTTTTTCAGCAGAAATAAACACGTTTTGGCAACTTTGGTCAGCACCATGTAACTTATAGGGCAGGAACAGCACAGTTTTCAAAACGTGTTTTTCAGCCCGAAATAAACGCGTTTTCTCAGCCCTTAGAATCACAGTGTAACTGCCTGGCTCAGAAGAGCACACTGAGTCAGCCCTTAACCCCAGTGTGCTGAAATTGTCAAAACGTGTTTTTCAGCAGAAATAAACACGTTTTGGCAACTTTGGTCACCACCATGTAAGTTATATGGCAGGAACAGCACAGTTTTCAAAACGTGTTTTTCAGCCCGAAATAAACGCGTTTTCTCAGCCCTTAGAATCACAGTGTAACTGCCTGTCTCAGAAGAGCACAGTGAGTCAGCCCTTAACCCCAGTGTGCTGAAATTGTCAAAACGTGTTTTTCAGCAGAAATAAACACGTTTTGGCAACTTTGGTCAGCACCAGGTAAGTTATATGGCAGGAACAGCACAGTTTTCAAAACGTGTTTTTCAGCCCGAAAAAAACGCGTTTTCTCAGCTCTTAGAATCGCAGTGTAACTGCCTGTCTCAGAAGAGCACACTGAGTCAGCCCTTAACCCCAGTGTGCTGAAATTGTCAAAACGTGTTTTACAGCAGAAATAAACACGTTTTGGCAACTTTGGTCAGCACCATGTAACTTATAGGGCAGGAACAGCACAGTTTTCAAAACGTGTTTTTCAGCCCGAAATAAACGCGTTTTCTCAGCCCTTAGAATCACAGTGTAACTGCCTGTCTCAGAAGAGCACAGCGAGTCAGCCCTTAACCCCAGTGTGCTGAAATTGTCAAAACGTGTTTTTCAGCAGAAATAAACACGTTTTGGCAACTTTGGTCACCACCATGTAAGTTATATGGCAGGAACAGCACAGTTTTCAAAACGTGTTTTTCAGCCCGAAATAAACGCGTTTTCTCAGCTCTTAGAATCGCAGTGTAACTGCCTGTCTCAGAAGAGCACAGTGAGTCAGCCCTTAACCCCAGTGTGCTGAAATTGTCAAAACGTGTTTTTCAGCAGAAATAAACACGTTTTGGCAACTTTGGTCACCACCATGTAAGTTATATGGCATGAACAGCACAGTTTTCAAAACGTGTTTTTCAGCCCGAAATAAACGCGTTTTCTCAGCTCTTAGAATCGCAGTGTAACTGCCTGTCTCAGAAGAGCACAGTGAGTCAGCCCTTAACCCCAGTGTGCTGAAATTGTCAAAACGTGTTTTACAGCAGAAATAAACACGTTTTGGCAACTTTGGTCACCACCATGTAACTTATAGGGCAGGAACAGCACAGTTTTCAAAACGTGTTTTTCAGCCCGAAATAAACGCGTTTTCTCAGCCCTTAGAATCACAGTGTAACTGCCTGTCTCAGAAGAGCACACTGAGTCAGCCCTTAACCCCAGTGTGCTGAAATTGTCAAAACGTGTTTTACAGCAGAAATAAACACGTTTTGGCAACTTTGGTCAGCACCATGTAACTTATAGGGCAGGAACAGCACAGTTTTCAAAACGTGTTTTTCAGCCCGAAATAAACGCGTTTTCTCAGCCCTTAGAATCACAGTGTAACTGCCTGGCTCAGAAGAGCACACTGAGTCAGCCCTTAACCCCAGTGTGCTGAAATTGTCAAAACGTGTTTTTCAGCAGAAATAAACACGTTTTGGCATCTTTGGTCACCACCATGTAAGTTATAGGGCAGGAACAGCACAGTTTTCAAAACGTGTTTTTCAGCCCGAAATAAACGCGTTTTCTCAGCCCTTAGAATCACAGTGTAACTGCCTGGCTCAGAAGAGCAAACTGAGTCAGCCCTTAACCCCAGTGTGCTGAAATTGTCAAAACGTGTTTTTCAGCAGAAATAAACACGTTTTGGCAACTTTGGTCACCACCATGTAAGTTATATGGCAGGAACAGCACAGTTTTCAAAACGTGTTTTTCAGCCCGAAATAAACGCGTTTTCTCAGCTCTTAGAATCGCAGTGTAACTGCCTGTCTCAGAAGAGCACACTGAGTCAGCCCTTAACCCCAGTGTGCTGAAATTGTCAAAACGTGTTTTACAGCAGAAATAAACACGTTTTGGCAACTTTGGTCAGCACCATGTAACTTATAGGGCAGGAACAGCACAGTTTTCAAAACGTGTTTTTCAGCCCGAAATAAACGCGTTTTCTCAGCCCTTAGAATCACAGTGTAACTGCCTGGCTCAGAAGAGCACACTGAGTCAGCCCTTAACCCCAGTGTGCTGAAATTGTCAAACGTGTTTTTCAGCAGAAATAAACACGTTTTGGCAACTTTGGTCACCACCATGTAAGTTATATGGCAGGAACAGCACAGTTTTCAAAACGTGTTTTTCAGCCCGAAATAAACGCGTTTTCTCAGCCCTTAGAATCACAGTGTAACTGCCTGTCTCAGAAGAGCACAGTGAGTCAGCCCTTAACCCCAGTGTGCTGAAATTGTCAAAACGTGTTTTTCAGCAGAAATAAACACCTTTTGGCAACTTTGGTCACCACCAGGTAAGTTATATGGCAGGAACAGCACAGTTTTCAAAACGTGTTTTTCAGCCCGAAATAAACGCGTTTTCTCAGCTCTTAGAATCGCAGTGTAACTGCCTGTCTCAGAAAAGCACACTGAGTCAGCCCTTAACCCCAGTGTGCTGAAATTGTCAAAACGTGTTTTACAGCAGAAATAAACACGTTTTGGCAACTTTGGTCAGCACCATGTAACTTATAGGGCAGGAACAGCACAGTTTTCAAAACGTGTTTTTCAGCCCGAAATAAACGCGTTTTCTCAGCCCTTAGAATCACAGTGTAACTGCCTGTCTCAGAAGAGCACAGTGAGTCAGCCCTTAACCCCAGTGTGCTGAAATTGTCAAAACGTGTTTTTCAGCAGAAATAAACACGTTTTGGCAACTTTGGTCATCACCATGTAAGTTATATGGCAGGAACAGCACAGTTTTCAAAACGTGTTTTTCAGCCCGAAATAAACGCGTTTTCTCAGCTCTTAGAATCGCAGTGTAACTGCCTGTCTCAGAAGAGCACAGTGAGTCAGCCCTTGACCCCAGTGTGCTGAAATTGTCAAAACGTGTTTTACAGCAGAAATAAACACGTTTTGGCAACTTTGGTCACCACCATGTAAGTTATATGGCATGAACAGCACAGTTTTCAAAACGTGTTTTTCAGCCCGAAATAATGGCGTTTTCTCAGCTCTTAGAATCGCAGTGTAACTGCCAGTCTCAGAAGAGCACAGTGAGTCAGCCCTTAACCCCAGTGTGCTGAAATTGTCAAAACGTGTTTTACAGCAGAAATAAACACGTTTTGGCAACTTTGGTCACCACCATGTAACTTATAGGGCAGGAACAGCACAGTTTTCAAAACGTGTTTTTCAGCCCGAAATAAACGCGTTTTCTCAGCCCTTAGAATCGCAGTGTAACTGCCTGTCTCAGAAGAGCACAGTGAGTCAGCCCTTAACCCCAGTGTGCTGAAATTGTCAAAACGTGTTTTTCAGCAGAAATAAACACGTTTTGGCAACTTTGGTCACCACCATGTAAGTTATATGGCAGGAACAGCACAGTTTTCAAAACGTGTTTTTCAGCCCGAAATAAACGCGTTTTCTCAGCTCTTAGAATCGCAGTGTAACTGCCTGTCTCAGAAGAGCACAGTGAGTCAGCCCTTAACCCCAGTGTGCTGAAATTGTCAAAACGTGTTTTACAGCAGAAATAAACACGTTTTGGCAACTTTGGTCACCACCATGTAAGTTATAGGGCATAAACAGCACAGTTTTCAAAACGTGTTTTTCAGCCCGAAATAAACGCGTTTTCTCAGCCCTTAGAATCACAGTGTAACTGCCTGTCTCAGAAGAGCACACTGAGTCAGCCCTTAACCCCAGTGTGCTGAAATTGTCAAAACGTGTTTTTCAGCAGAAATAAACACGTTTTGGCAACTTTGGTCACCACCATGTAAGTTATAGGGCATAAACAGCACAGTTTTCAAAACGTGTTTTTCAGCCCGAAATAAACGCGTTTTCTCAGCTCTTAGAATCGCAGTGTAACTGCCTGTCTCAGAAGAGCACACTGAGTCAGCCCTTAACCCCAGTGTGCTGAAATTGTCAAAACGTGTTTTTCAGCAGAAATAAACACGTTTTGGCAACTTTGGTCACCACCATGTAAGTTATAGGGCAGGAACAGCACAGTTTTCAAAACGTGTTTTTCAGCCCGAAATAAACGCGTTTTCTCAGCTCTTAGAATCGCAGTGTAAATGCCTGTCTCAGAAGAGCACACTGAGTCAGCCCTTAACCCCAGTGTGCTGAAATTGTCAAAACGTGTTTTTCAGCAGAAATAAACACGTTTTGGCAACTTTGGTCACCACCATGTAAGTTATATGGCAGGAACAGCACAGTTTTCAAAACGTGTTTTTCAGCCCGAAATAAACGCGTTTTCTCAGCTCTTAGAATCGCAGTGTAACTGCCTGTCTCAGAAGAGCACACTGAGTCAGCCCTTAACCCCAGTGTGCTGAAATTGTCAAAACGTGTTTTACAGCAGAAATAAACACGTTTTGGCAACTTTGGTCAGCACCATGTAACTTATAGGGCAGGAACAGCACAGTTTTCAAAACGTGTTTTTCAGCCCGAAATAAACGCGTTTTCTCAGCCCTTAGAATCACAGTGTAACTGCCTGGCTCAGAAGAGCACACTGAGTCAGCCCTTAACCCCAGTGTGCTGAAATTGTCAAAACGTGTTTTTCAGCAGAAATAAACACGTTTTGGCAACTTTGGTCAACACCATGTAAGTTATATGGCAGGAACAGCACAGTTTTCAAAACGTGTTTTTCAGCCCGAAATAAACGCGTTTTCTCAGCCCTTAGAATCACAGTGTAACTGCCTGTCTCAGAAGAGCACAGTGAGTCAGCCCTTAACCCCAGTGTGCTGAAATTGTCAAAACGTGTTTTTCAGCAGAAATAAACACGTTTTGGCAACTTTGGTCACCACCAGGTAAGTTATATGGCAGGAACAGCACAGTTTTCAAAACGTGTTTTTCAGCCTGAAATAAACGCGTTTTCTCTGCCCTTAGAATCACAGTGTAACTGCCTGTCTCAGAAGAGCACAGTGAGTCAGCCCTTAACCCCAGTGTGCTGAAATTGTCAAAACGTGTTTTTCAGCAGAAATAAACACGTTTTGGCAACTTTGGTCACCACCATGTAAGTTATATGGCAGGAACAGCACAGTTTTCAAAACGTGTTTTTCAGCCCGAAATAAACGCGTTTTCTCAGCCCTTAGAATCACAGTGTAACTGCCTGGCTCAGAAGAGCAAACTGAGTCAGCCCTTAACCCCAGTGTGCTGAAATTGTCAAAACGTGTTTTTCAGCAGAAATAAACACGTTTTGGCAACTTTGGTCACCACCATGTAAGTTATAGGGCAGGAACAGCACAGTTTTCAAAACGTGTTTTTCAGCCCGAAATAAACGCGTTTTCTCAGCCCTTAGAATCACAGTGTAACTGCCTGGCTCAGAAGAGCACACTGAGTCAGCCCTTAACCCCAGTGTGCTGAAATTGTCTAAACGTGTTTTACAGCAGAAATAAACACGTTTTGGCAACTTTGGTCACCACCATGTAAGTTATAGGGCAGGAACAGCACAGTTTTCAAAACGTGTTTTTCAGCCCGAAATAAACGCGTTTTCTCAGCCCTTAGAATCACAGTGTAAATGCCTGGCTCAGAAGAGCAAACTGAGTCAGCCCTTAACCCCAGTGTGCTGAAATTGTCAAAACGTGTTTTTCAGCAGAAATAAACACGTTTTGGCAACTTTGGTCACCACCATGTAAGTTATATGGCAGGAACAGCACAGTTTTCAAAACGTGTTTTTCAGCCCGAAATAAACGCGTTTTCTCAGCTCTTAGAATCGCAGTGTAACTGCCTGTCTCAGAAGAGCACACTGAGTCAGCCCTTAACCCCAGTGTGCTGAAATTGTCAAAACGTGTTTTACAGCAGAAATAAACACGTTTTGGCAACTTTGGTCAGCACCATGTAACTTATAGGGCAGGAACAGCACAGTTTTCAAAACGTGTTTTTCAGCCCGAAATAAACGCGTTTTCTCAGCCCTTAGAATCACAGTGTAACTGCCTGGCTCAGAAGAGCACACTGAGTCAGCCCTTAACCCCAGTGTGCTGAAATTGTCAAAACGTGTTTTTCAGCAGAAATAAACACGTTTTGGCAACTTTGGTCACCACCATGTAAGTTATATGGCAGGAACAGCACAGTTTTCAAAACGTGTTTTTCAGCCCGAAATAAACGCGTTTTCTCAGCCCTTAGAATCACAGTGTAACTGCCTGTCTCAGAAGAGCACAGTGAGTCAGCCCTTAACCCCAGTGTGCTGAAATTGTCAAAACGTGTTTTTCAGCAGAAATAAACACGTTTTGGCAACTTTGGTCACCACCAGGTAAGTTATATGGCAGGAACAGCACAGTTTTCAAAACGTGTTTTTCAGCACGAAATAAACGCGTTTTCTCTGCCCTTAGAATCACAGTGTAACTGCCTGTCTCAGAAGAGCACAGTGAGTCAGCCCTTAACCCCAGTGTGCTGAAATTGTCAAAACGTGTTTTTCAGCAGAAATAAACACGTTTTGGCAACTTTGGTCACCACCAGGTAAGATATATGGCAGGAACAGCACAGTTTTCAAAACGTGTTTTTCAGCCCGAAAAAAACGCGTTTTCTCAGCTCTTAGAATCGCAGTGTAACTGCCTGTCTCAGAAGAGCACACTGAGTCAGCCCTTAACCCCAGTGTGCTGAAATTGTCAAAACGTGTTTTACAGCAGAAATAAACACGTTTTGGCAACTTTGGTCAGCACCATGTAACTTATAGGGCAGGAACAGCACAGTTTTCAAAACGTGTTTTTCAGCCCGAAATAAACGCGTTTTCTCAGCCCTTAGAATCACAGTGTAACTGCCTGTCTCAGAAGAGCACAGTGAGTCAGCCCTTAACCCCAGTGTGCTGAAATTGTCAAAACGTGTTTTTCAGCAGAAATAAACACGTTTTGGCAACTTTGGTCACCACCATGTAAGTTATAGGGCAGGAACAGCACAGTTTTCAAAACGTGTTTTTCAGCCCGAAATAAACGCGTTTTCTCAGCCCTTAGAATCACAGTGTAACTGCCTGGCTCAGAAGAGCAAACTGAGTCAAACCTTAACCCCAGTGTGCTGAAATTGTCAAAACGTGTTTTTCAGCAGAAATAAACACGTTTTGGCAACTTTGGTCACCACCATGTAAGTTATAGGGCAGGAACAGCACAGTTTTCAAAACGTGTTTTTCAGCCCGAAATAAACGCGTTTTCTCAGCCCTTAGAATCACAGTGTAACTGCCTGGCTCAGAAGAGCACACTGAGTCAGCCCTTAACCCCAGTGTGCTGAAATTGTCTAAACGTGTTTTACAGCAGAAATAAACACGTTTTGGCAACTTTGGTCACCACCATGTAAGTTATAGGGCAGGAACAGCACAGTTTTCAAAACGTGTTTTTCAGCCCGAAATAAACGCGTTTTCTCAGCCCTTAGAATCACAGTGTAAATGCCTGGCTCAGAAGAGCAAACTGAGTCAGCCCTTAACCCCAGTGTGCTGAAATTGTCAAAACGTGTTTTTCAGCAGAAATAAACACGTTTTGGCAACTTTGGTCACCACCATGTAAGTTATATGGCAGGAACAGCACAGTTTTCAAAACGTGTTTTTCAGCCCGAAATAAACGCGTTTTCTCAGCTCTTAGAATCGCAGTGTAACTGCCTGTCTCAGAAGAGCACACTGAGTCAGCCCTTAACCCCAGTGTGCTGAAATTGTCAAAACGTGTTTTACAGCAGAAATAAACACGTTTTGGCAACTTTGGTCAGCACCATGTAACTTATAGGGCAGGAACAGCACAGTTTTCAAAACGTGTTTTTCAGCCCGAAATAAACGCGTTTTCTCAGCCCTTAGAATCACAGTGTAACTGCCTGGCTCAGAAGAGCACACTGAGTCAGCCCTTAACCCCAGTGTGCTGAAATTGTCAAAACGTGTTTTTCAGCAGAAATAAACACGTTTTGGCAACTTTGGTCACCACCATGTAAGTTATATGGCAGGAACAGCACAGTTTTCAAAATGTGTTTTTCAGCCCGAAATAAACGCGTTTTCTCAGCCCTTAGAATCACAGTGTAACTGCCTGTCTCAGAAGAGCACAGTGAGTCAGCCCTTAACCCCAGTGTGCTGAAATTGTCAAAACGTGTTTTTCAGCAGAAATAAACACGTTTTGGCAACTTTGGTCACCACCAGGTAAGTTATATGGCAGGAACAGCACAGTTTTCAAAACGTGTTTTTCAGCACGAAATAAACGCGTTTTCTCTGCCCTTAGAATCACAGTGTAACTGCCTGTCTCAGAAGAGCACAGTGAGTCAGCCCTTAACCCCAGTGTGCTGAAATTGTCAAAACGTGTTTTACAGCAGAAATAAACACGTTTTGGCAACTTTGGTCACCACCATGTAAGTTATAGGGCATAAACAGCACAGTTTTCAAAACGTGTTTTTCAGCCCGAAATAAACGCGTTTTCTCAGCTCTTAGAATCGCAGTGTAACTGCCTGTCTCAGAAGAGCACACTGAGTCAGCCCTTAACCCCAGTGTGCTGAAATTGTCAAAACGTGTTTTTCAGCAGAAATAAACACGTTTTGGCAACTTTGGTCACCACCATGTAAGTTATAGGGCAGGAACAGCACAGTTTTCAAAACGTGTTTTTCAGCCCGAAATAAACGCGTTTTCTCAGCTCTTAGAATCGCAGTGTAAATGCCTGTCTCAGAAGAGCACACTGAGTCAGCCCTTAACCCCAGTGTGCTGAAATTGTCAAAACGTGTTTTTCAGCAGAAATAAACACGTTTTGGCAACTTTGGTCACCACCATGTAAGTTATATGGCAGGAACAGCACAGTTTTCAAAACGTGTTTTTCAGCCCGAAATAAACGCGTTTTCTCAGCTCTTAGAATCGCAGTGTAACTGCCTGTCTCAGAAGAGCACACTGAGTCAGCCCTTAACCCCAGTGTGCTGAAATTGTCAAAACGTGTTTTACAGCAGAAATAAACACGTTTTGGCAACTTTGGTCAGCACCATGTAACTTATAGGGCAGGAACAGCACAGTTTTCAAAACGTGTTTTTCAGCCCGAAATAAACGCGTTTTCTCAGCCCTTAGAATCACAGTGTAACTGCCTGGCTCAGAAGAGCACACTGAGTCAGCCCTTAACCCCAGTGTGCTGAAATTGTCAAAACGTGTTTTTCAGCAGAAATAAACACGTTTTGGCAACTTTGGTCAACACCATGTAAGTTATATGGCAGGAACAGCACAGTTTTCAAAACGTGTTTTTCAGCCCGAAATAAACGCGTTTTCTCAGCCCTTAGAATCACAGTGTAACTGCCTGTCTCAGAAGAGCACAGTGAGTCAGCCCTTAACCCCAGTGTGCTGAAATTGTCAAAACGTGTTTTTCAGCAGAAATAAACACGTTTTGGCAACTTTGGTCACCACCAGGTAAGTTATATGGCAGGAACAGCACAGTTTTCAAAACGTGTTTTTCAGCCTGAAATAAACGCGTTTTCTCTGCCCTTAGAATCACAGTGTAACTGCCTGTCTCAGAAGAGCACAGTGAGTCAGCCCTTAACCCCAGTGTGCTGAAATTGTCAAAACGTGTTTTTCAGCAGAAATAAACACGTTTTGGCAACTTTGGTCACCACCATGTAAGTTATATGGCAGGAACAGCACAGTTTTCAAAACGTGTTTTTCAGCCCGAAATAAACGCGTTTTCTCAGCCCTTAGAATCACAGTGTAACTGCCTGGCTCAGAAGAGCAAACTGAGTCAGCCCTTAACCCCAGTGTGCTGAAATTGTCAAAACGTGTTTTTCAGCAGAAATAAACACGTTTTGGCAACTTTGGTCACCACCATGTAAGTTATAGGGCAGGAACAGCACAGTTTTCAAAACGTGTTTTTCAGCCCGAAATAAACGCGTTTTCTCAGCCCTTAGAATCACAGTGTAACTGCCTGGCTCAGAAGAGCACACTGAGTCAGCCCTTAACCCCAGTGTGCTGAAATTGTCTAAACGTGTTTTACAGCAGAAATAAACACGTTTTGGCAACTTTGGTCACCACCATGTAAGTTATAGGGCAGGAACAGCACAGTTTTCAAAACGTGTTTTTCAGCCCGAAATAAACGCGTTTTCTCAGCCCTTAGAATCACAGTGTAAATGCCTGGCTCAGAAGAGCAAACTGAGTCAGCCCTTAACCCCAGTGTGCTGAAATTGTCAAAACGTGTTTTTCAGCAGAAATAAACACGTTTTGGCAACTTTGGTCACCACCATGTAAGTTATATGGCAGGAACAGCACAGTTTTCAAAACGTGTTTTTCAGCCCGAAATAAACGCGTTTTCTCAGCTCTTAGAATCGCAGTGTAACTGCCTGTCTCAGAAGAGCACACTGAGTCAGCCCTTAACCCCAGTGTGCTGAAATTGTCAAAACGTGTTTTACAGCAGAAATAAACACGTTTTGGCAACTTTGGTCAGCACCATGTAACTTATAGGGCAGGAACAGCACAGTTTTCAAAACGTGTTTTTCAGCCCGAAATAAACGCGTTTTCTCAGCCCTTAGAATCACAGTGTAACTGCCTGGCTCAGAAGAGCACACTGAGTCAGCCCTTAACCCCAGTGTGCTGAAATTGTCAAAACGTGTTTTTCAGCAGAAATAAACACGTTTTGGCAACTTTGGTCACCACCATGTAAGTTATATGGCAGGAACAGCACAGTTTTCAAAACGTGTTTTTCAGCCCGAAATAAACGCGTTTTCTCAGCCCTTAGAATCACAGTGTAACTGCCTGTCTCAGAAGAGCACAGTGAGTCAGCCCTTAACCCCAGTGTGCTGAAATTGTCAAAACGTGTTTTTCAGCAGAAATAAACACGTTTTGGCAACTTTGGTCACCACCAGGTAAGTTATATGGCAGGAACAGCACAGTTTTCAAAACGTGTTTTTCAGCACGAAATAAACGCGTTTTCTCTGCCCTTAGAATCACAGTGTAACTGCCTGTCTCAGAAGAGCACAGTGAGTCAGCCCTTAACCCCAGTGTGCTGAAATTGTCAAAACGTGTTTTTCAGCAGAAATAAACACGTTTTGGCAACTTTGGTCACCACCAGGTAAGTTATATGGCAGGAACAGCACAGTTTTCAAAACGTGTTTTTCAGCCCGAAAAAAACGCGTTTTCTCAGCTCTTAGAATCGCAGTGTAACTGCCTGTCTCAGAAGAGCACACTGAGTCAGCCCTTAACCCCAGTGTGCTGAAATTGTCAAAACGTGTTTTACAGCAGAAATAAACACGTTTTGGCAACTTTGGTCAGCACCATGTAACTTATAGGGCAGGAACAGCACAGTTTTCAAAACGTGTTTTTCAGCCCGAAATAAACGCGTTTTCTCAGCCCTTAGAATCACAGTGTAACTGCCTGTCTCAGAAGAGCACAGTGAGTCAGCCCTTAACCCCAGTGTGCTGAAATTGTCAAAACGTGTTTTTCAGCAGAAATAAACACGTTTTGGCAACTTTGGTCACCACCATGTAAGTTATAGGGCAGGAACAGCACAGTTTTCAAAACGTGTTTTTCAGCCCGAAATAAACGCGTTTTCTCAGCCCTTAGAATCACAGTGTAACTGCCTGGCTCAGAAGAGCAAACTGAGTCAAACCTTAACCCCAGTGTGCTGAAATTGTCAAAACGTGTTTTTCAGCAGAAATAAACACGTTTTGGCAACTTTGGTCACCACCATGTAAGTTATAGGGCAGGAACAGCACAGTTTTCAAAACGTGTTTTTCAGCCCGAAATAAACGCGTTTTCTCAGCCCTTAGAATCACAGTGTAACTGCCTGGCTCAGAAGAGCACACTGAGTCAGCCCTTAACCCCAGTGTGCTGAAATTGTCTAAACGTGTTTTACAGCAGAAATAAACACGTTTTGGCAACTTTGGTCACCACCATGTAAGTTATAGGGCAGGAACAGCACAGTTTTCAAAACGTGTTTTTCAGCCCGAAATAAACGCGTTTTCTCAGCCCTTAGAATCACAGTGTAAATGCCTGGCTCAGAAGAGCAAACTGAGTCAGCCCTTAACCCCAGTGTGCTGAAATTGTCAAAACGTGTTTTTCAGCAGAAATAAACACGTTTTGGCAACTTTGGTCACCACCATGTAAGTTATATGGCAGGAACAGCACAGTTTTCAAAACGTGTTTTTCAGCCCGAAATAAACGCGTTTTCTCAGCTCTTAGAATCGCAGTGTAACTGCCTGTCTCAGAAGAGCACACTGAGTCAGCCCTTAACCCCAGTGTGCTGAAATTGTCAAAACGTGTTTTACAGCAGAAATAAACACGTTTTGGCAACTTTGGTCAGCACCATGTAACTTATAGGGCAGGAACAGCACAGTTTTCAAAACGTGTTTTTCAGCCCGAAATAAACGCGTTTTCTCAGCCCTTAGAATCACAGTGTAACTGCCTGGCTCAGAAGAGCACACTGAGTCAGCCCTTAACCCCAGTGTGCTGAAATTGTCAAAACGTGTTTTTCAGCAGAAATAAACACGTTTTGGCAACTTTGGTCACCACCATGTAAGTTATATGGCAGGAACAGCACAGTTTTCAAAATGTGTTTTTCAGCCCGAAATAAACGCGTTTTCTCAGCCCTTAGAATCACAGTGTAACTGCCTGTCTCAGAAGAGCACAGTGAGTCAGCCCTTAACCCCAGTGTGCTGAAATTGTCAAAACGTGTTTTTCAGCAGAAATAAACACGTTTTGGCAACTTTGGTCACCACCAGGTAAGTTATATGGCAGGAACAGCACAGTTTTCAAAACGTGTTTTTCAGCACGAAATAAACGCGTTTTCTCTGCCCTTAGAATCACAGTGTAACTGCCTGTCTCAGAAGAGCACAGTGAGTCAGCCCTTAACCCCAGTGTGCTGAAATTGTCAAAACGTGTTTTTCAGCAGAAATAAACACCTTTTGGCAACTTTGGTCACCACCAGGTAAGTTATATGGCAGGAACAGCACAGTTTTCAAAACGTGTTTTTCAGCCCGAAATAAACGCGTTTTCTCAGCTCTTAGAATCGCAGTGTAACTGCCTGTCTCAGAAAAGCACACTGAGTCAGCCCTTAACCCCAGTGTGCTGAAATTGTCAAAACGTGTTTTACAGCAGAATTAAACACGTTTTGGCAACTTTGGTCACCACCATGTAAGTTATATGGCATGAACAGCACAGTTTTCAAAACGTGTTTTTCAGCCCGAAATAATGGCGTTTTCTCAGCTCTTAGAATCGCAGTGTAACTGCCTGTCTCAGAAGAGCACAGTGAGTCAGCCCTTAACCCCAGTGTGCTGAAATTGTCAAAACGTGTTTTACAGCAGAAATAAACACGTTTTGGCAACTTTGGTCACCACCATGTAACTTATAGGGCAGGAACAGCACAGTTTTCAAAACGTGTTTTTCAGCCCGAAATAAACGCGTTTTCTCAGCCCTTAGAATCACAGTGTAACTGCCTGTCTCAGAAGAGCACAGTGAGTCAGCCCTTAACCCCAGTGTGCTGAAATTGTCAAAACGTGTTTTTCAGCAGAAATAAACACGTTTTGGCAACTTTGGTCACCACCATGTAAGTTATATGGCAGAACAGCACAGTTTTCAAAACGTGTTTTTCAGCCCGAAATAAACGCGTTTTCTCAGCTCTTAGAATCGCAGTGTAACTGCCTGTCTCAGAAGAGCACAGTGAGTCAGCCCTTAACCCCAGTGTGCTGAAATTGTCAAAACGTGTTTTACAGCAGAAATAAACACGTTTTGGCAACTTTGGTCACCACCATGTAAGTTATAGGGCATAAACAGCACAGTTTTCAAAACGTGTTTTTCAGCCCGAAATAAACGCGTTTTCTCAGCCCTTAGAATCACAGTGTAACTGCCTGGCTCAGAAGAGCAAACTGAATCAGCCCTTAACCCCAGTGTGCTGAAATTGTCAAAACGTGTTTTTCAGCAGAAATAAACACGTTTTGGCAACTTTGGTCACCACCATGTAAGTTATAGGGCAGGAACAGCACAGTTTTCAAAACGTGTTTTTCAGCCCGAAATAAACGCGTTTTCTCAGCTCTTAGAATCGCAGTGTAACTGCCTGTCTCAGAAGAGCACACTGAGTCAGCCCTTAACCCCAGTGTGCTGAAATTGTCAAAACGTGTTTTTCAGCAGAAATAAACACGTTTTGGCAACTTTGGTCACCACCATGTAAGTTATAGGGCAGGAACAGCACAGTTTTCAAAACGTGTTTTTCAGCCCGAAATAAACGCGTTTTCTCAGCTCTTAGAAACGCAGTGTAACTGCCTGTCTCAGAAGAGCACACTGAGTCAGCCCTTAACCCCAGTGTGCTGAAATTGTCAAAACGTGTTTTTCAGCAGAAATAAACACGTTTTGGCAACTTTGGTCACCACCATGTAAGTTATAGGGCAGGAACAGCACAGTTTTCAAAACGTGTTTTTCAGCCCGAAATAAACGCGTTTTCTCAGCCCTTAGAATCACAGTGTAACTGCCTGTCTCAGAAGAGCAAACTGAGTCAGCCCTTAACCCCAGTGTGCTGAAATTGTCAAAACGTGTTTTACAGCAGAAATAAACACGTTTTGGCAACTTTGGTCACCACCATGTAAGTTATAGGGCAGGAACAGCACAGTTTTCAAAACGTGTTTTTCAGCCCGAAATAAACGCGTTTTCTCAGCCCTTAGAATCACAGTGTAACTGCCTGGCTCAGAAGAGCAAACTGAGTCAGCCCTTAACCCCAGTGTGCTGAAATTGTCAAAACGTGTTTTACAGCAGAAATAAACACGTTTTGGCAACTTTGGTCACCACCATGTAAGTTATAGGGCAGGAACAGCACAGTTTTCAAAACGTGTTTTTCAGCCCGAAATAAACGCGTTTTCTCAGGCCTTAGAATCACAGTGTAAATGCCTGGCTCAGAAGAGCAAACTGAGTCAGCCCTTAACCCCAGTGTGCTGAAATTGTCAAAACGTGTTTTTCAGCAGAAATAAACACGTTTTGGCAACTTTGGTCACCACCATGTAAGTTATAGGGCAGGAACAGCACAGTTTTCAAAACGTGTTTTTCAGCCCGAAATAAACGCGTTTTCTCAGCCCTTAGAATCACAGTGTAAATGCCTGGCTCAGAAGAGCAAACTGAGTCAGCCCTTAACCCCAGTGTGCTGAAATTGTCAAAACGTGTTTTTCAGCAGAAATAAACACGTTTTGGCAACTTTGGTCACCACCATGTAAGTTATAGGGCAGGAACAGCACAGTTTTCAAAACGTGTTTTTCAGCCCGAAATAAACGCGTTTTCTCAGCTCTTAGAATCGCAGTGTAACTGCCTGTCTCAGAAGAGCACACTGAGTCAGCCCTTAACCCCAGTGTGCTGAAATTGTCAAAACGTGTTTTTCAGCAGAAATAAACACGTTTTGGCAACTTTGGTCACCACCATGTAAGTTATAGGGCAGGAACAGCACAGTTTTCAAAACGTGTTTTTCAGCCCGAAATAAACGCGTTTTCTCAGCTCTTAGAATCGCAGTGTAACTGCCTGTCTCAGAAGAGCACACTGAGTCAGCCCTTAACCCCAGTGTGCTGAAATTGTCAAAACGTGTTTTTCAGCAGAAATAAACACGTTTTGGCAACTTTGGTCACCACCATGTAAGTTATAGGGCAGGAACAGCACAGTTTTCAAAACGTGTTTTTCAGCCCGAAATAAACGCGTTTTCTCAGCTCTTAGAATCGCAGTGTAACTGCCTGTCTCAGAAGAGCACACTGAGTCAGCCCTTAACCCCAGTGTGCTGAAATTGTCAAAACGTGTTTTTCAGCAGAAATAAACACGTTTTGGCAACTTTGGTCACCACCATGTAAGTTATAGGGCATAAACAGCACAGTTTTCAAAACGTGTTTTTCAGCCCGAAATAAACGCGTTTTCTCAGCCCTTAGAATCACAGTGTAACTGCCTGGCTCAGAAGAGCAAACTGAGTCAGCCCTTAACCCCAGTGTGCTGAAATTGTCAAAACGTGTTTTTCAGCAGAAATAAACACGTTTTGGCAACTTTGGTCACCACCATGTAAGTTATAGGGCAGGAACAGCACAGTTTTCAAAACGTGTTTTTCAGCCCGAAATAAACGCGTTTTCTCAGCTCTTAGAATCGCAGTGTAACTGCCTGTCTCAGAAGAGCACACTGAGTCAGCCCTTAACCCCAGTGTGCTGAAATTGACAAAACGTGTTTTTCAGCAGAAATAAACACGTTTTGGCAACTTTGGTCACCACCATGTAAGTTATAGGGCAGGAACAGCACAGTTTTCAAAACGTGTTTTTCAGCCCGAAATAAACGCGTTTTCTCAGCTCTTAGAATCGCAGTGTAAATGCCTGTCTCAGAAGAGCACACTGAGTCAGCCCTTAACCCCAGTGTGCTGAAATTGTCAAAACGTGTTTTTCAGCAGAAATAAACACGTTTTGGCAACTTTGGTCACCACCATGTAAGTTATATGGCAGGAACAGCACAGTTTTCAAAACGTGTTTTTCAGCCCGAAATAAACGCGTTTTCTCAGCTCTTAGAATCGCAGTGTAACTGCCTGTCTCAGAAGAGCACACTGAGTCAGCCCTTAACCCCAGTGTGCTGAAATTGTCAAAACGTGTTTTACAGCAGAAATAAACACGTTTTGGCAACTTTGCTCAGCACCATGTAACTTATAGGGCAGGAACAGCACAGTTTTCAAAACGTGTTTTTCAGCCCGAAATAAACGCGTTTTCTCAGCCCTTAGAATCACAGTGTAACTGCCTGTCTCAGAAGAGCACAGTGAGTCAGCCCTTAACCCCAGTGTGCTGAAATTGTCAAAACGTGTTTTTCAGCAGAAATAAACACGTTTTGGCAACTTTGGTCACCACCAGGTAAGTTATATGGCAGGAACAGCACAGTTTTCAAAACGTGTTTTTCAGCCTGAAATAAACGCGTTTTCTCTGCCCTTAGAATCACAGTGTAACTGCCTGTCTCAGAAGAGCACAGTGAGTCAGCCCTTAACCCCAGTGTGCTGAAATTGTCAAAACGTGTTTTTCAGCAGAAATAAACACGTTTTGGCAACTTTGGTCACCACCATGTAAGTTATATGGCAGGAACAGCACAGTTTTCAAAACGTGTTTTTCAGCTCGAAATAAACGCGTTTTCTCAGCCCTTAGAATCACAGTGTAACTGCCTGGCTCAGAAGAGCACACTGAGTCAGCCCTTAACCCCAGTGTGCTGAAATTGTCAAAACGTGTTTTACAGCAGAAATAAACACGTTTTGGCAACTTTGGTCACCACCATGTAAGTTATAGGGCAGGAACAGCACAGTTTTCAAAACGTGTTTTTCAGCCCGAAATAAATGCGTTTTCTCAGCCCTTAGAATCACAGTGTAACTGCCTGGCTCAGAAGAGCAAACTGAGTCAGCCCTTAACCCCAGTGTGCTGAAATTGTCAAAACGTGTTTTTCAGCAGAAATAAACACGTTTTGGCAACTTTGGTCACCACCATGTAAGTTATAGGGCAGGAACAGCACAGTTTTCAAAACGTGTTTTTCAGCCCGAAATAAACGCGTTTTCTCAGCCCTTAGAATCACAGTGTAACTGCCTGGCTCAGAAGAGCAAACTGAGTCAGCCCTTAACCCCAGTGTGCTGAAATTGTCAAAACGTGTTTTTCAGCAGAAATAAACACGTTTTGGCAACTTTGGTCACCACCATGTAAGTTATAGGGCAGGAACAGCACAGTTTTCAAAACGTGTTTTTCAGCCCGAAATAAACGCGTTTTCTCAGCCCTTAGAATCACAGTGTAACTGCCTGGCTCAGAAGAGCACACTGAGTCAGCCCTTAACCCCAGTGTGCTGAAATTGTCTAAACGTGTTTTACAGCAGAAATAAACACGTTTTGGCAATTTTGGTCACCACCATGTAAGTTATAGGGCAGGAACAGCACAGTTTTCAAAACGTGTTTTTCAGCCCGAAATAAACGCGTTTTCTCAGCCCTTAGAATCACAGTGTAAATGCCTGGCTCAGAAGAGCAAACTGAGTCAGCCCTTAACCCCAGTGTGCTGAAATTGTCAAAACGTGTTTTTCAGCAGAAATAAACACGTTTTGGCAACTTTGGTCACCACCATGTAAGTTATATGGCAGGAACAGCACAGTTTTCAAAACGTGTTTTTCAGCCCGAAATAAACGCGTTTTCTCAGCTCTTAGAATCGCAGTGTAACTGCCTGTCTCAGAAGAGCACACTGAGTCAGCCCTTAACCCCAGTGTGCTGAAATTGTCAAAACGTGTTTTACAGCAGAAATAAACACGTTTTGGCAACTTTGGTCAGCACCATGTAACTTATAGGGCAGGAACAGCACAGTTTTCAAAACGTGTTTTTCAGCCCGAAATAAACGCGTTTTCTCAGCCCTTAGAATCACAGTGTAACTGCCTGGCTCAGAAGAGCACACTGAGTCAGCCCTTAACCCCAGTGTGCTGAAATTGTCAAAACGTGTTTTTCAGCAGAAATAAACACGTTTTGGCAACTTTGGTCACCACCATGTAAGTTATATGGCAGGAACAGCACAGTTTTCAAAACGTGTTTTTCAGCCCGAAATAAACGCGTTTTCTCAGCCCTTAGAATCACAGTGTAACTGCCTGTCTCAGAAGAGCACAGTGAGTCAGCCCTTAACCCCAGTGTGCTGAAATTGTCATACGTGTTTTTCAGCAGAAATAAACACGTTTTGGCAACTTTGGTCACCACCAGGTAAGTTATATGGCAGGAACAGCACAGTTTTCAAAACGTGTTTTTCAGCACGAAATAAACGCGTTTTCTCTGCCCTTAGAATCACAGTGTAACTGCCTGTCTCAGAAGAGCACAGTGAGTCAGCCCTTAACCCCAGTGTGCTGAAATTGTCAAAACGTGTTTTTCAGCAGAAATAAACACGTTTTGGCAACTTTGGTCACCACCAGGTAAGTTATATGGCAGGAACAGCACAGTTTTCAAAACGTGTTTTTCAGCCCGAAAAAAACGCGTTTTCTCAGCTCTTAGAATCGCAGTGTAACTGCCTGTCTCAGAAGAGCACACTGAGTCAGCCCTTAACCCCAGTGTGCTGAAATTGTCAAAACGTGTTTTACAGCAGAAATAAACACGTTTTGGCAACTTTGGTCAGCACCATGTAACTTATAGGGCAGGAACAGCACAGTTTCAAAACGTGTTTTTCAGCCCGAAATAAACGCGTTTTCTCAGCCCTTAGAATCACAGTGTAACTGCCTGTCTCAGAAGAGCACAGTGAGTCAGCCCTTAACCCCAGTGTGCTGAAATTGTCAAAACGTGTTTTTCAGCAGAAATAAACACGTTTTGGCAACTTTGGTCACCACCATGTAAGTTATATGGCAGGAACAGCACAGTTTTCAAAACGTGTTTTTCAGCCCGAAATAAACGCGTTTTCTCAGCTCTTAGAATCGCAGTGTAACTGCCTGTCTCAGAAGAGCACAGTGAGTCAGCCCTTAACCCCAGTGTGCTGAAATTGTCAAAACGTGTTTTACAGCAGAAATAAACACGTTTTGGCAACTTTGGTCACCACCATGTAAGTTATATGGCATGAACAGCACAGTTTTCAAAACGTGTTTTTCAGCCCGAAATAAACGCGTTTTCTCAGCTCTTAGAATCGCAGTGTAACTGCCTGTCTCAGAAGAGCACAGTGAGTCAGCCCTTAACCCCAGTGTGCTGAAATTGTCAAAACGTGTTTTACAGCAGAAATAAACACGTTTTGGCAACTTTGGTCACCACCATGTAACTTATAGGGCAGGAACAGCACAGTTTTCAAAACGTGTTTTTCAGCCCGAAATAAACGCGTTTTCTCAGCCCTTAGAATCACAGTGTAACTGCCTGTCTCAGAAGAGCACACTGAGTCAGCCCTTAACCCCAGTGTGCTGAAATTGTCAAAACGTGTTTTACAGCAGAAATAAACACGTTTTGGCAACTTTGGTCAGCACCATGTAACTTATAGGGCAGGAACAGCACAGTTTTCAAAACGTGTTTTTCAGCCCGAAATAAACGCGTTTTCTCAGCCCTTAGAATCACAGTGTAACTGCCTGGCTCAGAAGAGCACACTGAGTCAGCCCTTAACCCCAGTGTGCTGAAATTGTCAAAACGTGTTTTTCAGCAGAAATAAACACGTTTTGGCATCTTTGGTCACCACCATGTAAGTTATAGGGCAGGAACAGCACAGTTTTCAAAACGTGTTTTTCAGCCCGAAATAAACGCGTTTTCTCAGCCCTTAGAATCACAGTGTAACTGCCTGGCTCAGAAGAGCAAACTGAGTCAGCCCTTAACCCCAGTGTGCTGAAATTGTCAAAACGTGTTTTTCAGCAGAAATAAACACGTTTTGGCAACTTTGGTCACCACCATGTAAGTTATAGGGCAGGAACAGCACAGTTTTCAAAACGTGTTTTTCAGCCCGAAATAAACGCGTTTTCTCAGCCCTTAGAATCACAGTGTAACTGCCTGGCTCAGAAGAGCACACTGAGTCAGCCCTTAACCCCAGTGTGCTGAAATTGTCTAAACGTGTTTTACAGCAGAAATAAACACGTTTTGGCAACTTTGGTCACCACCATGTAAGTTATAGGGCAGGAACAGCACAGTTTTCAAAACGTGTTTTTCAGCCCGAAATAAACGCGTTTTCTCAGCCCTTAGAATCACAGTGTAAATGCCTGGCTCAGAAGAGCAAACTGAGTCAGCCCTTAACCCCAGTGTGCTGAAATTGTCAAAACGTGTTTTTCAGCAGAAATAAACACGTTTTGGCAACTTTGGTCACCACCATGTAAGTTATATGGCAGGAACAGCACAGTTTTCAAAACGTGTTTTTCAGCCCGAAATAAACGCGTTTTCTCAGCTCTTAGAATCGCAGTGTAACTGCCTGTCTCAGAAGAGCACACTGAGTCAGCCCTTAACCCCAGTGTGCTGAAATTGTCAAAACGTGTTTTACAGCAGAAATAAACACGTTTTGGCAACTTTGGTCAGCACCATGTAACTTATAGGGCAGGAACAGCACAGTTTTCAAAACGTGTTTTTCAGCCCGAAATAAACGCGTTTTCTCAGCCCTTAGAATCACAGTGTAACTGCCTGGCTCAGAAGAGCACACTGAGTCAGCCCTTAACCCCAGTGTGCTGAAATTGTCAAAACGTGTTTTTCAGCAGAAATAAACACGTTTTGGCAACTTTGGTCACCACCATGTAAGTTATATGGCAGGAACAGCACAGTTTTCAAAACGTGTTTTTCAGCCCGAAATAAACGCGTTTTCTCAGCCCTTAGAATCACAGTGTAACTGCCTGTCTCAGAAGAGCACAGTGAGTCAGCCCTTAACCCCAGTGTGCTGAAATTGTCAAAACGTGTTTTTCAGCAGAAATAAACACGTTTTGGCAACTTTGGTCACCACCAGGTAAGTTATATGGCAGGAACAGCACAGTTTTCAAAACGTGTTTTTCAGCACGAAATAAACGCGTTTTCTCTGCCCTTAGAATCACAGTGTAACTGCCTGTCTCAGAAGAGCACAGTGAGTCAGCCCTTAACCCCAGTGTGCTGAAATTGTCAAAACGTGTTTTTCAGCAGAAATAAACACCTTTTGGCAACTTTGGTCACCACCAGGTAAGTTATATGGCAGGAACAGCACAGTTTTCAAAACGTGTTTTTCAGCCCGAAATAAACGCGTTTTCTCAGCTCTTAGAATCGCAGTGTAACTGCCTGTCTCAGAAAAGCACACTGAGTCAGCCCTTAACCCCAGTGTGCTGAAATTGTCAAAACGTGTTTTACAGCAGAAATAAACACGTTTTGGCAACTTTGGTCAGCACCATGTAACTTATAGGGCAGGAACAGCACAGTTTTCAAAACGTGTTTTTCAGCCCGAAATAAACGCGTTTTCTCAGCCCTTAGAATCACAGTGTAACTGCCTGTCTCAGAAGAGCACAGTGAGTCAGCCCTTAACCCCAGTGTGCTGAAATTGTCAAAACGTGTTTTTCAGCAGAAATAAACACGTTTTGGCAACTTTGGTCACCACCATGTAAGTTATATGGCAGGAACAGCACAGTTTTCAAAACGTGTTTTTCAGCCCGAAATAAACGCGTTTTCTCAGCTCTTAGAATCGCAGTGTAACTGCCTGTCTCAGAAGAGCACAGTGAGTCAGCCCTTAACCCCAGTGTGCTGAAATTGTCAAAACGTGTTTTACAGCAGAAATAAACACGTTTTGGCAACTTTGGTCACCACCATGTAAGTTATATGGCATGAACAGCACAGTTTTCAAAACGTGTTTTTCAGCCCGAAATAAACGCGTTTTCTCAGCTCTTAGAATCGCAGTGTAACTGCCTGTCTCAGAAGAGCACAGTGAGTCAGCCCTTAACCCCAGTGTGCTGAAATTGTCAAAACGTGTTTTACAGCAGAAATAAACACGTTTTGGCAACTTTGGTCACCACCATGTAACTTATAGGGCAGGAACAGCACAGTTTTCAAAACGTGTTTTTCAGCCCGAAATAAACGCGTTTTCTCAGCCCTTAGAATCACAGTGTAACTGCCTGTCTCAGAAGAGCACACTGAGTCAGCCCTTAACCCCAGTGTGCTGAAATTGTCAAAACGTGTTTTACAGCAGAAATAAACACGTTTTGGCAACTTTGGTCAGCACCATGTAACTTATAGGGCAGGAACAGCACAGTTTTCAAAACGTGTTTTTCAGCCCGAAATAAACGCGTTTTCTCAGCCCTTAGAATCACAGTGTAACTGCCTGGCTCAGAAGAGCACACTGAGTCAGCCCTTAACCCCAGTGTGCTGAAATTGTCAAAACATGTTTTTCAGCAGAAATAAACACGTTTTGGCAACTTTGGTCACCACCATGTAAGTTATAGGGCAGGAATAGCACAGTTTTCAAAACGTGTTTTTCAGCCCGAAATAAACGCGTTTTCTCAGCCCTTAGAATCACAGTGTAACTGCCTGGCTCAGAAGAGCAAACTGAGTCAGCCCTTAACCCCAGTGTGCTGAAATTGTCAAAACGTGTTTTTCAGCAGAAATAAACACGTTTTGGCAACTTTGGTCACCACCATGTAAGTTATATGGCAGGAACAGCACAGTTTTCAAAACGTGTTTTTCAGCCCGAAATAAACGCGTTTTCTCAGCCCTTAGAATCACAGTGTAACTGCCTGTCTCAGAAGAGCACAGTGAGTCAGCCCTTAACCCCAGTGTGCTGAAATTGTCAAAACGTGTTTTTCAGCAGAAATAAACACGTTTTGGCAACTTTGGTCACCACCAGGTAAGTTATATGGCAGGAACAGCACAGTTTTCAAAACGTGTTTTTCAGCCCGAAATAAACGCGTTTTCTCTGCCCTTAGAATCACAGTGTAACTGCCTGTCTCAGAAGAGCACAGTGAGTCAGCCCTTAACCCCAGTGTGCTGAAATTGTCAAAACGTGTTTTTCAGCAGAAATAAACACGTTTTGGCAACTTTGGTCACCACCATGTAAGTTATATGGCAGGAACAGCACAGTTTTCAAAACGTGTTTTTCAGCTCGAAATAAACGCGTTTTCTCAGCCCTTAGAATCACAGTGTAACTGTCTGGCTCAGAAGAGCACACTGAGTCAGCCCTTAACCCCAGTGTGCTGAAATTGTCAAAACGTGTTTTACAGCAGAAATAAACACGTTTTGGCAACTTTGGTCACCACCATGTAAGTTATAGGGCAGGAACAGCACAGTTTTCAAAACGTGTTTTTCAGCCCGAAATAAACGCGTTTTCTCAGCCCTTAGAATCACAGTGTAACTGCCTGGCTCAGAAGAGCAAACTGAGTCAGCCCTTAACCCCAGTGTGCTGAAATTGTCAAAACGTGTTTTTCAGCAGAAATAAACACGTTTTGGCAACTTTGGTCACCACCATGTAAGTTATAGGGCAGGAACAGCACAGTTTTCAAAACGTGTTTTTCAGCCCGAAATAAACGCGTTTTCTCAGCCCTTAGAATCACAGTGTAACTGCCTGGCTCAGAAGAGCAAACTGAGTCAGCCCTTAACCCCAGTGTGCTGAAATTGTCAAAACGTGTTTTTCAGCAGAAATAAACACGTTTTGGCAACTTTGGTCACCACCATGTAAGTTATAGGGCAGGAACAGCACAGTTTTCAAAACGTGTTTTTCAGCCCGAAATAAACGCGTTTTCTCAGCCCTTAGAATCACAGTGTAACTGCCTGGCTCAGAAGAGCAAACTGAGTCAGCCCTTAACCCCAGTGTGCTGAAATTGTCAAAACGTGTTTTTCAGCAGAAATAAACACGTTTTGGCAACTTTGGTCACCACCATGTAAGTTATAGGGCAGGAACAGCACAGTTTTCAAAACGTGTTTTTCAGCCCGAAATAAACGCGTTTTCTCAGCCCTTAGAATCACAGTGTAACTGCCTGGCTCAGAAGAGCAAACTGAGTCAGCCCTTAACCCCAGTGTGCTGAAATTGTCAAAACGTGTTTTTCAGCAGAAATAAACACGTTTTGGCAACTTTGGTCACCACCATGTAAGTTATAGGGCAGGAACAGCACAGTTTTCAAAACGTGTTTTTCAGCCCGAAATAAACGCGTTTTCTCAGCCCTTAGAATCACAGTGTAACTGCCTGGCTCAGAAGAGCACACTGAGTCAGCCCTTAACCCCAGTGTGCTGAAATTGTCAAAACGTGTTTTTCAGCAGAAATAAACACGTTTTGGCAACTTTGGTCACCACCATGTAAGTTATAGGGCAGGAACAGCACAGTTTTCAAAACGTGTTTTTCAGCCCGAAATAAACGCGTTTTCTCAGCCCTTAGAATCACAGTGTAACTGCCTGGCTCAGAAGAGCAAACTGAGTCAGCCCTTAACCCCAGTGTGCTGAAATTGTCAAAACGTGTTTTTCAGCAGAAATAAACACGTTTTGGCAACTTTGGTCACCACCATGCAAGTTATATGGCAGGAACAGCACAGTTTTCAAAACGTGTTTTTCAGCCCGAAATAAACGCGTTTTCTCAGCCCTTAGAATCACAGTGTAACTGCCTGTCTCAGAAGAGCAGAGTGAGTCAGCCCTTAACCCCAGTGTGCTGAAATTGTCAAAACGTGTTTTTCAGCAGAAATAAACACGTTTTGGCAACTTTGGTCACCACCAGGTAAGTTATATGGCAGGAACAGCACAGTTTTCAAAACGTGTTTTTCAGCCCGAAATAAACGCGTTTTCTCTGCCCTTAGAATCACAGTGTAACTGCCTGTCTCAGAAGAGCACAGTGAGTCAGCCCTTAACCCCAGTGTGCTGAAATTGTCAAAACGTGTTTTTCAGCAGAAATAAACACGTTTTGGCAACTTTGGTCACCACCATGTAAGTTATATGGCAGGAACAGCACAGTTTTCAAAACGTGTTTTTCAGCTCGAAATAAACGCGTTTTCTCAGCCCTTAGAATCACAGTGTAACTGTCTGGCTCAGAAGAGCACACTGAGTCAGCCCTTAACCCCAGTGTGCTGAAATTGTCAAAACGTGTTTTACAGCAGAAATAAACACGTTTTGGCAACTTTGGTCACCACCATGTAAGTTATAGGGCAGGAACAGCACAGTTTTCAAAACGTGTTTTTCAGCCCGAAATAAACGCGTTTTCTCAGCCCTTAGAATCACAGTGTAACTGCCTGGCTCAGAAGAGCAAACTGAGTCAGCCCTTAACCCCAGTGTGCTGAAATTGTCAAAACGTGTTTTTCAGCAGAAATAAACACGTTTTGGCAACTTTGGTCACCACCATGTAAGTTATAGGGCAGGAACAGCACAGTTTTCAAAACGTGTTTTTCAGCCCGAAATAAACGCGTTTTCTCAGCCCTTAGAATCACAGTGTAACTGCCTGGCTCAGAAGAGCAAACTGAGTCAGCCCTTAACCCCAGTGTGCTGAAATTGTCAAAACGTGTTTTTCAGCAGAAATAAACACGTTTTGGCAACTTTGGTCACCACCATGTAAGTTATAGGGCAGGAACAGCACAGTTTTCAAAACGTGTTTTTCAGCCCGAAATAAACGCGTTTTCTCAGCCCTTAGAATCACAGTGTAACTGCCTGGCTCAGAAGAGCAAACTGAGTCAGCCCTTAACCCCAGTGTGCTGAAATTGTCAAAACGTGTTTTTCAGCAGAAATAAACACGTTTTGGCAACTTTGGTCACCACCATGTAAGTTATAGGGCAGGAACAGCACAGTTTTCAAAACGTGTTTTTCAGCCCGAAATAAACGCGTTTTCTCAGCCCTTAGAATCACAGTGTAACTGCCTGGCTCAGAAGAGCAAACTGAGTCAGCCCTTAACCCCAGTGTGCTGAAATTGTCAAAACGTGTTTTTCAGCAGAAATAAACACGTTTTGGCAACTTTGGTCACCACCATGTAAGTTATAGGGCAGGAACAGCACAGTTTTCAAAACGTGTTTTTCAGCCCGAAATAAACGCGTTTTCTCAGCCCTTAGAATCACAGTGTAACTGCCTGGCTCAGAAGAGCACACTGAGTCAGCCCTTAACCCCAGTGTGCTGAAATTGTCTAAACGTGTTTTACAGCAGAAATAAACACGTTTTGGCAACTTTGGTCACCACCATGTAAGTTATAGGGCAGGAACAGCACAGTTTTCAAAACGTGTTTTTCAGCCCGAAATAAACGCGTTTTCTCAGCCCTTAGAATCACAGTGTAAATGCCTGGCTCAGAAGAGCAAACTGAGTCAGCCCTTAACCCCAGTGTGCTGAAATTGTCAAAACGTGTTTTTCAGCAGAAATAAACACGTTTTGGCAACTTTGGTCACCACCATGTAAGTTATATGGCAGGAACAGCACAGTTTTCAAAACGTGTTTTTCAGCCCGAAATAAACGCGTTTTCTCAGCTCTTAGAATCGCAGTGTAACTGCCTGTCTCAGAAGAGCACACTGAGTCAGCCCTTAACCCCAGTGTGCTGAAATTGTCAAAACGTGTTTTACAGCAGAAATAAACACGTTTTGGCAACTTTGGTCAGCACCATGTAACTTATAGGGCAGGAACAGCACAGTTTTCAAAACGTGTTTTTCAGCCCGAAATAAACGCGTTTTCTCAGCCCTTAGAATCACAGTGTAACTGCCTGGCTCAGAAGAGCACACTGAGTCAGCCCTTAACCCCAGTGTGCTGAAATTGTCAAAACGTGTTTTTCAGCAGAAATAAACACGTTTTGGCAACTTTGGTCACCACCATGTAAGTTATATGGCAGGAACAGCACAGTTTTCAAAACGTGTTTTTCAGCCCGAAATAAACGCGTTTTCTCAGCCCTTAGAATCACAGTGTAACTGCCTGTCTCAGAAGAGCACAGTGAGTCAGCCCTTAACCCCAGTGTGCTGAAATTGTCAAAACGTGTTTTTCAGCAGAAATAAACACGTTTTGGCAACTTTGGTCACCACCAGGTAAGTTATATGGCAGGAACAGCACAGTTTTCAAAACGTGTTTTTCAGCACGAAATAAACGCGTTTTCTTTGCCCTTAGAATCACAGTGTAACTGCCTGTCTCAGAAGAGCACAGTGAGTCAGCCCTTAACCCCAGTGTGCTGAAATTGTCAAAACGTGTTTTTCAGCAGAAATAAACACGTTTTGGCAACTTTGGTCACCACCAGGTAAGTTATATGGCAGGAACAGCACAGTTTTCAAAACGTGTTTTTCAGCCCGAAATAAACGCGTTTTCTCAGCTCTTAGAATCGCAGTGTAACTGCCTGTCTCAGAAGAGCACACTGAGTCAGCCCTTAACCCCAGTGTGCTGAAATTGTCAAAACGTGTTTTACAGCAGAAATAAACACGTTTTGGCAACTTTGGTCAGCACCATGTAACTTATAGGGCAGGAACAGCACAGTTTTCAAAACGTGTTTTTCAGCCCGAAATAAACGCGTTTTCTCAGCCCTTAGAATCACAGTGTAACTGCCTGTCTCAGAAGAGCACAGTGAGTCAGCCCTTAACCCCAGTGTGCTGAAATTGTCAAAATGTGTTTTTCAGCAGAAATAAACACGTTTTGGCAACTTTGGTCACCACCATGTAAGTTATATGGCAGGAACAGCACAGTTTTCAAAACGTGTTTTTCAGCCCGAAATAAACGCGTTTTCTCAGCTCTTAGAATCGCAGTGTAACTGCCTGTCTCAGAAGAGCACAGTGAGTCAGCCCTTAACCCCAGTGTGCTGAAATTGTCAAAACGTGTTTTACAGCAGAAATAAACACGTTTTGGCAACTTTGGTCACCACCATGTAAGTTATATGGCATGAACAGCACAGTTTTCAAAACGTGTTTTTCAGCCCGAAATAAACGCGTTTTCTCAGCCCTTAGAATCGCAGTGTAACTGCCTGTCTCAGAAGAGCACAGTGAGTCAGCCCTTAACCCCAGTGTGCTGAAATTGTCAAAACGTGTTTTACAGCAGAAATAAACACGTTTTGGCAACTTTGGTCAGCACCATGTAACTTATAGGGCAGGAACAGCACAGTTTTCAAAACGTGTTTTTCAGCCCGAAATAAACGCGTTTGCTCAGCCCTTAGAATCACAGTGTAACTGCCTGTCTCAGAAGAGCACACTGAGTCAGCCCTTAACCCCAGTGTGCTGAAATTGTCAAAACGTGTTTTACAGCAGAAATAAACACGTTTTGGCAACTTTGGTAAGCACCATGTAACTTATAGGGCAGGAACAGCACAGTTTTCAAAACGTGTTTTTCAGCCCGAAATAAACGCGTTTTCTCAGCCCTTAGAATCACAGTGTAACTGCCTGGCTCAGAAGAGCACACTGAGTCAGCCCTTAACCCCAGTGTGCTGAAATTGTCAAAACGTGTTTTTCAGCAGAAATAAACACGTTTTGGCAACTTTGGTCACCACCATGTAAGTTATAGGGCAGGAACAGCACAGTTTTCAAAACGTGTTTTTCAGCCCGAAATAAACGCGTTTTCTCAGCCCTTAGAATCACAGTGTAACTGCCTGGCTCAGAAGAGCAAACTGAGTCAGCCCTTAACCCCAGTGTGCTGAAATTGTCAAAACGTGTTTTTCAGCAGAAATAAACACGTTTTGGCAACTTTGGTCACCACCATGTAAGTTATATGGCAGGAACAGCACAGTTTTCAAAACGTGTTTTTCAGCCCGAAATAAACGCGTTTTCTCAGCCCTTAGAATCACAGTGTAACTGCCTGTCTCAGAAGAGCACAGTGAGTCAGCCCTTAACCCCAGTGTGCTGAAATTGTCAAAACGTGTTTTTCAGCAGAAATAAACACGTTTTGGCAACTTTGGTCACCACCAGGTAAGTTATATGGCAGGAACAGCACAGTTTTCAAAACGTGTTTTTCAGCCCGAAATAAACTCGTTTTCTCTGCCCTTAGAATCACAGTGTAACTGCCTGTCTCAGAAGAGCACAGTGAGTCTGCCCTTAACCCCAGTGTGCTGAAATTGTCAAAACGTGTTTTTCAGCAGAAATAAACACGTTTTGGCAACTTTGGTCACCACCATGTAAGTTATATGGCAGGAACAGCACAGTTTTCAAAACGTGTTTTTCAGCTCGAAATAAACGCGTTTTCTCAGCCCTTAGAATCACAGTGTAACTGCCTGGCTCAGAAGAGCACACTGAGTCAGCCCTTAACCCCAGTGTGCTGAAATTGTCAAAACGTGTTTTACAGCAGAAATAAACACGTTTTGGCAACTTTGGTCACCACCATGTAAGTTATAGGGCAGGAACAGCACAGTTTTCAAAACGTGTTTTTCAGCCCGAAATAAACGCGTTTTCTCAGCCCTTAGAATCACAGTGTAACTGCCTGGCTCAGAAGAGCAAACTGAGTCAGCCCTTAACCCCAGTGTGCTGAAATTGTCAAAACGTGTTTTTCAGCAGAAATAAACACGTTTTGGCAACTTTGGTCACCACCATGTAAGTTATAGGGCAGGAACAGCACAGTTTTCAAAACGTGTTTTTCAGCCCGAAATAAACGCGTTTTCTCAGCCCTTAGAATCACAGTGTAACTGCCTGGCTCAGAAGAGCAAACTGAGTCAGCCCTTAACCCCAGTGTGCTGAAATTGTCAAAACGTGTTTTTCAGCAGAAATAAACACGTTTTGGCAACTTTCTTCACCACCATGTAAGTTATAGGGCAGGAACAGCACAGTTTTCAAAACGTGTTTTTCAGCCCGAAATAAACGCGTTTTCTCAGCCCTTAGAATCACAGTGTAACTGCCTGGCTCAGAAGAGCACACTGAGTCAGCCCTTAACCCCAGTGTGCTGAAATTGTCAAAACGTGTTTTTCAGCAGAAATAAACACGTTTTGGCAACTTTGGTCACCACCATGTAAGTTATAGGGCAGGAACAGCACAGTTTTCAAAACGTGTTTTTCAGCCCGAAATAAACGCGTTTTCTCAGCCCTTAGAATCACAGTGTAACTGCCTGGCTCAGAAGAGCAAACTGAGTCAGCCCTTAACCCCAGTGTGCTGAAATTGTCAAAACGTGTTTTTCAGCAGAAATAAACACGTTTTGGCAACTTTGGTCACCACCATGTAAGTTATATGGCAGGAACAGCACAGTTTTCAAAACGTGTTTTTCAGCCCGAAATAAACGCGTTTTCTCAGCCCTTAGAATCACAGTGTAACTGCCTGTCTCAGAAGAGCACAGTGAGTCAGCCCTTAACCCCAGTGTGCTGAAATTGTCAAAACGTGTTTTTCAGCAGAAATAAACACGTTTTGGCAACTTTGGTCACCACCAGGTAAGTTATATGGCAGGAACAGCACAGTTTTCAAAACGTGTTTTTCAGCCCGAAATAAACTCGTTTTCTCTGCCCTTAGAATCACAGTGTAACTGCCTGTCTCAGAAGAGCACAGTGAGTCTGCCCTTAACCCCAGTGTGCTGAAATTGTCAAAACGTGTTTTTCAGCAGAAATAAACACGTTTTGGCAACTTTGGTCACCACCATGTAAGTTATATGGCAGGAACAGCACAGTTTTCAAAACGTGTTTTTCAGCTCGAAATAAACGCGTTTTCTCAGCCCTTAGAATCACAGTGTAACTGCCTGGCTCAGAAGAGCACACTGAGTCAGCCCTTAACCCCAGTGTGCTGAAATTGTCAAAACGTGTTTTACAGCAGAAATAAACACGTTTTGGCAACTTTGGTCACCACCATGTAAGTTATAGGGCAGGAACAGCACAGTTTTCAAAACGTGTTTTTCAGCCCGAAATAAACGCGTTTTCTCAGCCCTTAGAATCACAGTGTAACTGCCTGGCTCAGAAGAGCAAACTGAGTCAGCCCTTAACCCCAGTGTGCTGAAATTGTCAAAACGTGTTTTTCAGCAGAAATAAACACGTTTTGGCAACTTTGGTCACCACCATGTAAGTTATAGGGCAGGAACAGCACAGTTTTCAAAACGTGTTTTTCAGCCCGAAATAAACGCGTTTTCTCAGCCCTTAGAATCACAGTGTAACTGCCTGGCTCAGAAGAGCAAACTGAGTCAGCCCTTAACCCCAGTGTGCTGAAATTGTCAAAACGTGTTTTTCAGCAGAAATAAACACGTTTTGGCAACTTTCTTCACCACCATGTAAGTTATAGGGCAGGAACAGCACAGTTTTCAAAACGTGTTTTTCAGCCCGAAATAAACGCGTTTTCTCAGCCCTTAGAATCACAGTGTAACTGCCTGGCTCAGAAGAGCACACTGAGTCAGCCCTTAACCCCAGTGTGCTGAAATTGTCTAAACGTGTTTTACAGCAGAAATAAACACGTTTTGGCAACTTTGGTCACCACCATGTAAGTTATAGGGCAGGAACAGCACAGTTTTCAAAACGTGTTTTTCAGCCCGAAATAAACGCGTTTTCTCAGCCCTTAGAATCACAGTGTAAATGCCTGGCTCAGAAGAGCAAACTGAGTCAGCCCTTAACCCCAGTGTGCTGAAATTGTCAAAACGTGTTTTTCAGCAGAAATAAACACGTTTTGGCAACTTTGGTCACCACCATGTAAGTTATATGGCAGGAACAGCACAGTTTTCAAAACGTGTTTTTCAGCCCGAAATAAACGCGTTTTCTCAGCTCTTAGAATCGCAGTGTAACTGCCTGTCTCAGAAGAGCACACTGAGTCAGCCCTTAACCCCAGTGTGCTGAAATTGTCAAAACGTGTTTTACAGCAGAAATAAACACGTTTTGGCAACTTTGGTCAGCACTATGTAACTTATAGGGCAGGAACAGCACAGTTTTCAAAACGTGTTTTTCAGCCCGAAATAAACGCGTTTTCTCAGCCCTTAGAATCACAGTGTAACTGCCTGGCTCAGAAGAGCACACTGAGTCAGCCCTTAACCCCAGTGTGCTGAAATTGTCAAAACGTGTTTTTCAGCAGAAATAAACACGTTTTGGCAACTTTGGTCACCACCATGTAAGTTATATGGCAGGAACAGCACAGTTTTCAAAACGTGTTTTTCAGCCCGAAATAAACGCGTTTTCTCAGCCCTTAGAATCACAGTGTTACTGCCTGTCTCAGAAGAGCACAGTGAGTCAGCCCTTAACCCCAGTGTGCTGAAATTGTCAAAACGTGTTTTTCAGCAGAAATAAACACGTTTTGGCAACTTTGGTCACCACCAGGTAAGTTATATGGCAGGAACAGCACAGTTTTCAAAACGTGTTTTTCAGCCCGAAATAAACGCGTTTTCTCTGCCCTTAGAATCACAGTGTAACTGCCTGTCTCAGAAGAGCACAGTGAGTCAGCCCTTAACCCCAGTGTGCTGAAATTGTCAAAACGTGTTTTTCAGCAGAAATAAACACGTTTTGGCAACTTTGGTCACCACCAGGTAAGTTATATGGCAGGAACAGCACAGTTTTCAAAACGTGTTTTTCAGCCCGAAATAAACGCGTTTTCTCAGCTCTTAGAATCGCAGTGTAACTGCCTGTCTCAGAAGAGCACACTGAGTCAGCCCTTAACCCCAGTGTGCTGAAATTGTCAAAACGTGTTTTACAGCAGAAATAAACACGTTTTGGCAACTTTGGTCAGCACCATGTAACTTATAGGGCAGGAACAGCACAGTTTTCAAAACGTGTTTTTCAGCCCGAAATAAACGCGTTTTCTCAGCCCTTAGAATCACAGTGTAACTGCCTGTCTCAGAAGAGCACAGTGAGTCAGCCCTTAACCCCAGTGTGCTGAAATTGTCAAAACGTGTTTTTCAGCAGAAATAAACACGTTTTGGCAACTTTGGTCACCACCATGTAAGTTATATGGCAGGAACAGCACAGTTTTCAAAACGTGTTTTTCAGCCCGAAATAAACGCGTTTTCTCAGCTCTTAGAATCGCAGTGTAACTGCCTGTCTCAGAAGAGCACAGTGAGTCAGCCCTTAACCCCAGTGTGCTGAAATTGTCAAAACGTGTTTTACAGCAGAAATAAACACGTTTTGGCAACTTTGGTCACCACCATGTAAGTTATATGGCATGAACAGCACAGTTTTCAAAACGTGTTTTTCAGCCCGAAATAAACGCGTTTTCTCAGCTCTTAGAATCGCAGTGTAACTGCCTGTCTCAGAAGAGCACAGTGAGTCAGCCCTTAACCCCAGTGTGCTGAAATTGTCAAAACGTGTTTTACAGCAGAAATAAACACGTTTTGGCAACTTTGGTCACCACCATGTAACTTATAGGGCAGGAACAGCACAGTTTTCAAAACGTGTTTTTCAGCCCGAAATAAACGCGTTTTCTCAGCCCTTAGAATCACAGTGTAACTGCCTGTCTCAGAAGAGCACACTGAGTCAGCCCTTAACCCCAGTGTGCTGAAATTGTCAAAACGTGTTTTACAGCAGAAATAAACACGTTTTGGCAACTTTGGTCAGCACCATGTAACTTATAGGGCAGGAACAGCACAGTTTTCAAAACGTGTTTTTCAGCCCGAAATAAACGCGTTTTCTCAGCCCTTAGAATCACAGTGTAACTGCCTGGCTCAGAAGAGCACACTGAGTCAGCCCTTAACCCCAGTGTGCTGAAATTGTCAAAACGTGTTTTTCAGCAGAAATAAACACGTTTTGGCAACTTTGGTCACCACCATGTAAGTTATAGGGCAGGAACAGCACAGTTTTCAAAACGTGTTTTTCAGCCCGAAATAAACGCGTTTTCTCAGCTCTTAGAATCGCAGTGTAACTGCCTGTCTCAGAAGAGCACACTGAGTCAGCCCTTAACCCCAGTGTGCTGAAATTGTCAAAACGTGTTTTTCAGCAGAAATAAACACGTTTTGGCAACTTTGGTCACCACCATGTAAGTTATAGGGCAGGAACAGCACAGTTTTCAAAACGTGTTTTTCAGCCCGAAATAAACGCGTTTTCTCAGCTCTTAGAATCGCAGTGTAACTGCCTGTCTCAGAAGAGCACACTGAGTCAGCCCTTAACCCCAGTGTGCTGAAATTGTCAAAACGTGTTTTACAGCAGAAATAAACACGTTTTGGCAACTTTGGTCACCACCATGTAAGTTATAGGGCATAAACAGCACAGTTTTCAAAACGTGTTTTTCAGCCCGAAATAAACGCGTTTTCTCAGCCCTTAGAATCACAGTGTAACTGCCTGGCTCAGAAGAGCAAACTGAGTCAGCCCTTAACCCCAGTGTGCTGAAATTGTCAAAACGTGTTTTACAGCAGAAATAAACACGTTTTGGCAACTTTGGTCACCACCATGAAAGTTATATGGCATGAACAGCACAGTTTTCAAAACGTGTTTTTCAGCCCGAAATAAACGCGTTTTCTCAGCTCTTAGAATCGCAGTGTAACTGCCTGTCTCAGAAGAGCACAGTGAGTCAGCCCTTAACCCCAGTGTGCTGAAATTGTCAAAACGTGTTTTACAGCAGAAATAAACACGTTTTGGCAACTTTGGTCAGCACCATGTAACTTATAGGGCAGGAACAGCACAGTTTTCAAAACGTGTTTTTCAGCCCGAAATAAACGCGTTTTCTCAGCCCTTAGAATCACAGTGTAACTGCCTGGCTCAGAAGAGCACACTGAGTCAGCCCTTAACCCCAGTGTGCTGAAATTGTCAAAACGTGTTTTTCAGCAGAAATAAACACGTTTTGGCAACTTTGGTCACCACCATGTAAGTTATAGGGCAGGAACAGCACAGTTTTCAAAACGTGTTTTTCAGCCCGAAATAAACGCGTTTTCTCAGCCCTTAGAATCACAGTGTAACTGCCTGGCTCAGAAGAGCAAACTGAGTCAGCCCTTAACCCCAGTGTGCTGAAATTGTCAAAACGTGTTTTTCAGCAGAAATAAACACGTTTTGGCAACTTTGGTCACCACCATGTAAGTTATAGGGCAGGAACAGCACAGTTTTCAAAACGTGTTTTTCAGCCCGAAATAAACGCGTTTTCTCAGCCCTTAGAATCACAGTGTAAATGCCTGGCTCAGAAGAGCAAACTGAGTCAGCCCTTAACCCCAGTGTGCTGAAATTGTCAAAACGTGTTTTTCAGCAGAAATAAACACGTTTTGGCAACTTTGGTCACCACCATGTAAGTTATAGGGCAGGAACAGCACAGTTTTCAAAACGTGTTTTTCAGCCCGAAATAAACGCGTTTTCTCAGCTCTTAGAATCGCAGTGTAACTGCCTGTCTCAGAAGAGCACACTGAGTCAGCCCTTAACCCCAGTGTGCTGAAATTGTCAAAACGTGTTTTTCAGCAGAAATAAACACGTTTTGGCAACTTTGGTCACCACCATGTAAGTTATAGGGCAGGAACAGCACAGTTTTCAAAACGTGTTTTTCAGCCCGAAATAAACGCGTTTTCTCAGCTCTTAGAATCGCAGTGTAACTGCCTGTCTCAGAAGAGCACACTGAGTCAGCCCTTAACCCCAGTGTGCTGAAATTGTCAAAACGTGTTTTTCAGCAGAAATAAACACGTTTTGGCAACTTTGGTCACCACCATGTAAGTTATAGGGCAGGAACAGCACAGTTTTCAAAACGTGTTTTTCAGCCCGAAATAAACGCGTTTTCTCAGCTCTTAGAATCGCAGTGTAACTGCCTGTCTCAGAAGAGCACACTGAGTCAGCCCTTAACCCCAGTGTGCTGAAATTGTCAAAACGTGTTTTTCAGCAGAAATAAACACGTTTTGGCAACTTTGGTCACCACCATGTAAGTTATAGGGCATAAACAGCACAGTTTTCAAAACGTGTTTTTCAGCCCGAAATAAACGCGTTTTCTCAGCCCTTAGAATCACAGTGTAACTGCCTGGCTCAGAAGAGCAAACTGAGTCAGCCCTTAACCCCAGTGTGCTGAAATTGTCAAAACGTGTTTTTCAGCAGAAATAAACACGTTTTGGCAACTTTGGTCACCACCATGTAAGTTATAGGGCAGGAACAGCACAGTTTTCAAAACGTGTTTTTCAGCCCGAAATAAACGCGTTTTCTCAGCTCTTAGAATCGCAGTGTAACTGCCTGTCTCAGAAGAGCACACTGAGTCAGCCCTTAACCCCAGTGTGCTGAAATTGTCAAAACGTGTTTTTCAGCAGAAATAAACACGTTTTGGCAACTTTGGTCACCACCATGTAAGTTATAGGGCAGGAACAGCACAGTTTTCAAAACGTGTTTTTCAGCCAGAAATAAACGCGTTTTCTCAGCTCTTAGAATCGCAGTGTAAATGCCTGTCTCAGAAGAGCACACTGAGTCAGCCCTTAACCCCAGTGTGCTGAAATTGTCAAAACGTGTTTTTCAGCAGAAATAAACACGTTTTGGCAACTTTGGTCACCACCATGTAAGTTATATGGCAGGAACAGCACAGTTTTCAAAACGTGTTTTTCAGCCCGAAATAAACGCGTTTTCTCAGCTCTTAGAATCGCAGTGTAACTGCCTGTCTCAGAAGAGCACACTGAGTCAGCCCTTAACCCCAGTGTGCTGAAATTGTCAAAACGTGTTTTACAGCAGAAATAAACACGTTTTGGCAACTTTGGTCAGCACCATGTAACTTATAGGGCAGGAACAGCACAGTTTTCAAAACGTGTTTTTCAGCCCGAAATAAACGCGTTTTCTCAGCCCTTAGAATCACAGTGTAACTGCCTGGCTCAGAAGAGCACACTGAGTCAGCCCTTAACCCCAGTGTGCTGAAATTGTCAAAACGTGTTTTTCAGCAGAAATAAACACGTTTTGGCAACTTTGGTCACCACCATGTAAGTTATATGGCAGGAACAGCACAGTTTTCAAAACGTGTTTTTCAGCCCGAAATAAACGCGTTTTCTCAGCCCTTAGAATCACAGTGTAACTGCCTGTCTCAGAAGAGCACAGTGAGTCAGCCCTTAACCCCAGTGTGCTGAAATTGTCAAAACGTGTTTTTCAGCAGAAATAAACACGTTTTGGCAACTTTGGTCACCACCATGTAAGTTATATGGCAGGAACAGCACAGTTTTCAAAACGTGTTTTTCAGCTAGAAATAAACGCGTTTTCTCAGCTCTTAGAATCGCAGTGTAACTGCCTGTCTCAGAAGAGCACACTGAGTCAGCCCTTAACCCCAGTGTGCTGAAATTGTCTAAACGTGTTTTACAGCAGAAATAAACACGTTTTGGCAACTTTGGTCACCACCATGTAAGTTATAGGGCAGGAACAGCACAGTTTTCAAAACGTGTTTTTCAGCCCGAAATAAACGCGTTTTCTCAGCCCTTAGAATCACAGTGTAACTGCCTGGCTCAGGAGAGCAAACTGAGTCAGCCCTTAACCCCAGTGTGCTGAAATTGTCAAAACGTGTTTTTCAGCAGAAATAAACACGTTTTGGCAACTTTGGTCACCACCATGTAAGTTATAGGGCAGGAACAGCACAGTTTTCAAAACGTGTTTTTCAGCCCGAAATAAACGCGTTTTCTCAGCCCTTAGAATCACAGTGTAACTGCCTGGCTCAGAAGAGCAAACTGAGTCAGCCCTTAACCCCAGTGTGCTGAAATTGTCAAAACGTGTTTTTCAGCAGAAATAAACACGTTTTGGCAACTTTGGTCACCACCATGTAAGTTATAGGGCAGGAACAGCACAGTTTTCAAAACGTGTTTTTCAGCCCGAAATAAACGCGTTTTCTCAGCCCTTAGAATCACAGTGTAACTGCCTGGCTCAGAAGAGCACACTGAGTCAGCCCTTAACCCCAGTGTGCTGAAATTGTCTAAACGTGTTTTACAGCAGAAATAAACACGTTTTGGCAACTTTGGTCACCACCATTTAAGTTATAGGGCAGGAACAGCACAGTTTTCAAAACGTGTTTTTCAGCCCGAAATAAACGCGTTTTCTCAGCCCTTAGAATCACAGTGTAAATGCCTGGCTCAGAAGAGCAAACTGAGTCAGCCCTTAACCCCAGTGTGCTGAAATTGTCAAAACGTGTTTTTCAGCAGAAATAAACACGTTTTGGCAACTTTGGTCACCACCATGTAAGTTATATGGCAGGAACAGCACAGTTTTCAAAACGTGTTTTTCAGCCCGAAATAAACGCGTTTTCTCAGCTCTTAGAATCGCAGTGTAACTGCCTGTCTCAGAAGAGCACACTGAGTCAGCCCTTAACCCCAGTGTGCTGAAATTGTCAAAACGTGTTTTACAGCAGAAATAAACACGTTTTGGCAACTTTGGTCAGCACCATGTAACTTATAGGGCAGGAACAGCACAGTTTTCAAAACGTGTTTTTCAGCCCGAAATAAACGCGTTTTCTCAGCCCTTAGAATCACAGTGTAACTGCCTGGCTCAGAAGAGCACACTGAGTCAGCCCTTAACCCCAGTGTGCTGAAATTGTCAAAACGTGTTTTTCAGCAGAAATAAACACGTTTTGGCAACTTTGGTCACCACCATGTAAGTTATATGGCAGGAACAGCACAGTTTTCAAAACGTGTTTTTCAGCCCGAAATAAACGCGTTTTCTCAGCCCTTAGAATCACAGTGTAACTGCCTGTCTCAGAAGAGCACAGTGAGTCAGCCCTTAACCCCAGTGTGCTGAAATTGTCAAAACGTGTTTTTCAGCAGAAATAAACACGTTTTGGCAACTTTGGTCAGCACCATGTAACTTATAGGGCAGGAACAGCACAGTTTTCAAAACGTGTTTTTCAGCCCGAAATAAACGCGTTTTCTCAGCCCTTAGAATCACAGTGTAACTGCCTGTCTCAGAAGAGCACAGTGAGTCAGCCCTTAACCCCAGTGTGCTGAAATTGTCAAAACGTGTTTTTCAGCAGAAATAAACACGTTTTGGCAACTTTGGTCACCACCATGTAAGTTATATGGCAGGAACAGCACAGTTTTCAAAACGTGTTTTTCAGCCCGAAATAAACGCGTTTTCTCAGCTCTTAGAATCGCAGTGTAACTGCCTGTCTCAGAAGAGCACAGTGAGTCAGCCCTTAACCCCAGTGTGCTGAAATTGTCAAAACGTGTTTTACAGCAGAAATAAACACGTTTTGGCAACTTTGGTCACCACCATGTAAGTTATATGGCATGAACAGCACAGTTTTCAAAACGTGTTTTTCAGCCCGAAATAAACGCGTTTTCTCAGCTCTTAGAATCGCAGTGTAACTGCCTGTCTCAGAAGAGCACAGTGAGTCAGCCCTTAACCCCAGTGTGCTGAAATTGTCAAAACGTGTTTTACAGCAGAAATAAACACGTTTTGGCAACTTTGGTCACCACCATGTAACTTATAGGGCAGGAACAGCACAGTTTTCAAAACGTGTTTTTCAGCCCGAAATAAACGCGTTTTCTCAGCCCTTAGAATCACAGTGTAACTGCCTGGCTCAGAAGAGCACACTGAGTCAGCCCTTAACCCCAGTGTGCTGAAATTGTCTAAACGTGTTTTACAGCAGAAATAAACACGTTTTGGCAACTTTGGTCACCACCATGTAAGTTATAGGGCAGGAACAGCACAGTTTTCAAAACGTGTTTTTCAGCCCGAAATAAACGCGTTTTCTCAGCCCTTAGAATCACAGTGTAAATGCCTGGCTCAGAAGAGCAAACTGAGTCAGCCCTTAACCCCAGTGTGCTGAAATTGTCAAAACGTGTTTTTCAGCAGAAATAAACACGTTTTGGCAACTTTGGTCACCACCATGTAAGTTATATGGCAGGAACAGCACAGTTTTCAAAACGTGTTTTTCAGCCCGAAATAAACGCGTTTTCTCAGCTCTTAGAATCGCAGTGTAACTGCCTGTCTCAGAAGAGCACACTGAGTCAGCCCTTAACCCCAGTGTGCTGAAATTGTCAAAACGTGTTTTACAGCAGAAATAAACACGTTTTGGCAACTTTGGTCAGCACCATGTAACTTATAGGGCAGGAACAGCACAGTTTTCAAAACGTGTTTTTCAGCCCGAAATAAACGCGTTTTCTCAGCCCTTAGAATCACAGTGTAACTGCCTGGCTCAGAAGAGCACACTGAGTCAGCCCTTAACCCCAGTGTGCTGAAATTGTCAAAACGTGTTTTTCAGCAGAAATAAACACGTTTTGGCAACTTTGGTCACCACTATGTAAGTTATATGGCAGGAACAGCACAGTTTTCAAAACGTGTTTTTCAGCCCGAAATAAACGCGTTTTCTCAGCCCTTAGAATCACAGTGTAACTGCCTGTCTCAGAAGAGCACAGTGAGTCAGCCCTTAACCCCAGTGTGCTGAAATTGTCAAAACGTGTTTTTCAGCAGAAATAAACACGTTTTGGCAACTTTGGTCACCACCAGGTAAGTTATATGGCAGGAACAGCACAGTTTTCAAAACGTGTTTTTCAGCACGAAATAAACGCGTTTTCTCTGCCCTTAGAATCACAGTGTAACTGCCTGTCTCAGAAGAGCACAGTGAGTCAGCCCTTAACCCCAGTGTGCTGAAATTGTCAAAACGTGTTTTTCAGCAGAAATAAACACCTTTTGGCATCTTTGGTCACCACCAGGTAAGTTATATGGCAGGAACAGCACAGTTTTCAAAACGTGTTTTTCAGCCCGAAATAAACGCGTTTTCTCAGCTCTTAGAATCGCAGTGTAACTGCCTGTCTCAGAAAAGCACACTGAGTCAGCCCTTAACCCCAGTGTGCTGAAATTGTCAAAACGTGTTTTACAGCAGAAATAAACACGTTTTGGCAACTTTGGTCAGCACCATGTAACTTATAGGGCAGGAACAGCACAGTTTTCAAAACGTGTTTTTCAGCCCGAAATAAACGCGTTTTCTCAGCCCTTAGAATCACAGTGTAACTGCCTGTCTCAGAAGAGCACAGTGAGTCAGCCCTTAACCCCAGTGTGCTGAAATTGTCAAAACGTGTTTTTCAGCAGAAATAAACACGTTTTGGCAACTTTGGTCACCACCATGTAAGTTATATGGCAGGAACAGCACAGTTTTCAAAACGTGTTTTTCAGCCCGAAATAAACGCGTTTTCTCAGCTCTTAGAATCGCAGTGTAACTGCCTGTCTCAGAAGAGCACAGTGAGTCAGCCCTTAACCCCAGTGTGCTGAAATTGTCAAAACGTGTTTTACAGCAGAAATAAACACGTTTTGGCAACTTTGGTCACCACCATGTAAGTTATATGGCATGAACAGCACAGTTTTCAAAACGTGTTTTTCAGCCCGAAATAAACGCGTTTTCTCAGCTCTTAGAATCGCAGTGTAACTGCCTGTCTCAGAAGAGCACAGTGAGTCAGCCCTTAACCCCAGTGTGCTGAAATTGTCAAAACGTGTTTTACAGCAGAAATAAACACGTTTTGGCAACTTTGGTCACCACCATGTAACTTATAGGGCAGGAACAGCACAGTTTTCAAAACGTGTTTTTCAGCCCGAAATAAACGCGTTTTCTCAGCCCTTAGAATCACAGTGTAACTGCCTGTCTCAGAAGAGCACACTGAGTCAGCCCTTAACCCCAGTGTGCTGAAATTGTCAAAACGTGTTTTACAGCAGAAATAAACACGTTTTGGCAACTTTGGTCAGCACCATGTAACTTATAGGGCAGGAACAGCACAGTTTTCAAAACGTGTTTTTCAGCCCGAAATAAACGCGTTTTCTCAGCCCTTAGAATCACAGTGTAACTGCCTGGCTCAGAAGAGCACACTGAGTCAGCCCTTAACCCCAGTGTGCTGAAATTGTCAAAACGTGTTTTTCAGCAGAAATAAACACGTTTTGGCAACTTTGGTCACCACCATGTAAGTTATAGGGCAGGAACAGCACAGTTTTCAAAACGTGTTTTTCAGCCCGAAATAAACGCGTTTTCTCAGCCCTTAGAATCACAGTGTAACTGCCTGGCTCAGAAGAGCAAACTGAGTCAGCCCTTAACCCCAGTGTGCTGAAATTGTCAAAACGTGTTTTTCAGCAGAAATAAACACGTTTTGGCAACTTTGGTCACCACCATGTAAGTTATATGGCAGGAACAGCACAGTTTTCAAAACGTGTTTTTCAGCCCGAAATAAACGCGTTTTCTCAGCCCTTAGAATCACAGTGTAACTGCCTGTCTCAGAAGAGCACAGTGAGTCAGCCCTTAACCCCAGTGTGCTGAAATTGTCAAAACGTGTTTTTCAGCAGAAATAAACACGTTTTGGCAACTTTGGTCACCACCAGGTAAGTTATATGGCAGGAACAGCACAGTTTTCAAAACGTGTTTTTCAGCCCGAAATAAACGCGTTTTCTCTGCCCTTAGAATCACAGTGTAACTGCCTGTCTCAGAAGAGCACAGTGAGTCAGCCCTTAACCCCAGTGTGCTGAAATTGTCAAAACGTGTTTTTCAGCAGAAATAAACACGTTTTGGCAACTTTGGTCACCACCATGTAAGTTATATGGCAGGAACAGCACAGTTTTCAAAACGTGTTTTTCAGCTCGAAATAAACGCGTTTTCTCAGCCCTTAGAATCACAGTGTAACTGCCTGGCTCAGAAGAGCACACTGAGTCAGCCCTTAACCCCAGTGTGCTGAAATTGTCAAAACGTGTTTTACAGCAGAAATAAACACGTTTTGGCAACTTTGGTCACCACCATGTAAGTTATAGGGCAGGAACAGCACAGTTTTCAAAACGTGTTTTTCAGCCCGAAATAAACGCGTTTTCTCAGCCCTTAGAATCACAGTGTAACTGCCTGGCTCAGAAGAGCAAACTGAGTCAGCCCTTAACCCCAGTGTGCTGAAATTGTCAAAACGTGTTTTTCAGCAGAAATAAACACGTTTTGGCAACTTTGGTCACCACCATGTAAGTTATAGGGCAGGAACAGCACAGTTTTCAAAACGTGTTTTTCAGCCCGAAATAAACGCGTTTTCTCAGCCCTTAGAATCACAGTGTAACTGCCTGGCTCAGAAGAGCAAACTGAGTCAGCCCTTAACCCCAGTGTGCTGAAATTGTCAAAACGTGTTTTTCAGCAGAAATAAACACGTTTTGGCAACTTTGGTCACCACCATGTAAGTTATAGGGCAGGAACAGCACAGTTTTCAAAACGTGTTTTTCAGCCCGAAATAAACGCGTTTTCTCAGCCCTTAGAATCACAGTGTAACTGCCTGGCTCAGAAGAGCACACTGAGTCAGCCCTTAACCCCAGTGTGCTGAAATTGTCTAAACGTGTTTTACAGCAGAAATAAACACGTTTTGGCAACTTTGGTCACCACCATGTAAGTTATAGGGCAGGAACAGCACAGTTTTCAAAACGTGTTTTTCAGCCCGAAATAAACGCGTTTTCTCAGCCCTTAGAATCACAGTGTAAATGCCTGGCTCAGAAGAGCAAACTGAGTCAGCCCTTAACCCCAGTGTGCTGAAATTGTCAAAACGTGTTTTTCAGCAGAAATAAACACGTTTTGGCAACTTTGGTCACCACCATGTAAGTTATATGGCAGGAACAGCACAGTTTTCAAAACGTGTTTTTCAGCCCGAAATAAACGCGTTTTCTCAGCTCTTAGAATCGCAGTGTAACTGCCTGTCTCAGAAGAGCACACTGAGTCAGCCCTTAACCCCAGTGTGCTGAAATTGTCAAAACGTGTTTTACAGCAGAAATAAACACGTTTTGGCAACTTTGGTCAGCACCATGTAACTTATAGGGCAGGAACAGCACAGTTTTCAAAACGTGTTTTTCAGCCCGAAATAAACGCGTTTTCTCAGCCCTTAGAATCACAGTGTAACTGCCTGGCTCAGAAGAGCACACTGAGTCAGCCCTTAACCCCAGTGTGCTGAAATTGTCAAAACGTGTTTTTCAGCAGAAATAAACACGTTTTGGCAACTTTGGTCACCACCATGTAAGTTATATGGCAGGAACAGCACAGTTTTCAAAACGTGTTTTTCAGCCCGAAATAAACGCGTTTTCTCAGCCCTTAGAATCACAGTGTAACTGCCTGTCTCAGAAGAGCACAGTGAGTCAGCCCTTAACCCCAGTGTGCTGAAATTGTCAAAACGTGTTTTTCAGCAGAAATAAACACGTTTTGGCAACTTTGGTCAGCACCATGTAACTTATAGGGCAGGAACAGCACAGTTTTCAAAACGTGTTTTTCAGCCCGAAATAAACGCGTTTTCTCAGCCCTTAGAATCACAGTGTAACTGCCTGTCTCAGAAGAGCACAGTGAGTCAGCCCTTAACCCCAGTGTGCTGAAATTGTCAAAACGTGTTTTTCAGCAGAAATAAACACGTTTTGGCAACTTTGGTCACCACCATGTAAGTTATATGGCAGGAACAGCACAGTTTTCAAAACGTGTTTTTCAGCCCGAAATAAACGCGTTTTCTCAGCTCTTAGAATCGCAGTGTAACTGCCTGTCTCAGAAGAGCACAGTGAGTCAGCCCTTAACCCCAGTGTGCTGAAATTGTCAAAACGTGTTTTACAGCAGAAATAAACACGTTTTGGCAACTTTGGTCACCACCATGTAAGTTATATGGCATGAACAGCACAGTTTTCAAAACGTGTTTTTCAGCCCGAAATAAACGCGTTTTCTCAGCCCTTAGAATCGCAGTGTAACTGCCTGTCTCAGAAGAGCACAGTGAGTCAGCCCTTAACCCCAGTGTGCTGAAATTGTCAAAACGTGTTTTACAGCAGAAATAAACACGTTTTGGCAACTTTGGTCACCACCATGTAACTTATAGGGCAGGAACAGCACAGTTTTCAAAACGTGTTTTTCAGCCCGAAATAAACGCGTTTTCTCAGCCCTTAGAATCACAGTGTAACTGCCTGTCTCAGAAGAGCACACTGAGTCAGCCCTTAACCCCAGTGTGCTGAAATTGTCAAAACGTGTTTTACAGCAGAAATAAACACGTTTTGGCAACTTTGGTCAGCACCATGTAACTTATAGGGCAGGAACAGCACAGTTTTCAAAACGTGTTTTTCAGCCCGAAATAAACGCGTTTTCTCAGCCCTTAGAATCACAGTGTAACTGCCTGGCTCAGAAGAGCACACTGAGTCAGCCCTTAACCCCAGTGTGCTGAAATTGTCAAAACGTGTTTTTCAGCAGAAATAAACACGTTTTGGCAACTTTGGTCACCACCATGTAAGTTATATGGCAGGAACAGCACAGTTTTCAAAACGTGTTTTTCAGCCCGAAATAAACGCGTTTTCTCAGCCCTTAGAATCACAGTGTAACTGCCTGTCTCAGAAGAGCACAGTGAGTCAGCCCTTAACCCCAGTGTGCTGAAATTGTCAAAACGTGTTTTTCAGCAGAAATAAACACGTTTTGGCAACTTTGGTCACCACCAGGTAAGTTATATGGCAGGAACAGCACAGTTTTCAAAACGTGTTTTTCAGCCCGAAATAAACGCGTTTTCTCTGCCCTTAGAATCACAGTGTAACTGCCTGTCTCAGAAGAGCACAGTGAGTCAGCCCTTAACCCCAGTGTGCTGAAATTGTCAAAACGTGTTTTTCAGCAGAAATAAACACGTTTTGGCAACTTTGGTCACCACCATGTAAGTTATAGGGCAGGAACAGCACAGTTTTCAAAACGTGTTTTTCAGCCCGGTATAAACGCGTTTTCTCAGCCCTTAGAATCACAGTGTAACTGCCTGTCTCAGAAGAGCACACTGAGTCAGCCCTTAACCCCAGTGTGCTGAAATTGTCTAAACGTGTTTTACAGCAGAAATAAACACGTTTTGGCAACTTTGGTCACCACCAGGTAAGTTATATGGCAGGAACAGCACAGTTTTCAAAACGTGTTTTTCAGCCCGAAATAAACGCGTTTTCTCAGCTCTTAGAATCGCAGTGTAACTGCCTGTCTCAGAAGAGCACACTGAGTCAGCCCTTAACCCCAGTGTGCTGAAATTGTCAAAACGTGTTTTACAGCAGAAATAAACACGTTTTGGCAACTTTGGTCACCACCATGTAAGTTATAGGGCAGGAACAGCACAGTTTTCAAAACGTGTTTTTCAGCCCGGTATAAACGCGTTTTCTCAGCCCTTAGAATCACAGTGTAACTGCCTGTCTCAGAAGAGCACACTGAGTCAGCCCTTAACCCCAGTGTGCTGAAATTGTCTAAACGTGTTTTACAGCAGAAATAAACACGTTTTGGCAACTTTGGTCACCACCAGGTAAGTTATATGGCAGGAACAGCACAGTTTTCAAAACGTGTTTTTCAGCCCGAAATAAACGCGTTTTCTCAGCTCTTAGAATCGCAGTGTAACTGCCTGTCTCAGAAGAGCACACTGAGTCAGCCCTTAACCCCAGTGTGCTGAAATTGTCAAAACGTGTTTTACAGCAGAAATAAACACGTTTTGGCAACTTTGGTCAGCACCATGTAACTTATAGGGCAGGAACAGCACAGTTTTCAAAACGTGTTTTTCAGCCCGAAATAAACGCGTTTTCTCAGCCCTTAGAATCACAGTGTAACTGCCTGTCTCAGAAGAGCACAGTGAGTCAGCCCTTAACCCCAGTGTGCTGAAATTGTCAAAACGTGTTTTTCAGCAGAAATAAACACGTTTTGGCAACTTTGGTCACCACCATGTAAGTTATATGGCAGGAACAGCACAGTTTTCAAAACGTGTTTTTCAGCCCGAAATAAACGCGTTTTCTCAGCTCTTAGAATCGCAGTGTAACTGCCTGTCTCAGAAGAGCACAGTGAGTCAGCCCTTAACCCCAGTGTGCTGAAATTGTCAAAACGTGTTTTACAGCAGAAATAAACACGTTTTGGCAACTTTGGTCACCACCATGTAAGTTATATGGCATGAACAGCACAGTTTTCAAAACGTGTTTTTCAGCCCGAAATAAACGCGTTTTCTCAGCTCTTAGAATCGCAGTGTAACTGCCTGTCTCAGAAGAGCACAGTGAGTCAGCCCTTAACCCCAGTGTGCTGAAATTGTCAAAACGTGTTTTACAGCAGAAATAAACACGTTTTGGCAACTTTGGTCAGCACCATGTAACTTATAGGGCAGGAACAGCACAGTTTTCAAAACGTGTTTTTCAGCCCGAAATAAACGCGTTTTCTCAGCCCTTAGAATCACAGTGTAACTGCCTGGCTCAGAAGAGCAAACTGAGTCAGCCCTTAACCCCAGTGTGCTGAAATTGTCAAAACGTGTTTTTCAGCAGAAATAAACACGTTTTGGCAACTTTGGTCACCACCATGTAAGTTATAGGGCAGGAACAGCACAGTTTTCAAAACGTGTTTTTCAGCCCGAAATAAACGCGTTTTCTCAGCCCTTAGAATCACAGTGTAACTGCCTGGCTCAGAAGAGCAAACTGAGTCAGCCCTTAACCCCAGTGTGCTGAAATTGTCAAAACGTGTTTTTCAGCAGAAATAAACACGTTTTGGCAACTTTGGTCACCACCATGTAAGTTATAGGGCAGGAACAGCACAGTTTTCAAAACGTGTTTTTCAGCCCGAAATAAACGCGTTTTCTCAGCCCTTAGAATCACAGTGTAACTGCCTGGCTCAGAAGAGCACACTGAGTCAGCCCTTAACCCCAGTGTGCTGAAATTGTCTAAACGTGTTTTACAGCAGAAATAAACACGTTTTGGCAACTTTGGTCACCACCATGTAAGTTATAGGGCAGGAACAGCACAGTTTTCAAAACGTGTTTTTCAGCCCGAAATAAACGCGTTTTCTCAGCCCTTAGAATCACAGTGTAAATGCCTGGCTCAGAAGAGCAAACTGAGTCAGCCCTTAACCCCAGTGTGCTGAAATTGTCAAAACGTGTTTTTCAGCAGAAATAAACACGTTTTGGCAACTTTGGTCACCACCATGTAAGTTATATGGCAGGAACAGCACAGTTTTCAAAACGTGTTTTTCAGCCCGAAATAAACGCGTTTTCTCAGCTCTTAGAATCGCAGTGTAACTGCCTGTCTCAGAAGAGCACACTGAGTCAGCCCTTAACCCCAGTGTGCTGAAATTGTCAAAACGTGTTTTACAGCAGAAATAAACACGTTTTGGCAACTTTGGTCAGCACCATGTAACTTATAGGGCAGGAACAGCACAGTTTTCAAAACGTGTTTTTCAGCCCGAAATAAACGCGTTTTCTCAGCCCTTAGAATCACAGTGTAACTGCCTGGCTCAGAAGAGCACACTGAGTCAGCCCTTAACCCCAGTGTGCTGAAATTGTCAAAACGTGTTTTTCAGCAGAAATAAACACGTTTTGGCAACTTTGGTCACCACCATGTAAGTTATATGGCAGGAACAGCACAGTTTTCAAAACGTGTTTTTCAGCCCGAAATAAACGCGTTTTCTCAGCCCTTAGAATCACAGTGTAACTGCCTGTCTCAGAAGAGCACAGTGAGTCAGCCCTTAACCCCAGTGTGCTGAAATTGTCAAAACGTGTTTTTCAGCAGAAATAAACACGTTTTGGCAACTTTGGTCACCACCAGGTAAGTTATATGGCAGGAACAGCACAGTTTTCAAAACGTGTTTTTCAGCACGAAATAAACGCGTTTTCTCAGCTCTTAGAATCGCAGTGTAACTGCCTGTCTCAGAAGAGCACACTGAGTCAGCCCTTAACCCCAGTGTGCTGAAATTGTCAAAACGTGTTTTTCAGCAGAAATAAACACGTTTTGGCAACTTTGGTCACCACCATGTAAGTTATAGGGCAGGAACAGCACAGTTTTCAAAACGTGTTTTTCAGCCCGAAATAAACGCGTTTTCTCAGCTCTTAGAAACGCAGTGTAACTGCCTGTCTCAGAAGAGCACACTGAGTCAGCCCTTAACCCCAGTGTGCTGAAATTGTCAAAACGTGTTTTTCAGCAGAAATAAACACGTTTTGGCAACTTTGGTCACCACCATGTAAGTTATAGGGCAGGAACAGCACAGTTTTCAAAACGTGTTTTTCAGCCCGAAATAAACGCGTTTTCTCAGCCCTTAGAATCACAGTGTAACTGCCTGGCTCAGAAGAGCAAACTGAGTCAGCCCTTAACCCCAGTGTGCTGAAATTGTCAAAACGTGTTTTACAGCAGAAATAAACACGTTTTGGCAACTTTGGTCACCACCATGTAAGTTATAGGGCAGGAACAGCACAGTTTTCAAAACGTGTTTTTCAGCCCGAAATAAACGCGTTTTCTCAGCCCTTAGAATCACAGTGTAACTGCCTGGCTCAGAAGAGCAAACTGAGTCAGCCCTTAACCCCAGTGTGCTGAAATTGTCAAAACGTGTTTTTCAGCAGAAATAAACACGTTTTGGCAACTTTGGTCACCACCATGTAAGTTATAGGGCAGGAACAGCACAGTTTTCAAAACGTGTTTTTCAGCCCGAAATAAACGCGTTTTCTCAGCCCTTAGAATCACAGTGTAACTGCCTGTCTCAGAAGAGCACACTGAGTCAGCCCTTAACCCCAGTGTGCTGAAATTGTCAAAACGTGTTTTTCAGCAGAAATAAACACGTTTTGGCAACTTTGGTCACCACCATGTAAGTTATATGGCAGGAACAGCACAGTTTTCAAAACGTGTTTTTCAGCCCGAAATAAACGCGTTTTCTCAGCTCTTAGAATCGCAGTGTAACTGCCTGTCTCAGAAGAGCACACTGAGTCAGCCCTTAACCCCAGTGTGCTGAAATTGTCAAAACGTGTTTTACAGCAGAAATGAACACGTTTTGGCAACTTTGGTCAGCACCATGTAACTTATAGGGCAGGAACAGCACAGTTTTCAAAACGTGTTTTTCAGCCCGAAATAAACGCGTTTTCTCAGCCCTTAGAATCACAGTGTAACTGCCTGGCTCAGAAGAGCACACTGAGTCAGCCCTTAACCCCAGTGTGCTGAAATTGTCAAAAAGTGTTTTTCAGCAGAAATAAACACGTTTTGGCAACTTTGGTCACCACCATGTAAGTTATATGGCAGGAACAGCACAGTTTTCAAAACGTGTTTTTCAGCCCGAAATAAACGCGTTTTCTCAGCCCTTAGAATCACAGTGTAACTGCCTGTCTCAGAAGAGCACAGTGAGTCAGCCCTTAACCCCAGTGTGCTGAAATTGTCAAAACGTGTTTTTCAGCAGAAATAAACACGTTTTGGCAACTTTGGTCACCACCAGGTAAGTTATATGGCAGGAACAGCACAGTTTTCAAAACGTGTTTTTCAGCCTGAAATAAACGCGTTTTCTCTGCCCTTAGAATCACAGTGTAACTGCCTGTCTCAGAAGAGCACAGTGAGTCAGCCCTTAACCCCAGTGTGCTGAAATTGTCAAAACGTGTTTTTCAGCAGAAATAAACACGTTTTGGCAACTTTGGTCACCACCATGTAAGTTATATGGCAGGAACAGCACAGTTTTCAAAACGTGTTTTTCAGCTCGAAATAAACGCGTTTTCTCAGCCCTTAGAATCACAGTGTAACTGCCTGGCTCAGAAGAGCACACTGAGTCAGCCCTTAACCCCAGTGTGCTGAAATTGTCAAAACGTGTTTTACAGCAGAAATAAACACGTTTTGGCAACTTTGGTCACCACCATGTAAGTTATAGGGCAGGAACAGCACAGTTTTCAAAACGTGTTTTTCAGCCCGAAATAAACGCGTTTTCTCAGCCCTTAGAATCACAGTGTAACTGCCTGGCTCAGAAGAGCAAACTGAGTCAGCCCTTAACCCCAGTGTGCTGAAATTGTCAAAACGTGTTTTTCAGCAGAAATAAACACGTTTTGGCAACTTTGGTCACCACCATGTAAGTTATAGGGCAGGAACAGCACAGTTTTCAAAACGTGTTTTTCAGCCCGAAATAAACGCGTTTTCTCAGCCCTTAGAATCACAGTGTAACTGCCTGGCTCAGAAGAGCAAACTGAGTCAGCCCTTAACCCCAGTGTGCTGAAATTGTCAAAACGTGTTTTTCAGCAGAAATAAACACGTTTTGGCAACTTTGGTCACCACCATGTAAGTTATAGGGCAGGAACAGCACAGTTTTCAAAACGTGTTTTTCAGCCCGAAATAAACGCGTTTTCTCAGCCCTTAGAATCACAGTGTAACTGCCTGGCTCAGAAGAGCACACTGAGTCAGCCCTTAACCCCAGTGTGCTGAAATTGTCTAAACGTGTTTTACAGCAGAAATAAACACGTTTTGGCAACTTTGGTCACCACCATGTAAGTTATAGGGCAGGAACAGCACAGTTTTCAAAACGTGTTTTTCAGCCCGAAATAAACGCGTTTTCTCAGCCCTTAGAATCACAGTGTAAATGCCTGGCTCAGAAGAGCAAACTGAGTCAGCCCTTAACCCCAGTGTGCTGAAATTGTCAAAACGTGTTTTTCAGCAGAAATAAACACGTTTTGGCAACTTTGGTCACCACCATGTAAGTTATATGGCAGGAACAGCACAGTTTTCAAAACGTGTTTTTCAGCCCGAAATAAACGCGTTTTCTCAGCTCTTAGAATCGCAGTGTAACTGCCTGTCTCAGAAGAGCACACTGAGTCAGCCCTTAACCCCAGTGTGCTGAAATTGTCAAAACGTGTTTTACAGCAGAAATAAACACGTTTTGGCAACTTTGGTCAGCACCATGTAACTTATAGGGCAGGAACAGCACAGTTTTCAAAACGTGTTTTTCAGCCCGAAATAAACGCGTTTTCTCAGCCCTTAGAATCACAGTGTAACTGCCTGGCTCAGAAGAGCACACTGAGTCAGCCCTTAACCCCAGTGTGCTGAAATTGTCAAAACGTGTTTTTCAGCAGAAATAAACACGTTTTGGCAACTTTGGTCACCACCATGTAAGTTATATGGCAGGAACAGCACAGTTTTCAAAACGTGTTTTTCAGCCCGAAATAAACGCGTTTTCTCAGCCCTTAGAATCACAGTGTAACTGCCTGTCTCAGAAGAGCACAGTGAGTCAGCCCTTAACCTCAGTGTGCTGAAATTGTCAAAACGTGTTTTTCAGCAGAAATAAACACGTTTTGGCAACTTTGGTCACCACCAGGTAAGTTATATGGCAGGAACAGCACAGTTTTCAAAACGTGTTTTTCAGCCCGAAATAAACGCGTTTTCTCAGCTCTTAGAATCGCAGTGTAACTGCCTGTCTCAGAAGAGCACACTGAGTCAGCCCTTAACCCCAGTGTGCTGAAATTGTCAAAACGTGTTTTACAGCAGAAATAAACACGTTTTGGCAACTTTGGTCAGCACCATGTAACTTATAGGGCAGGAACAGCACAGTTTTCAAAACGTGTTTTTCAGCCCGAAATAAACGCGTTTTCTCAGCCCTTAGAATCACAGTGTAACTGCCTGTCTCAGAAGAGCACAGTGAGTCAGCCCTTAACCCCAGTGTGCTGAAATTGTCAAAACGTGTTTTTCAGCAGAAATAAACACGTTTTGGCAACTTTGGTCACCACCATGTAAGTTATATGGCAGGAACAGCACAGTTTTCAAAACGTGTTTTTCAGCCCGAAATAAACGCGTTTTCTCAGCTCTTAGAATCGCAGTGTAACTGCCTGTCTCAGAAGAGCACAGTGAGTCAGCCCTTAACCCCAGTGTGCTGAAATTGTCAAAACGTGTTTTACAGCAGAAATAAACACGTTTTGGCAACTTTGGTCACCACCATGTAAGTTATATGGCATGAACAGCACAGTTTTCAAAACGTGTTTTTCAGCCCGAAATAAACGCGTTTTCTCAGCTCTTAGAATCGCAGTGTAACTGCCTGTCTCAGAAGAGCACAGTGAGTCAGCCCTTAACCCCAGTGTGCTGAAATTGTCAAAACGTGTTTTTCAGCAGAAATAAACACGTTTTGGCAACTTTGGTCACCACCATGTAACTTATAGGGCAGGAACAGCACAGTTTTCAAAACGTGTTTTTCAGCCCGAAATAAACGCGTTTTCTCAGCCCTTAGAATCACAGTGTAACTGCCTGTCTCAGAAGAGCACACTGAGTCAGCCCTTAACCCCAGTGTGCTGAAATTGTCAAAACGTGTTTTACAGCAGAAATAAACACGTTTTGGCAACTTTGGTCAGCACCATGTAACTTATAGGGCAGGAACAGCACAGTTTTCAAAACGTGTTTTTCAGCCCGAAATAAACGCGTTTTCTCAGCCCTTAGAATCACAGTGTAACTGCCTGGCTCAGAAGAGCACACTGAGTCAGCCCTTAACCCCAGTGTGCTGAAATTGTCAAAACGTGTTTTTCAGCAGAAATAAACACGTTTTGGCAACTTTGGTCACCACCATGTAAGTTATAGGGCAGGAACAGCACAGTTTTCAAAACGTGTTTTTCAGCCCGAAATAAACGCGTTTTCTCAGCCCTTAGAATCACAGTGTAACTGCCTGGCTCAGAAGAGCAAACTGAGTCAGCCCTTAACCCCAGTGTGCTGAAATTGTCAAAACGTGTTTTTCAGCAGAAATAAACACGTTTTGGCAACTTTGGTCACCACCATGTAAGTTATAGGGCAGGAACAGCACAGTTTTCAAAACGTGTTTTTCAGCCCGAAATAAACGCGTTTTCTCAGCCCTTAGAATCACAGTGTAACTGCCTGGCTCAGAAGAGCAAACTGAGTCAGCCCTTAACCCCAGTGTGCTGAAATTGTCAAAACGTGTTTTTCAGCAGAAATAAACACGTTTTGGCAACTTTGGTCACCACCATGTAAGTTATAGGGCAGGAACAGCACAGTTTTCAAAACGTGTTTTTCAGCCCGAAATAAACGCGTTTTCTCAGCTCTTAGAATCGCAGTGTAACTGCCTGTCTCAGAAGAGCACACTGAGTCAGCCCTTAACCCCAGTGTGCTGAAATTGTCAAAACGTGTTTTACAGCAGAAATAAACACGTTTTGGCAACTTTGGTCAGCACCATGTAACTTATAGGGCAGGAACAGCACAGTTTTCAAAACGTGTTTTTCAGCCCGAAATAAACGCGTTTTCTCAGCCCTTAGAATCACAGTGTAACTGCCTGGCTCAGAAGAGCACACTGAGTCAGCCCTTAACCCCAGTGTGCTGAAATTGTCAAAACGTGTTTTTCAGCAGAAATAAACACGTTTTGGCAACTTTGGTCACCACCATGTAAGTTATATGGCAGGAACAGCACAGTTTTCAAAACGTGTTTTTCAGCCCGAAATAAACGCGTTTTCTCAGCCCTTAGAATCACAGTGTAACTGCCTGTCTCAGAAGAGCACAGTGAGTCAGCCCTTAACCCCAGTGTGCTGAAATTGTCAAAACGTGTTTTTCAGCAGAAATAAACACGTTTTGGCAACTTTGGTCACCACCAGGTAAGTTATATGGCAGGAACAGCACAGTTTTCAAAACGTGTTTTTCAGCACGAAATAAACGCGTTTTCTCTGCCCTTAGAATCACAGTGTAACTGCCTGTCTCAGAAGAGCACAGTGAGTCAGCCCTTAACCCCAGTGTGCTGAAATTGTCAAAACGTGTTTTTCAGCAGAAATAAACACCTTTTGGCAACTTTGGTCACCACCAGGTAAGTTATATGGCAGGAACAGCACAGTTTTCAAAACGTGTTTTTCAGCCCGAAATAAACGCGTTTTCTCAGCTCTTAGAATCGCAGTGTAACTGCCTGTCTCAGAAAAGCACACTGAGTCAGCCCTTAACCCCAGTGTGCTGAAATTGTCAAAACGTGTTTTACAGCAGAAATAAACACGTTTTGGCAACTTTGGTCAGCACCATGTAACTTATAGGGCAGGAACAGCACAGTTTTCAAAACGTGTTTTTCAGCCCGAAATAAACGCGTTTTCTCTGCCCTTAGAATCACAGTGTAACTGCCTGTCTCAGAAGAGCACAGTGAGTCAGCCCTTAACCCCAGTGTGCTGAAATTGTCAAAACGTGTTTTTCAGCAGAAATAAACACGTTTTGGCAACTTTGGTCACCACCAGGTAAGTTATATGGCAGGAACAGCACAGTTTTCAAAACGTGTTTTTCAGCCCGAAATAAACGCGTTTTCTCAGCTCTTAGAATCGCAGTGTAACTGCCTGTCTCAGAAGAGCACACTGAGTCAGCCCTTAACCCCAGTGTGCTGAAATTGTCAAAACGTGTTTTACAGCAAAAATAAACACGTTTTGGCAACTTTGGTCAGCACCATGTAACTTATAGGGCAGGAACAGAACAGTTTTCAAAACGTGTTTTTCAGCCCGAAATAAACGCGTTTTCTCAGCCCTTAGAATCACAGTGTAACTGCCTGTCTCAGAAGAGCACAGTGAGTCAGCCCTTAACCCCAGTGTGCTGAAATTGTCAAAACGTGTTTTTCAGCAGAAATAAACACGTTTTGGCAACTTTGGTCACCACCATGTAAGTTATATGGCAGGAACAGCACAGTTTTCAAAACGTGTTTTTCAGCCCGAAATAAACGCGTTTTCTCAGCTCTTAGAATCGCAGTGTAACTGCCTGTCTCAGAAGAGCACAGTGAGTCAGCCCTTAACCCCAGTGTGCTGAAATTGTCAAAACGTGTTTTACAGCAGAAATAAACACGTTTTGGCAACTTTGGTCACCACCATGTAACTTATAGGGCAGGAACAGCACAGTTTTCAAAACGTGTTTTTCAGCCCGAAATAAACGCGTTTTCTCAGCTCTTAGAATCGCAGTGTAACTGCCTGTCTCAGAAGAGCACACTGAGTCAGCCCTTAACCCCAGTGTGCTGAAATTGTCAAAACGTGTTTTACAGCAGAAATAAACACGTTTTGGCAACTTTGGTCACCACCAGGTAAGTTATATGGCAGGAACAGCACAGTTTTCAAAACGTGTTTTTCAGCCCGAAATAAACGCGTTTTCTCAGCCCTTAGAATCACAGTGTTACTGCCTGTCTCAGAAGAGCACAGTGAGTCAGCCCTTAACCCCAGTGTGCTGAAATTGTCAAAACGTGTTTTTCAGCAGAAATAAACACGTTTTGGCAACTTTGGTCACCACCAGGTAAGTTATATGGCAGGAACAGCACAGTTTTCAAAACGTGTTTTTCAGCCCGAAATAAACGCGTTTTCTCTGCCCTTAGAATCACAGTGTAACTGCCTGTCTCAGAAGAGCACAGTGAGTCAGCCCTTAACCCCAGTGTGCTGAAATTGTCTAAACGTGTTTTACAGCAGAAATAAACACGTTTTGGCAACTTTGGTCACCACCATGTAAGTTATAGGGCAGGAACAGCACAGTTTTCAAAACGTGTTTTTCAGCCCGAAATAAACGCGTTTTCTCAGCCCTTAGAATCACAGTGTAAATGCCTGGCTCAGAAGAGCAAACTGAGTCAGCCCTTAACCCCAGTGTGCTGAAATTGTCAAAACGTGTTTTTCAGCAGAAATAAACACGTTTTGGCAACTTTGGTCACCACCATGTAAGTTATATGGCAGGAACAGCACAGTTTTCAAAACGTGTTTTTCAGCCCGAAATAAACGCGTTTTCTCAGCTCTTAGAATCGCAGTGTAACTGCCTGTCTCAGAAGAGCACACTGAGTCAGCCCTTAACCCCAGTGTGCTGAAATTGTCAAAACGTGTTTTACAGCAGAAATAAACACGTTTTGGCAACTTTGGTCAGCACCATGTAACTTATAGGGCAGGAACAGCACAGTTTTCAAAACGTGTTTTTCAGCACGAAATAAACGCGTTTTCTCAGCCCTTAGAATCACAGTGTAACTGCCTGGCTCAGAAGAGCACACTGAGTCAGCCCTTAACCCCAGTGTGCTGAAATTGTCAAAACGTGTTTTTCAGCAGAAATAAACACGTTTTGGCAACTTTGGTCACCACCATGTAAGTTATATGGCAGGAACAGCACAGTTTTCAAAACGTGTTTTTCAGCCCGAAATAAACGCGTTTTCTCAGCCCTTAGAATCACAGTGTAACTGCCTGTCTCAGAAGAGCACAGTGAGTCACCCCTTAACCCCAGTGTGCTGAAATTGTCAAAACGTGTTTTTCAGCAGAAATAAACACGTTTTGGCAACTTTGGTCACCACCAGGTAAGTTATATGGCAGGAACAGCACAGTTTTCAAAACGTGTTTTTCAGCACGAAATAAACGCGTTTTCTCTGCCCTTAGAATCACAGTGTAACTGCCTGTCTCAGAAGAGCACAGTGAGTCAGCCCTTAACCCCAGTGTGCTGAAATTGTCAAAACGTGTTTTTCAGCAGAAATAAACACCTTTTGGCAACTTTGGTCACCACCAGGTAAGTTATATGGCAGGAACAGCACAGTTTTCAAAACGTGTTTTTCAGCCCGAAATAAACGCGTTTTCTCAGCTCTTAGAATCGCAGTGTAACTGCCTGTCTCAGAAAAGCACACTGAGTCAGCCCTTAACCCCAGTGTGCTGAAATTGTCAAAACGTGTTTTACAGCAGAAATAAACACGTTTTGGCAACTTTGGTCAGCACCATGTAACTTATAGGGCAGGAACAGCACAGTTTTCAAAACGTGTTTTTCAGCCCGAAATAAACGCGTTTTCTCAGCCCTTAGAATCACAGTGTAACTGCCTGTCTCAGAAGAGCACAGTGAGTCAGCCCTTAACCCCAGTGTGCTGAAATTGTCAAAACGTGTTTTTCAGCAGAAATAAACACGTTTTGGCAACTTTGGTCACCACCATGTAAGTTATATGGCAGGAACAGCACAGTTTTCAAAACGTGTTTTTCAGCCCGAAATAAACGCGTTTTCTCAGCTCTTAGAATCGCAGTGTAACTGCCTGTCTCAGAAGAGCACAGTGAGTCAGCCCTTAACCCCAGTGTGCTGAAATTGTCAAAACGTGTTTTACAGCAGAAATAAACACGTTTTGGCAACTTTGGTCACCACCATGTAAGTTATATGGCATGAACAGCACAGTTTTCAAAACGTGTTTTTCAGCCCGAAATAAACGCGTTTTCTCAGCTCTTAGAATCGCAGTGTAACTGCCTGTCTCAGAAGAGCACAGTGAGTCAGCCCTTAACCCCAGTGTGCTGAAATTGTCAAAACGTGTTTTACAGCAGAAATAAACACGTTTTGGCAACTTTGGTCACCACCATGTAACTTATAGGGCAGGAACAGCACAGTTTTCAAAACGTGTTTTTCAGCCCGAAATAAACGCGTTTTCTCAGCCCTTAGAATCACAGTGTAACTGCCTGTCTCAGAAGAGCACACTGAGTCAGCCCTTAACCCCAGTGTGCTGAAATTGTCAAAACGTGTTTTACAGCAGAAATAAACACGTTTTGGCAACTTTGGTCAGCACCATGTAACTTATAGGGCAGGAACAGCACAGTTTTCAAAACGTGTTTTTCAGCCCGAAATAAACGCGTTTTCTCAGCCCTTAGAATCACAGTGTAACTGCCTGGCTCAGAAGAGCACACTGAGTCAGCCCTTAACCCCAGTGTGCTGAAATTGTCAAAACGTGTTTTTCAGCAGAAATAAACACGTTTTGGCAACTTTGGTCACCACCATGTAAGTTATAGGGCAGGAACAGCACAGTTTTCAAAACGTGTTTTTCAGCCCGAAATAAACGCGTTTTCTCAGCCCTTAGAATCACAGTGTAACTGCCTGGCTCAGAAGAGCAAACTGAGTCAGCCCTTAACCCCAGTGTGCTGAAATTGTCAAAACGTGTTTTTCAGCAGAAATAAACACGTTTTGGCAACTTTGGTCACCACCATGTAAGTTATATGGCAGGAACAGCACAGTTTTCAAAACGTGTTTTTCAGCCCGAAATAAACGCGTTTTCTCAGCCCTTAGAATCACAGTGTAACTGCCTGTCTCAGAAGAGCACAGTGAGTCAGCCCTTAACCCCAGTGTGCTGAAATTGTCAAAACGTGTTTTTCAGCAGAAATAAACACGTTTTGGCAACTTTGGTCACCACCAGGTAAGTTATATGGCAGGAACAGCACAGTTTTCAAAACGTGTTTTTCAGCCCGAAATAAACGCGTTTTCTCTGCCCTTAGAATCACAGTGTAACTGCCTGTCTCAGAAGAGCACAGTGAGTCAGCCCTTAACCCCAGTGTGCTGAAATTGTCAAAACGTGTTTTTCAGCAGAAATAAACACGTTTTGGCAACTTTGGTCACCACCATGTAAGTTATATGGCAGGAACAGCACAGTTTTCAAAACGTGTTTTTCAGCTCGAAATAAACGCGTTTTCTCAGCCCTTAGAATCACAGTGTAACTGCCTGGCTCAGAAGAGCACACTGAGTCAGCCCTTAACCCCAGTGTGCTGAAATTGTCAAAACGTGTTTTACAGCAGAAATAAACACGTTTTGGCAACTTTGGTCACCACCATGTAAGTTATAGGGCAGGAACAGCACAGTTTTCAAAACGTGTTTTTCAGCCCGAAATAAACGCGTTTTCTCAGCCCTTAGAATCACAGTGTAACTGCCTGGCTCAGAAGAGCAAACTGAGTCAGCCCTTAACCCCAGTGTGCTGAAATTGTCAAAACGTGTTTTTCAGCAGAAATAAACACGTTTTGGCAACTTTGGTCACCACCATGTAAGTTATAGGGCAGGAACAGCACAGTTTTCAAAACGTGTTTTTCAGCCCGAAATAAACGCGTTTTCTCAGCCCTTAGAATCACAGTGTAACTGCCTGTCTCAGAAGAGCACAGTGAGTCAGCCCTTAACCCCAGTGTGCTGAAATTGTCAAAACGTGTTTTTCAGCAGAAATAAACACGTTTTGGCAACTTTGGTCACCACCATGTAAGTTATATGGCAGGAACAGCACAGTTTTCAAAACGTGTTTTTCAGCCCGAAATAAACGCGTTTTCTCAGCTCTTAGAATCGCAGTGTAACTGCCTGTCTCAGAAGAGCACAGTGAGTCAGCCCTTAACCCCAGTGTGCTGAAATTGTCAAAACGTGTTTTACAGCAGAAATAAACACGTTTTGGCAACTTTGGTCACCACCATGTAACTTATAGGGCAGGAACAGCACAGTTTTCAAAACGTGTTTTTCAGCCCGAAATAAACGCGTTTTCTCAGCTCTTAGAATCGCAGTGTAACTGCCTGTCTCAGAAGAGCACACTGAGTCAGCCCTTAACCCCAGTGTGCTGAAATTGTCAAAACGTGTTTTACAGCAGAAATAAACACGTTTTGGCAACTTTGGTCACCACCAGGTAAGTTATATGGCAGGAACAGCACAGTTTTCAAAACGTGTTTTTCAGCCCGAAATAAACGCGTTTTCTCAGCCCTTAGAATCACAGTGTTACTGCCTGTCTCAGAAGAGCACAGTGAGTCAGCCCTTAACCCCAGTGTGCTGAAATTGTCAAAACGTGTTTTTCAGCAGAAATAAACACGTTTTGGCAACTTTGGTCACCACCAGGTAAGTTATATGGCAGGAACAGCACAGTTTTCAAAACGTGTTTTTCAGCCCGAAATAAACGCGTTTTCTCTGCCCTTAGAATCACAGTGTAACTGCCTGTCTCAGAAGAGCACAGTGAGTCAGCCCTTAACCCCAGTGTGCTGAAATTGTCTAAACGTGTTTTACAGCAGAAATAAACACGTTTTGGCAACTTTGGTCACCACCATGTAAGTTATAGGGCAGGAACAGCACAGTTTTCAAAACGTGTTTTTCAGCCCGAAATAAACGCGTTTTCTCAGCCCTTAGAATCACAGTGTAAATGCCTGGCTCAGAAGAGCAAACTGAGTCAGCCCTTAACCCCAGTGTGCTGAAATTGTCAAAACGTGTTTTTCAGCAGAAATAAACACGTTTTGGCAACTTTGGTCACCACCATGTAAGTTATATGGCAGGAACAGCACAGTTTTCAAAACGTGTTTTTCAGCCCGAAATAAACGCGTTTTCTCAGCTCTTAGAATCGCAGTGTAACTGCCTGTCTCAGAAGAGCACACTGAGTCAGCCCTTAACCCCAGTGTGCTGAAATTGTCAAAACGTGTTTTACAGCAGAAATAAACACGTTTTGGCAACTTTGGTCAGCACCATGTAACTTATAGGGCAGGAACAGCACAGTTTTCAAAACGTGTTTTTCAGCCCGAAATAAACGCGTTTTCTCAGCCCTTAGAATCACAGTGTAACTGCCTGGCTCAGAAGAGCACACTGAGTCAGCCCTTAACCCCAGTGTGCTGAAATTGTCAAAACGTGTTTTTCAGCAGAAATAAACACGTTTTGGCAACTTTGGTCACCACCATGTAAGTTATATGGCAGGAACAGCACAGTTTTCAAAACGTGTTTTTCAGCCCGAAATAAACGCGTTTTCTCTGCCCTTAGAATCACAGTGTAACTGCCTGTCTCAGAAGAGCACAGTGAGTCAGCCCTTAACCCCAGTGTGCTGAAATTGTCAAAACGTGTTTTTCAGCAGAAATAAACACCTTTTGGCAACTTTGGTCACCACCAGGTAAGTTATATGGCAGGAACAGCACAGTTTTCAAAACGTGTTTTTCAGCCCGAAATAAACGCGTTTTCTCAGCTCTTAGAATCGCAGTGTAACTGCCTGTCTCAGAAAAGCACACTGAGTCAGCCCTTAACCCCAGTGTGCTGAAATTGTCAAAACGTGTTTTACAGCAGAAATAAACACGTTTTGGCAACTTTGGTCAGCACCATGTAACTTATAGGGCAGGAACAGCACAGTTTTCAAAACGTGTTTTTCAGCCCGAAATAAACGCGTTTTCTCTGCCCTTAGAATCACAGTGTAACTGCTTGTCTCAGAAGAGCACAGTGAGTCAGCCCTTAACCCCAGTGTGCTGAAATTGTCAAAACGTGTTTTTCAGCAGAAATAAACACGTTTTGGCAACTTTGGTCACCACCATGTAAGTTATATGGCAGGAACAGCACAGTTTTCAAAACGTGTTTTTCAGCCCGAAATAAACGTGTTTTCTCAGCCCTTAGAATCACAGTGTAACTGCCTGTCTCAGAAGAGCACAGTGAGTCAGCCCTTAACCCCAGTGTGCTGAAATTGTCAAAACGTGTTTTTCAGCAGAAATAAACACGTTTTGGCAACTTTGGTCACCACCATGTAAGTTATAGGGCAGGAACAGCACAGTTTTCAAAACGTGTTTTTCAGCCCGAAATAAACGCGTTTTCTCAGCCCTTAGAATCACAGTGTAACTGCCTGGCTCAGAAGAGCAAACTGAGTCAGCCCTTAACCCCAGTGTGCTGAAATTGTCAAAACGTGTTTTTCAGCAGAAATAAACACGTTTTGGCAACTTTGGTCACCACCATGTAAGTTATATGGCAGGAACAGCACAGTTTTCAAAACGTGTTTTTCAGCCCGAAATAAACGCGTTTTCTCAGCCCTTAGAATCACAGTGTAACTGCCTGTCTCAGAAGAGCACAGTGAGTCAGCCCTTAACCCCAGTGTGCTGAAATTGTCAAAACGTGTTTTTCAGCAGAAATAAACACGTTTTGGCAACTTTGGTCACCACCAGGTAAGTTATATGGCAGGAACAGCACAGTTTTCAAAACGTGTTTTTCAGCCCGAAATAAACGCGTTTTCTCTGCCCTTAGAATCACAGTGTAACTGCCTGTCTCAGAAGAGCACAGTGAGTCAGCCCTTAACCCCAGTGTGCTGAAATTGTCAAAACGTGTTTTTCAGCAGAAATAAACACGTTTTGGCAACTTTGGTCACCACCATGTAAGTTATATGGCAGGAACAGCACAGTTTTCAAAACGTGTTTTTCAGCTCGAAATAAACGCGTTTTCTCAGCCCTTAGAATCACAGTGTAACTGCCTGGCTCAGAAGAGCACACTGAGTCAGCCCTTAACCCCAGTGTGCTGAAATTGTCAAAACGTGTTTTACAGCAGAAATAAACACGTTTTGGCAACTTTGGTCACCACCATGTAAGTTATAGGGCAGGAACAGCACAGTTTTCAAAACGTGTTTTTCAGCCCGAAATAAACGCGTTTTCTCAGCCCTTAGAATCACAGTGTAACTGCCTGGCTCAGAAGAGCAAACTGAGTCAGCCCTTAACCCCAGTGTGCTGAAATTGTCAAAACGTGTTTTTCAGCAGAAATAAACACGTTTTGGCAACTTTGGTCACCACCATGTAAGTTATAGGGCAGGAACAGCACAGTTTTCAAAACGTGTTTTTCAGCCCGAAATAAACGCGTTTTCTCAGCCCTTAGAATCACAGTGTAACTGCCTGTCTCAGAAGAGCACAGTGAGTCAGCCCTTAACCCCAGTGTGCTGAAATTGTCAAAACGTGTTTTTCAGCAGAAATAAACACGTTTTGGCAACTTTGGTCACCACCATGTAAGTTATATGGCAGGAACAGCACAGTTTTCAAAACGTGTTTTTCAGCCCGAAATAAACGCGTTTTCTCAGCTCTTAGAATCGCAGTGTAACTGCCTGTCTCAGAAGAGCACAGTGAGTCAGCCCTTAACCCCAGTGTGCTGAAATTGTCAAAACGTGTTTTACAGCAGAAATAAACACGTTTTGGCAACTTTGGTCACCACCATGTAACTTATAGGGCAGGAACAGCACAGTTTTCAAAACGTGTTTTTCAGCCCGAAATAAACGCGTTTTCTCAGCTCTTAGAATCGCAGTGTAACTGCCTGTCTCAGAAGAGCACACTGAGTCAGCCCTTAACCCCAGTGTGCTGAAATTGTCAAAACGTGTTTTACAGCAGAAATAAACACGTTTTGGCAACTTTGGTCACCACCAGGTAAGTTATATGGCAGGAACAGCACAGTTTTCAAAACGTGTTTTTCAGCCCGAAATAAACGCGTTTTCTCAGCCCTTAGAATCACAGTGTTACTGCCTGTCTCAGAAGAGCACAGTGAGTCAGCCCTTAACCCCAGTGTGCTGAAATTGTCAAAACGTGTTTTTCAGCAGAAATAAACACGTTTTGGCAACTTTGGTCACCACCATGTAAGTTATAGGGCAGGAACAGCACAGTTTTCAAAACGTGTTTTTCAGCCCGAAATAAACGCGTTTTCTCAGCCCTTAGAATCACAGTGTAAATGCCTGGCTCAGAAGAGCAAACTGAGTCAGCCCTTAACCCCAGTGTGCTGAAATTGTCAAAACGTGTTTTTCAGCAGAAATAAACACGTTTTGGCAACTTTGGTCACCACCATGTAAGTTATATGGCAGGAACAGCACAGTTTTCAAAACGTGTTTTTCAGCCCGAAATAAACGCGTTTTCTCAGCTCTTAGAATCGCAGTGTAACTGCCTGTCTCAGAAGAGCACACTGAGTCAGCCCTTAACCCCAGTGTGCTGAAATTGTCAAAACGTGTTTTACAGCAGAAATAAACACGTTTTGGCAACTTTGGTCAGCACCATGTAACTTATAGGGCAGGAACAGCACAGTTTTCAAAACGTGTTTTTCAGCCCGAAATAAACGCGTTTTCTCAGCCCTTAGAATCACAGTGTAACTGCCTGGCTCAGAAGAGCACACTGAGTCAGCCCTTAACCCCAGTGTGCTGAAATTGTCAAAACGTGTTTTTCAGCAGAAATAAACACGTTTTGGCAACTTTGGTCACCACCATGTAAGTTATATGGCAGGAACAGCACAGTTTTCAAAACGTGTTTTTCAGCCCGAAATAAACGCGTTTTCTCTGCCCTTAGAATCACAGTGTAACTGCCTGTCTCAGAAGAGCACAGTGAGTCAGCCCTTAACCCCAGTGTGCTGAAATTGTCAAAACGTGTTTTTCAGCAGAAATAAACACCTTTTGGCAACTTTGGTCACCACCAGGTAAGTTATATGGCAGGAACAGCACAGTTTTCAAAACGTGTTTTTCAGCCCGAAATAAACGCGTTTTCTCAGCTCTTAGAATCGCAGTGTAACTGCCTGTCTCAGAAAAGCACACTGAGTCAGCCCTTAACCCCAGTGTGCTGAAATTGTCAAAACGTGTTTTACAGCAGAAATAAACACGTTTTGGCAACTTTGGTCAGCACCATGTAACTTATAGGGCAGGAACAGCACAGTTTTCAAAACGTGTTTTTCAGCCCGAAATAAACGCGTTTTCTCTGCCCTTAGAATCACAGTGTAACTGCTTGTCTCAGAAGAGCACAGTGAGTCAGCCCTTAACCCCAGTGTGCTGAAATTGTCAAAACGTGTTTTTCAGCAGAAATAAACACGTTTTGGCAACTTTGGTCACCACCATGTAAGTTATATGGCAGGAACAGCACAGTTTTCAAAACGTGTTTTTCAGCCCGAAATAAACGTGTTTTCTCAGCCCTTAGAATCACAGTGTAACTGCCTGTCTCAGAAGAGCACAGTGAGTCAGCCCTTAACCCCAGTGTGCTGAAATTGTCAAAACGTGTTTTTCAGCAGAAATAAACACGTTTTGGCAACTTTGGTCACCACCATGTAAGTTATATGGCAGGAACAGCACAGTTTTCAAAACGTGTTTTTCAGCCCGAAATAAACGCGTTTTCTCAGCTCTTAGAATCGCAGTGTAACTGCCTGTCTCAGAAGAGCACAGTGAGTCAGCCCTTAACCCCAGTGTGCTGAAATTGTCAAAACGTGTTTTACAGCAGAAATAAACACGTTTTGGCAACTTTGGTCACCACCATGTAACTTATAGGGCAGGAACAGCACAGTTTTCAAAACGTGTTTTTCAGCCCGAAATAAACGCGTTTTCTCAGCTCTTAGAATCGCAGTGTAACTGCCTGTCTCAGAAGAGCACACTGAGTCAGCCCTTAACCCCAGTGTGCTGAAATTGTCAAAACGTGTTTTACAGCAGAAATAAACACGTTTTGGCAACTTTGGTCACCACCAGGTAAGTTATATGGCAGGAACAGCACAGTTTTCAAAACGTGTTTTTCAGCCCGAAATAAACGCGTTTTCTCAGCCCTTAGAATCACAGTGTTACTGCCTGTCTCAGAAGAGCACAGTGAGTCAGCCCTTAACCCCAGTGTGCTGAAATTGTCAAAACGTGTTTTTCAGCAGAAATAAACACGTTTTGGCAACTTTGGTCACCACCAGGTAAGTTATATGGCAGGAACAGCACAGTTTTCAAAACGTGTTTTTCAGCCCGAAATAAACGCGTTTTCTCTGCCCTTAGAATCACAGTGTAACTGCCTGGCTCAGAAGAGCACACTGAGTCAGCCCTTAACCCCAGTGTGCTGAAATTGTCAAAACGTGTTTTACAGCAGAAATAAACACGTTTTGGCAACTTTGGTCAACACCATGTAACTTATAGGGCAGGAACAGCACAGTTTTCAAAACGTGTTTTTCAGCCCGAAATAAACGCGTTTTCTCAGCCCTTAGAATCACAGTGTAACTGCCTGTCTCATAAGAGCACAGTGAGTCAGCCCTTAACCCCAGTGTGCTGAAATTGTCAAAACGTGTTTTTCAGCAGAAATAAACACGTTTTGGCAACTTTGGTCACCACCATGTAAGTTATATGGCAGGAACAGCACAGTTTTCAAAACGTGTTTTTCAGCCCGAAATAAACGCGTTTTCTCAGCTCTTAGAATCGCAGTGTAACTGCCTGTCTCAGAAGAGCACAGTGAGTCAGCCCTTAACCCCAGTGTGCTGAAATTGTCAAAACGTGTTTTACAGCAGAAATAAACACGTTTTGGCAACTTTGGTCACCACCATGTAAGTTATATGGCATGAACAGCACAGTTTTCAAAACGTGTTTTTCAGCCCGAAATAAACGCGTTTTCTCAGCTCTTAGAATCGCAGTGTAACTGCCTGTCTCAGAAGAGCACAGTGAGTCAGCCCTTAACCCCAGTGTGCTGAAATTGTCAAAACGTGTTTTACAGCAGAAATAAACACGTTTTGGCAACTTTGGTCACCACCATGTAACTTATAGGGCAGGAACAGCACAGTTTTCAAAACGTGTTTTTCAGCCCGAAATAAACGCGTTTTCTCAGCCCTTAGAATCACAGTGTAACTGCCTGTCTCAGAAGAGCACACTGAGTCAGCCCTTAACCCCAGTGTGCTGAAATTGTCAAAACGTGTTTTACAGCAGAAATAAACACGTTTTGGCAACTTTGGTCAGCACCATGTAACTTATAGGGCAGGAACAGCACAGTTTTCAAAACGTGTTTTTCAGCCCGAAATAAACGCGTTTTCTCAGCCCTTAGAATCACAGTGTAACTGCCTGGCTCAGAAGAGCACACTGAGTCAGCCCTTAACCCCAGTGTGCTGAAATTGTCAAAACGTGTTTTTCAGCAGAAATAAACACGTTTTGGCAACTTTGGTCACCACCATGTAAGTTATAGGGCAGGAACAGCACAGTTTTCAAAACGTGTTTTTCAGCCCGAAATAAACGCGTTTTCTCAGCCCTTAGAATCACAGTGTAACTGCCTGGCTCAGAAGAGCAAACTGAGTCAGCCCTTAACCCCAGTGTGCTGAAATTGTCAAAACGTGTTTTTCAGCAGAAATAAACACGTTTTGGCAACTTTGGTCACCACCATGTAAGTTATATGGCAGGAACAGCACAGTTTTCAAAACGTGTTTTTCAGCCCGAAATAAACGCGTTTTCTCAGCCCTTAGAATCACAGTGTAACTGCCTGTCTCAGAAGAGCACAGTGAGTCAGCCCTTAACCCCAGTGTGCTGAAATTGTCAAAACGTGTTTTTCAGCAGAAATAAACACGTTTTGGCAACTTTGGTCACCACCAGGTAAGTTATATGGCAGGAACAGCACAGTTTTCAAAACGTGTTTTTCAGCCCGAAATAAACGCGTTTTCTCTGCCCTTAGAATCACAGTGTAACTGCCTGTCTCAGAAGAGCACAGTGAGTCAGCCCTTAACCCCAGTGTGCTGAAATTGTCAAAACGTGTTTTTCAGCAGAAATAAACACGTTTTGGCAACTTTGGTCACCACCATGTAAGTTATATGGCAGGAACAGCACAGTTTTCAAAACGTGTTTTTCAGCTCGAAATAAACGCGTTTTCTCAGCCCTTAGAATCACAGTGTAACTGCCTGGCTCAGAAGAGCACACTGAGTCAGCCCTTAACCCCAGTGTGCTGAAATTGTCAAAACGTGTTTTACAGCAGAAATAAACACGTTTTGGCAACTTTGGTCACCACCATGTAAGTTATAGGGCAGGAACAGCACAGTTTTCAAAACGTGTTTTTCAGCCCGAAATAAACGCGTTTTCTCAGCCCTTAGAATCACAGTGTAAATGCCTGGCTCAGAAGAGCAAACTGAGTCAGCCCTTAACCCCAGTGTGCTGAAATTTTCAAAACGTGTTTTTCAGCAGAAATAAACACGTTTTGGCAACTTTGGTCACCACCATGTAAGTTATATGGCAGGAACAGCACAGTTTTCAAAACGTGTTTTTCAGCCCGAAATAAACGCGTTTTCTCAGCTCTTAGAATCGCAGTGTAACTGCCTGTCTCAGAAGAGCACACTGAGTCAGCCCTTAACCCCAGTGTGCTGAAATTGTCAAAACGTGTTTTACAGCAGAAATAAACACGTTTTGGCAACTTTGGTCAGCACCATGTAACTTATAGGGCAGGAACAGCACAGTTTTCAAAACGTGTTTTTCAGCCCGAAATAAACGCGTTTTCTCAGCCCTTAGAATCACAGTGTAACTGCCTGGCTCAGAAGAGCACACTGAGTCAGCCCTTAACCCCAGTGTGCTGAAATTGTCAAAACATGTTTTTCAGCAGAAATAAACACGTTTTGGCAACTTTGGTCACCACCATGTAAGTTATATGGCAGGAACAGCACAGTTTTCAAAACGTGTTTTTCAGCCCGAAATAAACGCGTTTTCTCAGCCCTTAGAATCACAGTGTTACTGCCTGTCTCAGAAGAGCACAGTGAGTCAGCCCTTAACCCCAGTGTGCTGAAATTGTCAAAACGTGTTTTTCAGCAGAAATAAACACGTTTTGGCAACTTTGGTCACCACCAGGTAAGTTATATGGCAGGAACAGCACAGTTTTCAAAACGTGTTTTTCAGCCCGAAATAAACGCGTTTTCTCAGCTCTTAGAATCGCAGTGTAACTGCCTGTCTCAGAAGAGCACACTGAGTCAGCCCTTAACCCCAGTGTGCTGAAATTGTCAAAACGTGTTTTACAGCAAAAATAAACACGTTTTGGCAACTTTGGTCAGCACCATGTAACTTATAGGGCAGGAACAGCACAGTTTTCAAAACGTGTTTTTCAGCCCGAAATAAACGCGTTTTCTCAGCCCTTAGAATCACAGTGTAACTGCCTGTCTCAGAAGAGCACAGTGAGTCAGCCCTTAACCCCAGTGTGCTGAAATTGTCAAAACGTGTTTTTCAGCAGAAATAAACACGTTTTGGCAACTTTGGTCACCACCATGTAAGTTATATGGCAGGAACAGCACAGTTTTCAAAACGTGTTTTTCAGCCCGAAATAAACGCGTTTTCTCAGCTCTTAGAATCGCAGTGTAACTGCCTGTCTCAGAAGAGCACAGTGAGTCAGCCCTTAACCCCAGTGTGCTGAAATTGTCAAAACGTGTTTTACAGCAGAAATAAACACGTTTTGGCAACTTTGGTCACCACCATGTAACTTATAGGGCAGGAACAGCACAGTTTTCAAAACGTGTTTTTCAGCCCGAAATAAACGCGTTTTCTCAGCTCTTAGAATCGCAGTGTAACTGCCTGTCTCAGAAGAGCACACTGAGTCAGCCCTTAACCCCAGTGTGCTGAAATTGTCAAAACGTGTTTTACAGCAGAAATAAACACGTTTTGGCAACTTTGGTCACCACCAGGTAAGTTATATGGCAGGAACAGCACAGTTTTCAAAACGTGTTTTTCAGCCCGAAATAAACGCGTTTTCTCAGCCCTTAGAATCACAGTGTTACTGCCTGTCTCAGAAGAGCACAGTGAGTCAGCCCTTAACCCCAGTGTGCTGAAATTGTCAAAACGTGTTTTTCAGCAGAAATAAACACGTTTTGGCAACTTTGGTCACCACCAGGTAAGTTATATGGCAGGAACAGCACAGTTTTCAAAACGTGTTTTTCAGCCCGAAATAAACGCGTTTTCTCTGCCCTTAGAATCACAGTGTAACTGCCTGTCTCAGAAGAGCACAGTGAGTCAGCCCTTAACCCCAGTGTGCTGAAATTGTCTAAACGTGTTTTACAGCAGAAATAAACACGTTTTGGCAACTTTGGTCACCACCATGTAAGTTATAGGGCAGGAACAGCACAGTTTTCAAAACGTGTTTTTCAGCCCGAAATAAACGCGTTTTCTCAGCCCTTAGAATCACAGTGTAAATGCCTGGCTCAGAAGAGCAAACTGAGTCAGCCCTTAACCCCAGTGTGCTGAAATTGTCAAAACGTGTTTTTCAGCAGAAATAAACACGTTTTGGCAACTTTGGTCACCACCATGTAAGTTATATGGCAGGAACAGCACAGTTTTCAAAACGTGTTTTTCAGCCCGAAATAAACGCGTTTTCTCAGCTCTTAGAATCGCAGTGTAACTGCCTGTCTCAGAAGAGCACACTGAGTCAGCCCTTAACCCCAGTGTGCTGAAATTGTCAAAACGTGTTTTACAGCAGAAATAAACACGTTTTGGCAACTTTGGTCAGCACCATGTAACTTATAGGGCAGGAACAGCACAGTTTTCAAAACGTGTTTTTCAGCCCGAAATAAACGCGTTTTCTCAGCCCTTAGAATCACAGTGTAACTGCCTGGCTCAGAAGAGCACACTGAGTCAGCACTTAACCCCAGTGTGCTGAAATTGTCAAAACGTGTTTTTCAGCAGAAATAAACACGTTTTGGCAACTTTGGTCACCACCATGTAAGTTATATGACAGGAACAGCACAGTTTTCAAAACGTGTTTTTCAGCCCGAAATAAACGCGTTTTCTCAGCCCTTAGAATCACAGTGTAACTGCCTGTCTCAGAAGAGCACAGTGAGTCAGCCCTTAACCCCAGTGTGCTGAAATTGTCAAAACGTGTTTTTCAGCAGAAATAAACACGTTTTGGCAACTTTGGTCACCACCAGGTAAGTTATATGGCAGGAACAGCACAGTTTTCAAAACGTGTTTTTCAGCACGAAATAAACGCGTTTTCTCTGCCCTTAGAATCACAGTGTAACTGCCTGTCTCAGAAGAGCACAGTGAGTCAGCCCTTAACCCCAGTGTGCTGAAATTGTCAAAACGTGTTTTTCAGCAGAAATAAACACCTTTTGGCAACTTTGGTCACCACCAGGTAAGTTATATGGCAGGAACAGCACAGTTTTCAAAACGTGTTTTTCAGCCCGAAATAAACGCGTTTTCTCAGCTCTTAGAATCGCAGTGTAACTGCCTGTCTCAGAAAAGCACACTGAGTCAGCCCTTAACCCCAGTGTGCTGAAATTGTCAAAACGTGTTTTACAGCAGAAATAAACACGTTTTGGCAACTTTGGTCAGCACCATGTAACTTATAGGGCAGGAACAGCACAGTTTTCAAAACGTGTTTTTCAGCCCGAAATAAACGCGTTTTCTCTGCCCTTAGAATCACAGTGTAACTGCCTGTCTCAGAAGAGCACAGTGAGTCAGCCCTTAACCCCAGTGTGCTGAAATTGTCAAAACGTGTTTTTCAGCAGAAATAAACACGTTTTGGCAACTTTGGTCACCACCAGGTAAGTTATATGGCAGGAACAGCACAGTTTTCAAAACGTGTTTTTCAGCCCGAAATAAACGCGTTTTCTCAGCTCTTAGAATCGCAGTGTAACTGCCTGTCTCAGAAGAGCACACTGAGTCAGCCCTTAACCCCAGTGTGCTGAAATTGTCAAAACGTGTTTTACAGCAAAAATAAACACGTTTTGGCAACTTTGGTCAGCACCATGTAACTTATAGGGCAGGAACAGCACAGTTTTCAAAACGTGTTTTTCAGCCCGAAATAAACGTGTTTTCTCAGCCCTTAGAATCACAGTGTAACTGCCTGTCTCAGAAGAGCACAGTGAGTCAGCCCTTAACCCCAGTGTGCTGAAATTGTCAAAACGTGTTTTTCAGCAGAAATAAACACGTTTTGGCAACTTTGGTCACCACCATGTAAGTTATATGGCAGGAACAGCACAGTTTTCAAAACGTGTTTTTCAGCCCGAAATAAACGCGTTTTCTCAGCTCTTAGAATCGCAGTGTAACTGCCTGTCTCAGAAGAGCACAGTGAGTCAGCCCTTAACCCCAGTGTGCTGAAATTGTCAAAACGTGTTTTACAGCAGAAATAAACACGTTTTGGCAACTTTGGTCACCACCATGTAACTTATAGGGCAGGAACAGCACAGTTTTCAAAACGTGTTTTTCAGCCCGAAATAAACGCGTTTTCTCAGCTCTTAGAATCGCAGTGTAACTGCCTGTCTCAGAAGAGCACACTGAGTCAGCCCTTAACCCCAGTGTGCTGAAATTGTCAAAACGTGTTTTACAGCAGAAATAAACACGTTTTGGCAACTTTGGTCACCACCAGGTAAGTTATATGGCAGGAACAGCACAGTTTTCAAAACGTGTTTTTCAGCCCGAAATAAACGCGTTTTCTCAGCCCTTAGAATCACAGTGTTACTGCCTGTCTCAGAAGAGCACAGTGAGTCAGCCCTTAACCCCAGTGTGCTGAAATTGTCAAAACGTGTTTTTCAGCAGAAATAAACACGTTTTGGCAACTTTGGTCACCACCAGGTAAGTTATATGGCAGGAACAGCACAGTTTTCAAAACGTGTTTTTCAGCCCGAAATAAACGCGTTTTCTCTGCCCTTAGAATCACAGTGTAACTGCCTGTCTCAGAAGAGCACAGTGAGTCAGCCCTTAACCCCAGTGTGCTGAAATTGTCTAAACGTGTTTTACAGCAGAAATAAACACGTTTTGGCAACTTTGGTCACCACCATGTAAGTTATAGGGCAGGAACAGCACAGTTTTCAAAACGTGTTTTTCAGCCCGAAATAAACGCGTTTTCTCAGCCCTTAGAATCACAGTGTAAATGCCTGGCTCAGAAGAGCAAACTGAGTCAGCCCTTAACCCCAGTGTGCTGAAATTGTCAAAACGTGTTTTTCAGCAGAAATAAACACGTTTTGGCAACTTTGGTCACCACCATGTAAGTTATATGGCAGGAACAGCACAGTTTTCAAAACGTGTTTTTCAGCCCGAAATAAACGCGTTTTCTCAGCTCTTAGAATCGCAGTGTAACTGCCTGTCTCAGAAGAGCACACTGAGTCAGCCCTTAACCCCAGTGTGCTGAAATTGTCAAAACGTGTTTTACAGCAGAAATAAACACGTTTTGGCAACTTTGGTCAGCACCATGTAACTTATAGGGCAGGAACAGCACAGTTTTCAAAACGTGTTTTTCAGCCCGAAATAAACGCGTTTTCTCAGCCCTTAGAATCACAGTGTAACTGCCTGGCTCAGAAGAGCACACTGAGTCAGCCCTTAACCCCAGTGTGCTGAAATTGTCAAAACGTGTTTTTCAGCAGAAATAAACACGTTTTGGCAACTTTGGTCACCACCATGTAAGTTATATGGCAGGAACAGCACAGTTTTCAAAACGTGTTTTTCAGCCCGAAATAAACGCGTTTTCTCAGCCCTTAGAATCACAGTGTAACTACCTGTCTCAGAAGAGCACAGTGAGTCAGCCCTTAACCCCAGTGTGCTGAAATTGTCAAAACGTGTTTTTCAGCAGAAATAAACACGTTTTGGCAACTTTGGTCACCACCAGGTAAGTTATATGGCAGGAACAGCACAGTTTTCAAAACGTGTTTTTCAGCCCGAAATAAACGCGTTTTCTCTGCCCTTAGAATCACAGTGTAACTGCCTGTCTCAGAAGAGCACAGTGAGTCAGCCCTTAACCCCAGTGTGCTGAAATTGTCAAAACGTGTTTTTCAGCAGAAATAAACACGTTTTGGCAACTTTGGTCACCACCATGTAAGTTATATGGCAGGAACAGCACAGTTTTCAAAACGTGTTTTTCAGCCCGAAATAAACGCGTTTTCTCAGCTCTTAGAATCGCAGTGTAACTGCCTGTCTCAGAAGAGCACAGTGAGTCAGCCCTTAACCCCAGTGTGCTGAAATTGTCAAAACGTGTTTTACAGCAGAAATAAACACGTTTTGGCAACTTTGGTCACCACCATGTAAGTTATATGGCATGAACAGCACAGTTTTCAAAACGTGTTTTTCAGCCCGAAATAAACGCGTTTTCTCAGCCCTTAGAATCGCAGTGTAACTGCCTGTCTCAGAAGAGCACAGTGAGTCAGCCCTTAACCCCAGTGTGCTGAAATTGTCAAAACGTGTTTTACAGCAGAAATAAACACGTTTTGGCAACTTTGGTCACCACCATGTAACTTATAGGGCAGGAACAGCACAGTTTTCAAAACGTGTTTTTCAGCCCGAAATAAACGCGTTTTCTCAGCCCTTAGAATCACAGTGTAACTGCCTGTCTCAGAAGAGCACACTGAGTCAGCCCTTAACCCCAGTGTGCTGAAATTGTCAAAACGTGTTTTACAGCAGAAATAAACACGTTTTGGCAACTTTGGTCAGCACCATGTAACTTATAGGGCAGGAACAGCACAGTTTTCAAAACGTGTTTTTCAGCCCGAAATAAACGCGTTTTCTCAGCCCTTAGAATCACAGTGTAACTGCCTGGCTCAGAAGAGCACACTGAGTCAGCCCTTAACCCCAGTGTGCTGAAATTGTCAAAACGTGTTTTTCAGCAGAAATAAACACGTTTTGGCAACTTTGGTCACCACCATGTAAGTTATAGGGCAGGAACAGCACAGTTTTCAAAACGTGTTTTTCAGCCCGAAATAAACGCGTTTTCTCAGCCCTTAGAATCACAGTGTAACTGCCTGTCTCAGAAGAGCACAGTGAGTCAGCCCTTAACCCCAGTGTGCTGAAATTGTCAAAACGTGTTTTTCAGCAGAAATAAACACGTTTTGGCAACTTTGGTCACCACCAGGTAAGTTATATGGCAGGAACAGCACAGTTTTCAAAACGTGTTTTTCAGCCCGAAATAAACGCGTTTTCTCTGCCCTTAGAATCACAGTGTAACTGCCTGTCTCAGAAGAGCACAGTGAGTCAGCCCTTAACCCCAGTGTGCTGAAATTGTCAAAACGTGTTTTTCAGCAGAAATAAACACGTTTTGGCAACTTTGGTCACCACCATGTAAGTTATATGGCAGGAACAGCACAGTTTTCAAAACGTGTTTTTCAGCTCGAAATAAACGCGTTTTCTCAGCCCTTAGAATCACAGTGTAACTGCCTGGCTCAGAAGAGCACACTGAGTCAGCCCTTAACCCCAGTGTGCTGAAATTGTCAAAACGTGTTTTACAGCAGAAATAAACACGTTTTGGCAACTTTGGTCACCACCATGTAAGTTATAGGGCAGGAACAGCACAGTTTTCAAAACGTGTTTTTCAGCCCGAAATAAACGCGTTTTCTCAGCCCTTAGAATCACAGTGTAACTGCCTGGCTCAGAAGAGCAAACTGAGTCAGCCCTTAACCCCAGTGTGCTGAAATTGTCAAAACGTGTTTTTCAGCAGAAATAAACACGTTTTGGCAACTTTGGTCACCACCATGTAAGTTATAGGGCAGGAACAGCACAGTTTTCAAAACGTGTTTTTCAGCCCGAAATAAACGCGTTTTCTCAGCCCTTAGAATCACAGTGTAACTGCCTGTCTCAGAAGAGCAAACTGAGTCAGCCCTTAACCCCAGTGTGCTGAAATTGTCAAAACGTGTTTTTCAGCAGAAATAAACACGTTTTGGCAACTTTGGTCACCACCATGTAAGTTATAGGGCAGGAACAGCACAGTTTTCAAAACGTGTTTTTCAGCCCGGTATAAACGCGTTTTCTCAGCCCTTAGAATCACAGTGTAACTGCCTGTCTCAGAAGAGCACACTGAGTCAGCCCTTAACCCCAGTGTGCTGAAATTGTCTAAACGTGTTTTACAGCAGAAATAAACACGTTTTGGCAACTTTGGTCACCACCATGTAAGTTATAGGGCAGGAACAGCACAGTTTTCAAAACTTGTTTTTCAGCCCGAAATAAACGCGTTTTCTCAGCCCTTAGAATCACAGTGTAACTGCCTGGCTCAGAAGAGCAAACTGAGTCAGCCCTTAACCCCAGTGTGCTGAAATTGTCAAAACGTGTTTTACAGCAGAAATAAACACGTTTTGGCAACTTTGGTCAGCACCATGTAACTTATAGGGCAGGAACAGCACAGTTTTCAAAACGTGTTTTTCAGCCCGAAATAAACGCGTTTTCTCAGCCCTTAGAATCACAGTGTAACTGCCTGTCTCAGAAGAGCACAGTGAGTCAGCCCTTAACCCCAGTGTGCTGAAATTGTCAAAACGTGTTTTTCAGCAGAAATAAACACGTTTTGGCAACTTTGGTCACCACCATGTAAGTTATATGGCAGGAACAGCACAGTTTTCAAAACGTGTTTTTCAGCCCGAAATAAACGCGTTTTCTCAGCTCTTAGAATCGCAGTGTAACTGCCTGTCTCAGAAGAGCACAGTGAGTCAGCCCTTAACCCCAGTGTGCTGAAATTGTCAAAACGTGTTTTACAGCAGAAATAAACACGTTTTGGCAACTTTGGTCACCACCATGTAAGTTATATGGCATGAACAGCACAGTTTTCAAAACGTGTTTTTCAGCCCGAAATAAACGCGTTTTCTCAGCTCTTAGAATCGCAGTGTAACTGCCTGTCTCAGAAGAGCACAGTGAGTCAGCCCTTAACCCCAGTGTGCTGAAATTGTCAAAACGTGTTTTACAGCAGAAATAAACACGTTTTGGCAACTTTGGTCACCACCATGTAACTTATAGGGCAGGAACAGCACAGTTTTCAAAACGTGTTTTCAGCCCGAAATAAACGCGTTTTCTCAGCCCTTAGAATCACAGTGTAACTGCCTGTCTCAGAAGAGCACACTGAGTCAGCCCTTAACCCCACTGTGCTGAAATTGTCAAAACGTGTTTTACAGCAGAAATAAACACGTTTTGGCAACTTTGGTCAGCACCATGTAACTTATAGGGCAGGAACAGCACAGTTTTCAAAACGTGTTTTTCAGCCCGAAATAAACGCGTTTTCTCAGCCCTTAGAATCACAGTGTAACTGCCTGGCTCAGAAGAGCACACTGAGTCAGCCCTTAACCCCAGTGTGCTGAAATTGTCAAAACGTGTTTTTCAGCAGAAATAAACACGTTTTGGCAACTTTGGTCACCACCATGTAAGTTATAGGGCAGGAACAGCACAGTTTTCAAAACGTGTTTTTCAGCCCGAAATAAACGCGTTTTCTCAGCTCTTAGAATCGCAGTGTAACTGCCTGTCTCAGAAGAGCACACTGAGTCAGCCCTTAACCCCAGTGTGCTGAAATTGTCAAAACGTGTTTTTCAGCAGAAATAAACACGTTTTGGCAACTTTGGTCACCACCATGTAAGTTATAGGGCAGGAACAGCACAGTTTTCAAAACGTGTTTTTCAGCCCGAAATAAACGCGTTTTCTCAGCCCTTAGAATCACAGTGTAACTGCCTGTCTCAGAAGAGCACAGTGAGTCAGCCCTTAACCCCAGTGTGCTGAAATTGTCAAAACGTGTTTTTCAGCAGAAATAAACACGTTTTGGCAACTTTGGTCACCACCAGGTAAGTTATATGGCAGGAACAGCACAGTTTTCAAAACGTGTTTTTCAGCCCGAAATAAACGCGTTTTCTCTGCCCTTAGAATCACAGTGTAACTGCCTGTCTCAGAAGAGCACAGTGAGTCAGCCCTTAACCCCAGTGTGCTGAAATTGTCAAAACGTGTTTTTCAGCAGAAATAAACACGTTTTGGCAACTTTGGTCACCACCATGTAAGTTATATGGCAGGAACAGCACAGTTTTCAAAACGTGTTTTTCAGCTCGAAATAAACGCGTTTTCTCAGCCCTTAGAATCACAGTGTAACTGCCTGGCTCAGAAGAGCACACTGAGTCAGCCCTTAACCCCAGTGTGCTGAAATTGTCAAAACGTGTTTTACAGCAGAAATAAACACGTTTTGGCAACTTTGGTCACCACCATGTAAGTTATAGGGCAGGAACAGCACAGTTTTCAAAACGTGTTTTTCAGCCCGAAATAAACGCGTTTTCTCAGCCCTTAGAATCACAGTGTAACTGCCTGGCTCAGAAGAGCAAACTGAGTCAGCCCTTAACCCCAGTGTGCTGAAATTGTCAAAACGTGTTTTTCAGCAGAAATAAACACGTTTTGGCAACTTTGGTCACCACCATGTAAGTTATAGGGCAGGAACAGCACAGTTTTCAAAACGTGTTTTTCAGCCCGAAATAAACGCGTTTTCTCAGCCCTTAGAATCACAGTGTAACTGCCTGTCTCAGAAGAGCAAACTGAGTCAGCCCTTAACCCCAGTGTGCTGAAATTGTCAAAACGTGTTTTTCAGCAGAAATAAACACGTTTTGGCAACTTTGGTCACCACCATGTAAGTTATAGGGCAGGAACAGCACAGTTTTCAAAACGTGTTTTTCAGCCCGGTATAAACGCGTTTTCTCAGCCCTTAGAATCACAGTGTAACTGCCTGTCTCAGAAGAGCACACTGAGTCAGCCCTTAACCCCAGTGTGCTGAAATTGTCTAAACGTGTTTTACAGCAGAAATAAACACGTTTTGGCAACTTTGGTCACCACCATGTAAGTTATAGGGCAGGAACAGCACAGTTTTCAAAACTTGTTTTTCAGCCCGAAATAAACGCGTTTTCTCAGCCCTTAGAATCACAGTGTAACTGCCTGGCTCAGAAGAGCAAACTGAGTCAGCCCTTAACCCCAGTGTGCTGAAATTGTCAAAACGTGTTTTACAGCAGAAATAAACACGTTTTGGCAACTTTGGTCAGCACCATGTAACTTATAGGGCAGGAACAGCACAGTTTTCAAAACGTGTTTTTCAGCCCGAAATAAACGCGTTTTCTCAGCCCTTAGAATCACAGTGTAACTGCCTGTCTCAGAAGAGCACAGTGAGTCAGCCCTTAACCCCAGTGTGCTGAAATTGTCAAAACGTGTTTTTCAGCAGAAATAAACACGTTTTGGCAACTTTGGTCACCACCATGTAAGTTATATGGCAGGAACAGCACAGTTTTCAAAACGTGTTTTTCAGCCCGAAATAAACGCGTTTTCTCAGCTCTTAGAATCGCAGTGTAACTGCCTGTCTCAGAAGAGCACAGTGAGTCAGCCCTTAACCCCAGTGTGCTGAAATTGTCAAAACGTGTTTTACAGCAGAAATAAACACGTTTTGGCAACTTTGGTCACCACCATGTAAGTTATATGGCATGAACAGCACAGTTTTCAAAACGTGTTTTTCAGCCCGAAATAAACGCGTTTTCTCAGCTCTTAGAATCGCAGTGTAACTGCCTGTCTCAGAAGAGCACAGTGAGTCAGCCCTTAACCCCAGTGTGCTGAAATTGTCAAAACGTGTTTTACAGCAGAAATAAACACGTTTTGGCAACTTTGGTCACCACCATGTAACTTATAGGGCAGGAACAGCACAGTTTTCAAAACGTGTTTTCAGCCCGAAATAAACGCGTTTTCTCAGCCCTTAGAATCACAGTGTAACTGCCTGTCTCAGAAGAGCACACTGAGTCAGCCCTTAACCCCACTGTGCTGAAATTGTCAAAACGTGTTTTACAGCAGAAATAAACACGTTTTGGCAACTTTGGTCAGCACCATGTAACTTATAGGGCAGGAACAGCACAGTTTTCAAAACGTGTTTTTCAGCCCGAAATAAACGCGTTTTCTCAGCTCTTAGAATCGCAGTGTAACTGCCTGTCTCAGAAGAGCACACTGAGTCAGCCCTTAACCCCAGTGTGCTGAAATTGTCAAAACGTGTTTTTCAGCAGAAATAAACACGTTTTGGCAACTTTGGTCACCACCATGTAAGTTATAGGGCAGGAAGAGCACAGTTTTCAAAACGTGTTTTTCAGCCCGAAATAAACGCGTTTTCTCAGCTCTTAGAATCGCAGTGTAACTGCCTGTCTCAGAAGAGCACACTGAGTCAGCCCTTAACCCCAGTGTGCTGAAATTGTCAAAACGTGTTTTACAGCAGAAATAAACACGTTTTGGCAACTTTGGTCACCACCATGTAAGTTATAGGGCATAAACAGCACAGTTTTCAAAACGTGTTTTTCAGCCCGAAATAAACGCGTTTTCTCAGCCCTTAGAATCACAGTGTAACTGCCTGGCTCAGAAGAGCAAACTGAGTCAGCCCTTAACCCCAGTGTGCTGAAATTGTCAAAACGTGTTTTACAGCAGAAATAAACACGTTTTGGCAACTTTGGTCACCACCATGTAAGTTATATGGCATGAACAGCACAGTTTTCAAAACGTGTTTTTCAGCCCGAAATAAACGCGTTTTCTCAGCTCTTAGAATCGCAGTGTAACTGCCTGTCTCAGAAGAGCACAGTGAGTCAGCCCTTAACCCCAGTGTGCTGAAATTGTCAAAACGTGTTTTACAGCAGAAATAAACACGTTTTGGCAACTTTGGTCAGCACCATGTAACTTATAGGGCAGGAACAGCACAGTTTTCAAAACGTGTTTTTCAGCCCGAAATAAACGCGTTTTCTCAGCCCTTAGAATCACAGTGTAACTGCCTGGCTCAGAAGAGCAAACTGAGTCAGCCCTTAACCCCAGTGTGCTGAAATTGTCAAAACGTGTTTTTCAGCAGAAATAAACACGTTTTGGCAACTTTGGTCACCACCATGTAAGTTATAGGGCAGGAACAGCACAGTTTTCAAAACGTGTTTTTCAGCCCGAAATAAACGCGTTTTCTCAGCCCTTAGAATCACAGTGTAACTGCCTGGCTCAGAAGAGCAAACTGAGTCAGCCCTTAACCCCAGTGTGCTGAAATTGTCAAAACGTGTTTTTCAGCAGAAATAAACACGTTTTGGCAACTTTGGTCACCACCATGTAAGTTATAGGGCAGGAACAGCACAGTTTTCAAAACGTGTTTTTCAGCCCGAAATAAACGCGTTTTCTCAGCCCTTAGAATCACAGTGTAACTGCCTGGCTCAGAAGAGCACACTGAGTCAGCCCTTAACCCCAGTGTGCTGAAATTGTCTAAACGTGTTTTACAGCAGAAATAAACACGTTTTGGCAACTTTGGTCACCACCATGTAAGTTATAGGGCAGGAACAGCACAGTTTTCAAAACGTGTTTTTCAGCCCGAAATAAACGCGTTTTCTCAGCCCTTAGAATCACAGTGTAACTGCCTGTCTCAGAAGAGCACACTGAGTCAGCCCTTAACCCCAGTGTGCTGAAATTGTCAAAACGTGTTTTACAGCAGAAATAAACACGTTTTGGCAACTTTGGTCAGCACCATGTAACTTATAGGGCAGGAACAGCACAGTTTTCAAAACGTGTTTTTCAGCCCGAAATAAACGTGTTTTCTCAGCCCTTAGAATCACAGTGTAACTGCCTGGCTCAGAAGAGCACACTGAGTCAGCCCTTAACCCCAGTGTGCTGAAATTGTCAAAACGTGTTTTTCAGCAGAAATAAACACGTTTTGGCAACTTTGGTCACCACCATGTAAGTTATATGGCAGGAACAGCACAGTTTTCAAAACGTGTTTTTCAGCCCGAAATAAACGCGTTTTCTCAGCCCTTAGAATCACAGTGTAACTGCCTGTCTCAGAAGAGCACAGTGAGTCAGCCCTTAACCCCAGTGTGCTGAAATTGTCAAAACGTGTTTTTCAGCAGAAATAAACACGTTTTGGCAACTTTGGTCACCACCAGGTAAGTTATATGGCAGGAACAGCACAGTTTTCAAAACGTGTTTTTCAGCACGAAATAAACGCGTTTTCTCAGCTCTTAGAATCGCAGTGTAACTGCCTGTCTCAGAAGAGCACACTGAGTCAGCCCTTAACCCCAGTGTGCTGAAATTGTCAAAACGTGTTTTTCAGCAGAAATAAACACGTTTTGGCAACTTTGGTCACCACCATGTAAGTTATAGGGCAGGAACAGCACAGTTTTCAAAACGTGTTTTTCAGCCCGAAATAAACGCGTTTTCTCAGCTCTTAGAAACGCAGTGTAACTGCCTGTCTCAGAAGAGCACACTGAGTCAGCCCTTAACCCCAGTGTGCTGAAATTGTCAAAACGTGTTTTTCAGCAGAAATAAACACGTTTTGGCAACTTTGGTCACCACCATGTAAGTTATAGGGCAGGAACAGCACAGTTTTCAAAACGTGTTTTTCAGCCCGAAATAAACGCGTTTTCTCAGCCCTTAGAATCACAGTGTAACTGCCTGGCTCAGAAGAGCAAACTGAGTCAGCCCTTAACCCCAGTGTGCTGAAATTGTCAAAACGTGTTTTACAGCAGAAATAAACACGTTTTGGCAACTTTGGTCACCACCATGTAAGTTATAGGGCAGGAACAGCACAGTTTTCAAAACGTGTTTTTCAGCCCGAAATAAACGCGTTTTCTCAGCCCTTAGAATCACAGTGTAACTGCCTGGCTCAGAAGAGCAAACTGAGTCAGCCCTTAACCCCAGTGTGCTGAAATTGTCAAAACGTGTTTTTCAGCAGAAATAAACACGTTTTGGCAACTTTGGTCACCACCATGTAAGTTATAGGGCAGGAACAGCACAGTTTTCAAAACGTGTTTTTCAGCCCGAAATAAACGCGTTTTCTCAGCCCTTAGAATCACAGTGTAACTGCCTGGCTCAGAAGAGCAAACTGAGTCAGCCCTTAACCCCAGTGTGCTGAAATTGTCAAAACGTGTTTTTCAGCAGAAATAAACACGTTTTGGCAACTTTGGTCACCACCATGTAAGTTATAGGGCAGGAACAGCACAGTTTTCAAAACGTGTTTTTCAGCCCGAAATAAACGCGTTTTCTCAGCCCTTAGAATCACAGTGTAACTGCCTGGCTCAGAAGAGCACACTGAGTCAGCCCTTAACCCCAGTGTGCTGAAATTGTCAAAACGTGTTTTTCAGCAGAAATAAACACGTTTTGGCAACTTTGGTCACCACCATGTAAGTTATAGGGCAGGAACAGCACAGTTTTCAAAACGTGTTTTTCAGCCCGAAATAAACGCGTTTTCTCAGCCCTTAGAATCACAGTGTAAATGCCTGGCTCAGAAGAGCAAACTGAGTCAGCCCTTAACCCCAGTGTGCTGAAATTGTCAAAACGTGTTTTTCAGCAGAAATAAACACGTTTTGGCAACTTTGGTCACCACCATGTAAGTTATAGGGCAGGAACAGCACAGTTTTCAAAACGTGTTTTTCAGCCCGAAATAAACGCGTTTTCTCAGCTCTTAGAATCGCAGTGTAACTGCCTGTCTCAGAAGAGCACACTGAGTCAGCCCTTAACCCCAGTGTGCTGAAATTGTCAAAACGTGTTTTTCAGCAGAAATAAACACGTTTTGGCAACTTTGGTCACCACCATGTAAGTTATAGGGCAGGAACAGCACAGTTTTCAAAACGTGTTTTTCAGCCCGAAATAAACGCGTTTTCTCAGCTCTTAGAATCGCAGTGTAACTGCTTGTCTCAGAAGAGCACACTGAGTCAGCCCTTAACCCCAGTGTGCTGAAATTGTCAAAACGTGTTTTTCAGCAGAAATAAACACGTTTTGGCAACTTTGGTCACCACCATGTAAGTTATAGGGCATAAACAGCACAGTTTTCAAAACGTGTTTTTCAGCCCGAAATAAACGCGTTTTCTCAGCCCTTAGAATCACAGTGTAACTGCCTGGCTCAGAAGAGCAAACTGAGTCAGCCCTTAACCCCAGTGTGCTGAAATTGTCAAAACGTGTTTTTCAGCAGAAATAAACACGTTTTGGCAACTTTGGTCACCACCATGTAAGTTATAGGGCAGGAACAGCACAGTTTTCAAAACGTGTTTTTCAGCCCGAAATAAACGCGTTTTCTCAGCTCTTAGAATCGCAGTGTAACTGCCTGTCTCAGAAGAGCACACTGAGTCAGCCCTTAACCCCAGTGTGCTGAAATTGTCAAAACGTGTTTTTCAGCAGAAATAAACACGTTTTGGCAACTTTGGTCACCACCATGTAAGTTATAGGGCAGGAACAGCACAGTTTTCAAAACGTGTTTTTCAGCCCGAAATAAACGCGTTTTCTCAGCTCTTAGAATCGCAGTGTAAATGCCTGTCTCAGAAGAGCACACTGAGTCAGCCCTTAACCCCAGTGTGCTGAAATTGTCAAAACGTGTTTTTCAGCAGAAATAAACACGTTTTGGCAACTTTGGTCACCACCATGTAAGTTATATGGCAGGAACAGCACAGTTTTCAAAACGTGTTTTTCAGCCCGAAATAAACGCGTTTTCTCAGCTCTTAGAATCGCAGTGTAACTGCCTGTCTCAGAAGAGCACACTGAGTCAGCCCTTAACCCCAGTGTGCTGAAATTGTCAAAACGTGTTTTACAGCAGAAATGAACACGTTTTGGCAACTTTGGTCAGCACCATGTAACTTATAGGGCAGGAACAGCACAGTTTTCAAAACGTGTTTTTCAGCCCGAAATAAACGCGTTTTCTCAGCCCTTAGAATCACAGTGTAACTGCCTGGCTCAGAAGAGCACACTGAGTCAGCCCTTAACCCCAGTGTGCTGAAATTGTCAAAAAGTGTTTTTCAGCAGAAATAAACACGTTTTGGCAACTTTGGTCACCACCATGTAAGTTATATGGCAGGAACAGCACAGTTTTCAAAACGTGTTTTTCAGCCCGAAATAAACGCGTTTTCTCAGCCCTTAGAATCACAGTGTAACTGCCTGTCTCAGAAGAGCACAGTGAGTCAGCCCTTAACCCCAGTGTGCTGAAATTGTCAAAACGTGTTTTTCAGCAGAAATAAACACGTTTTGGCAACTTTGGTCACCACCAGGTAAGTTATATGGCAGGAACAGCACAGTTTTCAAAACGTGTTTTTCAGCCTGAAATAAACGCGTTTTCTCTGCCCTTAGAATCACAGTGTAACTGCCTGTCTCAGAAGAGCACAGTGAGTCAGCCCTTAACCCCAGTGTGCTGAAATTGTCAAAACGTGTTTTTCAGCAGAAATAAACACGTTTTGGCAACTTTGGTCACCACCATGTAAGTTATATGGCAGGAACAGCACAGTTTTCAAAACGTGTTTTTCAGCTCAAAATAAACGCGTTTTCTCAGCCCTTAGAATCACAGTGTAACTGCCTGGCTCAGAAGAGCACACTGAGTCAGCCCTTAACCCCAGTGTGCTGAAATTGTCAAAACGTGTTTTACAGCAGAAATAAACACGTTTTGGCAACTTTGGTCACCACCATGTAAGTTATAGGGCAGGAACAGCACAGTTTTCAAAACGTGTTTTTCAGCCCAAAATAAACGCGTTTTCTCAGCCCTTAGAATCACAGTGTAACTGCCTGGCTCAGAAGAGCAAACTGAGTCAGCCCTTAACCCCAGTGTGCTGAAATTGTCAAAACGTGTTTTTCAGCAGAAATAAACACGTTTTGGCAACTTTGGTCACCACCATGTAAGTTATAGGGCAGGAACAGCACAGTTTTCAAAACGTGTTTTTCAGCCCGAAATAAACGCGTTTTCTCAGCCCTTAGAATCACAGTGTAACTGCCTGGCTCAGAAGAGCAAACTGAGTCAGCCCTTAACCCCAGTGTGCTGAAATTGTCAAAACGTGTTTTTCAGCAGAAATAAACACGTTTTGGCAACTTTGGTCACCACCATGTAAGTTATAGGGCAGGAACAGCACAGTTTTCAAAACGTGTTTTTCAGCCCGAAATAAACGCGTTTTCTCAGCCCTTAGAATCACAGTGTAACTGCCTGGCTCAGAAGAGCACACTGAGTCAGCCCTTAACCCCAGTGTGCTGAAATTGTCTAAACGTGTTTTACAGCAGAAATAAACACGTTTTGGCAACTTTGGTCACCACCATGTAAGTTATAGGGCAGGAACAGCACAGTTTTCAAAACGTGTTTTTCAGCCCGAAATAAACGCGTTTTCTCAGCCCTTAGAATCACAGTGTAAATGCCTGGCTCAGAAGAGCAAACTGAGTCAGCCCTTAACCCCAGTGTGCTGAAATTGTCAAAACGTGTTTTTCAGCAGAAATAAACACGTTTTGGCAACTTTGGTCACCACCATGTAAGATATATGGCAGGAACAGCACAGTTTTCAAAACGTGTTTTTCAGCCCGAAATAAACGCGTTTTCTCAGCTCTTAGAATCGCAGTGTAACTGCCTGTCTCAGAAGAGCACACTGAGTCAGCCCTTAACCCCAGTGTGCTGAAATTGTCAAAACGTGTTTTACAGCAGAAATAAACACGTTTTGGCAACTTTGGTCAGCACCATGTAACTTATAGGGCAGGAACAGCACAGTTTTCAAAACGTGTTTTTCAGCCCGAAATAAACGCGTTTTCTCAGCCCTTAGAATCACAGTGTAACTGCCTGGCTCAGAAGAGCACACTGAGTCAGCCCTTAACCCCAGTGTGCTGAAATTGTCAAAACGTGTTTTTCAGCAGAAATAAACACGTTTTGGCAACTTTGGTCACCACCATGTAAGTTATATGGCAGGAAGAGCACAGTTTTCAAAACGTGTTTTTCAGCCCGAAATAAACGCGTTTTCTCAGCCCTTAGAATCACAGTGTAACTGCCTGTCTCAGAAGAGCACAGTGAGTCAGCCCTTAACCTCAGTGTGCTGAAATTGTCAAAACGTGTTTTTCAGCAGAAATAAACACGTTTTGGCAACTTTGGTCACCACCAGGTAAGTTATATGGCAGGAACAGCACAGTTTTCAAAACGTGTTTTTCAGCACGAAATAAACGCGTTTTCTCTGCCCTTAGAATCACAGTGTAACTGCCTGTCTCAGAAGAGCACAGTGAGTCAGCCCTTAACCCCAGTGTGCTGAAATTGTCAAAACGTGTTTTTCAGCAGAAATAAACACGTTTTGGCAACTTTGGTCACCACCAGGTAAGTTATATGGCAGGAACAGCACAGTTTTCAAAACGTGTTTTTCAGCCCGAAATAAACGCGTTTTCTCAGCCCTTAGAATCACAGTGTAACTGCCTGGCTCAGAAGAGCACACTGAGTCAGCCCTTAACCCCAGTGTGCTGAAATTGTCAAAACGTGTTTTTCAGCAGAAATAAACACGTTTTGGCAACTTTGGTCACCACCATGTAAGTTATATGGCAGGAACAGCACAGTTTTCAAAACGTGTTTTTCAGCCCGAAATAAACGCGTTTTCTCAGCCCTTAGAATCACAGTGTAACTGCCTGTCTCAGAAGAGCACAGTGAGTCAGCCCTTAACCCCAGTGTGCTGAAATTGTCAAAACGTGTTTTTCAGCAGAAATAAACACGTTTTGGCAACTTTGGTCACCACCAGGTAAGTTATATGGCAGGAACAGCACAGTTTTCAAAACGTGTTTTTCAGCACGAAATAAACGCGTTTTCTCAGCTCTTAGAATCGCAGTGTAACTGCCTGTCTCAGAAGAGCACACTGAGTCAGCCCTTAACCCCAGTGTGCTGAAATTGTCAAAACGTGTTTTTCAGCAGAAATAAACACGTTTTGGCAACTTTGGTCACCACCATGTAAGTTATAGGGCAGGAACAGCACAGTTTTCAAAACGTGTTTTTCAGCCCGAAATAAACGCGTTTTCTCAGCTCTTAGAAACGCAGTGTAACTGCCTGTCTCAGAAGAGCACACTGAGTCAGCCCTTAACCCCAGTGTGCTGAAATTGTCAAAACGTGTTTTTCAGCAGAAATAAACACGTTTTGGCAACTTTGGTCACCACCATGTAAGTTATAGGGCAGGAACAGCACAGTTTTCAAAACGTGTTTTTCAGCCCGAAATAAACGCGTTTTCTCAGCCCTTAGAATCACAGTGTAACTGCCTGGCTCAGAAGAGCAAACTGAGTCAGCCCTTAACCCCAGTGTGCTGAAATTGTCAAAACGTGTTTTACAGCAGAAATAAACACGTTTTGGCAACTTTGGTCACCACCATGTAAGTTATAGGGCAGGAACAGCACAGTTTTCAAAACGTGTTTTTCAGCCCGAAATAAACGCGTTTTCTCAGCCCTTAGAATCACAGTGTAACTGCCTGGCTCAGAAGAGCAAACTGAGTCAGCCCTTAACCCCAGTGTGCTGAAATTGTCAAAACGTGTTTTTCAGCAGAAATAAACACGTTTTGGCAACTTTGGTCACCACCATGTAAGTTATAGGGCAGGAACAGCACAGTTTTCAAAACGTGTTTTTCAGCCCGAAATAAACGCGTTTTCTCAGCCCTTAGAATCACAGTGTAACTGCCTGGCTCAGAAGAGCAAACTGAGTCAGCCCTTAACCCCAGTGTGCTGAAATTGTCAAAACGTGTTTTTCAGCAGAAATAAACACGTTTTGGCAACTTTGGTCACCACCATGTAAGTTATAGGGCAGGAACAGCACAGTTTTCAAAACGTGTTTTTCAGCCCGAAATAAACGCGTTTTCTCAGCCCTTAGAATCACAGTGTAACTGCCTGGCTCAGAAGAGCACACTGAGTCAGCCCTTAACCCCAGTGTGCTGAAATTGTCAAAACGTGTTTTTCAGCAGAAATAAACACGTTTTGGCAACTTTGGTCACCACCATGTAAGTTATAGGGCAGGAACAGCACAGTTTTCAAAACGTGTTTTTCAGCCCGAAATAAACGCGTTTTCTCAGCCCTTAGAATCACAGTGTAAATGCCTGGCTCAGAAGAGCAAACTGAGTCAGCCCTTAACCCCAGTGTGCTGAAATTGTCAAAACGTGTTTTTCAGCAGAAATAAACACGTTTTGGCAACTTTGGTCACCACCATGTAAGTTATAGGGCAGGAACAGCACAGTTTTCAAAACGTGTTTTTCAGCCCGAAATAAACGCGTTTTCTCAGCTCTTAGAATCGCAGTGTAACTGCCTGTCTCAGAAGAGCACACTGAGTCAGCCCTTAACCCCAGTGTGCTGAAATTGTCAAAACGTGTTTTTCAGCAGAAATAAACACGTTTTGGCAACTTTGGTCACCACCATGTAAGTTATAGGGCAGGAACAGCACAGTTTTCAAAACGTGTTTTTCAGCCCGAAATAAACGCGTTTTCTCAGCTCTTAGAATCGCAGTGTAACTGCTTGTCTCAGAAGAGCACACTGAGTCAGCCCTTAACCCCAGTGTGCTGAAATTGTCAAAACGTGTTTTTCAGCAGAAATAAACACGTTTTGGCAACTTTGGTCACCACCATGTAAGTTATAGGGCATAAACAGCACAGTTTTCAAAACGTGTTTTTCAGCCCGAAATAAACGCGTTTTCTCAGCCCTTAGAATCACAGTGTAACTGCCTGGCTCAGAAGAGCAAACTGAGTCAGCCCTTAACCCCAGTGTGCTGAAATTGTCAAAACGTGTTTTTCAGCAGAAATAAACACGTTTTGGCAACTTTGGTCACCACCATGTAAGTTATAGGGCAGGAACAGCACAGTTTTCAAAACGTGTTTTTCAGCCCGAAATAAACGCGTTTTCTCAGCTCTTAGAATCGCAGTGTAACTGCCTGTCTCAGAAGAGCACACTGAGTCAGCCCTTAACCCCAGTGTGCTGAAATTGTCAAAACGTGTTTTTCAGCAGAAATAAACACGTTTTGGCAACTTTGGTCACCACCATGTAAGTTATAGGGCAGGAACAGCACAGTTTTCAAAACGTGTTTTTCAGCCCGAAATAAACGCGTTTTCTCAGCTCTTAGAATCGCAGTGTAAATGCCTGTCTCAGAAGAGCACACTGAGTCAGCCCTTAACCCCAGTGTGCTGAAATTGTCAAAACGTGTTTTTCAGCAGAAATAAACACGTTTTGGCAACTTTGGTCACCACCATGTAAGTTATATGGCAGGAACAGCACAGTTTTCAAAACGTGTTTTTCAGCCCGAAATAAACGCGTTTTCTCAGCTCTTAGAATCGCAGTGTAACTGCCTGTCTCAGAAGAGCACACTGAGTCAGCCCTTAACCCCAGTGTGCTGAAATTGTCAAAACGTGTTTTACAGCAGAAATGAACACGTTTTGGCAACTTTGGTCAGCACCATGTAACTTATAGGGCAGGAACAGCACAGTTTTCAAAACGTGTTTTTCAGCCCGAAATAAACGCGTTTTCTCAGCCCTTAGAATCACAGTGTAACTGCCTGGCTCAGAAGAGCACACTGAGTCAGCCCTTAACCCCAGTGTGCTGAAATTGTCAAAAAGTGTTTTTCAGCAGAAATAAACACGTTTTGGCAACTTTGGTCACCACCATGTAAGTTATATGGCAGGAACAGCACAGTTTTCAAAACGTGTTTTTCAGCCCGAAATAAACGCGTTTTCTCAGCCCTTAGAATCACAGTGTAACTGCCTGTCTCAGAAGAGCACAGTGAGTCAGCCCTTAACCCCAGTGTGCTGAAATTGTCAAAACGTGTTTTTCAGCAGAAATAAACACGTTTTGGCAACTTTGGTCACCAACAGGTAAGTTATATGGCAGGAACAGCACAGTTTTCAAAACGTGTTTTTCAGCCTGAAATAAACGCGTTTTCTCTGCCCTTAGAATCACAGTGTAACTGCCTGTCTCAGAAGAGCACAGTGAGTCAGCCCTTAACCCCAGTGTGCTGAAATTGTCAAAACGTGTTTTTCAGCAGAAATAAACACGTTTTGGCAACTTTGGTCACCACCATGTAAGTTATATGGCAGGAACAGCACAGTTTTCAAAACGTGTTTTTCAGCTCAAAATAAACGCGTTTTCTCAGCCCTTAGAATCACAGTGTAACTGCCTGGCTCAGAAGAGCACACTGAGTCAGCCCTTAACCCCAGTGTGCTGAAATTGTCAAAACGTGTTTTACAGCAGAAATAAACACGTTTTGGCAACTTTGGTCACCACCATGTAAGTTATAGGGCAGGAACAGCACAGTTTTCAAAACGTGTTTTTCAGCCCAAAATAAACGCGTTTTCTCAGCCCTTAGAATCACAGTGTAACTGCCTGGCTCAGAAGAGCAAACTGAGTCAGCCCTTAACCCCAGTGTGCTGAAATTGTCAAAACGTGTTTTTCAGCAGAAATAAACACGTTTTGGCAACTTTGGTCACCACCATGTAAGTTATAGGGCAGGAACAGCACAGTTTTCAAAACGTGTTTTTCAGCCCGAAATAAACGCGTTTTCTCAGCCCTTAGAATCACAGTGTAACTGCCTGGCTCAGAAGAGCAAACTGAGTCAGCCCTTAACCCCAGTGTGCTGAAATTGTCAAAACGTGTTTTTCAGCAGAAATAAACACGTTTTGGCAACTTTGGTCACCACCATGTAAGTTATAGGGCAGGAACAGCACAGTTTTCAAAACGTGTTTTTCAGCCCGAAATAAACGCGTTTTCTCAGCCCTTAGAATCACAGTGTAACTGCCTGGCTCAGAAGAGCACACTGAGTCAGCCCTTAACCCCAGTGTGCTGAAATTGTCTAAACGTGTTTTACAGCAGAAATAAACACGTTTTGGCAACTTTGGTCACCACCATGTAAGTTATAGGGCAGGAACAGCACAGTTTTCAAAACGTGTTTTTCAGCCCGAAATAAACGCGTTTTCTCAGCCCTTAGAATCACAGTGTAAATGCCTGGCTCAGAAGAGCAAACTGAGTCAGCCCTTAACCCCAGTGTGCTGAAATTGTCAAAACGTGTTTTTCAGCAGAAATAAACACGTTTTGGCAACTTTGGTCACCACCATGTAAGTTATATGGCAGGAACAGCACAGTTTTCAAAACGTGTTTTTCAGCCCGAAATAAACGCGTTTTCTCAGCTCTTAGAATCGCAGTGTAACTGCCTGTCTCAGAAGAGCACACTGAGTCAGCCCTTAACCCCAGTGTGCTGAAATTGTCAAAACGTGTTTTACAGCAGAAATAAACACGTTTTGGCAACTTTGGTCAGCACCATGTAACTTATAGGGCAGGAACAGCACAGTTTTCAAAACGTGTTTTTCAGCCCGAAATAAACGCGTTTTCTCAGCCCTTAGAATCACAGTGTAACTGCCTGGCTCAGAAGAGCACACTGAGTCAGCCCTTAACCCCAGTGTGCTGAAATTGTCAAAACGTGTTTTTCAGCAGAAATAAACACGTTTTGGCAACTTTGGTCACCACCATGTAAGTTATATGGCAGGAAGAGCACAGTTTTCAAAACGTGTTTTTCAGCCCGAAATAAACGCGTTTTCTCAGCCCTTAGAATCACAGTGTAACTGCCTGTCTCAGAAGAGCACAGTGAGTCAGCCCTTAACCTCAGTGTGCTGAAATTGTCAAAACGTGTTTTTCAGCAGAAATAAACACGTTTTGGCAACTTTGGTCACCACCAGGTAAGTTATATGGCAGGAACAGCACAGTTTTCAAAACGTGTTTTTCAGCACGAAATAAACGCGTTTTCTCTGCCCTTAGAATCACAGTGTAACTGCCTGTCTCAGAAGAGCACAGTGAGTCAGCCCTTAACCCCAGTGTGCTGAAATTGTCAAAACGTGTTTTTCAGCAGAAATAAACACGTTTTGGCAACTTTGGTCACCACCAGGTAAGTTATATGGCAGGAACAGCACAGTTTTCAAAACGTGTTTTTCAGCCCGAAATAAACGCGTTTTCTCAGCTCTTAGAATCGCAGTGTAACTGCCTGTCTCAGAAGAGCACACTGAGTCAGCCCTTAACCCCAGTGTGCTGAAATTGTCAAAACGTGTTTTACAGCAGAAATAAACACGTTTTGGCAACTTTGGTCAGCACCATGTAACTTATAGGGCAGGAACAGCACAGTTTTCAAAACGTGTTTTTCAGCCCGAAATAAACGCGTTTTCTCAGCCCTTAGAATCACAGTGTAACTGCCTGTCTCAGAAGAGCACAGTGAGTCAGCCCTTAACCCCAGTGTGCTGAAATTGTCAAAACGTGTTTTTCAGCAGAAATAAACACGTTTTGGCAACTTTGGTCACCACCATGTAAGTTATATGGCAGGAACAGCACAGTTTTCAAAACGTGTTTTTCAGCCCGAAATAAACGCGTTTTCTCAGCTCTTAGAATCGCAGTGTAACTGCCTGTCTCAGAAGAGCACAGTGAGTCAGCCCTTAACCCCAGTGTGCTGAAATTGTCAAAACGTGTTTTACAGCAGAAATAAACACGTTTTGGCAACTTTGGTCACCACCATGTAAGTTATATGGCATGAACAGCACAGTTTTCAAAACGTGTTTTTCAGCCCGAAATAAACGCGTTTTCTCAGCTCTTAGAATCGCAGTGTAACTGCCTGTCTCAGAAGAGCACAGTGAGTCAGCCCTTAACCCCAGTGTGCTGAAATTGTCAAAACGTGTTTTACAGCAGAAATAAACACGTTTTGGCAACTTTGGTCACCACCATGTAACTTATAGGGCAGGAACAGCACAGTTTTCAAAACGTGTTTTTCAGCCCGAAATAAACGCGTTTTCTCAGCCCTTAGAATCACAGTGTAACTGCCTGTCTCAGAAGAGCACACTGAGTCAGCCCTTAACCCCAGTGTGCTGAAATTGTCAAAACGTGTTTTACAGCAGAAATAAACACGTTTTGGCAACTTTGGTCAGCACCATGTAACTTATAGGGCAGGAACAGCACAGTTTTCAAAACGTGTTTTTCAGCCCGAAATAAACGCGTTTTCTCAGCCCTTAGAATCACAGTGTAACTGCCTGGCTCAGAAGAGCACACTGAGTCAGCCCTTAACCCCAGTGTGCTGAAATTGTCAAAACGTGTTTTTCAGCAGAAATAAACACGTTTTGGCAACTTTGGTCACCACCATGTAAGTTATAGGGCAGGAACAGCACAGTTTTCAACACGTGTTTTTCAGCCCGAAATAAACGCGTTTTCTCAGCCCTTAGAATCACAGTGTAACTGCCTGGCTCAGAAGAGCAAACTGAGTCAGCCCTTAACCCCAGTGTGCTGAAATTGTCAAAACGTGTTTTTCAGCAGAAATAAACACGTTTTGGCAACTTTGGTCACCACCATGTACGTTATAGGGCAGGAACAGCACAGTTTTCAAAACGTGTTTTTCAGCCCGAAATAAACGCGTTTTCTCAGCCCTTAGAATCACAGTGTAACTGCCTGGCTCAGAAGAGCAAACTGAGTCAGCCCTTAACCCCAGTGTGCTGAAATTGTCAAAACGTGTTTTTCAGCAGAAATAAACACGTTTTGGCAACTTTGGTCACCACCATGTAAGTTATAGGGCAGGAACAGCACAGTTTTCAAAACGTGTTTTTCAGCCCGAAATAAACGCGTTTTCTCAGCCCTTAGAATCACAGTGTAACTGCCTGGCTCAGAAGAGCACACTGAGTCAGCCCTTAACCCCAGTGTGCTGAAATTGTCTAAACGTGTTTTACAGCAGAAATAAACACGTTTTGGCAACTTTGGTCACCACCATGTAAGTTATAGGGCAGGAACAGCACAGTTTTCAAAACGTGTTTTTCAGCCCGAAATAAACGCGTTTTCTCAGCCCTTAGAATCACAGTGTAAATGCCTGGCTCAGAAGAGCAAACTGAGTCAGCCCTTAACCCCAGTGTGCTGAAATTGTCAAAACGTGTTTTTCAGCAGAAATAAACACGTTTTGGCAACTTTGGTCACCACCATGTAAGTTATATGGCAGGAACAGCACAGTTTTCAAAACGTGTTTTTCAGCCCGAAATAAACGCGTTTTCTCAGCTCTTAGAATCGCAGTGTAACTGCCTGTCTCAGAAGAGCACACTGAGTCAGCCCTTAACCCCAGTGTGCTGAAATTGTCAAAACGTGTTTTACAGCAGAAATAAACACGTTTTGGCAACTTTGGTCAGCACCATGTAACTTATAGGGCAGGAACAGCACAGTTTTCAAAACGTGTTTTTCAGCCCGAAATAAACGCGTTTTCTCAGCCCTTAGAATCACAGTGTAACTGCCTGGCTCAGAAGAGCACACTGAGTCAGCCCTTAACCCCAGTGTGCTGAAATTGTCAAAACGTGTTTTTCAGCAGAAATAAACACGTTTTGGCAACTTTGGTCACCACCATGTAAGTTATATGGCAGGAACAGCACAGTTTTCAAAACGTGTTTTTCAGCCCGAAATAAACGCGTTTTCTCAGCCCTTAGAATCACAGTGTAACTGCCTGTCTCAGAAGAGCACAGTGAGTCAGCCCTTAACCCCAGTGTGCTGAAATTGTCAAAACGTGTTTTTCAGCAGAAATAAACACGTTTTGGCAACTTTGGTCACCACCAGGTAAGTTATATGGCAGGAACAGCACAGTTTTCAAAACGTGTTTTTCAGCACGAAATAAACGCGTTTTCTCTGCCCTTAGAATCACAGTGTAACTGCCTGTCTCAGAAGAGCACAGTGAGTCAGCCCTTAACCCCAGTGTGCTGAAATTGTCAAAACGTGTTTTTCAGCAGAAATAAACACCTTTTGGCAACTTTGGTCACCACCAGGTAAGTTATATGGCAGGAACAGCACAGTTTTCAAAACGTGTTTTTCAGCCCGAAATAAACGCGTTTTCTCAGCTCTTAGAATCGCAGTGTAACTGCCTGTCTCAGAAAAGCACACTGAGTCAGCCCTTAACCCCAGTGTGCTGAAATTGTCAAAACGTGTTTTACAGCAGAAATAAACACGTTTTGGCAACTTTGGTCAGCACCATGTAACTTATAGGGCAGGAACAGCACAGTTTTCAAAACGTGTTTTTCAGCCCGAAATAAACGCGTTTTCTCAGCCCTTAGAATCACAGTGTAACTGCCTGTCTCAGAAGAGCACAGTGAGTCAGCCCTTAACCCCAGTGTGCTGAAATTGTCAAAACGTGTTTTTCAGCAGAAATAAACACGTTTTGGCAACTTTGGTCACCACCATGTAAGTTATATGGCAGGAACAGCACAGTTTTCAAAACGTGTTTTTCAGCCCGAAATAAACGCGTTTTCTCAGCTCTTAGAATCGCAGTGTAACTGCCTGTCTCAGAAGAGCACAGTGAGTCAGCCCTTAACCCCAGTGTGCTGAAATTGTCAAAACGTGTTTTACAGCAGAAATAAACACGTTTTGGCAACTTTGGTCACCACCATGTAAGTTATATGGCATGAACAGCACAGTTTTCAAAACGTGTTTTTCAGCCCGAAATAAACGCGTTTTCTCAGCTCTTAGAATCGCAGTGTAACTGCCTGTCTCAGAAGAGCACAGTGAGTCAGCCCTTAACCCCAGTGTGCTGAAATTGTCAAAACGTGTTTTACAGCAGAAATAAACACGTTTTGGCAACTTTGGTCACCACCATGTAACTTATAGGGCAGGAACAGCACAGTTTTCAAAACGTGTTTTTCAGCCCGAAATAAACGCGTTTTCTCAGCCCTTAGAATCACAGTGTAACTGCCTGTCTCAGAAGAGCACACTGAGTCAGCCCTTAACCCCAGTGTGCTGAAATTGTCAAAACGTGTTTTACAGCAGAAATAAACACGTTTTGGCAACTTTGGTCAGCACCATGTAACTTATAGGGCAGGAACAGCACAGTTTTCAAAACGTGTTTTTCAGCCCGAAATAAACGCGTTTTCTCAGCCCTTAGAATCACAGTGTAACTGCCTGGCTCAGAAGAGCACACTGAGTCAGCCCTTAACCCCAGTGTGCTGAAATTGTCAAAACGTGTTTTTCAGCAGAAATAAACACGTTTTGGCAACTTTGGTCACCACCATGTAAGTTATAGGGCAGGAACAGCACAGTTTTCAAAACGTGTTTTTCAGCCCGAAATAAACGCGTTTTCTCAGCCCTTAGAATCACAGTGTAACTGCCTGGCTCAGAAGAGCAAACTGAGTCAGCCCTTAACCCCAGTGTGCTGAAATTGTCAAAACGTGTTTTTCAGCAGAAATAAACACGTTTTGGCAACTTTGGTCACCACCATGTAAGTTATATGGCAGGAACAGCACAGTTTTCAAAACGTGTTTTTCAGCCCGAAATAAACGCGTTTTCTCAGCCCTTAGAATCACAGTGTAACTGCCTGTCTCAGAAGAGCACAGTGAGTCAGCCCTTAACCCCAGTGTGCTGAAATTGTCAAAACGTGTTTTTCAGCAGAAATAAACACGTTTTGGCAACTTTGGTCACCACCAGGTAAGTTATATGGCAGGAACAGCACAGTTTTCAAAACGTGTTTTTCAGCCCGAAATAAACGCGTTTTCTCTGCCCTTAGAATCACAGTGTAACTGCCTGTCTCAGAAGAGCACAGTGAGTCAGCCCTTAACCCCAGTGTGCTGAAATTGTCAAAACGTGTTTTTCAGCAGAAATAAACACGTTTTGGCAACTTTGGTCACCACCATGTAAGTTATATGGCAGGAACAGCACAGTTTTCAAAACGTGTTTTTCAGCTCGAAATAAACGCGTTTTCTCAGCCCTTAGAATCACAGTGTAACTGCCTGGCTCAGAAGAGCACACTGAGTCAGCCCTTAACCCCAGTGTGCTGAAATTGTCAAAACGTGTTTTACAGCAGAAATAAACACGTTTTGGCAACTTTGGTCACCACCATGTAAGTTATAGGGCAGGAACAGCACAGTTTTCAAAACGTGTTTTTCAGCCCGAAATAAACGCGTTTTCTCAGCCCTTAGAATCACAGTGTAACTGCCTGGCTCAGAAGAGCAAACTGAGTCAGCCCTTAACCCCAGTGTGCTGAAATTGTCAAAACGTGTTTTTCAGCAGAAATAAACACGTTTTGGCAACTTTGGTCACCACCATGTAAGTTATAGGGCAGGAACAGCACAGTTTTCAAAACGTGTTTTTCAGCCCGAAATAAACGCGTTTTCTCAGCCCTTAGAATCACAGTGTAACTGCCTGGCTCAGAAGAGCAAACTGAGTCAGCCCTTAACCCCAGTGTGCTGAAATTGTCAAAACGTGTTTTTCAGCAGAAATAAACACGTTTTGGCAACTTTGGTCACCACCATGTAAGTTATAGGGCAGGAACAGCACAGTTTTCAAAACGTGTTTTTCAGCCCGAAATAAACGCGTTTTCTCAGCCCTTAGAATCACAGTGTAACTGCCTGGCTCAGAAGAGCACACTGAGTCAGCCCTTAACCCCAGTGTGCTGAAATTGTCTAAACGTGTTTTACAGCAGAAATAAACACGTTTTGGCAACTTTGGTCACCACCATGTAAGTTATAGGGCAGGAACAGCACAGTTTTCAAAACGTGTTTTTCAGCCCGAAATAAACGCGTTTTCTCAGCCCTTAGAATCACAGTGTAAATGCCTGGCTCAGAAGAGCAAACTGAGTCAGCCCTTAACCCCAGTGTGCTGAAATTTTCAAAACGTGTTTTTCAGCAGAAATAAACACGTTTTGGCAACTTTGGTCACCACCATGTAAGTTATATGGCAGGAACAGCACAGTTTTCAAAACGTGTTTTTCAGCCCGAAATAAACGCGTTTTCTCAGCTCTTAGAATCGCAGTGTAACTGCCTGTCTCAGAAGAGCACACTGAGTCAGCCCTTAACCCCAGTGTGCTGAAATTGTCAAAACGTGTTTTACAGCAGAAATAAACACGTTTTGGCAACTTTGGTCAGCACCATGTAACTTATAGGGCAGGAACAGCACAGTTTTCAAAACGTGTTTTTCAGCCCGAAATAAACGCGTTTTCTCAGCCCTTAGAATCACAGTGTAACTGCCTGGCTCAGAAGAGCACACTGAGTCAGCCCTTAACCCCAGTGTGCTGAAATTGTCAAAACGTGTTTTTCAGCAGAAATAAACACGTTTTGGCAACTTTGGTCACCACCATGTAAGTTATATGGCAGGAACAGCACAGTTTTCAAAACGTGTTTTTCAGCCCGAAATAAACGCGTTTTCTCAGCCCTTAGAATCACAGTGTTACTGCCTGTCTCAGAAGAGCACAGTGAGTCAGCCCTTAACCCCAGTGTGCTGAAATTGTCAAAACGTGTTTTTCAGCAGAAATAAACACGTTTTGGCAACTTTGGTCACCACCAGGTAAGTTATATGGCAGGAACAGCACAGTTTTCAAAACGTGTTTTTCAGCCCGAAATAAACGCGTTTTCTCTGCCCTTAGAATCACAGTGTAACTGCCTGTCTCAGAAGAGCACAGTGAGTCAGCCCTTAACCCCAGTGTGCTGAAATTGTCAAAACGTGTTTTTCAGCAGAAATAAACACGTTTTGGCAACTTTGGTCACCACCAGGTAAGTTATATGGCAGGAACAGCACAGTTTTCAAAACGTGTTTTTCAGCCCGAAATAAACGCGTTTTCTCAGCTCTTAGAATCGCAGTGTAACTGCCTGTCTCAGAAGAGCACACTGAGTCAGCCCTTAACCCCAGTGTGCTGAAATTGTCAAAACGTGTTTTACAGCAAAAATAAACACGTTTTGGCAACTTTGGTCAGCACCATGTAACTTATAGGGCAGGAACAGCACAGTTTTCAAAACGTGTTTTTCAGCCCGAAATAAACGCGTTTTCTCAGCCCTTAGAATCACAGTGTAACTGCCTGTCTCAGAAGAGCACAGTGAGTCAGCCCTTAACCCCAGTGTGCTGAAATTGTCAAAACGTGTTTTTCAGCAGAAATAAACACGTTTTGGCAACTTTGGTCACCACCATGTAAGTTATATGGCAGGAACAGCACAGTTTTCAAAACGTGTTTTTCAGCCCGAAATAAACGCGTTTTCTCAGCTCTTAGAATCGCAGTGTAACTGCCTGTCTCAGAAGAGCACAGTGAGTCAGCCCTTAACCCCAGTGTGCTGAAATTGTCAAAACGTGTTTTACAGCAGAAATAAACACGTTTTGGCAACTTTGGTCACCACCATATAACTTATAGGGCAGGAACAGCACAGTTTTCAAAACGTGTTTTTCAGCCCGAAATAAACGCGTTTTCTCAGCCCTTAGAATCACAGTGTAACTGCCTGTCTCAGAAGAGCAAACTGAGTCAGCCCTTAACCCCAGTGTGCTGAAATTGTCAAAACGTGTTTTTCAGCAGAAATAAACACGTTTTGGCAACTTTGGTCACCACCATGTAAGTTATAGGGCAGGAACAGCACAGTTTTCAAAACGTGTTTTTCAGCCCGAAATAAACGCGTTTTCTCAGCCCTTAGAATCACAGTGTAACTGCCTGGCTCAGAAGAGCACACTGAGTCAGCCCTTAACCCCAGTGTGCTGAAATTGTCTAAACGTGTTTTACAGCAGAAATAAACACGTTTTGGCAACTTTGGTCACCACCATTTAAGTTATAGGGCAGGAACAGCACAGTTTTCAAAACGTGTTTTTCAGCCCGAAATAAACGCGTTTTCTCAGCCCTTAGAATCACAGTGTAAATGCCTGGCTCAGAAGAGCAAACTGAGTCAGCCCTTAACCCCAGTGTGCTGAAATTTTCAAAACGTGTTTTTCAGCAGAAATAAACACGTTTTGGCAACTTTGGTCACCACCATGTAAGTTATATGGCAGGAACAGCACAGTTTTCAAAACGTGTTTTTCAGCCCGAAATAAACGCGTTTTCTCAGCTCTTAGAATCGCAGTGTAACTGCCTGTCTCAGAAGAGCACACTGAGTCAGCCCTTAACCCCAGTGTGCTGAAATTGTCAAAACGTGTTTTACAGCAGAAATAAACACGTTTTGGCAACTTTGGTCAGCACCATGTAACTTATAGGGCAGGAACAGCACAGTTTTCAAAACGTGTTTTTCAGCCCGAAATAAACGCGTTTTCTCAGCCCTTAGAATCACAGTGTAACTGCCTGGCTCAGAAGAGCACACTGAGTCAGCCCTTAACCCCAGTGTGCTGAAATTGTCAAAACGTGTTTTTCAGCGGAAATAAACACGTTTTGGCAACTTTGGTCACCACCATGTAAGTTATATGGCAGGAACAGCACAGTTTTCAAAACGTGTTTTTCAGCCCGAAATAAACGCGTTTTCTCAGCCCTTAGAATCACAGTGTTACTGCCTGTCTCAGAAGAGCACAGTGAGTCAGCCCTTAACCCCAGTGTGCTGAAATTGTCAAAACGTGTTTTTCAGCAGAAATAAACACGTTTTGGCAACTTTGGTCACCACCAGGTAAGTTATATGGCAGGAACAGCACAGTTTTCAAAACGTGTTTTTCAGCCCGAAATAAACGCGTTTTCTCAGCCCTTAGAATCACAGTGTAACTGCCTGTCTCAGAAGAGCACAGTGAGTCAGCCCTTAACCCCAGTGTGCTGAAATTGTCAAAACGTGTTTTTCAGCAGAAATAAACACGTTTTGGCAACTTTGGTCACCACCAGGTAAGTTATATGGCAGGAACAGCACAGTTTTCAAAACGTGTTTTTCAGCCCGAAATAAACGCGTTTTCTCAGCTCTTAGAATCGCAGTGTAACTGCCTGTCTCAGAAGAGCACACTGAGTCAGCCCTTAACCCCAGTGTGCTGAAATTGTCAAAACGTGTTTTACAGCAAAAATAAACACGTTTTGGCAACTTTGGTCAGCACCATGTAACTTATAGGGCAGGAACAGCACAGTTTTCAAAACGTGTTTTTCAGCCCGAAATAAACGCGTTTTCTCAGCCCTTAGAATCACAGTGTAACTGCCTGTCTCAGAAGAGCACAGTGAGTCAGCCCTTAACCCCAGTGTGCTGAAATTGTCAAAACGTGTTTTTCAGCAGAAATAAACACGTTTTGGCAACTTTGGTCACCACCATGTAAGTTATATGGCAGGAACAGCACAGTTTTCAAAACGTGTTTTTCAGCCCGAAATAAACGCGTTTTCTCAGCTCTTAGAATCGCAGTGTAACTGCCTGTCTCAGAAGAGCACAGTGAGTCAGCCCTTAACCCCAGTGTGCTGAAATTGTCAAAACGTGTTTTACAGCAGAAATAAACACGTTTTGGCAACTTTGGTCACCACCATATAACTTATAGGGCAGGAACAGCACAGTTTTCAAAACGTGTTTTTCAGCCCGAAATAAACGCGTTTTCTCAGCCCTTAGAATCACAGTGTAACTGCCTGTCTCAGAAGAGCACACTGAGTCAGCCCTTAACCCCAGTGTGCTGAAATTGTCAAAACGTGTTTTACAGCAGAAATAAACACGTTTTGGCAACTTTGGTCAGCACCATGTAACTTATAGGGCAGGAACAGCACAGTTTTCAAAACGTGTTTTTCAGCCCGAAATAAACGCGTTTTCTCAGCCCTTAGAATCACAGTGTAACTGCCTGGCTCAGAAGAGCACACTGAGTCAGCCCTTAACCCCAGTGTGCTGAAATTGTCAAAACGTGTTTTTCAGCAGAAATAAACACGTTTTGGCAACTTTGGTCACCACCATGTAAGTTATAGGGCAGGAACAGCACAGTTTTCAAAACGTGTTTTTCAGCCCGAAATAAACGCGTTTTCTCAGCTCTTAGAATCGCAGTGTAACTGCCTGTCTCAGAAGAGCACACTGAGTCAGCCCTTAACCCCAGTGTGCTGAAATTGTCAAAACGTGTTTTTCAGCAGAAATAAACACGTTTTGGCAACTTTGGTCACCACCATGTAAGTTATAGGGCAGGAACAGCACAGTTTTCAAAACGTGTTTTTCAGCCCGAAATAAACGCGTTTTCTCAGCTCTTAGAATCGCAGTGTAACTGCCTGTCTCAGAAGAGCACACTGAGTCAGCCCTTAACCCCAGTGTGCTGAAATTGTCAAAACGTGTTTTACAGCAGAAATAAACACGTTTTGGCAACTTTGGTCACCACCATGTAAGTTATAGGGCATAAACAGCACAGTTTTCAAAACGTGTTTTTCAGCCCGAAATAAACGCGTTTTCTCAGCCCTTAGAATCACAGTGTAACTGCCTGGCTCAGAAGAGCAAACTGAGTCAGCCCTTAACCCCAGTGTGCTGAAATTGTCAAAACGTGTTTTTCAGCAGAAATAAACACGTTTTGGCAACTTTGGTCACCACCATGTAAGTTATAGGGCAGGAACAGCACAGTTTTCAAAACGTGTTTTTCAGCCCGAAATAAACGCGTTTTCTCAGCTCTTAGAATCGCAGTGTAACTGCCTGTCTCAGAAGAGCACACTGAGTCAGCCCTTAACCCCAGTGTGCTGAAATTGTCAAAACGTGTTTTTCAGCAGAAATAAACACGTTTTGGCAACTTTGGTCACCACCATGTAAGTTATAGGGCAGGAACAGCACAGTTTTCAAAACGTGTTTTTCAGCCCGAAATAAACGCGTTTTCTCAGCTCTTAGAATCGCAGTGTAAATGCCTGTCTCAGAAGAGCACACTGAGTCAGCCCTTAACCCCAGTGTGCTGAAATTGTCAAAACGTGTTTTTCAGCAGAAATAAACACGTTTTGGCAACTTTGGTCACCACCATGTAAGTTATAGGGCAGGAACAGCACAGTTTTCAAAACGTGTTTTTCAGCCCGAAATAAACGCGTTTTCTCAGCTCTTAGAATCGCAGTGTAACTGCCTGTCTCAGAAGAGCACACTGAGTCAGCCCTTAACCCCAGTGTGCTGAAATTGTCAAAACGTGTTTTACAGCAGAAATAAACACGTTTTGGCAACTTTGGTCAGCACCATGTAACTTATAGGGCAGGAACAGCACAGTTTTCAAAACGTGTTTTTCAGCCCGAAATAAACGCGTTTTCTCAGCCCTTAGAATCACAGTGTAACTGCCTGGCTCAGAAGAGCACACTGAGTCAGCCCTTAACCCCAGTGTGCTGAAATTGTCAAAACGTGTTTTTCAGCAGAAATAAACACGTTTTGGCAACTTTGGTCACCACCATGTAAGTTATATGGCAGGAACAGCACAGTTTTCAAAACGTGTTTTTCAGCCCGAAATAAACGCGTTTTCTCAGCCCTTAGAATCACAGTGTAACTGCCTGTCTCAGAAGAGCACAGTGAGTCAGCCCTTAACCCCAGTGTGCTGAAATTGTCAAAACGTGTTTTTCAGCAGAAATAAACACGTTTTGGCAACTTTGGTCACCACCAGGTAAGTTATATGGCAGGAACAGCACAGTTTTCAAAACGTGTTTTTCAGCCCGAAATAAACGCGTTTTCTCTGCCCTTAGAATCACAGTGTAACTGCCTGTCTCAGAAGAGCACAGTGAGCCAGCCCTTAACCCCAGTGTGCTGAAATTGTCAAAACGTGTTTTTCAGCAGAAATAAACACGTTTTGGCAACTTTGGTCACCACCATGTAAGTTATATGGCAGGAACAGCACAGTTTTCAAAACGTGTTTTTCAGCTCGAAATAAACGCGTTTTCTCAGCCCTTAGAATCACAGTGTAACTGCCTGGCTCAGAAGAGCACACTGAGTCAGCCCTTAACCCCAGTGTGCTGAAATTGTCAAAACGTGTTTTACAGCAGAAATAAACACGTTTTGGCAACTTTGGTCACCACCATGTAAGTTATAGGGCAGGAACAGCACAGTTTTCAAAACGTGTTTTTCAGCCCGAAATAAACGCGTTTTCTCAGCCCTTAGAATCACAGTGTAACTGCCTGGCTCAGAAGAGCACACTGAGTCAGCCCTTAACCCCAGTGTGCTGAAATTGTCTAAACGTGTTTTACAGCAGAAATAAACACGTTTTGGCAACTTTGGTCACCACCATGTAAGTTATAGGGCAGGAAAAGCACAGTTTTCAAAACGTGTTTTTCAGCCCGAAATAAACGCGTTTTCTCAGCCCTTAGAATCACAGTGTAAATGCCTGGCTCAGAAGAGCAAACTGAGTCAGCCCTTAACCCCAGTGTGCTGAAATTGTCAAAACGTGTTTTTCAGCAGAAATAAACACGTTTTGGCAACTTTGGTCACCACCATGTAAGTTATATGGCAGGAACAGCACAGTTTTCAAAACGTGTTTTTCAGCCCGAAATAAACGCGTTTTCTCAGCTCTTAGAATCACAGTGTAACTGCCTGTCTCAGAAGAGCACAGTGAGTCAGCCCTTAACCCCAGTGTGCTGAAATTGTCAAAACGTGTTTTTCAGCAGAAATAAACACGTTTTGGCAACTTTGGTCACCACCAGGTAAGTTATATGGCAGGAACAGCACAGTTTTCAAAACGTGTTTTTCAGCCCGAAATAAACGCATTTTCTCAGCTCTTAGAATCGCAGTGTAACTGCCTGTCTCAGAAGAGCACACTGAGTCAGCCCTTAACCCCAGTGTGCTGAAATTGTCAAAACGTGTTTTACAGCAGAAATAAACACGTTTTGGCAACTTTGGTCAGCACCATGTAACTTATAGGGCAGGAACAGCACAGTTTTCAAAACGTGTTTTTCAGCCCGAAATAAACGCGTTTTCTCAGCCCTTAGAATCACAGTGTAACTGCCTGTCTCAGAAGAGCACAGTGAGTCAGCCCTTAACCCCAGTGTGCTGAAATTGTCAAAACGTGTTTTTCAGCAGAAATAAACACGTTTTGGCAACTTTGGTCACCACCATGTAAGTTATATGGCAGGAACAGCACAGTTTTCAAAACGTGTTTTTCAGCCCGAAATAAACGCGTTTTCTCAGCTCTTAGAATCGCAGTGTAACTGCCTGTCTCAGAAGAGCACAGTGAGTCAGCCCTTAACCCCAGTGTGCTGAAATTGTCAAAACGTGTTTTACAGCAGAAATAAACACGTTTTGGCAACTTTGGTCACCACCATGTAAGTTATATGGCATGAACAGCACAGTTTTCAAAACGTGTTTTTCAGCCCGAAATAAACGCGTTTTCTCAGCTCTTAGAATCGCAGTGTAACTGCCTGTCTCAGAAGAGCACAGTGAGTCAGCCCTTAACCCCAGTGTGCTGAAATTGTCAAAACGTGTTTTACAGCAGAAATAAACACGTTTTGGCAACTTTGGTCACCACCATGTAACTTATAGGGCAGGAACAGCACAGTTTTCAAAACGTGTTTTTCAGCCCGAAATAAACGCGTTTTCTCAGCCCTTAGAATCACAGTGTAACTGCCTGTCTCAGAAGAGCACACTGAGTCAGCCCTTAACCCCAGTGTGCTGAAATTGTCAAAACGTGTTTTACAGCAGAAATAAACACGTTTTGGCAACTTTGGTCAGCACCATGTAACTTATAGGGCAGGAACAGCACAGTTTTCAAAACGTGTTTTTCAGCCCGAAATAAACGCGTTTTCTCAGCCCTTAGAATCACAGTGTAACTGCCTGGCTCAGTAGAGCACACTGAGTCAGCCCTTAACCCCAGTGTGCTGAAATTGTCAAAACGTGTTTTTCAGCAGAAATAAACACGTTTTGGCAACTTTGGTCACCACCATGTAAGTTATAGGGCAGGAACAGCACAGTTTTCAAAACGTGTTTTTCAGCCCGAAATAAACGCGTTTTCTCAGCCCTTAGAATCACAGTGTAACTGCCTGGCTCAGAAGAGCAAACTGAGTCAGCCCTTAACCCCAGTGTGCTGAAATTGTCAAAACGTGTTTTTCAGCAGAAATAAACACGTTTTGGCAACTTTGGTCACCACCATGTAAGTTATAGGGCAGGAACAGCACAGTTTTCAAAACGTGTTTTTCAGCCCGAAATAAACGCGTTTTCTCAGCCCTTAGAATCACAGTGTAACTGCCTGGCTCAGAAGAGCACACTGAGTCAGCCCTTAACCCCAGTGTGCTGAAATTGTCTAAACGTGTTTTACAGCAGAAATAAACACGTTTTGGCAACTTTGGTCACCACCATGTAAGTTATAGGGCAGGAACAGCACAGTTTTCAAAACGTGTTTTTCAGCCCGAAATAAACGCGTTTTCTCAGCCCTTAGAATCACAGTGTAAATGCCTGGCTCAGAAGAGCACAGTGAGCCAGCCCTTAACCCCAGTGTGCTGAAATTGTCAAAACGTGTTTTTCAGCAGAAATAAACACGTTTTGGCAACTTTGGTCACCACCATGTAAGTTATATGGCAGGAACAGCACAGTTTTCAAAACGTGTTTTTCAGCCCGAAATAAACGCGTTTTCTCAGCTCTTAGAATCGCAGTGTAACTGCCTGTCTCAGAAGAGCACAGTGAGTCAGCCCTTAACCCCAGTGTGCTGAAATTGTCAAAACGTGTTTTACAGCAGAAATAAACACGTTTTGGCAACTTTGGTCACCACCATGTAACTTATAGGGCAGGAACAGCACAGTTTTCAAAACGTGTTTTTCAGCCCGAAATAAACGCTTTTTCTCAGCCCTTAGAATCACAGTGTAACTGCCTGTCTCAGAAGAGCACACTGAGTCAGCCCTTAACCCCAGTGTGCTGAAATTGTCAAAACGTGTTTTACAGCAGAAATAAACACGTTTTGGCAACTTTGGTCAGCACCATGTAACTTATAGGGCAGGAACAGCACAGTTTTCAAAACGTGTTTTTCAGCCCGAAATAAACGCGTTTTCTCAGCCCTTAGAATCACAGTGTAACTGCCTGGCTCAGAAGAGCACACTGAGTCAGCCCTTAACCCCAGTGTGCTGAAATTGTCAAAACGTGTTTTTCAGCAGAAATAAACACGTTTTGGCAACTTTGGTCACCACCATGTAAGTTATAGGGCAGGAACAGCACAGTTTTCAAAACGTGTTTTTCAGCCCGAAATAAACGCGTTTTCTCAGCTCTTAGAATCGCAGTGTAAATGCCTGTCTCAGAAGAGCACACTGAGTCAGCCCTTAACCCCAGTGTGCTGAAATTGTCAAAACGTGTTTTTCAGCAGAAATAAACACGTTTTGGCAACTTTGGTCACCACCATGTAAGTTATATGGCAGGAACAGCACAGTTTTCAAAACATGTTTTTCAGCCCGAAATAAACGCGTTTTCTCAGCTCTTAGAATCGCAGTGTAACTGCCTGTCTCAGAAGAGCACACTGAGTCAGCCCTTAACCCCAGTGTGCTGAAATTGTCAAAACGTGTTTTACAGCAGAAATAAACACGTTTTGGCAACTTTGGTCAGCACCATGTAACTTATAGGGCAGGAACAGCACAGTTTTCAAAACGTGTTTTTCAGCCCGAAATAAACGCGTTTTCTCAGCCCTTAGAATCACAGTGTAACTGCCTGGCTCAGAAGAGCACACTGAGTCAGCCCTTAACCCCAGTGTGCTGAAATTGTCAAAACGTGTTTTTCAGCAGAAATAAACACGTTTTGGCAACTTTGGTCACCACCATGTAAGTTATATGGCAGGAACAGCACAGTTTTCAAAACGTGTTTTTCAGCCCGAAATAAACGCGTTTTCTCAGCCTTTAGAATCACAGTGTAACTGCCTGTCTCAGAAGAGCACAGTGAGTCAGCCCTTAACCCCAGTGTGCTGAAATTGTCAAAACGTGTTTTTCAGCAGAAATAAACACGTTTTGGCAACTTTGGTCACCACCAGGTAAGTTATATGGCAGGAACAGCACAGTTTTCAAAACGTGTTTTTCAGCCTGAAATAAACGCGTTTTCTCTGCCCTTAGAATCACAGTGTAACTGCCTGTCTCAGAAGAGCACAGTGAGTCAGCCCTTAACCCCAGTGTGCTGAAATTGTCAAAACGTGTTTTTCAGCAGAAATAAACACGTTTTGGCAACTTTGGTCACCACCATGTAAGTTATATGGCAGGAACAGCACAGTTTTCAAAACGTGTTTTTCAGCTCGAAATAAACGCGTTTTCTCAGCCCTTAGAATCACAGTGTAACTGCCTGGCTCAGAAGAGCACACTGAGTCAGCCCTTAACCCCAGTGTGCTGAAATTGTCAAAACGTGTTTTACAGCAGAAATAAACACGTTTTGGCAACTTTGGTCACCACCATGTAAGTTATAGGGCAGGAACAGCACAGTTTTCAAAACGTGTTTTTCAGCCCGAAATAAACGCGTTTTCTCAGCCCTTAGAATCACAGTGTAACTGCCTGGCTCAGAAGAGCAAACTGAGTCAGCCCTTAACCCCAGTGTGCTGAAATTGTCAAAACGTGTTTTTCAGCAGAAATAAACACGTTTTGGCAACTTTGGTCACCACCATGTAAGTTATAGGGCAGGAACAGCACAGTTTTCAAAACGTGTTTTTCAGCCCGAAATAAACGCGTTTTCTCAGCCCTTAGAATCACAGTGTAACTGCCTGGCTCAGAAGAGCAAACTGAGTCAGCCCTTAACCCCAGTGTGCTGAAATTGTCAAAACGTGTTTTTCAGCAGAAATAAACACGTTTTGGCAACTTTGGTCACCACCATGTAAGTTATAGGGCAGGAACAGCACAGTTTTCAAAACGTGTTTTTCAGCCCGAAATAAACGCGTTTTCTCAGCCCTTAGAATCACAGTGTAACTGCCTGGCTCAGAAGAGCACACTGAGTCAGCCCTTAACCCCAGTGTGCTGAAATTGTCTAAACGTGTTTTACAGCAGAAATAAACACGTTTTGGCAACTTTGGTCACCACCATGTAAGTTATAGGGCAGGAAAAGCACAGTTTTCAAAACGTGTTTTTCAGCCCGAAATAAACGCGTTTTCTCAGCCCTTAGAATCACAGTGTAAATGCCTGGCTCAGAAGAGCAAACTGAGTCAGCCCTTAACCCCAGTGTGCTGAAATTGTCAAAACGTGTTTTTCAGCAGAAATAAACACGTTTTGGCAACTTTGGTCACCACCATGTAAGTTATATGGCAGGAACAGCACAGTTTTCAAAACGTGTTTTTCAGCCCGAAATAAACGCGTTTTCTCAGCTCTTAGAATCACAGTGTAACTGCCTGTCTCAGAAGAGCACAGTGAGTCAGCCCTTAACCCCAGTGTGCTGAAATTGTCAAAACGTGTTTTTCAGCAGAAATAAACACGTTTTGGCAACTTTGGTCACCACCAGGTAAGTTATATGGCAGAAACAGCACAGTTTTCAAAACGTGTTTTTCAGCCCGAAATAAACGCGTTTTCTCAGCTCTTAGAATCGCAGTGTAACTGCCTGTCTCAGAAGAGCACACTGAGTCAGCCCTTAACCCCAGTGTGCTGAAATTGTCAAAACGTGTTTTACAGCAGAAATAAACATGTTTTGGCAACTTTGGTCAGCACCATGTAACTTATAGGGCAGGAACAGCACAGTTTTCAAAACGTGTTTTTCAGCCCGAAATAAACGCGTTTTCTCAGCCCTTAGAATCACAGTGTAACTGCCTGTCTCAGAAGAGCACAGTGAGTCAGCCCTTAACCCCAGTGTGCTGAAATTGTCAAAACGTGTTTTTCAGCAGAAATAAACACGTTTTGGCAACTTTGGTCACCACCATGTAAGTTATATGGCAGGAACAGCACAGTTTTCAAAACGTGTTTTTCAGCCCGAAATAAACGCGTTTTCTCAGCTCTTAGAATCGCAGTGTAACTGCCTGTCTCAGAAGAGCACAGTGAGTCAGCCCTTAACCCCAGTGTGCTGAAATTGTCAAAACGTGTTTTACAGCAGAAATAAACACGTTTTGGCAACTTTGGTCACCACCATGTAAGTTATATGGCATGAACAGCACAGTTTTCAAAACGTGTTTTTCAGCCCGAAATAAACGCGTTTTCTCAGCTCTTAGAATCGCAGTGTAACTGCCTGTCTCAGAAGAGCACAGTGAGTCAGCCCTTAACCCCAGTGTGCTGAAATTGTCAAAACGTGTTTTACAGCAGAAATAAACACGTTTTGGCAACTTTGGTCACCACCATGTAACTTATAGGGCAGGAACAGCACAGTTTTCAAAACGTGTTTTTCAGCCCGAAATAAACGCGTTTTCTCAGCCCTTAGAATCACAGTGTAACTGCCTGTCTCAGAAGAGCACACTGAGTCAGCCCTTAACCCCAGTGTGCTGAAATTGTCAAAACGTGTTTTACAGCAGAAATAAACACGTTTTGGCAACTTTGGTCAGCACCATGTAACTTATAGGGCAGGAACAGCACAGTTTTCAAAACGTGTTTTTCAGCCCGAAATAAACCCGTTTTCTCAGCCCTTAGAATCACAGTGTAACTGCCTGGCTCAGTAGAGCACACTGAGTCAGCCCTTAACCCCAGTGTGCTGAAATTGTCAAAACGTGTTTTTCAGCAGAAATAAACACGTTTTGGCAACTTTGGTCACCACCATGTAAGTTATAGGGCAGGAACAGCACAGTTTTCAAAACGTGTTTTTCAGCCCGAAATAAACGCGTTTTCTCAGCCCTTAGAATCACAGTGTAACTGCCTGGCTCAGAAGAGCAAACTGAGTCAGCCCTTAACCCCAGTGTGCTGAAATTGTCAAAACGTGTTTTTCAGCAGAAATAAACACGTTTTGGCAACTTTGGTCACCACCATGTAAGTTATAGGGCAGGAACAGCACAGTTTTCAAAACGTGTTTTTCAGCCCGAAATAAACGCGTTTTCTCAGCCCTTAGAATCACAGTGTAACTGCCTGGCTCAGAAGAGCACACTGAGTCAGCCCTTAACCCCAGTGTGCTGAAATTGTCTAAACGTGTTTTACAGCAGAAATAAACACGTTTTGGCAACTTTGGTCACCACCATGTAAGTTATAGGGCAGGAACAGCACAGTTTTCAAAACGTGTTTTTCAGCCCGAAATAAACGCGTTTTCTCAGCCCTTAGAATCACAGTGTAAATGCCTGGCTCAGAAGAGCAAACTGAGTCAGCCCTTAACCCCAGTGTGCTGAAATTGTCAAAACGTGTTTTTCAGCAGAAATAAACACGTTTTGGCAACTTTGGTCACCACCATGTAAGTTATATGGCAGGAACAGCACAGTTTTCAAAACGTGTTTTTCAGCCCGAAATAAACGCGTTTTCTCAGCTCTTAGAATCGCAGTGTAACTGCCTGTCTCAGAAGAGCACACTGAGTCAGCCCTTAACCCCAGTGTGCTGAAATTGTCAAAACGTGTTTTACAGCAGAAATAAACACGTTTTGGCAACTTTGGTCAGCACCATGTAACTTATAGGGCAGGAACAGCACAGTTTTCAAAACGTGTTTTTCAGACCGAAATAAACGCGTTTTCTCAGCCCTTAGAATCACAGTGTAACTGCCTGGCTCAGAAGAGCACACTGAGTCAGCCCTTAACCCCAGTGTGCTGAAATTGTCAAAACGTGTTTTTCAGCAGAAATAAACACGTTTTGGCAACTTTGGTCACCACCATGTAAGTTATATGGCAGGAACAGCACAGTTTTCAAAACGTGTTTTTCAGCCCGAAATAAACGCGTTTTCTCAGCCCTTAGAATCACAGTGTAACTGCCTGGCTCAGAAGAGCACAGTGAGTCAGCCCTTAACCCCAGTGTGCTGAAATTGTCAAAACGTGTTTTACAGCAGAAATAAACACGTTTTGGCAACTTTGGTCACCACCATGTAAGTTATATGGCAGGAACAGCACAGTTTTCAAAACGTGTTTTTCAGCCCGAAATAAACGCGTTTTCTCAGCTCTTAGAATCGCAGTGTAACTGCCTGTCTCAGAAGAGCACAGTGAGTCAGCCCTTAACCCCAGTGTGCTGAAATTGTCAAAACGTGTTTTACAGCAGAAATAAACACGTTTTGGCAACTTTGGTCACCACCATGTAAGTTATATGGCATGAACAGCACAGTTTTCAAAACGTGTTTTTCAGCCCGAAATAAACGCGTTTTCTCAGCTCTTAGAATCGCAGTGTAACTGCCTGTCTCAGAAGAGCACAGTGAGTCAGCCCTTAACCCCAGTGTGCTGAAATTGTCAAAACGTGTTTTACAGCAGAAATAAACACGTTTTGGCAACTTTGGTCACCACCATGTAACTTATAGGGCAGGAACAGCACAGTTTTCAAAACGTGTTTTTCAGCCCGAAATAAACGCGTTTTCTCAGCCCTTAGAATCACAGTGTAACTGCCTGTCTCAGAAGAGCACACTGAGTCAGCCCTTAACCCCAGTGTGCTGAAATTGTCAAAACGTGTTTTACAGCAGAAATAAACACGTTTTGGCAACTTTGGTCAGCACCATGTAACTTATAGGGCAGGAACAGCACAGTTTTCAAAACGTGTTTTTCAGCCCGAAATAAACGCGTTTTCTCAGCCCTTAGAATCACAGTGTAACTGCCTGGCTCAGAAGAGCACACTGAGTCAGCCCTTAACCCCAGTGTGCTGAAATTGTCAAAACGTGTTTTTCAGCAGAAATAAACACGTTTTGGCAACTTTGGTCACCACCATGTAAGTTATAGGGCAGGAACAGCACAGTTTTCAAAACGTGTTTTTCAGCCCGAAATAAACGCGTTTTCTCAGCTCTTAGAATCGCAGTGTAACTGCCTGTCTCAGAAGAGCACACTGAGTCAGCCCTTAACCCCAGTGTGCTGAAATTGTCAAAACGTGTTTTTCAGCAGAAATAAACACGTTTTGGCAACTTTGGTCACCACCATGTAAGTTATAGGGCAGGAACAGCACAGTTTTCAAAACGTGTTTTTCAGCCCGAAATAAACGCGTTTTCTCAGCTCTTAGAATCGCAGTGTAACTGCCTGTCTCAGAAGAGCACACTGAGTCAGCCCTTAACCCCAGTGTGCTGAAATTGTCAAAACGTGTTTTACAGCAGAAATAAACACGTTTTGGCAACTTTGGTCACCACCATGTAAGTTATAGGGCATAAACAGCACAGTTTTCAAAACGTGTTTTTCAGCCCGAAATAAACGCGTTTTCTCAGCCCTTAGAATCACAGTGTAACTGCCTGGCTCAGAAGAGCAAACTGAGTCAGCCCTTAACCCCAGTGTGCTGAAATTGTCAAAACGTGTTTTTCAGCAGAAATAAACACGTTTTGGCAACTTTGGTCACCACCATGTAAGTTATAGGGCAGGAACAGCACAGTTTTCAAAACGTGTTTTTCAGCCCGAAATAAACGCGTTTTCTCAGCTCTTAGAATCGCAGTGTAACTGCCTGTCTCAGAAGAGCACAGTGAGTCAGCCCTTAACCCCAGTGTGCTGAAATTGTCAAAACGTGTTTTTCAGCAGAAATAAACACGTTTTGGCAACTTTGGTCACCACCATGTAAGTTATAAGGCAGGAACAGCACAGTTTTCAAAACGTGTTTTTCAGCCCGAAATAAACGCGTTTTCTCAGCTCTTAGAATCGCAGTGTAAATGCCTGTCTCAGAAGAGCACACTGAGTCAGCCCTTAACCCCAGTGTGCTGAAATTGTCAAAACGTGTTTTTCAGCAGAAATAAACACGTTTTGGCAACTTTGGTCACCACCATGTAAGTTATAGGGCAGGAACAGCACAGTTTTCAAAACGTGTTTTTCAGCCCGAAATAAACGCGTTTTCTCAGCTCTTAGAATCGCAGTGTAACTGCCTGTCTCAGAAGAGCACACTGAGTCAGCCCTTAACCCCAGTGTGCTGAAATTGTCAAAACGTGTTTTACAGCAGAAATAAACACGTTTTGGCAACTTTGGTCAGCACCATGTAACTTATAGGGCAGGAACAGCACAGTTTTCAAAACGTGTTTTTCAGCCCGAAATAAACGCGTTTTCTCAGCCCTTAGAATCACAGTGTAACTGCCTGGCTCAGAAGAGCACACTGAGTCAGCCCTTAACCCCAGTGTGCTGAAATTGTCAAAACGTGTTTTTCAGCAGAAATAAACACGTTTTGGCAACTTTGGTCACCACCATGTAAGTTATATGGCAGGAACAGCACAGTTTTCAAAACGTGTTTTTCAGCCCGAAATAAACGCGTTTTCTCAGCCCTTAGAATCACAGTGTAACTGCCTGTCTCAGAAGAGCACAGTGAGTCAGCCCTTAACCCCAGTGTGCTGAAATTGTCAAAACGTGTTTTTCAGCAGAAATAAACACGTTTTGGCAACTTTGGTCACCACCAGGTAAGTTATATGGCAGGAACAGCACAGTTTTCAAAACGTGTTTTTCAGCCCGAAATAAACGCGTTTTCTCTGCCCTTAGAATCACAGTGTAACTGCCTGTCTCAGAAGAGCACAGTGAGTCAGCCCTTAACCCCAGTGTGCTGAAATTGTCAAAACGTGTTTTTCAGCAGAAATAAACACGTTTTGGCAACTTTGGTCACCACCATGTAAGTTATATGGCAGGAACAGCACAGTTTTCAAAACGTGTTTTTCAGCCCGAAATAAACGCGTTTTCTCAGCTCTTAGAATCGCAGTGTAACTGCCTGTCTCAGAAGAGCACAGTGAGTCAGCCCTTAACCCCAGTGTGCTGAAATTGTCAAAACGTGTTTTACATCAGAAATAAACACGTTTTGGCAACTTTGGTCACCACCATGTAACTTATAGGGCAGGAACAGCACAGTTTTCAAAACGTGTTTTTCAGCCCGAAATAAACGCGTTTTCTCAGCCCTTAGAATCACAGTGTAACTGCCTGTCTCAGAAGAGCACACTGAGTCAGCCCTTAACCCCAGTGTGCTGAAATTGTCAAAACGTGTTTTACAGCAGAAATAAACACGTTTTGGCAACTTTGGTCAGCACCATGTAACTTATAGGGCAGGAACAGCACAGTTTTCAAAACGTGTTTTTCAGCCCGAAATAAACGCGTTTTCTCAGCCCTTAGAATCACAGTGTAACTGCCTGGCTCAGAAGAGCACACTGAGTCAGCCCTTAACCCCAGTGTGCTGAAATTGTCAAAACGTGTTTTTCAGCAGAAATAAACACGTTTTGGCAACTTTGGTCACCACCATGTAAGTTATAGGGCAGGAACAGCACAGTTTTCAAAACGTGTTTTTCAGCCCGAAATAAACGCGTTTTCTCAGCTCTTAGAATCGCAGTGTAACTGCCTGTCTCAGAAGAGCACACTGAGTCAGCCCTTAACCCCAGTGTGCTGAAATTGTCAAAACGTGTTTTTCAGCAGAAATAAACACGTTTTGGCAACTTTGGTCACCACCATGTAAGTTATAGGGCAGGAACAGCACAGTTTTCAAAACGTGTTTTTCAGCCCGAAATAAACGCGTTTTCTCAGCTCTTAGAATCGCAGTGTAACTGCCTGTCTCAGAAGAGCACACTGAGTCAGCCCTTAACCCCAGTGTGCTGAAATTGTCAAAACGTGTTTTACAGCAGAAATAAACACGTTTTGGCAACTTTGGTCACCACCATGTAAGTTATAGGGCATAAACAGCACAGTTTTCAAAACGTGTTTTTCAGCCCGAAATAAACGCGTTTTCTCAGCCCTTAGAATCACAGTGTAACTGCCTGGCTCAGAAGAGCAAACTGAGTCAGCCCTTAACCCCAGTGTGCTGAAATTGTCAAAACGTGTTTTTCAGCAGAAATAAACACGTTTTGGCAACTTTGGTCACCACCATGTAAGTTATAGGGCAGGAACAGCACAGTTTTCAAAACGTGTTTTTCAGCCCGAAATAAACGCGTTTTCTCAGCTCTTAGAATCGCAGTGTAACTGCCTGTCTCAGAAGAGCACACTGAGTCAGCCCTTAACCCCAGTGTGCTGAAATTGTCAAAACGTGTTTTTCAGCAGAAATAAACACGTTTTGGCAACTTTGGTCACCACCATGTAAGTTATAGGGCAGGAACAGCACAGTTTTCAAAACGTGTTTTTCAGCCCGAAATAAACGCGTTTTCTCAGCTCTTAGAATCGCAGTGTAACTGCCTGTCTCAGAAGAGCACACTGAGTCAGCCCTTAACCCCAGTGTGCTGAAATTGTCAAAACGTGTTTTACAGCAGAAATAAACACGTTTTGGCAACTTTGGTCAGCACCATGTAACTTATAGGGCAGGAACAGCACAGTTTTCAAAACGTGTTTTTCAGCCCGAAATAAACGCGTTTTCTCAGCCCTTAGAATCACAGTGTAACTGCCTGTCTCAGAAGAGCACAGTGAGTCAGCCCTTAACCCCAGTGTGCTGAAATTGTCAAAACGTGTTTTTCAGCAGAAATAAACACGTTTTGGCAACTTTGGTCACCACCATGTAAGTTATATGGCAGGAACAGCACAGTTTTCAAAACGTGTTTTTCAGCCCGAAATAAACGCGTTTTCTCAGCTCTTAGAATCGCAGTGTAACTGCCTGTCTCAGAAGAGCACAGTGAGTCAGCCCTTAACCCCAGTGTGCTGAAATTGTCAAAACGTGTTTTACAGCAGAAATAAACACGTTTTGGCAACTTTGGTCACCACCATGTAAGTTATATGGCATGAACAGCACAGTTTTCAAAACGTGTTTTTCAGCCCGAAATAAACGCGTTTTCTCAGCCCTTAGAATCGCAGTGTAACTGCCTGGCTCAGAAGAGCACAGTGAGTCAGCCCTTAACCCCAGTGTGCTGAAATTGTCAAAACGTGTTTTACAGCAGAAATAAACACGTTTTGGCAACTTTGGTCACCACCATGTAAGTTATATGGCATGAACAGCACAGTTTTCAAAACGTGTTTTTCAGCCCGAAATAAACGCGTTTTCTCAGCTCTTAGAATCGCAGTGTAACTGCCTGTCTCAGAAGAGCACAGTGAGTCAGCCCTTAACCCCAGTGTGCTGAAATTGTCAAAACGTGTTTTACAGCAGAAATAAACACGTTTTGGCAACTTTGGTCACCACCATGTAACTTATAGGGCAGGAACAGCACAGTTTTCAAAACGTGTTTTTCAGCCCGAAATAAACGCGTTTTCTCAGCCCTTAGAATCACAATGTAACTGCCTGTCTCAGAAGAGCAAACTGAATCAGCCCTTAACCCCAGTGTGCTGAAATTGTCAAAACGTGTTTTTCAGCAGAAATAAACACGTTTTGGCAACTTTGGTCACCACCATGTAAGTTATAGGGCAGGAACAGCACAGTTTTCAAAACGTGTTTTTCAGCCCGAAATAAACGCGTTTTCTCAGCTCTTAGAATCGCAGTGTAACTGCCTGTCTCAGAAGAGCACACTGAGTCAGCCCTTAACCCCAGTGTGCTGAAATTGTCAAAACGTGTTTTTCAGCAGAAATAAACACGTTTTGGCAACTTTGGTCACCACCATGTAAGTTATAGGGCAGGAACAGCACAGTTTTCAAAACGTGTTTTTCAGCCCGAAATAAACGCGTTTTCTCAGCTCTTAGAAACGCAGTGTAACTGCCTGTCTCAGAAGAGCACACTGAGTCAGCCCTTAACCCCAGTGTGCTGAAATTGTCAAAACGTGTTTTTCAGCAGAAATAAACACGTTTTGGCAACTTTGGTCACCACCATGTAAGTTATAGGGCAGGAACAGCACAGTTTTCAAAACGTGTTTTTCAGCCCGAAATAAACGCGTTTTCTCAGCCCTTAGAATCACAGTGTAACTGCCTGTCTCAGAAGAGCAAACTGAGTCAGCCCTTAACCCCAGTGTGCTGAAATTGTCAAAACGTGTTTTACAGCAGAAATAAACACGTTTTGGCAACTTTGGTCACCACCATGTAAGTTATAGGGCAGGAACAGCACAGTTTTCAAAACGTGTTTTTCAGCCCGAAATAAACGCGTTTTCTCAGCCCTTAGAATCACAGTGTAACTGCCTGGCTCAGAAGAGCAAACTGAGTCAGCCCTTAACCCCAGTGTGCTGAAATTGTCAAAACGTGTTTTTCAGCAGAAATAAACGCGTTTTGGCAACTTTGGTCACCACCATGTAAGTTATAGGGCAGGAACAGCACAGTTTTCAAAACGTGTTTTTCAGCCCGAAATAAACGCGTTTTCTCAGCCCTTAGAATCACAGTGTAACTGCCTGGCTCAGAAGAGCAAACTGAGTCAGCCCTTAACCCCAGTGTGCTGAAATTGTCAAAACGTGTTTTTCAGCAGAAATAAACACGTTTTGGCAACTTTGGTCACCACCATGTAAGTTATAGGGCAGGAACAGCACAGTTTTCAAAACGTGTTTTTCAGCCCGAAATAAACGCGTTTTCTCAGCCCTTAGAATCACAGTGTAACTGCCTGGCTCAGAAGAGCACACTGAGTCAGCCCTTAACCCCAGTGTGCTGAAATTGTCAAAACGTGTTTTACAGCAGAAATAAACACGTTTTGGCAACTTTGGTCACCACCATGTAAGTTATAGGGCAGGAACAGCACAGTTTTCAAAACGTGTTTTTCAGCCCGAAATAAACGCGTTTTCTCAGCCCTTAGAATCACAGTGTAAATGCCTGGCTCAGAAGAGCAAACTGAGTCAGCCCTTAACCCCAGTGTGCTGAAATTGTCAAAACGTGTTTTTCAGCAGAAATAAACACGTTTTGGCAACTTTGGTCACCACCATGTAAGTTATAGGGCAGGAACAGCACAGTTTTCAAAACGTGTTTTTCAGCCCGAAATAAACGTGTTTTCTCAGCTCTTAGAATCGCAGTGTAACTGCCTGTCTCAGAAGAGCACACTGAGTCAGCCCTTAACCCCAGTGTGCTGAAATTGTCAAAACGTGTTTTACAGCAGAAATAAACACGTTTTGGCAACTTTGGTCACCACCATGTAAGTTATAGGGCAGGAACAGCACAGTTTTCAAAACGTGTTTTTCAGCCCGAAATAAACGCGTTTTCTCAGCTCTTAGAATCGCAGTGTAACTGCCTGTCTCAGAAGAGCACACTGAGTCAGCCCTTAACCCCAGTGTGCTGAAATTGTCAAAACGTGTTTTTCAGCAGAAATAAACACGTTTTGGCAACTTTGGTCACCACCATGTAAGTTATAGGGCAGGAACAGCACAGTTTTCAAAACGTGTTTTTCAGCCCGAAATAAACGCGTTTTCTCAGCTCTTAGAATCGCAGTGTAACTGCCTGTCTCAGAAGAGCACACTGAGTCAGCCCTTAACCCCAGTGTGCTGAAATTGTCAAAACGTGTTTTTCAGCAGAAATAAACACGTTTTGGCAACTTTGGTCACCACCATGTAAGTTATAGGGCAGGAACAGCACAGTTTTCAAAACGTGTTTTTCAGCTCGAAATAAACGCGTTTTCTCAGCTCTTAGAATCGCAGTGTAACTGCCTGTCTCAGAAGAGCACACTGAGTCAGCCCTTAACCCCAGTGTGCTGAAATTGTCAAAACGTGTTTTTCAGCAGAAATAAACACGTTTTGGCAACTTTGGTCACCACCATGTAAGTTATAGGGCAGGAACAGCACAGTTTTCAAAACGTGTTTTTCAGCCCGAAATAAACGCGTTTTCTCAGCTCTTAGAATCGCAGTGTAACTGCCTGTCTCAGAAGAGCACACTGAGTCAGCCCTTAACCCCAGTGTGCTGAAATTGTCAAAACGTGTTTTACAGCAGAAATAAACACGTTTTGGCAACTTTGGTCACCACCATGTAAGTTATAGGGCATAAACAGCACAGTTTTCAAAACGTGTTTTTCAGCCCGAAATAAACGCGTTTTCTCAGCCCTTAGAATCACAGTGTAACTGCCTGGCTCAGAAGAGCAAACTGAGTCAGCCCTTAACCCCAGTGTGCTGAAATTGTCAAAACGTGTTTTTCAGCAGAAATAAACACGTTTTGGCAACTTTGGTCACCACCATGTAAGTTATATGGCAGGAACAGCACAGTTTTCAAAACGTGTTTTTCAGCCCGAAATAAACGCGTTTTCTCAGCTCTTAGAATCGCAGTGTAACTGCCTGTCTCAGAAGAGCACACTGAGTCAGCCCTTAACCCCAGTGTGCTGAAATTGTCTAAACGTGTTTTACAGCAGAAATAAACACGTTTTGGCAACTTTGGTCACCACCATGTAAGTTATATGGCATGAACAGCACAGTTTTCAAAACGTGTTTTTCAGCCCGAAATAAACGCGTTTTCTCAGCTCTTAGAATCGCAGTGTAACTGCCTGTCTCAGAAGAGCACAGTGAGTCAGCCCTTAACCCCAGTGTGCTGAAATTGTCAAAACGTGTTTTACAGCAGAAATAAACACGTTTTGGCAACTTTGGTCACCACCATGTAACTTATAGGGCAGGAACAGCACAGTTTTCAAAACGTGTTTTTCAGCCCGAAATAAACGCGTTTTCTCAGCCCTTAGAATCACAGTGTAACTGCCTGTCTCAGAAGAGCACACTGAGTCAGCCCTTAACCCCAGTGTGCTGAAATTGTCAAAACGTGTTTTACAGCAGAAATAAACACGTTTTGGCAACTTTGGTCACCACCATGTAAGTTATAGGGCATAAACAGCACAGTTTTCAAAACGTGTTTTTCAGCCCGAAATAAACGCGTTTTCTCAGCCCTTAGAATCACAGTGTAACTGCCTGGCTCAGAAGAGCAAACTGAATCAGCCCTTAACCCCAGTGTGCTGAAATTGTCAAAACGTGTTTTTCAGCAGAAATAAACACGTTTTGGCAACTTTGGTCACCACCATGTAAGTTATAGGGCAGGAACAGCACAGTTTTCAAAACGTGTTTTTCAGCCCGAAATAAACGCGTTTTCTCAGCTCTTAGAATCGCAGTGTAACTGCCTGTCTCAGAAGAGCACACTGAGTCAGCCCTTAACCCCAGTGTGCTGAAATTGTCAAAACGTGTTTTTCAGCAGAAATAAACACGTTTTGGCAACTTTGGTCACCACCATGTAAGTTATAGGGCAGGAACAGCACAGTTTTCAAAACGTGTTTTTCAGCCCGAAATAAACGCGTTTTCTCAGCTCTTAGAAACGCAGTGTAACTGCCTGTCTCAGAAGAGCACACTGAGTCAGCCCTTAACCCCAGTGTGCTGAAATTGTCAAAACGTGTTTTTCAGCAGAAATAAACACGTTTTGGCAACTTTGGTCACCACCATGTAAGTTATAGGGCAGGAACAGCACAGTTTTCAAAACGTGTTTTTCAGCCCGAAATAAACGCGTTTTCTCAGCTCTTAGAAACGCAGTGTAACTGCCTGTCTCAGAAGAGCACACTGAGTCAGCCCTTAACCCCAGTGTGCTGAAATTGTCAAAACGTGTTTTTCAGCAGAAATAAACACGTTTTGGCAACTTTGGTCACCACCATGTAAGTTATAGGGCAGGAACAGCACAGTTTTCAAAACGTGTTTTTCAGCCCGAAATAAACGCGTTTTCTCAGCCCTTAGAATCACAGTGTAACTGCCTGTCTCAGAAGAGCAAACTGAGTCAGCCCTTAACCCCAGTGTGCTGAAATTGTCAAAACGTGTTTTACAGCAGAAATAAACACGTTTTGGCAACTTTGGTCACCACCATGTAAGTTATAGGGCAGGAACAGCACAGTTTTCAAAACGTGTTTTTCAGCCCGAAATAAACGCGTTTTCTCAGCCGTTAGAATCGCAGTGTAACTGCCTGTCTCAGAAGAGCACACTGAGTCAGCCCTTAACCCCAGTGTGCTGAAATTGTCAAAACGTGTTTTACAGCAGAAATAAACACGTTTTGGCAACTTTGGTCACCACCATGTAAGTTATAGGGCAGGAACAGCACAGTTTTCAAAACGTGTTTTTCAGCCCGAAATAAACGCGTTTTCTCAGCTCTTAGAATCGCAGTGTAACTGCCTGTCTCAGAAGAGCACACTGAGTCAGCCCTTAACCCCAGTGTGCTGAAATTGTCAAAACGTGTTTTTCAGCAGAAATAAACACGTTTTGGCAACTTTGGTCACCACCATGTAAGTTATAGGGCAGGAACAGCACAGTTTTCAAAACGTGTTTTTCAGCCCGAAATAAACGCGTTTTCTCAGCTCTTAGAATCACAGTGTAACTGCCTGTCTCAGAAGAGCAAACTGAGTCAGCCCTTAACCCCAGTGTGCTGAAATTGTCAAAACGTGTTTTACAGCAGAAATAAACACGTTTTGGCAACTTTGGTCACCACCATGTAAGTTATAGGGCAGGAACAGCACAGTTTTCAAAACGTGTTTTTCAGCCCGAAATAAACGCGTTTTCTCAGCCCTTAGAATCACAGTGTAACTGCCTGGCTCAGAAGAGCAAACTGAGTCAGCCCTTAACCCCAGTGTGCTGAAATTGTCAAAACGTGTTTTTCAGCAGAAATAAACACGTTTTGGCAACTTTGGTCACCACCATGTAAGTTATAGGGCAGGAACAGCACAGTTTTCAAAACGTGTTTTTCAGCCCGAAATAAACGCGTTTTCTCAGCTCTTAGAATCGCAGTGTAACTGCCTGTCTCAGAAGAGCACACTGAGTCAGCCCTTAACCCCAGTGTGCTGAAATTGTCAAAACGTGTTTTACAGCAGAAATAAACACGTTTTGGCAACTTTGGTCACCACCATGTAAGTTATAGGGCAGGAACAGCACAGTTTTCAAAACGTGTTTTTCAGCCCGAAATAAACGCGTTTTCTCAGCTCTTAGAATCGCAGTGTAACTGCCTGTCTCAGAAGAGCACACTGAGTCAGCCCTTAACCCCAGTGTGCTGAAATTGTCAAAACGTGTTTTTCAGCAGAAATAAACACGTTTTGGCAACTTTGGTCACCACCATGTAAGTTATAGGGCAGGAACAGCACAGTTTTCAAAACGTGTTTTTCAGCCCGAAATAAACGCGTTTTCTCAGCTCTTAGAATCGCAGTGTAACTGCCTGTCTCAGAAGAGCACACTGAGTCAGCCCTTAACCCCAGTGTGCTGAAATTGTCAAAACGTGTTTTTCAGCAGAAATAAACACGTTTTGGCAACTTTGGTCACCACCATGTAAGTTATAGGGCAGGAACAGCACAGTTTTCAAAACGTGTTTTTCAGCCCGAAATAAACGCGTTTTCTCAGCTCTTAGAATCGCAGTGTAACTGCCTGTCTCAGAAGAGCACACTGAGTCAGCCCTTAACCCCAGTGTGCTGAAATTGTCAAAACGTGTTTTTCAGCAGAAATAAACACGTTTTGGCAACTTTGGTCACCACCATGTAAGTTATAGGGCAGGAACAGCACAGTTTTCAAAACGTGTTTTTCAGCCCGAAATAAACGCGTTTTCTCAGCTCTTAGAATCGCAGTGTAACTGCCTGTCTCAGAAGAGCACACTGAGTCAGCCCTTAACCCCAGTGTGCTGAAATTGTCAAAACGTGTTTTACAGCAGAAATAAACACGTTTTGGCAACTTTGGTCAGCACCATGTAACTTATAGGGCAGGAACAGCACAGTTTTCAAAACGTGTTTTTCAGCCCGAAATAAACGCGTTTTCTCAGCCCTTAGAATCACAGTGTAACTGCCTGGCTCAGAAGAGCACACTGAGTCAGCCCTTAACCCCAGTGTGCTGAAATTGTCAAAACGTGTTTTTCAGCAGAAATAAACACGTTTTGGCAACTTTGGTCACCACCATGTAAGTTATAGGGCAGGAACAGCACAGTTTTCAAAACGTGTTTTTCAGCCCGAAATAAACGCGTTTTCTCAGCTCTTAGAATCGCAGTGTAAATGCCTGTCTCAGAAGAGCACACTGAGTCAGCCCTTAACCCCAGTGTGCTGAAATTGTCAAAACGTGTTTTTCAGCAGAAATAAACACGTTTTGGCAACTTTGGTCACCACCATGTAAGTTATATGGCAGGAACAGCACAGTTTTCAAAACGTGTTTTTCAGCCCGAAATAAACGCGTTTTCTCAGCTCTTAGAATCGCAGTGTAACTGCCTGTCTCAGAAGAGCACACTGAGTCAGCCCTTAACCCCAGTGTGCTGAAATTGTCAAAACGTGTTTTACAGCAGAAATAAACACGTTTTGGCAACTTTGGTCAGCACCATGTAACTTATAGGGCAGGAACAGCACAGTTTTCAAAACGTGTTTTTCAGCCCGAAATAAACGCGTTTTCTCAGCCCTTAGAATCACAGTGTAACTGCCTGGCTCAGAAGAGCACACTGAGTCAGCCCTTAACCCCAGTGTGCTGAAATTGTCAAAACGTGTTTTTCAGCAGAAATAAACACGTTTTGGCAACTTTGGTCACCACCATGTAAGTTATATGGCAGGAACAGCACAGTTTTCAAAACGTGTTTTTCAGCCCGAAATAAACGCTTTTTCTCAGCCCTTAGAATCACAGTGTAACTGCCTGTCTCAGAAGAGCACAGTGAGTCAGCCCTTAACCCCAGTGTGCTGAAATTGTCAAAACGTGTTTTTCAGCAGAAATAAACACGTTTTGGCAACTTTGGTCACCACCAGGTAAGTTATATGGCAGGAACAGCACAGTTTTCAAAACGTGTTTTTCAGCCTGAAATAAACGCGTTTTCTCTGCCCTTAGAATCACAGTGTAACTGCCTGTCTCAGAAGAGCACAGTGAGTCAGCCCTTAACCCCAGTGTGCTGAAATTGTCAAAACGTGTTTTTCAGCAGAAATAAACACGTTTTGGCAACTTTGGTCACCACCATGTAAGTTATATGGCAGGAACAGCACAGTTTTCAAAACGTGTTTTTCAGCTCGAAATAAACGCGTTTTCTCAGCCCTTAGAATCACAGTGTAACTGCCTGGCTCAGAAGAGCACACTGAGTCAGCCCTTAACCCCAGTGTGCTGAAATTGTCAAAACGTGTTTTACAGCAGAAATAAACACGTTTTGGCAACTTTGGTCACCACCATGTAAGTTATAGGGCAGGAACAGCACAGTTTTCAAAACGTGTTTTTCAGCCCGAAATAAACGCGTTTTCTCAGCCCTTAGAATCACAGTGTAACTGCCTGGCTCAGAAGAGCAAACTGAGTCAGCCCTTAACCCCAGTGTGCTGAAATTGTCAAAACGTGTTTTTCAGCAGAAATAAACACGTTTTGGCAACTTTGGTCACCACCATGTAAGTTATATGGCAGGAACAGCACAGTTTTCAAAACGTGTTTTTCAGCCCGAAATAAACGCGTTTTCTCAGCTCTTAGAATCACAGTGTAACTGCCTGTCTCAGAAGAGCACAGTGAGTCAGCCCTTAACCCCAGTGTGCTGAAATTGTCAAAACGTGTTTTTCAGCAGAAATAAACACGTTTTGGCAACTTTGGTCACCACCAGGTAAGTTATATGGCAGGAACAGCACAGTTTTCAAAACGTGTTTTTCAGCCCGAAATAAACGCATTTTCTCAGCTCTTAGAATCGCAGTGTAACTGCCTGTCTCAGAAGAGCACACTGAGTCAGCCCTTAACCCCAGTGTGCTGAAATTGTCAAAACGTGTTTTACAGCAGAAATAAACACGTTTTGGCAACTTTGGTCAGCACCATGTAACTTATAGGGCAGGAACAGCACAGTTTTCAAAACGTGTTTTTCAGCCCGAAATAAACGCGTTTTCTCAGCCCTTAGAATCACAGTGTAACTGCCTGTCTCAGAAGAGCACAGTGAGTCAGCCCTTAACCCCAGTGTGCTGAAATTGTCAAAACGTGTTTTTCAGCAGAAATAAACACGTTTTGGCAACTTTGGTCACCACCATGTAAGTTATAGGGCAGGAACAGCACAGTTTTCAAAACGTGTTTTTCAGCCCGAAATAAACGCGTTTTCTCAGCTCTTAGAATCGCAGTGTAAATGCCTGTCTCAGAAGAGCACACTGAGTCAGCCCTTAACCCCAGTGTGCTGAAATTGTCAAAACGTGTTTTTCAGCAGAAATAAACACGTTTTGGCAACTTTGGTCACCACCATGTAAGTTATATGGCAGGAACAGCACAGTTTTCAAAACGTGTTTTTCAGCCCGAAATAAACGCGTTTTCTCAGCTCTTAGAATCGCAGTGTAACTGCCTGTCTCAGAAGAGCACACTGAGTCAGCCCTTAACCCCAGTGTGCTGAAATTGTCAAAACGTGTTTTACAGCAGAAATAAACACGTTTTGGCAACTTTGGTCAGCACCATGTAACTTATAGGGCAGGAACAGCACAGTTTTCAAAACGTGTTTTTCAGCCCGAAATAAACGCGTTTTCTCAGCCCTTAGAATCACAGTGTAACTGCCTGGCTCAGAAGAGCACACTGAGTCAGCCCTTAACCCCAGTGTGCTGAAATTGTCAAAACGTGTTTTTCAGCAGAAATAAACACGTTTTGGCAACTTTGGTCACCACCATGTAAGTTATATGGCAGGAACAGCACAGTTTTCAAAACGTGTTTTTCAGCCCGAAATAAACGCGTTTTCTCAGCCCTTAGAATCACAGTGTAACTGCCTGTCTCAGAAGAGCACAGTGAGTCAGCCCTTAACCCCAGTGTGCTGAAATTGTCAAAACGTGTTTTTCAGCAGAAATAAACACGTTTTGGCAACTTTGGTCACCACCAGGTAAGTTATATGGCAGGAACAGCACAGTTTTCAAAACGTGTTTTTCAGCCTGAAATAAACGCGTTTTCTCTGCCCTTAGAATCACAGTGTAACTGCCTGTCTCAGAAGAGCACAGTGAGTCAGCCCTTAACCCCAGTGTGCTGAAATTGTCAAAACGTGTTTTTCAGCAGAAATAAACACGTTTTGGCAACTTTGGTCACCACCATGTAAGTTATATGGCAGGAACAGCACAGTTTTCAAAACGTGTTTTTCAGCTCGAAATAAACGCGTTTTCTCAGCCCTTAGAATCACAGTGTAACTGCCTGGCTCAGAAGAGCACACTGAGTCAGCCCTTAACCCCAGTGTGCTGAAATTGTCAAAACGTGTTTTACAGCAGAAATAAACACGTTTTGGCAACTTTGGTCACCACCATGTAAGTTATAGGGCAGGAACAGCACAGTTTTCAAAACGTGTTTTTCAGCCCGAAATAAACGCGTTTTCTCAGCCCTTAGAATCACAGTGTAACTGCCTGGCTCAGAAGAGCAAACTGAGTCAGCCCTTAACCCCAGTGTGCTGAAATTGTCAAAACGTGTTTTTCAGCAGAAATAAACACGTTTTGGCAACTTTGGTCACCACCATGTAAGTTATAGGGCAGGAACAGCACAGTTTTCAAAACGTGTTTTTCAGCCCGAAATAAACGCGTTTTCTCAGCCCTTAGAATCAAAGTGTAACTGCCTGGCTCAGAAGAGCAAACTGAGTCAGCCCTTAACCCCAGTGTGCTGAAATTGTCAAAACGTGTTTTTCAGCAGAAATAAACACGTTTTGGCAACTTTGGTCACCACCATGTAAGTTATAGGGCAGGAACAGCACAGTTTTCAAAACGTGTTTTTCAGCCCGAAATAAACGCGTTTTCTCAGCCCTTAGAATCACAGTGTAACTGCCTGGCTCAGAAGAGCACACTGAGTCAGCCCTTAACCCCAGTGTGCTGAAATTGTCTAAACGTGTTTTACAGCAGAAATAAACACGTTTTGGCAACTTTGGTCACCACCATGTAAGTTATAGGGCAGGAAAAGCACAGTTTTCAAAACGTGTTTTTCAGCCCGAAATAAACGCGTTTTCTCAGCCCTTAGAATCACAGTGTAAATGCCTGGCTCAGAAGAGCAAACTGAGTCAGCCCTTAACCCCAGTGTGCTGAAATTGTCAAAACGTGTTTTTCAGCAGAAATAAACACGTTTTGGCAACTTTGGTCACCACCATGTAAGTTATATGGCAGGAACAGCACAGTTTTCAAAACGTGTTTTTCAGCCCGAAATAAACGCGTTTTCTCAGCTCTTAGAATCACAGTGTAACTGCCTGTCTCAGAAGAGCACAGTGAGTCAGCCCTTAACCCCAGTGTGCTGAAATTGTCAAAACGTGTTTTTCAGCAGAAATAAACACGTTTTGGCAACTTTGGTCACCACCAGGTAAGTTATATGGCAGGAACAGCACAGTTTTCAAAACGTGTTTTTCAGCCCGAAATAAACGCATTTTCTCAGCTCTTAGAATCGCAGTGTAACTGCCTGTCTCAGAAGAGCACACTGAGTCAGCCCTTAACCCCAGTGTGCTGAAATTGTCAAAACGTGTTTTACAGCAGAAATAAACACGTTTTGGCAACTTTGGTCAGCACCATGTAACTTATAGGGCAGGAACAGCACAGTTTTCAAAACGTGTTTTTCAGCCCGAAATAAACGCGTTTTCTCAGCCCTTAGAATCACAGTGTAACTGCCTGTCTCAGAAGAGCACAGTGAGTCAGCCCTTAACCCCAGTGTGCTGAAATTGTCAAAACGTGTTTTTCAGCAGAAATAAACACGTTTTGGCAACTTTGGTCACCACCATGTAAGTTATATGGCAGGAACAGCACAGTTTTCAAAACGTGTTTTTCAGCCCGAAATAAACGCGTTTTCTCAGCTCTTAGAATCGCAGTGTAACTGCCTGTCTCAGAAGAGCACAGTGAGTCAGCCCTTAACCCCAGTGTGCTGAAATTGTCAAAACGTGTTTTACAGCAGAAATAAACACGTTTTGGCAACTTTGGTCACCACCATGTAAGTTATATGGCATGAACAGCACAGTTTTCAAAACGTGTTTTTCAGCCCGAAATAAACGCGTTTTCTCAGCTCTTAGAATCGCAGTGTAACTGCCTGTCTCAGAAGAGCACAGTGAGTCAGCCCTTAACCCCAGTGTGCTGAAATTGTCAAAACGTGTTTTACAGCAGAAATAAACACGTTTTGGCAACTTTGGTCACCACCATGTAACTTATAGGGCAGGAACAGCACAGTTTTCAAAACGTGTTTTTCAGCCCGAAATAAACGCGTTTTCTCAGCCCTTAGAATCACAGTGTAACTGCCTGTCTCAGAAGAGCACACTGAGTCAGCCCTTAACCCCAGTGTGCTGAAATTGTCAAAACGTGTTTTACAGCAGAAATAAACACGTTTTGGCAACTTTGGTCAGCACCATGTAACTTATAGGGCAGGAACAGCACAGTTTTCAAAACGTGTTTTTCAGCCCGAAATAAACGCGTTTTCTCAGCCCTTAGAATCACAGTGTAACTGCCTGGCTCAGTAGAGCACACTGAGTCAGCCCTTAACCCCAGTGTGCTGAAATTGTCAAAACGTGTTTTTCAGCAGAAATAAACACGTTTTGGCAACTTTGGTCACCACCATGTAAGTTATAGGGCAGGAACAGCACAGTTTTCAAAACGTGTTTTTCAGCCCGAAATAAACGCGTTTTCTCAGCCCTTAGAATCACAGTGTAACTGCCTGGCTCAGAAGAGCAAACTGAGTCAGCCCTTAACCCCAGTGTGCTGAAATTGTCAAAACGTGTTTTTCAGCAGAAATAAACACGTTTTGGCAACTTTGGTCACCACCATGTAAGTTATAGGGCAGGAACAGCACAGTTTTCAAAACGTGTTTTTCAGCCCGAAATAAACGCGTTTTCTCAGCCCTTAGAATCACAGTGTAACTGCCTGGCTCAGAAGAGCACACTGAGTCAGCCCTTAACCCCAGTGTGCTGAAATTGTCTAAACGTGTTTTACAGCAGAAATAAACACGTTTTGGCAACTTTGGTCACCACCATGTAAGTTATAGGGCAGGAACAGCACAGTTTTCAAAACGTGTTTTTCAGCCCGAAATAAACGCGTTTTCTCAGCCCTTAGAATCACAGTGTAAATGCCTGGCTCAGAAGAGCACAGTGAGCCAGCCCTTAACCCCAGTGTGCTGAAATTGTCAAAACGTGTTTTTCAGCAGAAATAAACACGTTTTGGCAACTTTGGTCACCACCATGTAAGTTATATGGCAGGAACAGCACAGTTTTCAAAACGTGTTTTTCAGCCCGAAATAAACGCGTTTTCTCAGCTCTTAGAATCGCAGTGTAACTGCCTGTCTCAGAAGAGCACAGTGAGTCAGCCCTTAACCCCAGTGTGCTGAAATTGTCAAAACGTGTTTTACAGCAGAAATAAACACGTTTTGGCAACTTTGGTCACCACCATGTAACTTATAGGGCAGGAACAGCACAGTTTTCAAAACGTGTTTTTCAGCCCGAAATAAACGCTTTTTCTCAGCCCTTAGAATCACAGTGTAACTGCCTGTCTCAGAAGAGCACACTGAGTCAGCCCTTAACCCCAGTGTGCTGAAATTGTCAAAACGTGTTTTACAGCAGAAATAAACACGTTTTGGCAACTTTGGTCAGCACCATGTAACTTATAGGGCAGGAACAGCACAGTTTTCAAAACGTGTTTTTCAGCCCGAAATAAACGCGTTTTCTCAGCCCTTAGAATCACAGTGTAACTGCCTGGCTCAGAAGAGCACACTGAGTCAGCCCTTAACCCCAGTGTGCTGAAATTGTCAAAACGTGTTTTTCAGCAGAAATAAACACGTTTTGGCAACTTTGGTCACCACCATGTAAGTTATATGGCAGGAACAGCACAGTTTTCAAAACGTGTTTTTCAGCCCGAAATAAACGCGTTTTCTCAGCTCTTAGAATCGCAGTGTAACTGCCTGTCTCAGAAGAGCACACTGAGTCAGCCCTTAACCCCAGTGTGCTGAAATTGTCAAAACGTGTTTTACAGCAGAAATAAACACGTTTTGGCAACTTTGGTCAGCACCATGTAACTTATAGGGCAGGAACAGCACAGTTTTCAAAACGTGTTTTTCAGCCCGAAATAAACGCGTTTTCTCAGCCCTTAGAATCACAGTGTAACTGCCTGGCTCAGAAGAGCACACTGAGTCAGCCCTTAACCCCAGTGTGCTGAAATTGTCAAAACGTGTTTTTCAGCAGAAATAAACACGTTTTGGCAACTTTGGTCACCACCATGTAAGTTATATGGCAGGAACAGCACAGTTTTCAAAACGTGTTTTTCAGCCCGAAATAAACGCGTTTTCTCAGCCTTTAGAATCACAGTGTAACTGCCTGTCTCAGAAGAGCACAGTGAGTCAGCCCTTAACCCCAGTGTGCTGAAATTGTCAAAACGTGTTTTTCAGCAGAAATAAACACGTTTTGGCAACTTTGGTCACCACCAGGTAAGTTATATGGCAGGAACAGCACAGTTTTCAAAACGTGTTTTTCAGCCTGAAATAAACGCGTTTTCTCTGCCCTTAGAATCACAGTGTAACTGCCTGTCTCAGAAGAGCACAGTGAGTCAGCCCTTAACCCCAGTGTGCTGAAATTGTCAAAACGTGTTTTTCAGCAGAAATAAACACGTTTTGGCAACTTTGGTCACCACCATGTAAGTTATATGGCAGGAACAGCACAGTTTTCAAAACGTGTTTTTCAGCTCGAAATAAACGCGTTTTCTCAGCCCTTAGAATCACAGTGTAACTGCCTGGCTCAGAAGAGCACACTGAGTCAGCCCTTAACCCCAGTGTGCTGAAATTGTCAAAACGTGTTTTACAGCAGAAATAAACACGTTTTGGCAACTTTGGTCACCACCATGTAAGTTATAGGGCAGGAACAGCACAGTTTTCAAAACGTGTTTTTCAGCCCGAAATAAACGCGTTTTCTCAGCCCTTAGAATCACAGTGTAACTGCCTGGCTCAGAAGAGCAAACTGAGTCAGCCCTTAACCCCAGTGTGCTGAAATTGTCAAAACGTGTTTTTCAGCAGAAATAAACACGTTTTGGCAACTTTGGTCACCACCATGTAAGTTATAGGGCAGGAACAGCACAGTTTTCAAAACGTGTTTTTCAGCCCGAAATAAACGCGTTTTCTCAGCCCTTAGAATCACAGTGTAACTGCCTGGCTCAGAAGAGCACACTGAGTCAGCCCTTAACCCCAGTGTGCTGAAATTGTCTAAACGTGTTTTTCAGCAGAAATAAACACGTTTTGGCAACTTTGGTCACCACCATGTAAGTTATATGGCAGGAACAGCACAGTTTTCAAAACGTGTTTTTCAGCCCGAAATAAACGCGTTTTCTCAGCTCTTAGAATCGCAGTGTAACTGCCTGTCTCAGAAGAGCACACTGAGTCAGCCCTTAACCCCAGTGTGCTGAAATTGTCAAAACGTGTTTTACAGCAGAAATAAACACGTTTTGGCAACTTTGGTCAGCACCATGTAAGTTATATGGCAGGAACAGCACAGTTTTCAAAACGTGTTTTTCAGCCCGAAATAAACGCGTTTTCTCAGCCTTTAGAATCACAGTGTAACTGCCTGTCTCAGAAGAGCACAGTGAGTCAGCCCTTAACCCCAGTGTGCTGAAATTGTCAAAACGTGTTTTTCAGCAGAAATAAACACGTTTTGGCAACTTTGGTCACCACCAGGTAAGTTATATGGCAGGAACAGCACAGTTTTCAAAACGTGTTTTTCAGCCTGAAATAAACGCGTTTTCTCTGCCCTTAGAATCACAGTGTAACTGCCTGTCTCAGAAGAGCACAGTGAGTCAGCCCTTAACCCCAGTGTGCTGAAATTGTCAAAACGTGTTTTTCAGCAGAAATAAACACGTTTTGGCAACTTTGGTCACCACCATGTAAGTTATATGGCAGGAACAGCACAGTTTTCAAAACGTGTTTTTCAGCTCGAAATAAACGCGTTTTCTCAGCCCTTAGAATCACAGTGTAACTGCCTGGCTCAGAAGAGCACACTGAGTCAGCCCTTAACCCCAGTGTGCTGAAATTGTCAAAACGTGTTTTACAGCAGAAATAAACACGTTTTGGCAACTTTGGTCACCACCATGTAAGTTATAGGGCAGGAACAGCACAGTTTTCAAAACGTGTTTTTCAGCCCGAAATAAACGCGTTTTCTCAGCCCTTAGAATCACAGTGTAACTGCCTGGCTCAGAAGAGCAAACTGAGTCAGCCCTTAACCCCAGTGTGCTGAAATTGTCAAAACGTGTTTTTCAGCAGAAATAAACACGTTTTGGCAACTTTGGTCACCACCATGTAAGTTATAGGGCAGGAACAGCACAGTTTTCAAAACGTGTTTTTCAGCCCGAAATAAACGCGTTTTCTCAGCCCTTAGAATCACAGTGTAACTGCCTGGCTCAGAAGAGCACACTGAGTCAGCCCTTAACCCCAGTGTGCTGAAATTGTCTAAACGTGTTTTTCAGCAGAAATAAACACGTTTTGGCAACTTTGGTCACCACCATGTAAGTTATATGGCAGGAACAGCACAGTTTTCAAAACGTGTTTTTCAGCCCGAAATAAACGCGTTTTCTCAGCTCTTAGAATCACAGTGTAACTGCCTGTCTCAGAAGAGCACAGTGAGTCAGCCCTTAACCCCACTGTGCTGAAATTGTCAAAACGTGTTTTTCAGCAGAAATAAACACGTTTTGGCAACTTTGGTCACCACCAGGTAAGTTATATGGCAGAAACAGCACAGTTTTCAAAACGTGTTTTTCAGCCCGAAATAAACGCGTTTTCTCAGCTCTTAGAATCGCAGTGTAACTGCCTGTCTCAGAAGAGCACACTGAGTCAGCCCTTAACCCCAGTGTGCTGAAATTGTCAAAACGTGTTTTACAGCAGAAATAAACACGTTTTGGCAACTTTGGTCAGCACCATGTAACTTATAGGGCAGGAACAGCACAGTTTTCAAAACGTGTTTTTCAGCCCGAAATAAACGCGTTTTCTCAGCCCTTAGAATCACAGTGTAACTGCCTGTCTCAGAAGAGCACAGTGAGTCAGCCCTTAACCCCAGTGTGCTGAAATTGTCAAAACGTGTTTTTCAGCAGAAATAAACACGTTTTGGCAACTTTGGTCACCACCATGTAAGTTATATGGCAGGAACAGCACAGTTTTCAAAACGTGTTTTTCAGCCCGAAATAAACGCGTTTTCTCAGCTCTTAGAATCGCAGTGTAACTGCCTGTCTCAGAAGAGCACAGTGAGTCAGCCCTTAACCCCAGTGTGCTGAAATTGTCAAAACGTGTTTTACAGCAGAAATAAACACGTTTTGGCAACTTTGGTCACCACCATGTAAGTTATATGGCATGAACAGCACAGTTTTCAAAACGTGTTTTTCAGCCCGAAATAAACGCGTTTTCTCAGCTCTTAGAATCGCAGTGTAACTGCCTGTCTCAGAAGAGCACAGTGAGTCAGCCCTTAACCCCAGTGTGCTGAAATTGTCAAAACGTGTTTTACAGCAGAAATAAACACGTTTTGGCAACTTTGGTCACCACCATGTAACTTATAGGGCAGGAACAGCACAGTTTTCAAAACGTGTTTTTCAGCCGGAAATAAACGCGTTTTCTCAGCCCTTAGAATCACAGTGTAACTGCCTGTCTCAGAAGAGCACACTGAGTCAGCCCTTAACCCCAGTGTGCTGAAATTGTCAAAACGTGTTTTACAGCAGAAATAAACACGTTTTGGCAACTTTGGTCAGCACCATGTAACTTATAGGGCAGGAACAGCACAGTTTTCAAAACGTGTTTTTCAGCCCGAAATAAACCCGTTTTCTCAGCCCTTAGAATCACAGTGTAACTGCCTGGCTCAGTAGAGCACACTGAGTCAGCCCTTAACCCCAGTGTGCTGAAATTGTCAAAACGTGTTTTTCAGCAGAAATAAACACGTTTTGGCAACTTTGGTCACCACCATGTAAGTTATAGGGCAGGAACAGCACAGTTTTCAAAACGTGTTTTTCAGCCCGAAATAAACGCGTTTTCTCAGCCCTTAGAATCACAGTGTAACTGCCTGGCTCAGAAGAGCAAACTGAGTCAGCCCTTAACCCCAGTGTGCTGAAATTGTCAAAACGTGTTTTTCAGCAGAAATAAACACGTTTTGGCAACTTTGGTCACCACCATGTAAGTTATAGGGCAGGAACAGCACAGTTTTCAAAACGTGTTTTTCAGCCCGAAATAAACGCGTTTTCTCAGCCCTTAGAATCACAGTGTAACTGCCTGGCTCAGAAGAGCACACTGAGTCAGCCCTTAACCCCAGTGTGCTGAAATTGTCTAAACGTGTTTTACAGCAGAAATAAACACGTTTTGGCAACTTTGGTCACCACCATGTAAGTTATAGGGCAGGAACAGCACAGTTTTCAAAACGTGTTTTTCAGCCCGAAATAAACGCGTTTTCTCAGCCCTTAGAATCACAGTGTAAATGCCTGGCTCAGAAGAGCAAACTGAGTCAGCCCTTAACCCCAGTGTGCTGAAATTGTCAAAACGTGTTTTTCAGCAGAAATAAACACGTTTTGGCAACTTTGGTCACCACCATGTAAGTTATATGGCAGGAACAGCACAGTTTTCAAAACGTGTTTTTCAGCCCGAAATAAACGCGTTTTCTCAGCTCTTAGAATCGCAGTGTAACTGCCTGTCTCAGAAGAGCACACTGAGTCAGCCCTTAACCCCAGTGTGCTGAAATTGTCAAAACGTGTTTTACAGCAGAAATAAACACGTTTTGGCAACTTTGGTCAGCACCATGTAACTTATAGGGCAGGAACAGCACAGTTTTCAAAACGTGTTTTTCAGACCGAAATAAACGCGTTTTCTCAGCCCTTAGAATCACAGTGTAACTGCCTGGCTCAGAAGAGCACACTGAGTCAGCCCTTAACCCCAGTGTGCTGAAATTGTCAAAACGTGTTTTTCAGCAGAAATAAACACGTTTTGGCAACTTTGGTCACCACCATGTAAGTTATATGGCAGGAACAGCACAGTTTTCAAAACGTGTTTTTCAGCCCGAAATAAACGCGTTTTCTCAGCCCTTAGAATCACAGTGTAACTGCCTGGCTCAGAAGAGCACAGTGAGTCAGCCCTTAACCCCAGTGTGCTGAAATTGTCAAAACGTGTTTTTCAGCAGAAATAAACACGTTTTGGCAACTTTGGTCACCACCATGTAAGTTATATGGCAGGAACAGCACAGTTTTCAAAACGTGTTTTTCAGCCCGAAATAAACGCGTTTTCTCAGCTCTTAGAATCGCAGTGTAACTGCCTGTCTCAGAAGAGCACAGTGAGTCAGCCCTTAACCCCAGTGTGCTGAAATTGTCAAAACGTGTTTTACAGCAGAAATAAACACGTTTTGGCAACTTTGGTCACCACCATGTAAGTTATATGGCATGAACAGCACAGTTTTCAAAACGTGTTTTTCAGCCCGAAATAAACGCGTTTTCTCAGCTCTTAGAATCGCAGTGTAACTGCCTGTCTCAGAAGAGCACACTGAGTCAGCCCTTAACCCCAGTGTGCTGAAATTGTCAAAACGTGTTTTTCAGCAGAAATAAACACGTTTTGGCAACTTTGGTCACCACCATGTAAGTTATAGGGCAGGAACAGCACAGTTTTCAAAACGTGTTTTTCAGCCCGAAATAAACGCGTTTTCTCAGCTCTTAGAATCGCAGTGTAACTGCCTGTCTCAGAAGAGCACACTGAGTCAGCCCTTAACCCCAGTGTGCTGAAATTGTCAAAACGTGTTTTTCAGCAGAAATAAACACGTTTTGGCAACTTTGGTCACCACCATGTAAGTTATAGGGCAGGAACAGCACAGTTTTCAAAACGTGTTTTTCAGCCCGAAATAAACGCGTTTTCTCAGCTCTTAGAATCGCAGTGTAACTGCCTGTCTCAGAAGAGCACACTGAGTCAGCCCTTAACCCCAGTGTGCTGAAATTGTCAAAACGTGTTTTACAGCAGAAATAAACACGTTTTGGCAACTTTGGTCAGCACCATGTAACTTATAGGGCAGGAACAGCACAGTTTTCAAAACGTGTTTTTCAGCCCGAAATAAACGCGTTTTCTCAGCCCTTAGAATCACAGTGTAACTGCCTGGCTCAGAAGAGCACACTGAGTCAGCCCTTAACCCCAGTGTGCTGAAATTGTCAAAACGTGTTTTTCAGCAGAAATAAACACGTTTTGGCAACTTTGGTCACCACCATGTAAGTTATAGGGCAGGAACAGCACAGTTTTCAAAACGTGTTTTTCAGCCCGAAATAAACGCGTTTTCTCAGCTCTTAGAATCGCAGTGTAAATGCCTGTCTCAGAAGAGCACACTGAGTCAGCCCTTAACCCCAGTGTGCTGAAATTGTCAAAACGTGTTTTTCAGCAGAAATAAACACGTTTTGGCAACTTTGGTCACCACCATGTAAGTTATATGGCAGGAACAGCACAGTTTTCAAAACGTGTTTTTCAGCCCGAAATAAACGCGTTTTCTCAGCTCTTAGAATCGCAGTGTAACTGCCTGTCTCAGAAGAGCACACTGAGTCAGCCCTTAACCCCAGTGTGCTGAAATTGTCAAAACGTGTTTTACAGCAGAAATAAACACGTTTTGGCAACTTTGGTCAGCACCATGTAACTTATAGGGCAGGAACAGCACAGTTTTCAAAACGTGTTTTTCAGCCCGAAATAAACGCGTTTTCTCAGCCCTTAGAATCACAGTGTAACTGCCTGGCTCAGAAGAGCACACTGAGTCAGCCCTTAACCCCAGTGTGCTGAAATTGTCAAAACGTGTTTTTCAGCAGAAATAAACACGTTTTGGCAACTTTGGTCACCACCATGTAAGTTATATGGCAGGAACAGCACAGTTTTCAAAACGTGTTTTTCAGCCCGAAATAAACGCGTTTTCTCAGCCCTTAGAATCACAGTGTAACTGCCTGTCTCAGAAGAGCACAGTGAGTCAGCCCTTAACCCCAGTGTGCTGAAATTGTCAAAACGTGTTTTTCAGCAGAAATAAACACGTTTTGGCAACTTTGGTCACCACCAGGTAAGTTATATGGCAGGAACAGCACAGTTTTCAAAACGTGTTTTTCAGCCTGAAATAAACGCGTTTTCTCTGCCCTTAGAATCACAGTGTAACTGCCTGTCTCAGAAGAGCACAGTGAGTCAGCCCTTAACCCCAGTGTGCTGAAATTGTCAAAACGTGTTTTTCAGCAGAAATAAACACGTTTTGGCAACTTTGGTCACCACCATGTAAGTTATATGGCAGGAACAGCACAGTTTTCAAAACGTGTTTTTCAGCTCGAAATAAACGCGTTTTCTCAGCCCTTAGAATCACAGTGTAACTGCCTGGCTCAGAAGAGCACACTGAGTCAGCCCTTAACCCCAGTGTGCTGAAATTGTCAAAACGTGTTTTACAGCAGAAATAAACACGTTTTGGCAACTTTGGTCACCACCATGTAAGTTATAGGGCAGGAACAGCACAGTTTTCAAAACGTGTTTTTCAGCCCGAAATAAACGCGTTTTCTCAGCCCTTAGAATCACAGTGTAACTGCCTGGCTCAGAAGAGCAAACTGAGTCAGCCCTTAACCCCAGTGTGCTGAAATTGTCAAAACGTGTTTTTCAGCAGAAATAAACACGTTTTGGCAACTTTGGTCACCACCATGTAAGTTATATGGCAGGAACAGCACAGTTTTCAAAACGTGTTTTTCAGCCCGAAATAAACGCGTTTTCTCAGCTCTTAGAATCACAGTGTAACTGCCTGTCTCAGAAGAGCACAGTGAGTCAGCCCTTAACCCCAGTGTGCTGAAATTGTCAAAACGTGTTTTTCAGCAGAAATAAACACGTTTTGGCAACTTTGGTCACCACCAGGTAAGTTATATGGCAGGAACAGAACAGTTTTCAAAACGTGTTTTTCAGCCCGAAATAAACGCATTTTCTCAGCTCTTAGAATCGCAGTGTAACTGCCTGTCTCAGAAGAGCACACTGAGTCAGCCCTTAACCCCAGTGTGCTGAAATTGTCAAAACGTGTTTTACAGCAGAAATAAACACGTTTTGGCAACTTTGGTCAGCACCATGTAACTTATAGGGCAGGAACAGCACAGTTTTCAAAACGTGTTTTTCAGCCCGAAATAAACGCGTTTTCTCAGCCCTTAGAATCACAGTGTAACTGCCTGTCTCAGAAGAGCACAGTGAGTCAGCCCTTAACCCCAGTGTGCTGAAATTGTCAAAACGTGTTTTTCAGCAGAAATAAACACGTTTTGGCAACTTTGGTCACCACCATGTAAGTTATAGGGCAGGAACAGCACAGTTTTCAAAACGTGTTTTTCAGCCCGAAATAAACGCGTTTTCTCAGCTCTTAGAATCGCAGTGTAAATGCCTGTCTCAGAAGAGCACACTGAGTCAGCCCTTAACCCCAGTGTGCTGAAATTGTCAAAACGTGTTTTTCAGCAGAAATAAACACGTTTTGGCAACTTTGGTCACCACCATGTAAGTTATATGGCAGGAACAGCACAGTTTTCAAAACGTGTTTTTCAGCCCGAAATAAACGCGTTTTCTCAGCTCTTAGAATCGCAGTGTAACTGCCTGTCTCAGAAGAGCACACTGAGTCAGCCCTTAACCCCAGTGTGCTGAAATTGTCAAAACGTGTTTTACAGCAGAAATAAACACGTTTTGGCAACTTTGGTCAGCACCATGTAACTTATAGGGCAGGAACAGCACAGTTTTCAAAACGTGTTTTTCAGCCCGAAATAAACGCGTTTTCTCAGCCCTTAGAATCACAGTGTAACTGCCTGGCTCAGAAGAGCACACTGAGTCAGCCCTTAACCCCAGTGTGCTGAAATTGTCAAAACGTGTTTTTCAGCAGAAATAAACACGTTTTGGCAACTTTGGTCACCACCATGTAAGTTATATGGCAGGAACAGCACAGTTTTCAAAACGTGTTTTTCAGCCCGAAATAAACGCGTTTTCTCAGCCCTTAGAATCACAGTGTAACTGCCTGTCTCAGAAGAGCACAGTGAGTCAGCCCTTAACCCCAGTGTGCTGAAATTGTCAAAACGTGTTTTTCAGCAGAAATAAACACGTTTTGGCAACTTTGGTCACCACCAGGTAAGTTATATGGCAGGAACAGCACAGTTTTCAAAACGTGTTTTTCAGCCTGAAATAAACGCGTTTTCTCTGCCCTTAGAATCACAGTGTAACTGCCTGTCTCAGAAGAGCACAGTGAGTCAGCCCTTAACCCCAGTGTGCTGAAATTGTCAAAACGTGTTTTTCAGCAGAAATAAACACGTTTTGGCAACTTTGGTCACCACCATGTAAGTTATATGGCAGGAACAGCACAGTTTTCAAAACGTGTTTTTCAGCTCGAAATAAACGCGTTTTCTCAGCCCTTAGAATCACAGTGTAACTGCCTGGCTCAGAAGAGCACACTGAGTCAGCCCTTAACCCCAGTGTGCTGAAATTGTCAAAACGTGTTTTACAGCAGAAATAAACACGTTTTGGCAACTTTGGTCACCACCATGTAAGTTATAGGGCAGGAACAGCACAGTTTTCAAAACGTGTTTTTCAGCCCGAAATAAACGCGTTTTCTCAGCCCTTAGAATCACAGTGTAACTGCCTGGCTCAGAAGAGCAAACTGAGTCAGCCCTTAACCCCAGTGTGCTGAAATTGTCAAAACGTGTTTTTCAGCAGAAATAAACACGTTTTGGCAACTTTGGTCACCACCATGTAAGTTATAGGGCAGGAACAGCACAGTTTTCAAAACGTGTTTTTCAGCCCGAAATAAACGCGTTTTCTCAGCCCTTAGAATCACAGTGTAACTGCCTGGCTCAGAAGAGCAAACTGAGTCAGCCCTTAACCCCAGTGTGCTGAAATTGTCAAAACGTGTTTTTCAGCAGAAATAAACACGTTTTGGCAACTTTGGTCACCACCATGTAAGTTATAGGGCAGGAACAGCACAGTTTTCAAAACGTGTTTTTCAGCCCGAAATAAACGCGTTTTCTCAGCCCTTAGAATCACAGTGTAACTGCCTGGCTCAGAAGAGCACACTGAGTCAGCCCTTAACCCCAGTGTGCTGAAATTGTCTAAACGTGTTTTACAGCAGAAATAAACACGTTTTGGCAACTTTGGTCACCACCATGTAAGTTATAGGGCAGGAAAAGCACAGTTTTCAAAACGTGTTTTTCAGCCCGAAATAAACGCGTTTTCTCAGCCCTTAGAATCACAGTGTAAATGCCTGGCTCAGAAGAGCAAACTGAGTCAGCCCTTAACCCCAGTGTGCTGAAATTGTCAAAACGTGTTTTTCAGCAGAAATAAACACGTTTTGGCAACTTTGGTCACCACCATGTAAGTTATATGGCAGGAACAGCACAGTTTTCAAAACGTGTTTTTCAGCCCGAAATAAACGCGTTTTCTCAGCTCTTAGAATCACAGTGTAACTGCCTGTCTCAGAAGAGCACAGTGAGTCAGCCCTTAACCCCAGTGTGCTGAAATTGTCAAAACGTGTTTTTCAGCAGAAATAAACACGTTTTGGCAACTTTGGTCACCACCAGGTAAGTTATATGGCAGGAACAGCACAGTTTTCAAAACGTGTTTTTCAGCCCGAAATAAACGCATTTTCTCAGCTCTTAGAATCGCAGTGTAACTGCCTGTCTCAGAAGAGCACACTGAGTCAGCCCTTAACCCCAGTGTGCTGAAATTGTCAAAACGTGTTTTACAGCAGAAATAAACACGTTTTGGCAACTTTGGTCAGCACCATGTAACTTATAGGGCAGGAACAGCACAGTTTTCAAAACGTGTTTTTCAGCCCGAAATAAACGCGTTTTCTCAGCCCTTAGAATCACAGTGTAACTGCCTGTCTCAGAAGAGCACAGTGAGTCAGCCCTTAACCCCAGTGTGCTGAAATTGTCAAAACGTGTTTTTCAGCAGAAATAAACACGTTTTGGCAACTTTGGTCACCACCATGTAAGTTATATGGCAGGAACAGCACAGTTTTCAAAACGTGTTTTTCAGCCCGAAATAAACGCGTTTTCTCAGCTCTTAGAATCGCAGTGTAACTGCCTGTCTCAGAAGAGCACAGTGAGTCAGCCCTTAACCCCAGTGTGCTGAAATTGTCAAAACGTGTTTTACAGCAGAAATAAACACGTTTTGGCAACTTTGGTCACCACCATGTAAGTTATATGGCATGAACAGCACAGTTTTCAAAACGTGTTTTTCAGCCCGAAATAAACGCGTTTTCTCAGCTCTTAGAATCGCAGTGTAACTGCCTGTCTCAGAAGAGCACAGTGAGTCAGCCCTTAACCCCAGTGTGCTGAAATTGTCAAAACGTGTTTTACAGCAGAAATAAACACGTTTTGGCAACTTTGGTCACCACCATGTAACTTATAGGGCAGGAACAGCACAGTTTTCAAAACGTGTTTTTCAGCCCGAAATAAACGCGTTTTCTCAGCCCTTAGAATCACAGTGTAACTGCCTGTCTCAGAAGAGCACACTGAGTCAGCCCTTAACCCCAGTGTGCTGAAATTGTCAAAACGTGTTTTACAGCAGAAATAAACACGTTTTGGCAACTTTGGTCAGCACCATGTAACTTATAGGGCAGGAACAGCACAGTTTTCAAAACGTGTTTTTCAGCCCGAAATAAACGCGTTTTCTCAGCCCTTAGAATCACAGTGTAACTGCCTGGCTCAGTAGAGCACACTGAGTCAGCCCTTAACCCCAGTGTGCTGAAATTGTCAAAACGTGTTTTTCAGCAGAAATAAACACGTTTTGGCAACTTTGGTCACCACCATGTAAGTTATAGGGCAGGAACAGCACAGTTTTCAAAACGTGTTTTTCAGCCCGAAATAAACGCGTTTTCTCAGCCCTTAGAATCACAGTGTAACTGCCTGGCTCAGAAGAGCAAACTGAGTCAGCCCTTAACCCCAGTGTGCTGAAATTGTCAAAACGTGTTTTTCAGCAGAAATAAACACGTTTTGGCAACTTTGGTCACCACCATGTAAGTTATAGGGCAGGAACAGCACAGTTTTCAAAACGTGTTTTTCAGCCCGAAATAAACGCGTTTTCTCAGCCCTTAGAATCACAGTGTAACTGCCTGGCTCAGAAGAGCACACTGAGTCAGCCCTTAACCCCAGTGTGCTGAAATTGTCTAAACGTGTTTTACAGCAGAAATAAACACGTTTTGGCAACTTTGGTCACCACCATGTAAGTTATAGGGCAGGAACAGCACAGTTTTCAAAACGTGTTTTTCAGCCCGAAATAAACGCGTTTTCTCAGCCCTTAGAATCACAGTGTAAATGCCTGGCTCAGAAGAGCACAGTGAGCCAGCCCTTAACCCCAGTGTGCTGAAATTGTCAAAACGTGTTTTTCAGCAGAAATAAACACGTTTTGGCAACTTTGGTCACCACCATGTAAGTTATATGGCAGGAACAGCACAGTTTTCAAAACGTGTTTTTCAGCCCGAAATAAACGCGTTTTCTCAGCTCTTAGAATCGCAGTGTAACTGCCTGTCTCAGAAGAGCACAGTGAGTCAGCCCTTAACCCCAGTGTGCTGAAATTGTCAAAACGTGTTTTACAGCAGAAATAAACACGTTTTGGCAACTTTGGTCACCACCATGTAACTTATAGGGCAGGAACAGCACAGTTTTCAAAACGTGTTTTTCAGCCCGAAATAAACGCTTTTTCTCAGCCCTTAGAATCACAGTGTAACTGCCTGTCTCAGAAGAGCACACTGAGTCAGCCCTTAACCCCAGTGTGCTGAAATTGTCAAAACGTGTTTTACAGCAGAAATAAACACGTTTTGGCAACTTTGGTCAGCACCATGTAACTTATAGGGCAGGAACAGCACAGTTTTCAAAACGTGTTTTTCAGCCCGAAATAAACGCGTTTTCTCAGCCCTTAGAATCACAGTGTAACTGCCTGGCTCAGAAGAGCACACTGAGTCAGCCCTTAACCCCAGTGTGCTGAAATTGTCAAAACGTGTTTTTCAGCAGAAATAAACACGTTTTGGCAACTTTGGTCACCACCATGTAAGTTATATGGCAGGAACAGCACAGTTTTCAAAACGTGTTTTTCAGCCCGAAATAAACGCGTTTTCTCAGCTCTTAGAATCGCAGTGTAACTGCCTGTCTCAGAAGAGCACACTGAGTCAGCCCTTAACCCCAGTGTGCTGAAATTGTCAAAACGTGTTTTACAGCAGAAATAAACACGTTTTGGCAACTTTGGTCAGCACCATGTAACTTATAGGGCAGGAACAGCACAGTTTTCAAAACGTGTTTTTCAGCCCGAAATAAACGCGTTTTCTCAGCCCTTAGAATCACAGTGTAACTGCCTGGCTCAGAAGAGCACACTGAGTCAGCCCTTAACCCCAGTGTGCTGAAATTGTCAAAACGTGTTTTTCAGCAGAAATAAACACGTTTTGGCAACTTTGGTCACCACCATGTAAGTTATATGGCAGGAACAGCACAGTTTTCAAAACGTGTTTTTCAGCCCGAAATAAACGCGTTTTCTCAGCCTTTAGAATCACAGTGTAACTGCCTGTCTCAGAAGAGCACAGTGAGTCAGCCCTTAACCCCAGTGTGCTGAAATTGTCAAAACGTGTTTTTCAGCAGAAATAAACACGTTTTGGCAACTTTGGTCACCACCAGGTAAGTTATATGGCAGGAACAGCACAGTTTTCAAAACGTGTTTTTCAGCCTGAAATAAACGCGTTTTCTCTGCCCTTAGAATCACAGTGTAACTGCCTGTCTCAGAAGAGCACAGTGAGTCAGCCCTTAACCCCAGTGTGCTGAAATTGTCAAAACGTGTTTTTCAGCAGAAATAAACACGTTTTGGCAACTTTGGTCACCACCATGTAAGTTATATGGCAGGAACAGCACAGTTTTCAAAACGTGTTTTTCAGCTCGAAATAAACGCGTTTTCTCAGCCCTTAGAATCACAGTGTAACTGCCTGGCTCAGAAGAGCACACTGAGTCAGCCCTTAACCCCAGTGTGCTGAAATTGTCAAAACGTGTTTTACAGCAGAAATAAACACGTTTTGGCAACTTTGGTCACCACCATGTAAGTTATAGGGCAGGAACAGCACAGTTTTCAAAACGTGTTTTTCAGCCCGAAATAAACGCGTTTTCTCAGCCCTTAGAATCACAGTGTAACTGCCTGGCTCAGAAGAGCAAACTGAGTCAGCCCTTAACCCCAGTGTGCTGAAATTGTCAAAACGTGTTTTTCAGCAGAAATAAACACGTTTTGGCAACTTTGGTCACCACCATGTAAGTTATAGGGCAGGAACAGCACAGTTTTCAAAACGTGTTTTTCAGCCCGAAATAAACGCGTTTTCTCAGCCCTTAGAATCACAGTGTAACTGCCTGGCTCAGAAGAGCACACTGAGTCAGCCCTTAACCCCAGTGTGCTGAAATTGTCTAAACGTGTTTTTCAGCAGAAATAAACACGTTTTGGCAACTTTGGTCACCACCATGTAAGTTATATGGCAGGAACAGCACAGTTTTCAAAACGTGTTTTTCAGCCCGAAATAAACGCGTTTTCTCAGCTCTTAGAATCACAGTGTAACTGCCTGTCTCAGAAGAGCACAGTGAGTCAGCCCTTAACCCCACTGTGCTGAAATTGTCAAAACGTGTTTTTCAGCAGAAATAAACACGTTTTGGCAACTTTGGTCACCACCAGGTAAGTTATATGGCAGGAACAGCACAGTTTTCAAAACGTGTTTTTCAGCCCGAAATAAACGCGTTTTCTCAGCTCTTAGAATCGCAGTGTAACTGCCTGTCTCAGAAGAGCACACTGAGTCAGCCCTTAACCCCAGTGTGCTGAAATTGTCAAAACGTGTTTTACAGCAGAAATAAACACGTTTTGGCAACTTTGGTCAGCACCATGTAACTTATAGGGCAGGAACAGCACAGTTTTCAAAACGTGTTTTTCAGCCCGAAATAAACGCGTTTTCTCAGCCCTTAGAATCACAGTGTAACTGCCTGTCTCAGAAGAGCACAGTGAGTCAGCCCTTAACCCCAGTGTGCTGAAATTGTCAAAACGTGTTTTTCAGCAGAAATAAACACGTTTTGGCAACTTTGGTCACCACCATGTAAGTTATATGGCAGGAACAGCACAGTTTTCAAAACGTGTTTTTCAGCCCGAAATAAACGCGTTTTCTCAGCTCTTAGAATCGCAGTGTAACTGCCTGTCTCAGAAGAGCACAGTGAGTCAGCCCTTAACCCCAGTGTGCTGAAATTGTCAAAACGTGTTTTACAGCAGAAATAAACACGTTTTGGCAACTTTGGTCACCACCATGTAAGTTATATGGCATGAACAGCACAGTTTTCAAAATGTGTTTTTCAGCCCGAAATAAACGCGTTTTCTCAGCTCTTAGAATCGCAGTGTAACTGCCTGTCTCAGAAGAGCACAGTGAGTCAGCCCTTAACCCCAGTGTGCTGAAATTGTCAAAACGTGTTTTACAGCAGAAATAAACACGTTTTGGCAACTTTGGTCACCACCATGTAACTTATAGGGCAGGAACAGCACAGTTTTCAAAACGTGTTTTTCAGCCCGAAATAAACGCGTTTTCTCAGCCCTTAGAATCACAGTGTAACTGCCTGTCTCAGAAGAGCACACTGAGTCAGCCCTTAACCCCAGTGTGCTGAAATTGTCAAAACGTGTTTTACAGCAGAAATAAACACGTTTTGGCAACTTTGGTCAGCACCATGTAACTTATAGGGCAGGAACAGCACAGTTTTCAAAACGTGTTTTTCAGCCCGAAATAAACCCGTTTTCTCAGCCCTTAGAATCACAGTGTAACTGCCTGGCTCAGTAGAGCACACTGAGTCAGCCCTTAACCCCAGTGTGCTGAAATTGTCAAAACGTGTTTTTCAGCAGAAATAAACACGTTTTGGCAACTTTGGTCACCACCATGTAAGTTATAGGGCAGGAACAGCACAGTTTTCAAAACGTGTTTTTCAGCCCGAAATAAACGCGTTTTCTCAGCCCTTAGAATCACAGTGTAACTGCCTGGCTCAGAAGAGCAAACTGAGTCAGCCCTTAACCCCAGTGTGCTGAAATTGTCAAAACGTGTTTTTCAGCAGAAATAAACACGTTTTGGCAACTTTGGTCACCACCATGTAAGTTATAGGGCAGGAACAGCACAGTTTTCAAAACGTGTTTTTCAGCCCGAAATAAACGCGTTTTCTCAGCCCTTAGAATCACAGTGTAACTGCCTGTCTCAGAAGAGCACAGTGAGTCAGCCCTTAACCCCACTGTGCTGAAATTGTCAAAACGTGTTTTTCAGCAGAAATAAACACGTTTTGGCAACTTTGGTCACCACCAGGTAAGTTATATGGCAGGAACAGCACAGTTTTCAAAACGTGTTTTTCAGCCCGAAATAAACGCGTTTTCTCAGCTCTTAGAATCGCAGTGTAACTGCCTGTCTCAGAAGAGCACACTGAGTCAGCCCTTAACCCCAGTGTGCTGAAATTGTCAAAACGTGTTTTACAGCAGAAATAAACACGTTTTGGCAACTTTGGTCAGCACCATGTAACTTATAGGGCAGGAACAGCACAGTTTTCAAAACGTGTTTTTCAGCCCGAAATAAACGCGTTTTCTCAGCCCTTAGAATCACAGTGTAACTGCCTGTCTCAGAAGAGCACAGTGAGTCAGCCCTTAACCCCAGTGTGCTGAAATTGTCAAAACGTGTTTTTCAGCAGAAATAAACACGTTTTGGCAACTTTGGTCACCACCATGTAAGTTATATGGCAGGAACAGCACAGTTTTCAAAACGTGTTTTTCAGCCCGAAATAAACGCGTTTTCTCAGCTCTTAGAATCGCAGTGTAACTGCCTGTCTCAGAAGAGCACAGTGAGTCAGCCCTTAACCCCAGTGTGCTGAAATTGTCAAAACGTGTTTTACAGCAGAAATAAACACGTTTTGGCAACTTTGGTCACCACCATGTAAGTTATATGGCATGAACAGCACAGTTTTCAAAATGTGTTTTTCAGCCCGAAATAAACGCGTTTTCTCAGCTCTTAGAATCGCAGTGTAACTGCCTGTCTCAGAAGAGCACAGTGAGTCAGCCCTTAACCCCAGTGTGCTGAAATTGTCAAAACGTGTTTTACAGCAGAAATAAACACGTTTTGGCAACTTTGGTCACCACCATGTAACTTATAGGGCAGGAACAGCACAGTTTTCAAAACGTGTTTTTCAGCCCGAAATAAACGCGTTTTCTCAGCCCTTAGAATCACAGTGTAACTGCCTGTCTCAGAAGAGCACACTGAGTCAGCCCTTAACCCCAGTGTGCTGAAATTGTCAAAACGTGTTTTACAGCAGAAATAAACACGTTTTGGCAACTTTGGTCAGCACCATGTAACTTATAGGGCAGGAACAGCACAGTTTTCAAAACGTGTTTTTCAGCCCGAAATAAACCCGTTTTCTCAGCCCTTAGAATCACAGTGTAACTGCCTGGCTCAGTAGAGCACACTGAGTCAGCCCTTAACCCCAGTGTGCTGAAATTGTCAAAACGTGTTTTTCAGCAGAAATAAACACGTTTTGGCAACTTTGGTCACCACCATGTAAGTTATAGGGCAGGAACAGCACAGTTTTCAAAACGTGTTTTTCAGCCCGAAATAAACGCGTTTTCTCAGCCCTTAGAATCACAGTGTAACTGCCTGGCTCAGAAGAGCAAACTGAGTCAGCCCTTAACCCCAGTGTGCTGAAATTGTCAAAACGTGTTTTTCAGCAGAAATAAACACGTTTTGGCAACTTTGGTCACCACCATGTAAGTTATAGGGCAGGAACAGCACAGTTTTCAAAACGTGTTTTTCAGCCCGAAATAAACGCGTTTTCTCAGCCCTTAGAATCACAGTGTAACTGCCTGGCTCAGAAGAGCACACTGAGTCAGCCCTTAACCCCAGTGTGCTGAAATTGTCTAAACGTGTTTTACAGCAGAAATAAACACGTTTTGGCAACTTTGGTCACCACCATGTAAGTTATAGGGCAGGAACAGCACAGTTTTCAAAACGTGTTTTTCAGCCCGAAATAAACGCGTTTTCTCAGCCCTTAGAATCACAGTGTAAATGCCTGGCTCAGAAGAGCAAACTGAGTCAGCCCTTAACCCCAGTGTGCTGAAATTGTCAAAACGTGTTTTTCAGCAGAAATAAACACGTTTTGGCAACTTTGGTCACCACCATGTAAGTTATATGGCAGGAACAGCACAGTTTTCAAAACGTGTTTTTCAGCCCGAAATAAACGCGTTTTCTCAGCTCTTAGAATCGCAGTGTAACTGCCTGTCTCAGAAGAGCACACTGAGTCAGCCCTTAACCCCAGTGTGCTGAAATTGTCAAAACGTGTTTTACAGCAGAAATAAACACGTTTTGGCAACTTTGGTCAGCACCATGTAACTTATAGGGCAGGAACAGCACAGTTTTCAAAACGTGTTTTTCAGACCGAAATAAACGCGTTTTCTCAGCCCTTAGAATCACAGTGTAACTGCCTGGCTCAGAAGAGCACACTGAGTCAGCCCTTAACCCCAGTGTGCTGAAATTGTCAAAACGTGTTTTTCAGCAGAAATAAACACGTTTTGGCAACTTTGGTCACCACCATGTAAGTTATATGGCAGGAACAGCACAGTTTTCAAAACGTGTTTTTCAGCCCGAAATAAACGCGTTTTCTCAGCCCTTAGAATCACAGTGTAACTGCCTGGCTCAGAAGAGCACAGTGAGTCAGCCCTTAACCCCAGTGTGCTGAAATTGTCAAAACGTGTTTTTCAGCAGAAATAAACACGTTTTGGCAACTTTGGTCACCACCATGTAAGTTATATGGCAGGAACAGCACAGTTTTCAAAACGTGTTTTTCAGCCCGAAATAAACGCGTTTTCTCAGCTCTTAGAATCGCAGTGTAACTGCCTGTCTCAGAAGAGCACAGTGAGTCAGCCCTTAACCCCAGTGTGCTGAAATTGTCAAAACGTGTTTTACAGCAGAAATAAACACGTTTTGGCAACTTTGGTCACCACCATGTAAGTTATATGGCATGAACAGCACAGTTTTCAAAACGTGTTTTTCAGCCCGAAATAAACGCGTTTTCTCAGCTCTTAGAATCGCAGTGTAACTGCCTGTCTCAGAAGAGCACAGTGAGTCAGCCCTTAACCCCAGTGTGCTGAAATTGTCAAAACGTGTTTTACAGCAGAAATAAACACGTTTTGGCAACTTTGGTCACCACCATGTAACTTATAGGGCAGGAACAGCACAGTTTTCAAAACGTGTTTTTCAGCCCGAAATAAACGCGTTTTCTCAGCCCTTAGAATCACAGTGTAACTGCCTGTCTCAGAAGAGCACACTGAGTCAGCCCTTAACCCCAGTGTGCTGAAATTGTCAAAACGTGTTTTACAGCAGAAATAAACACGTTTTGGCAACTTTGGTCAGCACCATGTAACTTATAGGGCAGGAACAGCACAGTTTTCAAAACGTGTTTTTCAGCCCGAAATAAACGCGTTTTCTCAGCCCTTAGAATCACAGTGTAACTGCCTGGCTCAGAAGAGCACACTGAGTCAGCCCTTAACCCCAGTGTGCTGAAATTGTCAAAACGTGTTTTTCAGCAGAAATAAACACGTTTTGGCAACTTTGGTCACCACCATGTAAGTTATAGGGCAGGAACAGCACAGTTTTCAAAACGTGTTTTTCAGCCCGAAATAAACGCGTTTTCTCAGCTCTTAGAATCGCAGTGTAACTGCCTGTCTCAGAAGAGCACACTGAGTCAGCCCTTAACCCCAGTGTGCTGAAATTGTCAAAACGTGTTTTTCAGCAGAAATAAACACGTTTTGGCAACTTTGGTCACCACCATGTAAGTTATAGGGCAGGAACAGCACAGTTTTCAAAACGTGTTTTTCAGCCCGAAATAAACGCGTTTTCTCAGCTCTTAGAATCGCAGTGTAACTGCCTGTCTCAGAAGAGCACACTGAGTCAGCCCTTAACCCCAGTGTGCTGAAATTGTCAAAACGTGTTTTACAGCAGAAATAAACACGTTTTGGCAACTTTGGTCACCACCATGTAAGTTATAGGGCATAAACAGCACAGTTTTCAAAACGTGTTTTTCAGCCCGAAATAAACGCGTTTTCTCAGCCCTTAGAATCACAGTGTAACTGCCTGGCTCAGAAGAGCAAACTGAGTCAGCCCTTAACCCCAGTGTGCTGAAATTGTCAAAACGTGTTTTTCAGCAGAAATAAACACGTTTTGGCAACTTTGGTCACCACCATGTAAGTTATAGGGCAGGAACAGCACAGTTTTCAAAACGTGTTTTTCAGCCCGAAATAAACGCGTTTTCTCAGCTCTTAGAATCGCAGTGTAACTGCCTGTCTCAGAAGAGCACACTGAGTCAGCCCTTAACCCCAGTGTGCTGAAATTGTCAAAACGTGTTTTACAGCAGAAATAAACACGTTTTGGCAACTTTGGTCAGCACCATGTAACTTATAGGGCAGGAACAGCACAGTTTTCAAAACGTGTTTTTCAGCCCGAAATAAACGCGTTTTCTCAGCCCTTAGAATCACAGTGTAACTGCCTGGCTCAGAAGAGCACACTGAGTCAGCCCTTAACCCCAGTGTGCTGAAATTGTCAAAACGTGTTTTTCAGCAGAAATAAACACGTTTTGGCAACTTTGGTCACCACCATGTAAGTTATATGGCAGGAACAGCACAGTTTTCAAAACGTGTTTTTCAGCCCGAAATAAACGCGTTTTCTCAGCCCTTAGAATCACAGTGTAACTGCCTGTCTCAGAAGAGCACAGTGAGTCAGCCCTTAACCCCAGTGTGCTGAAATTGTCAAAACGTGTTTTTCAGCAGAAATAAACACGTTTTGGCAACTTTGGTCACCACCAGGTAAGTTATATGGCAGGAACAGCACAGTTTTCAAAACGTGTTTTTCAGCCCGAAATAAACGCGTTTTCTCTGCCCTTAGAATCACAGTGTAACTGCCTGTCTCAGAAGAGCACAGTGAGTCAGCCCTTAACCCCAGTGTGCTGAAATTGTCAAAACGTGTTTTTCAGCAGAAATAAACACGTTTTGGCAACTTTGGTCACCACCATGTAAGTTATATGGCAGGAACAGCACAGTTTTCAAAACGTGTTTTTCAGCCCGAAATAAACGCGTTTTCTCAGCTCTTAGAATCGCAGTGTAACTGCCTGTCTCAGAAGAGCACAGTGAGTCAGCCCTTAACCCCAGTGTGCTGAAATTGTCAAAACGTGTTTTACATCAGAAATAAACACGTTTTGGCAACTTTGGTCACCACCATGTAACTTATAGGGCAGGAACAGCACAGTTTTCAAAACGTGTTTTTCAGCCCGAAATAAACGCGTTTTCTCAGCCCTTAGAATCACAGTGTAACTGCCTGTCTCAGAAGAGCACACTGAGTCAGCCCTTAACCCCAGTGTGCTGAAATTGTCAAAACGTGTTTTACAGCAGAAATAAACACGTTTTGGCAACTTTGGTCACCACCATGTAAGTTATAGGGCAGGAACAGCACAGTTTTCAAAACGTGTTTTTCAGCCCGAAATAAACGCGTTTTCTCAGCTCTTAGAATCGCAGTGTAACTGCCTGTCTCAGAAGAGCACACTGAGTCAGCCCTTAACCCCAGTGTGCTGAAATTGTCAAAACGTGTTTTTCAGCAGAAATAAACACGTTTTGGCAACTTTGGTCACCACCATGTAAGTTATAGGGCAGGAACAGCACAGTTTTCAAAACGTGTTTTTCAGCCCGAAATAAACGCGTTTTCTCAGCTCTTAGAATCGCAGTGTAACTGCCTGTCTCAGAAGAGCACACTGAGTCAGCCCTTAACCCCAGTGTGCTGAAATTGTCAAAACGTGTTTTACAGCAGAAATAAACACGTTTTGGCAACTTTGGTCACCACCATGTAAGTTATAGGGCATAAACAGCACAGTTTTCAAAACGTGTTTTTCAGCCCGAAATAAACGCGTTTTCTCAGCCCTTAGAATCACAGTGTAACTGCCTGGCTCAGAAGAGCAAACTGAGTCAGCCCTTAACCCCAGTGTGCTGAAATTGTCAAAACGTGTTTTTCAGCAGAAATAAACACGTTTTGGCAACTTTGGTCACCACCATGTAAGTTATAGGGCAGGAACAGCACAGTTTTCAAAACGTGTTTTTCAGCCCGAAATAAACGCGTTTTCTCAGCTCTTAGAATCGCAGTGTAACTGCCTGTCTCAGAAGAGCACACTGAGTCAGCCCTTAACCCCAGTGTGCTGAAATTGTCAAAACGTGTTTTTCAGCAGAAATAAACACGTTTTGGCAACTTTGGTCACCACCATGTAAGTTATAGGGCAGGAACAGCACAGTTTTCAAAACGTGTTTTTCAGCCCGAAATAAACGCGTTTTCTCAGCTCTTAGAATCGCAGTGTAACTGCCTGTCTCAGAAGAGCACACTGAGTCAGCCCTTAACCCCAGTGTGCTGAAATTGTCAAAACGTGTTTTACAGCAGAAATAAACACGTTTTGGCAACTTTGGTCAGCACCATGTAACTTATAGGGCAGGAACAGCACAGTTTTCAAAACGTGTTTTTCAGCCCGAAATAAACGCGTTTTCTCAGCCCTTAGAATCACAGTGTAACTGCCTGTCTCAGAAGAGCACAGTGAGTCAGCCCTTAACCCCAGTGTGCTGAAATTGTCAAAACGTGTTTTTCAGCAGAAATAAACACGTTTTGGCAACTTTGGTCACCACCATGTAAGTTATATGGCAGGAACAGCACAGTTTTCAAAACGTGTTTTTCAGCCCGAAATAAACGCGTTTTCTCAGCTCTTAGAATCGCAGTGTAACTGCCTGTCTCAGAAGAGCACAGTGAGTCAGCCCTTAACCCCAGTGTGCTGAAATTGTCAAAACGTGTTTTACAGCAGAAATAAACACGTTTTGGCAACTTTGGTCACCACCATGTAAGTTATATGGCATGAACAGCACAGTTTTCAAAACGTGTTTTTCAGCCCGAAATAAACGCGTTTTCTCAGCCCTTAGAATCGCAGTGTAACTGCCTGGCTCAGAAGAGCACAGTGAGTCAGCCCTTAACCCCAGTGTGCTGAAATTGTCAAAACGTGTTTTACAGCAGAAATAAACACGTTTTGGCAACTTTGGTCACCACCATGTAAGTTATATGGCATGAACAGCACAGTTTTCAAAACGTGTTTTTCAGCCCGAAATAAACGCGTTTTCTCAGCTCTTAGAATCGCAGTGTAACTGCCTGTCTCAGAAGAGCACAGTGAGACAGCCCTTAACCCCAGTGTGCTGAAATTGTCAAAACGTGTTTTACAGCAGAAATAAACACGTTTTGGCAACTTTGGTCACCACCATGTAACTTATAGGGCAGGAACAGCACAGTTTTCAAAACGTGTTTTTCAGCCCGAAATAAACGCGTTTTCTCAGCCCTTAGAATCACAGTGTAACTGCCTGTCTCAGAAGAGCACACTGAGTCAGCCCTTAACCCCAGTGTGCTGAAATTGTCAAAACGTGTTTTACAGCATAAATAAACACGTTTTGGCAACTTTGGTCACCACCATGTAAGTTATAGGGCATAAACAGCACAGTTTTCAAAACGTGTTTTTCAGCCCGAAATAAACGCGTTTTCTCAGCCCTTAGAATCACAGTGTAACTGCCTGGCTCAGAAGAGCAAACTGAATCAGCCCTTAACCCCAGTGTGCTGAAATTGTCAAAACGTGTTTTTCAGCAGAAATAAACACGTTTTGGCAACTTTGGTCACCACCATGTAAGTTATAGGGCAGGAACAGCACAGTTTTCAAAACGTGTTTTTCAGCCCGAAATAAACGCGTTTTCTCAGCTCTTAGAATCGCAGTGTAACTGCCTGTCTCAGAAGAGCACACTGAGTCAGCCCTTAACCCCAGTGTGCTGAAATTGTCAAAACGTGTTTTTCAGCAGAAATAAACACGTTTTGGCAACTTTGGTCACCACCATGTAAGTTATAGGGCAGGAACAGCACAGTTTTCAAAACGTGTTTTTCAGCCCGAAATAAACGCGTTTTCTCAGCTCTTAGAAACGCAGTGTAACTGCCTGTCTCAGAAGAGCACACTGAGTCAGCCCTTAACCCCAGTGTGCTGAAATTGTCAAAACGTGTTTTTCAGCAGAAATAAACACGTTTTGGCAACTTTGGTCACCACCATGTAAGTTATAGGGCAGGAACAGCACAGTTTTCAAAACGTGTTTTTCAGCCCGAAATAAACGCGTTTTCTCAGCCCTTAGAATCACAGTGTAACTGCCTGTCTCAGAAGAGCACACTGAGTCAGCCCTTAACCCCAGTGTGCTGAAATTGTCAAAACGTGTTTTACAGCATAAATAAACACGTTTTGGCAACTTTGGTCACCACCATGTAAGTTATAGGGCATAAACAGCACAGTTTTCAAAACGTGTTTTTCAGCCCGAAATAAACGCGTTTTCTCAGCCCTTAGAATCACAGTGTAACTGCCTGGCTCAGAAGAGCAAACTGAATCAGCCCTTAACCCCAGTGTGCTGAAATTGTCAAAACGTGTTTTTCAGCAGAAATAAACACGTTTTGGCAACTTTGGTCACCACCATGTAAGTTATAGGGCAGGAACAGCACAGTTTTCAAAACGTGTTTTTCAGCCCGAAATAAACGCGTTTTCTCAGCTCTTAGAATCGCAGTGTAACTGCCTGTCTCAGAAGAGCACACTGAGTCAGCCCTTAACCCCAGTGTGCTGAAATTGTCAAAACGTGTTTTTCAGCAGAAATAAACACGTTTTGGCAACTTTGGTCACCACCATGTAAGTTATAGGGCAGGAACAGCACAGTTTTCAAAACGTGTTTTTCAGCCCGAAATAAACGCGTTTTCTCAGCTCTTAGAAACGCAGTGTAACTGCCTGTCTCAGAAGAGCACACTGAGTCAGCCCTTAACCCCAGTGTGCTGAAATTGTCAAAACGTGTTTTTCAGCAGAAATAAACACGTTTTGGCAACTTTGGTCACCACCATGTAAGTTATAGGGCAGGAACAGCACAGTTTTCAAAACGTGTTTTTCAGCCCGAAATAAACACGTTTTCTCAGCCCTTAGAATCACAGTGTAACTGCCTGTCTCAGAAGAGCAAACTGAGTCAGCCCTTAACCCCAGTGTGCTGAAATTGTCAAAACGTGTTTTACAGCAGAAATAAACACGTTTTGGCAACTTTGGTCACCACCATGTAAGTTATAGGGCAGGAAAAGCACAGTTTTCAAAACGTGTTTTTCAGCCCGAAATAAACGCGTTTTCTCAGCCCTTAGAATCACAGTGTAACTGCCTGGCTCAGAAGAGCAAACTGAGTCAGCCCTTAACCCCAGTGTGCTGAAATTGTCAAAACGTGTTTTACAGCAGAAATAAACACGTTTTGGCAACTTTGGTCACCACCATGTAAGTTATAGGGCAGGAACAGCACAGTTTTCAAAACGTGTTTTTCAGCCCGAAATAAACGCGTTTTCTCAGCCCTTAGAATCACAGTGTAACTGCCTGGCTCAGAAGAGCAAACTGAGTCAGCCCTTAACCCCAGTGTGCTGAAATTGTCAAAACGTGTTTTTCAGCAGAAATAAACACGTTTTGGCAACTTTGGTCACCACCATGTAAGTTATAGGGCAGGAACAGCACAGTTTTCAAAACGTGTTTTTCAGCCCGAAATAAACGCGTTTTCTCAGCCCTTAGAATCACAGTGTAACTGCCTGGCTCAGAAGAGCAAACTGAGTCAGCCCTTAACCCCAGTGTGCTGAAATTGTCAAAACGTGTTTTTCAGCAGAAATAAACACGTTTTGGCAACTTTGGTCACCACCATGTAAGTTATAGGGCAGGAACAGCACAGTTTTCAAAACGTGTTTTTCAGCCCGAAATAAACGCGTTTTCTCAGCCCTTAGAATCACAGTGTAACTGCCTGGCTCAGAAGAGCACACTGAGTCAGCCCTTAACCCCAGTGTGCTGAAATTGTCAAAACGTGTTTTACAGCAGAAATAAACACGTTTTGGCAACTTTGGTCACCACCATGTAAGTTATAGGGCAGGAACAGCACAGTTTTCAAAACGTGTTTTTCAGCCCGAAATAAACGCGTTTTCTCAGCCCTTAGAATCACAGTGTAAATGCCTGGCTCAGAAGAGCAAACTGAGTCAGCCCTTAACCCCAGTGTGCTGAAATTGTCAAAACGTGTTTTTCAGCAGAAATAAACACGTTTTGGCAACTTTGGTCACCACCATGTAAGTTATAGGGCAGGAACAGCACAGTTTTCAAAACGTGTTTTTCAGCCCGAAATAAACGCGTTTTCTCAGCTCTTAGAATCGCAGTGTAACTGCCTGTCTCAGAAGAGCACACTGAGTCAGCCCTTAACCCCAGTGTGCTGAAATTGTCAAAACGTGTTTTTCAGCAGAAATAAACACGTTTTGGCAACTTTGGTCACCACCATGTAAGTTATAGGGCAGGAACAGCACAGTTTTCAAAACGTGTTTTTCAGCCCGAAATAAACGCGTTTTCTCAGCTCTTAGAATCGCAGTGTAACTGCCTGTCTCAGAAGAGCACACTGAGTCAGCCCTTAACCCCAGTGTGCTGAAATTGTCAAAACGTGTTTTACAGCAGAAATAAACACGTTTTGGCAACTTTGGTCACCACCATGTAAGTTATAGGGCATAAACAGCACAGTTTTCAAAACGTGTTTTTCAGCCCGAAATAAACGCGTTTTCTCAGCCCTTAGAATCACAGTGTAACTGCCTGGCTCAGAAGAGCAAACTGAGTCAGCCCTTAACCCCAGTGTGCTGAAATTGTCAAAACGTGTTTTTCAGCAGAAATAAACACGTTTTGGCAACTTTGGTCACCACCATGTAAGTTATAGGGCAGGAACAGCACAGTTTTCAAAACGTGTTTTTCAGCCCGAAATAAACGCGTTTTCTCAGCTCTTAGAATCGCAGTGTAACTGCCTGTCTCAGAAGAGCACACTGAGTCAGCCCTTAACCCTAGTGTGCTGAAATTGTCAAAACGTGTTTTTCAGCAGAAATAAACACGTTTTTGCAACTTTGGTCACCACCATGTAAGTTATAGGGCAGGAACAGCACAGTTTTCAAAACGTGTTTTTCAGCCCGAAATAAACGCGTTTTCTCAGCTCTTAGAATCGCAGTGTAAATGCCTGTCTCAGAAGAGCACACTGAGTCAGCCCTTAACCCCAGTGTGCTGAAATTGTCAAAACGTGTTTTTCAGCAGAAATAAACACGTTTTGGCAACTTTGGTCACCACCATGTAAGTTATATGGCAGGAACAGCACAGTTTTCAAAACGTGTTTTTCAGCCCGAAATAAACGCGTTTTCTCAGCTCTTAGAATCGCAGTGTAACTGCCTGTCTCAGAAGAGCACACTGAGTCAGCCCTTAACCCCAGTGTGCTGAAATTGTCAAAGCGTGTTTTACAGCAGAAATAAACACGTTTTGGCAACTTTGGTCAGCACCATGTAACTTATAGGGCAGGAACAGCACAGTTTTCAAAACGTGTTTTTCAGCCCGAAATAAACGCGTTTTCTCAGCCCTTAGAATCACAGTGTAACTGCCTGGCTCAGAAGAGCACACTGAGTCAGCCCTTAACCCCAGTGTGCTGAAATTGTCTAAACGTGTTTTACAGCAGAAATAAACACGTTTTGGCAACTTTGGTCACCACCATGTAAGTTATATGGCATGAACAGCACAGTTTTCAAAACGTGTTTTTCAGCCCGAAATAAACGCGTTTTCTCAGCTCTTAGAATCGCAGTGTAACTGCCTGTCTCAGAAGAGCACAGTGAGTCAGCCCTTAACCCCAGTGTGCTGAAATTGTCAAAACGTGTTTTACAGCAGAAATAAACACGTTTTGGCAACTTTGGTCACCACCATGTAACTTATAGGGCAGGAACAGCACAGTTTTCAAAACGTGTTTTTCAGCCCGAAATAAACGCGTTTTCTCAGCCCTTAGAATCACAGTGTAACTGCCTGTCTCAGAAGAGCACACTGAGTCAGCCCTTAACCCCAGTGTGCTGAAATTGTCAAAACGTGTTTTACAGCAGAAATAAACACGTTTTGGCAACTTTGGTCACCACCATGTAAGTTATAGGGCATAAACAGCACAGTTTTCAAAACGTGTTTTTCAGCCCGAAATAAACGCGTTTTCTCAGCCCTTAGAATCACAGTGTAACTGCCTGGCTCAGAAGAGCAAACTGAATCAGCCCTTAACCCCAGTGTGCTGAAATTGTCAAAACGTGTTTTTCAGCAGAAATAAACACGTTTTGGCAACTTTGGTCACCACCATGTAAGTTATAGGGCAGGAACAGCACAGTTTTCAAAACGTGTTTTTCAGCCCGAAATGAACGCGTTTTCTCAGCTCTTAGAATCGCAGTGTAACTGCCTGTCTCAGAAGAGCACACTGAGTCAGCCCTTAACCCCAGTGTGCTGAAATTGTCAAAACGTGTTTTTCAGCAGAAATAAACACGTTTTGGCAACTTTGGTCACCACCATGTAAGTTATAGGGCAGGAACAGCACAGTTTTCAAAACGTGTTTTTCAGCCCGAAATAAACGCGTTTTCTCAGCTCTTAGAAACGCAGTGTAACTGCCTGTCTCAGAAGAGCACACTGAGTCAGCCCTTAACCCCAGTGTGCTGAAATTGTCAAAACGTGTTTTTCAGCAGAAATAAACACGTTTTGGCAACTTTGGTCACCACCATGTAAGTTATAGGGCAGGAACAGCACAGTTTTCAAAACGTGTTTTTCAGCCCGAAATAAACGCGTTTTCTCAGCCCTTAGAATCACAGTGTAACTGCCTGTCTCAGAAGAGCAAACTGAGTCAGCCCTTAACCCCAGTGTGCTGAAATTGTCAAAACGTGTTTTACAGCAGAAATAAACACGTTTTGGCAACTTTGGTCACCACCATGTAAGTTATAGGGCAGGAACAGCACAGTTTTCAAAACGTGTTTTTCAGCCCGAAATAAACGCGTTTTCTCAGCCCTTTGAATCACAGTGTAACTGCCTGGCTCAGAAGAGCAAACTGAGTCAGCCCTTAACCCCAGTGTGCTGAAATTGTCAAAACGTGTTTTACAGCAGAAATAAACACGTTTTGGCAACTTTGGTCACCACCATGTAAGTTATAGGGCAGGAACAGCACAGTTTTCAAAACGTGTTTTTCAGCCCGAAATAAACGCGTTTTCTCAGCCCTTAGAATCACAGTGTAACTGCCTGGCTCAGAAGAGCAAACTGAGTCAGCCCTTAACCCCAGTGTGCTGAAATTGTCAAAACGTGTTTTTCAGCAGAAATAAACACGTTTTGGCAACTTTGGTCACCACCATGTAAGTTATAGGGCAGGAACAGCACAGTTTTCAAAACGTGTTTTTCAGCCCGAAATAAACGCGTTTTCTCAGCCCTTAGAATCACAGTGTAACTGCCTGGCTCAGAAGAGCAAACTGAGTCAGCCCTTAACCCCAGTGTGCTGAAATTGTCAAAACGTGTTTTTCAGCAGAAATAAACACGTTTTGGCAACTTTGGTCACCACCATGTAAGTTATAGGGCAGGAACAGCACAGTTTTCAAAACGTGTTTTTCAGCCCGAAATAAACACGTTTTCTCAGCCCTTAGAATCACAGTGTAACTGCCTGGCTCAGAAGAGCACACTGAGTCAGCCCTTAACCCCAGTGTGCTGAAATTGTCAAAACGTGTTTTACAGCAGAAATAAACACGTTTTGGCAACTTTGGTCACCACCATGTAAGTTATAGGGCAGGAACAGCACAGTTTTCAAAACGTGTTTTTCAGCCCGAAATAAACGCGTTTTCTCAGCCCTTAGAATCACAGTGTAAATGCCTGGCTCAGAAGAGCAAACTGAGTCAGCCCTTAACCCCAGTGTGCTGAAATTGTCAAAACGTGTTTTTCAGCAGAAATAAACACGTTTTGGCAACTTTGGTCACCACCATGTAAGTTATAGGGCAGGAACAGCACAGTTTTCAAAACGTGTTTTTCAGCCCGAAATAAACGCGTTTTCTCAGCTCTTAGAATCGCAGTGTAACTGCCTGTCTCAGAAGAGCACACTGAGTCAGCCCTTAACCCCAGTGTGCTGAAATTGTCAAAACGTGTTTTACAGCAGAAATAAACACGTTTTGGCAACTTTGGTCACCACCATGTAAGTTATAGGGCAGGAACAGCACAGTTTTCAAAACGTGTTTTTCAGCCCGAAATAAACGCGTTTTCTCAGCTCTTAGAATCGCAGTGTAACTGCCTGTCTCAGAAGAGCACACTGAGTCAGCCCTTAACCCCAGTGTGCTGAAATTGTCAAAACGTGTTTTTCAGCAGAAATAAACACGTTTTGGCAACTTTGGTCACCACCATGTAAGTTATAGGGCAGGAACAGCACAGTTTTCAAAACGTGTTTTTCAGCCCGAAATAAACGCGTTTTCTCAGCTCTTAGAATCGCAGTGTAACTGCCTGTCTCAGAAGAGCACACTGAGTCAGCCCTTAACCCCAGTGTGCTGAAATTGTCAAAACGTGTTTTTCAGCAGAAATAAACACGTTTTGGCAACTTTGGTCACCACCATGTAAGTTATAGGGCAGGAACAGCACAGTTTTCAAAACGTGTTTTTCAGCCCGAAATAAACGCGTTTTCTCAGCTCTTAGAATCGCAGTGTAACTGCCTGTCTCAGAAGAGCACACTGAGTCAGCCCTTAACCCCAGTGTGCTGAAATTGTCAAAACGTGTTTTTCAGCAGAAATAAACACGTTTTGGCAACTTTGGTCACCACCATGTAAGTTATAGGGCAGGAACAGCACAGTTTTCAAAACGTGTTTTTCAGCCCGAAATAAACGCGTTTTCTCAGCTCTTAGAATCGCAGTGTAACTGCCTGTCTCAGAAGAGCACACTGAGTCAGCCCTTAACCCCAGTGTGCTGAAATTGTCAAAACGTGTTTTACAGCAGAAATAAACACGTTTTGGCAACTTTGGTCACCACCATGTAAGTTATAGGGCATAAACAGCACAGTTTTCAAAACGTGTTTTTCAGCCCGAAATAAACGCGTTTTCTCAGCCCTTAGAATCACAGTGTAACTGCCTGGCTCAGAAGAGCAAACTGAGTCAGCCCTTAACCCCAGTGTGCTGAAATTGTCAAAACGTGTTTTTCAGCAGAAATAAACACGTTTTGGCAACTTTGGTCACCACCATGTAAGTTATAGGGCAGGAACAGCACAGTTTTCAAAACGTGTTTTTCAGCCCGAAATAAACGCGTTTTCTCAGCTCTTAGAATCGCAGTGTAACTGCCTGTCTCAGAAGAGCACACTGAGTCAGCCCTTAACCCCAGTGTGCTGAAATTGTCAAAACGTGTTTTTCAGCAGAAATAAACACGTTTTGGCAACTTTGGTCACCACCATGTAAGTTATAGGGCAGGAACAGCACAGTTTTCAAAACGTGTTTTTCAGCCCGAAATAAACGCGTTTTCTCAGCTCTTAGAATCGCAGTGTAAATGCCTGTCTCAGAAGAGCACACTGAGTCAGCCCTTAACCCCAGTGTGCTGAAATTGTCAAAACGTGTTTTTCAGCAGAAATAAACACGTTTTGGCAACTTTGGTCACCACCATGTAAGTTATATGGCAGGAACAGCACAGTTTTCAAAACGTGTTTTTCAGCCCGAAATAAACGCGTTTTCTCAGCTCTTAGAATCGCAGTGTAACTGCCTGTCTCAGAAGAGCACACTGAGTCAGCCCTTAACCCCAGTGTGCTGAAATTGTCAAAGCGTGTTTTACAGCAGAAATAAACACGTTTTGGCAACTTTGGTCAGCACCATGTAACTTATAGGGCAGGAACAGCACAGTTTTCAAAACGTGTTTTTCAGCCCGAAATAAACGCGTTTTCTCAGCCCTTAGAATCACAGTGTAACTGCCTGGCTCAGAAGAGCACACTGAGTCAGCCCTTAACCCCAGTGTGCTGAAATTGTCAAAACGTGTTTTACAGCAGAAATAAACACGTTTTGGCAACTTTGGTCAGCACTATGTAACTTATAGGGCAGGAACAGCACAGTTTTCAAAACGTGTTTTTCAGCCCGAAATAAACGCGTTTTCTCAGCCCTTAGAATCACAGTGTAACTGCCTGTCTCAGAAGAGCACAGTGAGTCAGCCCTTAACCCCAGTGTGCTGAAATTGTCAAAACGTGTTTTTCAGCAGAAATAAACACGTTTTGGCAACTTTGGTCACCACCAGGTAAGTTATATGGCAGGAACAGCACAGTTTTCAAAACGTGTTTTTCAGCACGAAATAAACGCGTTTTCTCTGCCCTTAGAATCACAGTGTAACTGCCTGTCTCAGAAGAGCACAGTGAGTCAGCCCTTAACCCCAGTGTGCTGAAATTGTCAAAACGTGTTTTTCAGCAGAAATAAACACGTTTTGGCAACTTTGGTCACCACCAGGTAAGTTATATGGCAGGAACAGCACAGTTTTCAAAACGTGTTTTTCAGCCCGAAATAAACGCGTTTTCTCAGCTCTTAGAATCGCAGTGTAACTGCCTGTCTCAGAAGAGCACACTGAGTCAGCCCTTAACCCCAGTGTGCTGAAATTGTCAAAACGTGTTTTACAGCAGAAATAAACACGTTTTGGCAACTTTGGTCAGCACCATGTAACTTATAGGGCAGGAACAGCACAGTTTTCAAAACGTGTTTTTCAGCCCGAAATAAACGCGTTTTCTCAGCCCTTAGAATCACAGTGTAACTGCCTGTCTCAGAAGAGCACAGTGAGTCAGCCCTTAACCCCAGTGTGCTGAAATTGTCAAAACGTGTTTTTCAGCAGAAATAAACACGTTTTGGCAACTTTGGTCACCACCATGTAAGTTATATGGCAGGAACAGCACAGTTTTCAAAACGTGTTTTTCAGCCCGAAATAAACGCGTTTTCTCAGCTCTTAGAATCGCAGTGTAACTGCCTGTCTCAGAAGAGCACAGTGAGTCAGCCCTTAACCCCAGTGTGCTGAAATTGTCAAAACGTGTTTTACAGCAGAAATAAACACGTTTTGGCAACTTTGGTCACCACCATGTAAGTTATATGGCATGAACAGCACAGTTTTCAAAACGTGTTTTTCAGCCCGAAATAAACGCGTTTTCTCAGCTCTTAGAATCGCAGTGTAACTGCCTGTCTCAGAAGAGCACAGTGAGTCAGCCCTTAACCCCAGTGTGCTGAAATTGTCAAAACGTGTTTTACAGCAGAAATAAACACGTTTTGGCAACTTTGGTCACCACCATGTAACTTATAGGGCAGGAACAGCACAGTTTTCAAAACGTGTTTTTCAGCCCGAAATAAACGCTTTTTCTCAGCCCTTAGAATCACAGTGTAACTGCCTGTCTCAGAAGAGCACACTGAGTCAGCCCTTAACCCCAGTGTGCTGAAATTGTCAAAACGTGTTTTACAGCAGAAATAAACACGTTTTGGCAACTTTGGTCAGCACCATGTAACTTATAGGGCAGGAACAGCACAGTTTTCAAAACGTGTTTTTCAGCCCGAAATAAACGCGTTTTCTCAGCCCTTAGAATCACAGTGTAACTGCCTGGCTCAGAAGAGCACACTGAGTCAGCCCTTAACCCCAGTGTGCTGAAATTGTCAAAACGTGTTTTTCAGCAGAAATAAACACGTTTTGGCAACTTTGGTCACCACCATGTAAGTTATAGGGCAGGAACAGCACAGTTTTCAAAACGTGTTTTTCAGCCCGAAATAAACGCGTTTTCTCAGCTCTTAGAATAGCAGTGTAACTGCCTGTCTCAGAAGAGCACACTGAGTCAGCCCTTAACCCCAGTGTGCTGAAATTGTCAAAACGTGTTTTTCAGCAGAAATAAACACGTTTTGGCAACTTTGGTCACCACCATGTAAGTTATAGGGCAGGAACAGCACAGTTTTCAAAACGTGTTTTTCAGCCCGAAATAAACGCGTTTTCTCAGCTCTTAGAAACGCAGTGTAACTGCCTGTCTCAGAAGAGCACACTGAGTCAGCCCTTAACCCCAGTGTGCTGAAATTGTCAAAACGTGTTTTTCAGCAGAAATAAACACGTTTTGGCAACTTTGGTCACCCCCATGTAAGTTATAGGGCAGGAACAGCACAGTTTTCAAAACGTGTTTTTCAGCCCGAAATAAACGCGTTTTCTCAGCCCTTAGAATCACAGTGTAACTGCCTGTCTCAGAAGAGCAAACTGAGTCAGCCCTTAACCCCAGTGTGCTGAAATTGTCAAAACGTGTTTTACAGCAGAAATAAACACGTTTTGGCAACTTTGGTCACCACCATGTAAGTTATAGGGCAGGAACAGCACAGTTTTCAAAACGTGTTTTTCAGCCCGAAATAAACGCGTTTTCTCAGCCCTTAGAATCACAGTGTAACTGCCTGGCTCAGAAGAGCAAACTGAGTCAGCCCTTAACCCCAGTGTGCTGAAATTGTCAAAACGTGTTTTACAGCAGAAATAAACACGTTTTGGCAACTTTGGTCACCACCATGTAAGTTATAGGGCAGGAACAGCACAGTTTTCAAAACGTGTTTTTCAGCCCGAAATAAACGCGTTTTTTCAGCCCTTAGAATCACAGTGTAACTGCCTGGCTCAGAAGAGCAAACTGAGTCAGCCCTTAACCCCAGTGTGCTGAAATTGTCAAAACGTGTTTTTCAGCAGAAATAAACACGTTTTGGCAACTTTGGTCACCACCATGTAAGTTATAGGGCAGGAACAGCACAGTTTTCAAAACGTGTTTTTCAGCCCGAAATAAACGCGTTTTCTCAGCCCTTAGAATCACAGTGTAACTGCCTGGCTCAGAAGAGCAAACTGAGTCAGCCCTTAACCCCAGTGTGCTGAAATTGTCAAAACGTGTTTTTCAGCAGAAATAAACACGTTTTGGCAACTTTGGTCACCACCATGTAAGTTATAGGGCAGGAACAGCACAGTTTTCAAAACGTGTTTTTCAGCCCGAAATAAACGCGTTTTCTCAGCCCTTAGAATCACAGTGTAACTGCCTGGCTCAGAAGAGCACACTGAGTCAGCCCTTAACCCCAGTGTGCTGAAATTGTCAAAACGTGTTTTACAGCAGAAATAAACACGTTTTGGCAACTTTGGTCACCACCATGTAAGTTATAGGGCAGGAACAGCACAGTTTTCAAAACGTGTTTTTCAGCCCGAAATAAACGCGTTTTCTCAGCCCTTAGAATCACAGTGTAAATGCCTGGCTCAGAAGAGCAAACTGAGTCAGCCCTTAACCCCAGTGTGCTGAAATTGTCAAAACGTGTTTTTCAGCAGAAATAAACACGTTTTGGCAACTTTGGTCACCACCATGTAAGTTATAGGGCAGGAACAGCACAGTTTTCAAAACGTGTTTTTCAGCCCGAAATAAACGCGTTTTCTCAGCTCTTAGAATCGCAGTGTAACTGCCTGTCTCAGAAGAGCACACTGAGTCAGCCCTTAACCCCAGTGTGCTGAAATTGTCAAAACGTGTTTTTCAGCAGAAATAAACACGTTTTGGCAACTTTGGTCACCACCATGTAAGTTATAGGGCAGGAACAGCACAGTTTTCAAAACGTGTTTTTCAGCCCGAAATAAACGCGTTTTCTCAGCTCTTAGAATCGCAGTGTAACTGCCTGTCTCAGAAGAGCACACTGAGTCAGCCCTTAACCCCAGTGTGCTGAAATTGTCAAAACGTGTTTTTCAGCAGAAATAAACACGTTTTGGCAACTTTGGTCACCACCATGTAAGTTATAGGGCAGGAACAGCACAGTTTTCAAAACGTGTTTTTCAGCCCGAAATAAACGCGTTTTCTCAGCTCTTAGAATCGCAGTGTAACTGCCTGTCTCAGAAGAGCACACTGAGTCAGCCCTTAACCCCAGTGTGCTGAAATTGTCAAAACGTGTTTTTCAGCAGAAATAAACACGTTTTGGCAACTTTGGTCACCACCATGTAAGTTATAGGGCAGGAACAGCACAGTTTTCAAAACGTGTTTTTCAGCCCGAAATAAACGCGTTTTCTCAGCCCTTAGAATCACAGTGTAAATGCCTGGCTCAGAAGAGCAAACTGAGTCAGCCCTTAACCCCAGTGTGCTGAAATTGTCAAAACGTGTTTTTCAGCAGAAATAAACACGTTTTGGCAACTTTGGTCACCACCATGTAAGTTATATGGCAGGAACAGCACAGTTTTCAAAACGTGTTTTTCAGCCCGAAATAAACGCGTTTTCTCAGCCCTTAGAATCACAGTGTAACTGCCTGTCTCAGAAGAGCACAGTGAGTCAGCCCTTAACCCCAGTGTGCTGAAATTGTCAAAACGTGTTTTTCAGCAGAAATAAACACGTTTTGGCAACTTTGGTCACCACCAGGTAAGTTATATGGCAGGAACAGCACAGTTTTCAAAACGTGTTTTTCAGCACGAAATAAACGCGTTTTCTTTGCCCTTAGAATCACAGTGTAACTGCCTGTCTCAGAAGAGCACAGTGAGTCAGCCCTTAACCCCAGTGTGCTGAAATTGTCAAAACGTGTTTTTCAGCAGAAATAAACACGTTTTGGCAACTTTGGTCACCACCAGGTAAGTTATATGGCAGGAACAGCACAGTTTTCAAAACGTGTTTTTCAGCCCGAAATAAACGCGTTTTCTCAGCTCTTAGAATCGCAGTGTAACTGCCTGTCTCAGAAGAGCACACTGAGTCAGCCCTTAACCCCAGTGTGCTGAAATTGTCAAAACGTGTTTTTCAGCAGAAATAAACACGTTTTGGCAACTTTGGTCACCACCATGTAAGTTATAGGGCAGGAACAGCACAGTTTTCAAAACGTGTTTTTCAGCCCGAAATAAACGCGTTTTCTCAGCCCTTAGAATCACAGTGTAACTGCCTGGCTCAGAAGAGCAAACTGAGTCAGCCCTTAACCCCAGTGTGCTGAAATTGTCAAAACGTGTTTTACAGCAGAAATAAACACGTTTTGGCAACTTTGGTCACCACCATGTAAGTTATAGGGCAGGAACAGCACAGTTTTCAAAACGTTTTTTTCAGCCCGAAATAAACGCGTTTTCTCAGCCCTTAGAATCACAGTGTAACTGCCTGGCTCAGAAGAGCAAACTGAGTCAGCCCTTAACCCCAGTGTGCTGAAATTGTCAAAACGTGTTTTTCAGCAGAAATAAACACGTTTTGGCAACTTTGGTCACCACCATGTAAGTTATAGGGCAGGAACAGCACAGTTTTCAAAACGTGTTTTTCAGCCCGAAATAAACGCGTTTTCTCAGCCCTTAGAATCACAGTGTAACTGCCTGGCTCAGAAGAGCAAACTGAGTCAGCCCTTAACCCCAGTGTGCTGAAATTGTCAAAACGTGTTTTTCAGCAGAAATAAACACGTTTTGGCAACTTTGGTCACCACCATGTAAGTTATAGGGCAGGAACAGCACAGTTTTCAAAACGTGTTTTTCAGCCCGAAATAAACGCGTTTTCTCAGCCCTTAGAATCACAGTGTAACTGCCTGGCTCAGAAGAGCACACTGAGTCAGCCCTTAACCCCAGTGTGCTGAAATTGTCAAAACGTGTTTTACAGCAGAAATAAACACGTTTTGGCAACTTTGGTCACCACCATGTAAGTTATAGGGCAGGAACAGCACAGTTTTCAAAACGTGTTTTTCAGCCCGAAATAAACGCGTTTTCTCAGCCCTTAGAATCACAGTGTAAATGCCTGGCTCAGAAGAGCAAACTGAGTCAGCCCTTAACCCCAGTGTGCTGAAATTGTCAAAACGTGTTTTTCAGCAGAAATAAACACGTTTTGGCAACTTTGGTCACCACCATGTAAGTTATAGGGCAGGAACAGCACAGTTTTCAAAACGTGTTTTTCAGCCCGAAATAAACGCGTTTTCTCAGCTCTTAGAATCGCAGTGTAACTGCCTGTCTCAGAAGAGCACACTGAGTCAGCCCTTAACCCCAGTGTGCTGAAATTGTCAAAACGTGTTTTACAGCAGAAATAAACACGTTTTGGCAACTTTGGTCACCACCATGTAAGTTATAGGGCAGGAACAGCACAGTTTTCAAAACGTGTTTTTCAGCCCGAAATAAACGCGTTTTCTCAGCTCTTAGAATCGCAGTGTAACTGCCTGTCTCAGAAGAGCACACTGAGTCAGCCCTTAACCCCAGTGTGCTGAAATTGTCAAAACGTGTTTTTCAGCAGAAATAAACACGTTTTGGCAACTTTGGTCACCACCATGTAAGTTATAGGGCAGGAACAGCACAGTTTTCAAAACGTGTTTTTCAGCCCGAAATAAACGCGTTTTCTCAGCTCTTAGAATCGCAGTGTAACTGCCTGTCTCAGAAGAGCACACTGAGTCAGCCCTTAACCCCAGTGTGCTGAAATTGTCAAAACGTGTTTTTCAGCAGAAATAAACACGTTTTGGCAACTTTGGTCACCACCATGTAAGTTATAGGGCAGGAACAGCACAGTTTTCAAAACGTGTTTTTCAGCCCGAAATAAACGCGTTTTCTCAGCTCTTAGAATCGCAGTGTAACTGCCTGTCTCAGAAGAGCACACTGAGTCAGCCCTTAACCCCAGTGTGCTGAAATTGTCAAAACGTGTTTTTCAGCAGAAATAAACACGTTTTGGCAACTTTGGTCACCACCATGTAAGTTATAGGGCAGGAACAGCACAGTTTTCAAAACGTGTTTTTCAGCCCGAAATAAACGCGTTTTCTCAGCCCTTAGAATCACAGTGTAACTGCCTGGCTCAGAAGAGCACACTGAGTCAGCCCTTAACCCCAGTGTGCTGAAATTGTCAAAACGTGTTTTACAGCAGAAATAAACACGTTTTGGCAACTTTGGTCACCACCATGTAAGTTATAGGGCAGGAACAGCACAGTTTTCAAAACGTGTTTTTCAGCCCGAAATAAACGCGTTTTCTCAGCCCTTAGAATCACAGTGTAAATGCCTGGCTCAGAAGAGCAAACTGAGTCAGCCCTTAACCCCAGTGTGCTGAAATTGTCAAAACGTGTTTTTCAGCAGAAATAAACACGTTTTGGCAACTTTGGTCACCACCATGTAAGTTATAGGGCAGGAACAGCACAGTTTTCAAAACGTGTTTTTCAGCCCGAAATAAACGCGTTTTCTCAGCTCTTAGAATCGCAGTGTAACTGCCTGTCTCAGAAGAGCACACTGAGTCAGCCCTTAACCCCAGTGTGCTGAAATTGTCAAAACGTGTTTTACAGCAGAAATAAACACGTTTTGGCAACTTTGGTCACCACCATGTAAGTTATAGGGCAGGAACAGCACAGTTTTCAAAACGTGTTTTTCAGCCCGAAATAAACGCGTTTTCTCAGCTCTTAGAATCGCAGTGTAACTGCCTGTCTCAGAAGAGCACACTGAGTCAGCCCTTAACCCCAGTGTGCTGAAATTGTCAAAACGTGTTTTTCAGCAGAAATAAACACGTTTTGGCAACTTTGGTCACCACCATGTAAGTTATAGGGCAGGAACAGCACAGTTTTCAAAACGTGTTTTTCAGCCCGAAATAAACGCGTTTTCTCAGCTCTTAGAATCGCAGTGTAACTGCCTGTCTCAGAAGAGCACACTGAGTCAGCCCTTAACCCCAGTGTGCTGAAATTGTCAAAACGTGTTTTTCAGCAGAAATAAACACGTTTTGGCAACTTTGGTCACCACCATGTAAGTTATAGGGCAGGAACAGCACAGTTTTCAAAACGTGTTTTTCAGCCCGAAATAAACGCGTTTTCTCAGCTCTTAGAATCGCAGTGTAACTGCCTGTCTCAGAAGAGCACACTGAGTCAGCCCTTAACCCCAGTGTGCTGAAATTGTCAAAACGTGTTTTTCAGCAGAAATAAACACGTTTTGGCAACTTTGGTCACCACCATGTAAGTTATAGGGCAGGAACAGCACAGTTTTCAAAACGTGTTTTTCAGCCCGAAATAAACGCGTTTTCTCAGCCCTTAGAATCACAGTGTAACTGCCTGGCTCAGAAGAGCAAACTGAGTCAGCCCTTAACCCCAGTGTGCTGAAATTGTCAAAACGTGTTTTTCAGCAGAAATAAACACGTTTTGGCAACTTTGGTCACCACCATGTAAGTTATAGGGCAGGAACAGCACAGTTTTCAAAACGTGTTTTTCAGCCCGAAATAAACGCGTTTTCTCAGCCCTTAGAATCACAGTGTAACTGCCTGGCTCAGAAGAGCACACTGAGTCAGCCCTTAACCCCAGTGTGCTGAAATTGTCTAAACGTGTTTTACAGCAGAAATAAACACGTTTTGGCAACTTTGGTCACCACCATGTAAGTTATAGGGCAGGAACAGCACAGTTTTCAAAACGTGTTTTTCAGCCCGAAATAAACGCGTTTTCTCAGCCCTTAGAATCACAGTGTAAATGCCTGGCTCAGAAGAGCACACTGAGTCAGCCCTTAACCCCAGTGTGCTGAAATTGTCAAAACGTGTTTTACAGCAGAAATAAACACGTTTTGGCAACTTTGGTCAGCACCATGTAACTTATAGGGCAGGAACAGCACAGTTTTCAAAACGTGTTTTTCAGCCCGAAATAAACGCGTTTTCTCAGCCCTTAGAATCACAGTGTAACTGCCTGGCTCAGAAGAGCACACTGAGTCAGCCCTTAACCCCAGTGTGCTGAAATTGTCAAAACGTGTTTTTCAGCAGAAATAAACACGTTTTGGCAACTTTGGTCACCACCATGTAAGTTATATGGCAGGAACAGCACAGTTTTCAAAACGTGTTTTTCAGCCCGAAATAAACGCGTTTTCTCAGCCCTTAGAATCACAGTGTAACTGCCTGTCTCAGAAGAGCACAGTGAGTCAGCCCTTAACCCCAGTGTGCTGAAATTGTCAAAACGTGTTTTTCAGCAGAAATAAACACGTTTTGGCAACTTTGGTCACCACCAGGTAAGTTATATGGCAGGAACAGCACAGTTTTCAAAACGTGTTTTTCAGCACGAAATAAACGCGTTTTCTCTGCCCTTAGAATCACAGTGTAACTGCCTGTCTCAGAAGAGCACAGTGAGTCAGCCCTTAACCCCAGTGTGCTGAAATTGTCAAAACGTGTTTTTCAGCAGAAATAAACACGTTTTGGCAACTTTGGTCACCACCAGGTAAGTTATATGGCAGGAACAGCACAGTTTTCAAAACGTGTTTTTCAGCCCGAAATAAACGCGTTTTCTCAGCTCTTAGAATCGCAGTGTAACTGCCTGTCTCAGAAGAGCACACTGAGTCAGCCCTTAACCCCAGTGTGCTGAAATTGTCAAAACGTGTTTTACAGCAGAAATAAACACGTTTTGGCAACTTTGGTCAGCACCATGTAACTTATAGGGCAGGAACAGCACAGTTTTCAAAACGTGTTTTTCAGCCCGAAATAAACGCGTTTTCTCAGCCCTTAGAATCACAGTGTAACTGCCTGTCTCAGAAGAGCACAGTGAGTCAGCCCTTAACCCCAGTGTGCTGAAATTGTCAAAACGTGTTTTTCAGCAGAAATAAACACGTTTTGGCAACTTTGGTCACCACCATGTAAGTTATATGGCAATAACAGCACAGTTTTCAAAACGTGTTTTTCAGCCCGAAATAAACGCGTTTTCTCAGCTCTTAGAATCGCAGTGTAACTGCCTGTCTCAGAAGAGCACAGTGAGTCAGCCCTTAACCCCAGTGTGCTGAAATTGTCAAAACGTGTTTTACAGCAGAAATAAACACGTTTTGGCAACTTTGGTCACCACCATGTAAGTTATATGGCATGAACAGCACAGTTTTCAAAACGTGTTTTTCAGCCCGAAATAAACGCGTTTTCTCAGCTCTTAGAATCGCAGTGTAACTGCCTGTCTCAGAAGAGCACAGTGAGTCAGCCCTTAACCCCAGTGTGCTGAAATTGTCAAAACGTGTTTTACAGCAGAAATAAACACGTTTTGGCAACTTTGGTCACCACCATGTAACTTATAGGGCAGGAACAGCACAGTTTTCAAAACGTGTTTTTCAGCCCGAAATAAACGCGTTTTCTCTGCCCTTAGAATCACAGTGTAACTGCCTGTCTCAGAAGAGCACACTGAGTCAGCCCTTAACCCCAGTGTGCTGAAATTGTCAAAACGTGTTTTTCAGCAGAAATAAACACGTTTTGGCAACTTTGGTCACCACCATGTAAGTTATAGGGCAGGAACAGCACAGTTTTCAAAACGTGTTTTTCAGCCCGAAATAAACGCGTTTTCTCAGCTCTTAGAATCGCAGTGTAACTGCCTGTCTCAGAAGAGCACACTGAGTCAGCCCTTAACCCCAGTGTGCTGAAATTGTCAAAACGTGTTTTTCAGCAGAAATAAACACGTTTTGGCAACTTTGGTCACCACCATGTAAGTTATAGGGCAGGAACAGCACAGTTTTCAAAACGTGTTTTTCAGCCCGAAATAAACGCGTTTTCTCAGCTCTTAGAATCGCAGTGTAACTGCCTGTCTCAGAAGAGCACACTGAGTCAGCCCTTAACCCCAGTGTGCTGAAATTGTCAAAACGTGTTTTACAGCAGAAATAAACACGTTTTGGCAACTTTGGTCACCACCATGTAAGTTATAGGGCATAAACAGCACAGTTTTCAAAACGTGTTTTTCAGCCCGAAATAAACGCGTTTTCTCAGCCCTTAGAATCACAGTGTAACTGCCTGGCTCAGAAGAGCAAACTGAGTCAGCCCTTAACCCCAGTGTGCTGAAATTGTCAAAACGTGTTTTTCAGCAGAAATAAACACGTTTTGGCAACTTTGGTCACCACCATGTAAGTTATAGGGCAGGAACAGCACAGTTTTCAAAACGTGTTTTTCAGCCCGAAATAAACGCGTTTTCTCAGCTCTTAGAATCGCAGTGTAACTGCCTGTCTCAGAAGAGCACACTGAGTCAGCCCTTAACCCCAGTGTGCTGAAATTGTCAAAACGTGTTTTTCAGCAGAAATAAACACGTTTTGGCAACTTTGATCACCACCATGTAAGTTATAGGGCAGGAACAGCACAGTTTTCAAAACGTGTTTTTCAGCCCGAAATAAACGCGTTTTCTCAGCTCTTAGAATCGCAGTGTAACTGCCTGTCTCAGAAGAGCACACTGAGTCAGCCCTTAACCCCAGTGTGCTGAAATTGTCAAAACGTGTTTTTCAGCAGAAATAAACACGTTTTGGCAACTTTGGTCACCACCATGTAAGTTATAGGGCAGGAACAGCACAGTTTTCAAAACGTGTTTTTCAGCCCGAAATAAACGCGTTTTCTCAGCCCTTAGAATCACAGTGTAACTGCCTGGCTCAGAAGAGCAAACTGAGTCAGCCCTTAACCCCAGTGTGCTGAAATTGTCAAAACGTGTTTTTCAGCAGAAATAAACACGTTTTGGCAACTTTGGTCACCACCATGTAACTTATAGGGCAGGAACAGCACAGTTTTCAAAACGTGTTTTTCAGCCCGAAATAAACGCGTTTTCTCAGCCCTTAGAATCACAGTGTAACTGCCTGTCTCAGAAGAGCACACTGAGTCAGCCCTTAACCCCAGTGTGCTGAAATTGTCAAAACGTGTTTTACAGCAGAAATAAACACGTTTTGGCAACTTTGGTCACCACCATGTAAGTTATATGGCAGGAACAGCACAGTTTTCAAAACGTGTTTTTCAGCCCGAAATAAACGCGTTTTCTCAGCTCTTAGAATCGCAGTGTAACTGCCTGTCTCAGAAGAGCACACTGAGTCAGCCCTTAACCCCAGTGTGCTGAAATTGTCAAAACGTGTTTTACAGCAGAAATAAACACGTTTTGGCAACTTTGGTCAGCACCATGTAACTTATAGGGCAGGAACAGCACAGTTTTCAAAACGTGTTTTTCAGCCCGAAATAAACGCGTTTTCTCAGCCCTTAGAATCACAGTGTAACTGCCTGGCTCAGAAGAGCACACTGAGTCAGCCCTTAACCCCAGTGTGCTGAAATTGTCAAAACGTGTTTTTCAGCAGAAATAAACACGTTTTGGCAACTTTGGTCACCACCATGTAAGTTATATGGCAGGAACAGCACAGTTTTCAAAACGTGTTTTTCAGCCCGAAATAAACGCGTTTTCTCAGCCCTTAGAATCACAGTGTAACTGCCTGTCTAAGAAGAGCACAGTGACTCAGCCCTTAACCCCAGTGTGCTGAAATTGTCAAAACGTTTTTTTCAGCAGAAATAAACACGTTTTGGCAACTTTGGTCACCACCATGTAAGTTATAGGGCAGGAACAGCACAGTTTTCAAAACGTGTTTTTCAGCCCGAAATAAACGCGTTTTCTCAGCTCTTAGAATCGCAGTGTAACTGCCTGTCTCAGAAGAGCACACTGAGTCAGCCCTTAACCCCAGTGTGCTGAAATTGTCAAAACGTGTTTTACAGCAGAAATAAACACGTTTTGGCAACTTTGGTCAGCACCATGTAACTTATAGGGCAGGAACAGCACAGTTTTCAAAACGTGTTTTTCAGCCCGAAATAAACGCGTTTTCTCATCCCTTAGAATCACAGTGTAACTGCCTGGCTCAGAAGAGCACACTGAGTCAGCCCTTAACCCCAGTGTGCTGAAATTGTCAAAACGTGTTTTACAGCAGAAATAAACACGTTTTGGCAACTTTGGTCACCACCATGTAAGTTATAGGGCAGGAACAGCACAGTTTTCAAAACGTGTTTTTCAGCCCGAAATAAACGCGTTTTCTCAGCTCTTAGAATCGCAGTGTAACTGCCTGTCTCAGAAGAGCACACTGAGTCAGCCCTTAACCCCAGTGTGCTGAAATTGTCAAAACGTGTTTTTCAGCAGAAATAAACACGTTTTGGCAACTTTGGTCACCACCATGTAAGTTATAGGGCAGGAACAGCACAGTTTTCAAAACGTGTTTTTCAGCCCGAAATAAACGCGTTTTCTCAGCCCTTAGAATCACAGTGTAACTGCCTGGCTCAGAAGAGCAAACTGAGTCAGCCCTTAACCCCAGTGTGCTGAAATTGTCAAAACGTGTTTTTCAGCAGAAATAAACACGTTTTGGCAACTTTGGTCACCACCATGTAAGTTATAGGGCAGGAACAGCACAGTTTTCAAAACGTGTTTTTCAGCCCGAAATAAACGCGTTTTCTCAGCCCTTAGAATCACAGTGTAACTGCCTGGCTCAGAAGAGCACACTGAGTCAGCCCTTAACCCCAGTGTGCTGAAATTGTCAAAACGTGTTTTACAGCAGAAATAAACACGTTTTGGCAACTTTGGTCACCACCATGTAAGTTATAGGGCAGGAACAGCACAGTTTTCAAAACGTGTTTTTCAGCCCGAAATAAACGCGTTTTCTCAGCCCTTAGAATCACAGTGTAAATGCCTGGCTCAGAAGAGCAAACTGAGTCAGCCCTTAACCCCAGTGTGCTGAAATTGTCAAAACGTGTTTTTCAGCAGAAATAAACACGTTTTGGCAACTTTGGTCACCACCATGTAAGTTATAGGGCAGGAACAGCACAGTTTTCAAAACGTGTTTTTCAGCCCGAAATAAACGCGTTTTCTCAGCTCTTAGAATCGCAGTGTAACTGCCTGTCTCAGAAGAGCACACTGAGTCAGCCCTTAACCCCAGTGTGCTGAAATTGTCAAAACGTGTTTTACAGCAGAAATAAACACGTTTTGGCAACTTTGGTCACCACCATGTAAGTTATAGGGCAGGAACAGCACAGTTTTCAAAACGTGTTTTTCAGCCCGAAATAAACGCGTTTTCTCAGCTCTTAGAATCGCAGTGTAACTGCCTGTCTCAGAAGAGCACACTGAGTCAGCCCTTAACCCCAGTGTGCTGAAATTGTCAAAACGTGTTTTTCAGCAGAAATAAACACGTTTTGGCAACTTTGGTCACCACCATGTAAGTTATAGGGCAGGAACAGCACAGTTTTCAAAACGTGTTTTTCAGCCCGAAATAAACGCGTTTTCTCAGCTCTTAGAATCGCAGTGTAACTGCCTGTCTCAGAAGAGCACACTGAGTCAGCCCTTAACCCCAGTGTGCTGAAATTGTCAAAACGTGTTTTTCAGCAGAAATAAACACGTTTTGGCAACTTTGGTCACCACCATGTAAGTTATAGGGCAGGAACAGCACAGTTTTCAAAACGTGTTTTTCAGCCCGAAATAAACGCGTTTTCTCAGCTCTTAGAATCGCAGTGTAACTGCCTGTCTCAGAAGAGCACACTGAGTCAGCCCTTAACCCCAGTGTGCTGAAATTGTCAAAACGTGTTTTTCAGCAGAAATAAACACGTTTTGGCAACTTTGGTCACCACCATGTAAGTTATAGGGCAGGAACAGCACAGTTTTCAAAACGTGTTTTTCAGCCCGAAATAAACGCGTTTTCTCAGCCCTTAGAATCACAGTGTAACTGCCTGGCTCAGAAGAGCACACTGAGTCAGCCCTTAACCCCAGTGTGCTGAAATTGTCAAAACGTGTTTTACAGCAGAAATAAACACGTTTTGGCAACTTTGGTCACCACCATGTAAGTTATAGGGCAGGAACAGCACAGTTTTCAAAACGTGTTTTTCAGCCCGAAATAAACGCGTTTTCTCAGCCCTTAGAATCACAGTGTAAATGCCTGGCTCAGAAGAGCAAACTGAGTCAGCCCTTAACCCCAGTGTGCTGAAATTGTCAAAACGTGTTTTTCAGCAGAAATAAACACGTTTTGGCAACTTTGGTCACCACCATGTAAGTTATAGGGCAGGAACAGCACAGTTTTCAAAACGTGTTTTTCAGCCCGAAATAAACGCGTTTTCTCAGCTCTTAGAATCGCAGTGTAACTGCCTGTCTCAGAAGAGCACACTGAGTCAGCCCTTAACCCCAGTGTGCTGAAATTGTCAAAACGTGTTTTACAGCAGAAATAAACACGTTTTGGCAACTTTGGTCACCACCATGTAAGTTATAGGGCAGGAACAGCACAGTTTTCAAAACGTGTTTTTCAGCCCGAAATAAACGCGTTTTCTCAGCTCTTAGAATCGCAGTGTAACTGCCTGTCTCAGAAGAGCACACTGAGTCAGCCCTTAACCCCAGTGTGCTGAAATTGTCAAAACGTGTTTTTCAGCAGAAATAAACACGTTTTGGCAACTTTGGTCACCACCATGTAAGTTATAGGGCAGGAACAGCACAGTTTTCAAAACGTGTTTTTCAGCCCGAAATAAACGCGTTTTCTCAGCTCTTAGAATCGCAGTGTAACTGCCTGTCTCAGAAGAGCACACTGAGTCAGCCCTTAACCCCAGTGTGCTGAAATTGTCAAAACGTGTTTTTCAGCAGAAATAAACACGTTTTGGCAACTTTGGTCACCACCATGTAAGTTATAGGGCAGGAACAGCACAGTTTTCAAAACGTGTTTTTCAGCCCGAAATAAACGCGTTTTCTCAGCTCTTAGAATCGCAGTGTAACTGCCTGTCTCAGAAGAGCACACTGAGTCAGCCCTTAACCCCAGTGTGCTGAAATTGTCAAAACGTGTTTTTCAGCAGAAATAAACACGTTTTGGCAACTTTGGTCACCACCATGTAAGTTATAGGGCAGGAACAGCACAGTTTTCAAAACGTGTTTTTCAGCCCGAAATAAACGCGTTTTCTCAGCCCTTAGAATCACAGTGTAACTGCCTGGCTCAGAAGAGCAAACTGAGTCAGCCCTTAACCCCAGTGTGCTGAAATTGTCAAAACGTGTTTTTCAGCAGAAATAAACACGTTTTGGCAACTTTGGTCACCACCATGTAAGTTATAGGGCAGGAACAGCACAGTTTTCAAAACGTGTTTTTCAGCCCGAAATAAACGCGTTTTCTCAGCCCTTAGAATCACAGTGTAACTGCCTGGCTCAGAAGAGCACACTGAGTCAGCCCTTAACCCCAGTGTGCTGAAATTGTCTAAACGTGTTTTACAGCAGAAATAAACACGTTTTGGCAACTTTGGTCACCACCATGTAAGTTATAGGGCAGGAACAGCACAGTTTTCAAAACGTGTTTTTCAGCCCGAAATAAACGCGTTTTCTCAGCCCTTAGAATCACAGTGTAAATGCCTGGCTCAGAAGAGCACACTGAGTCAGCCCTTAACCCCAGTGTGCTGAAATTGTCAAAACGTGTTTTACAGCAGAAATAAACACGTTTTGGCAACTTTGGTCAGCACCATGTAACTTATAGGGCAGGAACAGCACAGTTTTCAAAACGTGTTTTTCAGCCCGAAATAAACGCGTTTTCTCAGCCCTTAGAATCACAGTGTAACTGCCTGGCTCAGAAGAGCACACTGAGTCAGCCCTTAACCCCAGTGTGCTGAAATTGTCAAAACGTGTTTTTCAGCAGAAATAAACACGTTTTGGCAACTTTGGTCACCACCATGTAAGTTATATGGCAGGAACAGCACAGTTTTCAAAACGTGTTTTTCAGCCCGAAATAAACGCGTTTTCTCAGCCCTTAGAATCACAGTGTAACTGCCTGTCTCAGAAGAGCACAGTGAGTCAGCCCTTAACCCCAGTGTGCTGAAATTGTCAAAACGTGTTTTTCAGCAGAAATAAACACGTTTTGGCAACTTTGGTCACCACCAGGTAAGTTATATGGCAGGAACAGCACAGTTTTCAAAACGTGTTTTTCAGCACGAAATAAACGCGTTTTCTCTGCCCTTAGAATCACAGTGTAACTGCCTGTCTCAGAAGAGCACAGTGAGTCAGCCCTTAACCCCAGTGTGCTGAAATTGTCAAAACGTGTTTTTCAGCAGAAATAAACACGTTTTGGCAACTTTGGTCACCACCAGGTAAGTTATATGGCAGGAACAGCACAGTTTTCAAAACGTGTTTTTCAGCCCGAAATAAACGCGTTTTCTCAGCTCTTAGAATCGCAGTGTAACTGCCTGTCTCAGAAGAGCACACTGAGTCAGCCCTTAACCCCAGTGTGCTGAAATTGTCAAAACGTGTTTTACAGCAGAAATAAACACGTTTTGGCAACTTTGGTCAGCACCATGTAACTTATAGGGCAGGAACAGCACAGTTTTCAAAACGTGTTTTTCAGCCCGAAATAAACGCGTTTTCTCAGCCCTTAGAATCACAGTGTAACTGCCTGTCTCAGAAGAGCACAGTGAGTCAGCCCTTAACCCCAGTGTGCTGAAATTGTCAAAACGTGTTTTTCAGCAGAAATAAACACGTTTTGGCAACTTTGGTCACCACCATGTAAGTTATATGGCAATAACAGCACAGTTTTCAAAACGTGTTTTTCAGCCCGAAATAAACGCGTTTTCTCAGCTCTTAGAATCGCAGTGTAACTGCCTGTCTCAGAAGAGCACAGTGAGTCAGCCCTTAACCCCAGTGTGCTGAAATTGTCAAAACGTGTTTTACAGCAGAAATAAACACGTTTTGGCAACTTTGGTCACCACCATGTAAGTTATATGGCATGAACAGCACAGTTTTCAAAACGTGTTTTTCAGCCCGAAATAAACGCGTTTTCTCAGCTCTTAGAATCGCAGTGTAACTGCCTGTCTCAGAAGAGCACAGTGAGTCAGCCCTTAACCCCAGTGTGCTGAAATTGTCAAAACGTGTTTTACAGCAGAAATAAACACGTTTTGGCAACTTTGGTCACCACCATGTAACTTATAGGGCAGGAACAGCACAGTTTTCAAAACGTGTTTTTCAGCCCGAAATAAACGCGTTTTCTCTGCCCTTAGAATCACAGTGTAACTGCCTGTCTCAGAAGAGCACACTGAGTCAGCCCTTAACCCCAGTGTGCTGAAATTGTCAAAACGTGTTTTTCAGCAGAAATAAACACGTTTTGGCAACTTTGGTCACCACCATGTAAGTTATAGGGCAGGAACAGCACAGTTTTCAAAACGTGTTTTTCAGCCCGAAATAAACGCGTTTTCTCAGCTCTTAGAATCGCAGTGTAACTGCCTGTCTCAGAAGAGCACACTGAGTCAGCCCTTAACCCCAGTGTGCTGAAATTGTCAAAACGTGTTTTTCAGCAGAAATAAACACGTTTTGGCAACTTTGGTCACCACCATGTAAGTTATAGGGCAGGAACAGCACAGTTTTCAAAACGTGTTTTTCAGCCCGAAATAAACGCGTTTTCTCAGCTCTTAGAATCGCAGTGTAACTGCCTGTCTCAGAAGAGCACACTGAGTCAGCCCTTAACCCCAGTGTGCTGAAATTGTCAAAACGTGTTTTACAGCAGAAATAAACACGTTTTGGCAACTTTGGTCACCACCATGTAAGTTATAGGGCATAAACAGCACAGTTTTCAAAACGTGTTTTTCAGCCCGAAATAAACGCGTTTTCTCAGCCCTTAGAATCACAGTGTAACTGCCTGGCTCAGAAGAGCAAACTGAGTCAGCCCTTAACCCCAGTGTGCTGAAATTGTCAAAACGTGTTTTTCAGCAGAAATAAACACGTTTTGGCAACTTTGGTCACCACCATGTAAGTTATAGGGCAGGAACAGCACAGTTTTCAAAACGTGTTTTTCAGCCCGAAATAAACGCGTTTTCTCAGCTCTTAGAATCGCAGTGTAACTGCCTGTCTCAGAAGAGCACACTGAGTCAGCCCTTAACCCCAGTGTGCTGAAATTGTCAAAACGTGTTTTTCAGCAGAAATAAACACGTTTTGGCAACTTTGATCACCACCATGTAAGTTATAGGGCAGGAACAGCACAGTTTTCAAAACGTGTTTTTCAGCCCGAAATAAACGCGTTTTCTCAGCTCTTAGAATCGCAGTGTAACTGCCTGTCTCAGAAGAGCACACTGAGTCAGCCCTTAACCCCAGTGTGCTGAAATTGTCAAAACGTGTTTTTCAGCAGAAATAAACACGTTTTGGCAACTTTGGTCACCACCATGTAAGTTATAGGGCAGGAACAGCACAGTTTTCAAAACGTGTTTTTCAGCCCGAAATAAACGCGTTTTCTCAGCCCTTAGAATCACAGTGTAACTGCCTGGCTCAGAAGAGCAAACTGAGTCAGCCCTTAACCCCAGTGTGCTGAAATTGTCAAAACGTGTTTTTCAGCAGAAATAAACACGTTTTGGCAACTTTGGTCACCACCATGTAACTTATAGGGCAGGAACAGCACAGTTTTCAAAACGTGTTTTTCAGCCCGAAATAAACGCGTTTTCTCAGCCCTTAGAATCACAGTGTAACTGCCTGTCTCAGAAGAGCACACTGAGTCAGCCCTTAACCCCAGTGTGCTGAAATTGTCAAAACGTGTTTTACAGCAGAAATAAACACGTTTTGGCAACTTTGGTCACCACCATGTAAGTTATATGGCAGGAACAGCACAGTTTTCAAAACGTGTTTTTCAGCCCGAAATAAACGCGTTTTCTCAGCTCTTAGAATCGCAGTGTAACTGCCTGTCTCAGAAGAGCACACTGAGTCAGCCCTTAACCCCAGTGTGCTGAAATTGTCAAAACGTGTTTTACAGCAGAAATAAACACGTTTTGGCAACTTTGGTCAGCACCATGTAACTTATAGGGCAGGAACAGCACAGTTTTCAAAACGTGTTTTTCAGCCCGAAATAAACGCGTTTTCTCAGCCCTTAGAATCACAGTGTAACTGCCTGGCTCAGAAGAGCACACTGAGTCAGCCCTTAACCCCAGTGTGCTGAAATTGTCAAAACGTGTTTTTCAGCAGAAATAAACACGTTTTGGCAACTTTGGTCACCACCATGTAAGTTATATGGCAGGAACAGCACAGTTTTCAAAACGTGTTTTTCAGCCCGAAATAAACGCGTTTTCTCAGCCCTTAGAATCACAGTGTAACTGCCTGTCTAAGAAGAGCACAGTGACTCAGCCCTTAACCCCAGTGTGCTGAAATTGTCAAAACGTTTTTTTCAGCAGAAATAAACACGTTTTGGCAACTTTGGTCACCACCATGTAAGTTATAGGGCAGGAACAGCACAGTTTTCAAAACGTGTTTTTCAGCCCGAAATAAACGCGTTTTCTCAGCTCTTAGAATCGCAGTGTAACTGCCTGTCTCAGAAGAGCACACTGAGTCAGCCCTTAACCCCAGTGTGCTGAAATTGTCAAAACGTGTTTTACAGCAGAAATAAACACGTTTTGGCAACTTTGGTCAGCACCATGTAACTTATAGGGCAGGAACAGCACAGTTTTCAAAACGTGTTTTTCAGCCCGAAATAAACGCGTTTTCTCATCCCTTAGAATCACAGTGTAACTGCCTGGCTCAGAAGAGCACACTGAGTCAGCCCTTAACCCCAGTGTGCTGAAATTGTCAAAACGTGTTTTACAGCAGAAATAAACACGTTTTGGCAACTTTGGTCACCACCATGTAAGTTATAGGGCAGGAACAGCACAGTTTTCAAAACGTGTTTTTCAGCCCGAAATAAACGCGTTTTCTCAGCTCTTAGAATCGCAGTGTAACTGCCTGTCTCAGAAGAGCACACTGAGTCAGCCCTTAACCCCAGTGTGCTGAAATTGTCAAAACGTGTTTTTCAGCAGAAATAAACACGTTTTGGCAACTTTGGTCACCACCATGTAAGTTATAGGGCAGGAACAGCACAGTTTTCAAAACGTGTTTTTCAGCCCGAAATAAACGCGTTTTCTCAGCTCTTAGAAACGCAGTGTAACTGCCTGTCTCAGAAGAGCACACTGAGTCAGCCCTTAACCCCAGTGTGCTGAAATTGTCAAAACGTGTTTTTCAGCAGAAATAAACACGTTTTGGCAACTTTGGTCACCACCATGTAAGTTATAGGGCAGGAACAGCACAGTTTTCAAAACGTGTTTTTCAGCCCGAAATAAACGCGTTTTCTCAGCCCTTAGAATCACAGTGTAACTGCCTGTCTCAGAAGAGCAAACTGAGTCAGCCCTTAACCCCAGTGTGCTGAAATTGTCAAAACGTGTTTTACAGCAGAAATAAACACGTTTTGGCAACTTTGGTCACCACCATGTAAGTTATAGGGCAGGAACAGCACAGTTTTCAAAACGTGTTTTTCAGCCCGAAATAAACGCGTTTTCTCAGCCCTTAGAATCACAGTGTAACTGCCTGGCTCAGAAGAGCAAACTGAGTCAGCCCTTAACCCCAGTGTGCTGAAATTGTCAAAACGTGTTTTACAGCAGAAATAAACACGTTTTGGCAACTTTGGTCACCACCATGTAAGTTATAGGGCAGGAACAGCACAGTTTTCAAAACGTGTTTTTCAGCCCGAAATAAACGCGTTTTCTCAGCCCTTAGAATCACAGTGTAACTGCCTGGCTCAGAAGAGCAAACTGAGTCAGCCCTTAACCCCAGTGTGCTGAAATTGTCAAAACGTGTTTTACAGCAGAAATAAACACGTTTTGGCAACTTTGGTCACCACCATGTAAGTTATAGGGCAGGAACAGCACAGTTTTCAAAACGTTTTTTTCAGCCCGAAATAAACGCGTTTTCTCAGCCCTTAGAATCACAGTGTAACTGCCTGGCTCAGAAGAGCAAACTGAGTCAGCCCTTAACCCCAGTGTGCTGAAATTGTCAAAACGTGTTTTTCAGCAGAAATAAACACGTTTTGGCAACTTTGGTCACCACCATGTAAGTTATAGGGCAGGAACAGCACAGTTTTCAAAACGTGTTTTTCAGCCCGAAATAAACGCGTTTTCTCAGCCCTTAGAATCACAGTGTAACTGCCTGGCTCAGAAGAGCAAACTGAGTCAGCCCTTAACCCCAGTGTGCTGAAATTGTCAAAACGTGTTTTTCAGCAGAAATAAACACGTTTTGGCAACTTTGGTCACCACCATGTAAGTTATAGGGCAGGAACAGCACAGTTTTCAAAACGTGTTTTTCAGCCCGAAATAAACGCGTTTTCTCAGCTCTTAGAATCGCAGTGTAACTGCCTGTCTCAGAAGAGCACACTGAGTCAGCCCTTAACCCCAGTGTGCTGAAATTGTCAAAACGTGTTTTTCAGCAGAAATAAACACGTTTTGGCAACTTTGGTCACCACCATGTAAGTTATAGGGCAGGAACAGCACAGTTTTCAAAACGTGTTTTTCAGCCCGAAATAAACGCGTTTTCTCAGCTCTTAGAATCGCAGTGTAACTGCCTGTCTCAGAAGAGCACACTGAGTCAGCCCTTAACCCCAGTGTGCTGAAATTGTCAAAACGTGTTTTTCAGCAGAAATAAACACGTTTTGGCAACTTTGGTCACCACCATGTAAGTTATAGGGCAGGAACAGCACAGTTTTCAAAACGTGTTTTTCAGCCCGAAATAAACGCGTTTTCTCAGCTCTTAGAATCGCAGTGTAACTGCCTGTCTCAGAAGAGCACACTGAGTCAGCCCTTAACCCCAGTGTGCTGAAATTGTCAAAACGTGTTTTACAGCAGAAATAAACACGTTTTGGCAACTTTGGTCACCACCATGTAAGTTATAGGGCAGGAACAGCACAGTTTTCAAAACGTGTTTTTCAGCCCGAAATAAACGCGTTTTCTCAGCCCTTAGAATCACAGTGTAACTGCCTGGCTCAGAAGAGCAAACTGAGTCAGCCCTTAACCCCAGTGTGCTGAAATTGTCAAAACGTGTTTTTCAGCAGAAATAAACACGTTTTGGCAACTTTGGTCACCACCATGTAAGTTATAGGGCAGGAACAGCACAGTTTTCAAAACGTGTTTTTCAGCCCGAAATAAACGCGTTTTCTCAGCCCTTAGAATCACAGTGTAACTGCCTGGCTCAGAAGAGCAAACTGAGTCAGCCCTTAACCCCAGTGTGCTGAAATTGTCAAAACGTGTTTTTCAGCAGAAATAAACACGTTTTGGCAACTTTGGTCACCACCATGTAAGTTATAGGGCAGGAACAGCACAGTTTTCAAAACGTGTTTTTCAGCCCGAAATAAACGCGTTTTCTCAGCCCTTAGAATCACAGTGTAACTGCCTGGCTCAGAAGAGCACACTGAGTCAGCCCTTAACCCCAGTGTGCTGAAATTGTCTAAACGTGTTTTACAGCAGAAATAAACACGTTTTGGCAACTTTGGTCACCACCATGTAAGTTATAGGGCAGGAACAGCACAGTTTTCAAAACGTGTTTTTCAGCCCGAAATAAACGCGTTTTCTCAGCCCTTAGAATCACAGTGTAAATGCCTGGCTCAGAAGAGCACACTGAGTCAGCCCTTAACCCCAGTGTGCTGAAATTGTCAAAACGTGTTTTACAGCAGAAATAAACACGTTTTGGCAACTTTGGTCAGCACCATGTAACTTATAGGGCAGGAACAGCACAGTTTTCAAAACGTGTTTTTCAGCCCGAAATAAACGCGTTTTCTCAGCCCTTAGAATCACAGTGTAACTGCCTGGCTCAGAAGAGCACACTGAGTCAGCCCTTAACCCCAGTGTGCTGAAATTGTCAAAACGTGTTTTTCAGCAGAAATAAACACGTTTTGGCAACTTTGGTCACCACCATGTAAGTTATATGGCAGGAACAGCACAGTTTTCAAAACGTGTTTTTCAGCCCGAAATAAACGCGTTTTCTCAGCCCTTAGAATCACAGTGTAACTGCCTGTCTCAGAAGAGCACAGTGAGTCAGCCCTTAACCCCAGTGTGCTGAAATTGTCAAAACGTGTTTTTCAGCAGAAATAAACACGTTTTGGCAACTTTGGTCACCACCAGGTAAGTTATATGGCAGGAACAGCACAGTTTTCAAAACGTGTTTTTCAGCACGAAATAAACGCGTTTTCTCTGCCCTTAGAATCACAGTGTAACTGCCTGTCTCAGAAGAGCACAGTGAGTCAGCCCTTAACCCCAGTGTGCTGAAATTGTCAAAACGTGTTTTTCAGCAGAAATAAACACGTTTTGGCAACTTTGGTCACCACCAGGTAAGTTATATGGCAGGAACAGCACAGTTTTCAAAACGTGTTTTTCAGCCCGAAATAAACGCGTTTTCTCAGCTCTTAGAATCGCAGTGTAACTGCCTGTCTCAGAAGAGCACACTGAGTCAGCCCTTAACCCCAGTGTGCTGAAATTGTCAAAACGTGTTTTACAGCAGAAATAAACACGTTTTGGCAACTTTGGTCAGCACCATGTAACTTATAGGGCAGGAACAGCACAGTTTTCAAAACGTGTTTTTCAGCCCGAAATAAACGCGTTTTCTCAGCCCTTAGAATCACAGTGTAACTGCCTGTCTCAGAAGAGCACAGTGAGTCAGCCCTTAACCCCAGTGTGCTGAAATTGTCAAAACGTGTTTTTCAGCAGAAATAAACACGTTTTGGCAACTTTGGTCACCACCATGTAAGTTATATGGCAATAACAGCACAGTTTTCAAAACGTGTTTTTCAGCCCGAAATAAACGCGTTTTCTCAGCTCTTAGAATCGCAGTGTAACTGCCTGTCTCAGAAGAGCACAGTGAGTCAGCCCTTAACCCCAGTGTGCTGAAATTGTCAAAACGTGTTTTACAGCAGAAATAAACACGTTTTGGCAACTTTGGTCACCACCATGTAAGTTATATGGCATGAACAGCACAGTTTTCAAAACGTGTTTTTCAGCCCGAAATAAACGCGTTTTCTCAGCTCTTAGAATCGCAGTGTAACTGCCTGTCTCAGAAGAGCACAGTGAGTCAGCCCTTAACCCCAGTGTGCTGAAATTGTCAAAACGTGTTTTACAGCAGAAATAAACACGTTTTGGCAACTTTGGTCACCACCATGTAACTTATAGGGCAGGAACAGCACAGTTTTCAAAACGTGTTTTTCAGCCCGAAATAAACGCGTTTTCTCAGCCCTTAGAATCACAGTGTAACTGCCTGTCTCAGAAGAGCACACTGAGTCAGCCCTTAACCCCAGTGTGCTGAAATTGTCAAAACGTGTTTTTCAGCAGAAATAAACACGTTTTGGCAACTTTGGTCACCACCATGTAAGTTATAGGGCAGGAACAGCACAGTTTTCAAAACGTGTTTTTCAGCCCGAAATAAACGCGTTTTCTCAGCTCTTAGAATCGCAGTGTAACTGCCTGTCTCAGAAGAGCACACTGAGTCAGCCCTTAACCCCAGTGTGCTGAAATTGTCAAAACGTGTTTTTCAGCAGAAATAAACACGTTTTGGCAACTTTGGTCACCACCATGTAAGTTATAGGGCAGGAACAGCACAGTTTTCAAAACGTGTTTTTCAGCCCGAAATAAACGCGTTTTCTCAGCTCTTAGAATCGCAGTGTAACTGCCTGTCTCAGAAGAGCACACTGAGTCAGCCCTTAACCCCAGTGTGCTGAAATTGTCAAAACGTGTTTTACAGCAGAAATAAACACGTTTTGGCAACTTTGGTCACCACCATGTAAGTTATAGGGCATAAACAGCACAGTTTTCAAAACGTGTTTTTCAGCCCGAAATAAACGCGTTTTCTCAGCCCTTAGAATCACAGTGTAACTGCCTGGCTCAGAAGAGCAAACTGAATCAGCCCTTAACCCCAGTGTGCTGAAATTGTCAAAACGTGTTTTTCAGCAGAAATAAACACGTTTTGGCAACTTTGGTCACCACCATGTAAGTTATAGGGCAGGAACAGCACAGTTTTCAAAACGTGTTTTTCAGCCCGAAATAAACGCGTTTTCTCAGCTCTTAGAATCGCAGTGTAACTGCCTGTCTCAGAAGAGCACACTGAGTCAGCCCTTAACCCCAGTGTGCTGAAATTGTCAAAACGTGTTTTTCAGCAGAAATAAACACGTTTTGGCAACTTTGGTCACCACCATGTAAGTTATAGGGCAGGAACAGCACAGTTTTCAAAACGTGTTTTTCAGCCCGAAATAAACGCGTTTTCTCAGCTCTTAGAATCGCAGTGTAACTGCCTGTCTCAGAAGAGCACACTGAGTCAGCCCTTAACCCCAGTGTGCTGAAATTGTCAAAACGTGTTTTTCAGCAGAAATAAACACGTTTTGGCAACTTTGGTCACCACCATGTAAGTTATAGGGCAGGAACAGCACAGTTTTCAAAACGTGTTTTTCAGCCCGAAATAAACGGGTTTTCTCAGCCCTTAGAATCACAGTGTAACTGCCTGGCTCAGAAGAGCAAACTGAGTCAGCCCTTAACCCCAGTGTGCTGAAATTGTCAAAACGTGTTTTTCAGCAGAAATAAACACGTTTTGGCAACTTTGGTCACCACCATGTAACTTATAGGGCAGGAACAGCACAGTTTTCAAAACGTGTTTTTCAGCCCGAAATAAACGCGTTTTCTCAGCCCTTAGAATCACAGTGTAACTGCCTGTCTCAGAAGAGCACACTGAGTCAGCCCTTAACCCCAGTGTGCTGAAATTGTCAAAACGTGTTTTACAGCAGAAATAAACACGTTTTGGCAACTTTGGTCACCACCATGTAAGTTATATGGCAGGAACAGCACAGTTTTCAAAACGTGTTTTTCAGCCCGAAATAAACGCGTTTTCTCAGCTCTTAGAATCGCAGTGTAACTGCCTGTCTCAGAAGAGCACACTGAGTCAGCCCTTAACCCCAGTGTGCTGAAATTGTCAAAACGTGTTTTACAGCAGAAATAAACACGTTTTGGCAACTTTGGTCAGCACCATGTAACTTATAGGGCAGGAACAGCACAGTTTTCAAAACGTGTTTTTCAGCCCGAAATAAACGCGTTTTCTCAGCCCTTAGAATCACAGTGTAACTGCCTGGCTCAGAAGAGCACACTGAGTCAGCCCTTAACCCCAGTGTGCTGAAATTGTCAAAACGTGTTTTTCAGCAGAAATAAACACGTTTTGGCAACTTTGGTCACCACCATGTAAGTTATATGGCAGGAACAGCACAGTTTTCAAAACGTGTTTTTCAGCCCGAAATAAACGCGTTTTCTCAGCCCTTAGAATCACAGTGTAACTGCCTGTCTAAGAAGAGCACAGTGACTCAGCCCTTAACCCCAGTGTGCTGAAATTGTCAAAACGTGTTTTTCAGCAGAAATAAACACGTTTTGGCAACTTTGGTCACCACCATGTAAGTTATAGGGCAGGAACAGCACAGTTTTCAAAACGTGTTTTTCAGCCCGAAATAAACGAGTTTTCTCAGCTCTTAGAATCGCAGTGTAACTGCCTGTCTCAGAAGAGCACACTGAGTCAGCCCTTAACCCCAGTGTGCTGAAATTGTCAAAACGTGTTTTACAGCAGAAATAAACACGTTTTGGCAACTTTGGTCAGCACCATGTAACTTATAGGGCAGGAACAGCACAGTTTTCAAAACGTGTTTTTCAGCCCGAAATAAACGCGTTTTCTCATCCCTTAGAATCACAGTGTAACTGCCTGGCTCAGAAGAGCACACTGAGTCAGCCCTTAACCCCAGTGTGCTGAAATTGTCAAAACGTGTTTTACAGCAGAAATAAACACGTTTTGGCAACTTTGGTCACCACCATGTAAGTTATAGGGCAGGAACAGCACAGTTTTCAAAACGTGTTTTTCAGCCCGAAATAAACGCGTTTTCTCAGCTCTTAGAATCGCAGTGTAACTGCCTGTCTCAGAAGAGCACACTGAGTCAGCCCTTAACCCCAGTGTGCTGAAATTGTCAAAACGTGTTTTTCAGCAGAAATAAACACGTTTTGGCAACTTTGGTCACCACCATGTAAGTTATATGGCAGGAACAGCACAGTTTTCAAAACGTGTTTTTCAGCCCGAAATAAACGCGTTTTCTCAGCTCTTAGAATCGCAGTGTAACTGCCTGTCTCAGAAGAGCACACTGAGTCAGCCCTTAACCCCAGTGTGCTGAAATTGTCAAAACGTGTTTTACAACAGAAATAAACACGTTTTGGCAACTTTGGTCACCACCATGTAAGTTATAGGGCAGGAACAGCACAGTTTTCAAAACGTGTTTTTCAGCCCGAAATAAACGCGTTTTCTCAGCTCTTAGAATCGCAGTGTAACTGCCTGTCTCAGAAGAGCACACTGAGTCAGCCCTTAACCCCAGTGTGCTGAAATTGTCAAAACGTGTTTTTCAGCAGAAATAAACACGTTTTGGCAACTTTGGTCACCACCATGTAAGTTATAGGGCAGGAACAGCACAGTTTTCAAAACGTGTTTTTCAGCCCGAAATAAACGCGTTTTCTCAGCTCTTAGAAACGCAGTGTAACTGCCTGTCTCAGAAGAGCACACTGAGTCAGCCCTTAACCCCAGTGTGCTGAAATTGTCAAAACGTGTTTTTCAGCAGAAATAAACACGTTTTGGCAACTTTGGTCACCACCATGTAAGTTATAGGGCAGGAACAGCACAGTTTTCAAAACGTGTTTTTCAGCCCGAAATAAACGCGTTTTCTCAGCCCTTAGAATCGCAGTGTAACTGCCTGTCTCAGAAGAGCAAACTGAGTCAGCCCTTAACCCCAGTGTGCTGAAATTGTCAAAACGTGTTTTACAGCAGAAATAAACACGTTTTGGCAACTTTGGTCACCACCATGTAAGTTATAGGGCAGGAACAGCACAGTTTTCAAAACGTGTTTTTCAGCCCGAAATAAACGCGTTTTCTCAGCTCTTAGAATCGCAGTGTAACTGCCTGTCTCAGAAGAGCACACTGAGTCAGCCCTTAACCCCAGTGTGCTGAAATTGTCAAAACGTGTTTTTCAGCAGAAATAAACACGTTTTGGCAACTTTGGTCACCACCATGTAAGTTATAGGGCAGGAACAGCACAGTTTTCAAAACGTGTTTTTCAGCCCGAAATAAACGCGTTTTCTCAGCTCTTAGAAACGCAGTGTAACTGCCTGTCTCAGAAGAGCACACTGAGTCAGCCCTTAACCCCAGTGTGCTGAAATTGTCAAAACGTGTTTTTCAGCAGAAATAAACACGTTTTGGCAACTTTGGTCACCACCATGTAAGTTATAGGGCAGGAACAGCACAGTTTTCAAAACGTGTTTTTCAGCCCGAAATAAACGCGTTTTCTCAGCCCTTAGAATCGCAGTGTAACTGCCTGTCTCAGAAGAGCAAACTGAGTCAGCCCTTAACCCCAGTGTGCTGAAATTGTCAAAACGTGTTTTACAGCAGAAATAAACACGTTTTGGCAACTTTGGTCACCACCATGTAAGTTATAGGGCAGGAACAGCACAGTTTTCAAAACGTGTTTTTCAGCCCGAAATAAACGCGTTTTCTCAGCCCTTAGAATCACAGTGTAACTGCCTGGCTCAGAAGAGCAAACTGAGTCAGCCCTTAACCCCAGTGTGCTGAAATTGTCAAAACGTGTTTTACAGCAGAAATAAACACGTTTTGGCAACTTTGGTCACCACCATGTAAGTTATAGGGCAGGAACAGCACAGTTTTCAAAACGTGTTTTTCAGCCCGAAATAAACGCGTTTTCTCAGCCCTTAGAATCACAGTGTAACTGCCTGGCTCAGAAGAGCAAACTGAGTCAGCCCTTAACCCCAGTGTGCTGAAATTGTCAAAACGTGTTTTTCAGCAGAAATAAACACGTTTTGGCAACTTTGGTCACCACCATGTAAGTTATAGGGCAGGAACAGCACAGTTTTCAAAACGTGTTTTTCAGCCCGAAATAAACGCGTTTTCTCAGCCCTTAGAATCACAGTGTAACTGCCTGGCTCAGAAGAGCAAACTGAGTCAGCCCTTAACCCCAGTGTGCTGAAATTGTCAAAACGTGTTTTTCAGCAGAAATAAACACGTTTTGGCAACTTTGGTCACCACCATGTAAGTTATAGGGCAGGAACAGCACAGTTTTCAAAACGTGTTTTTCAGCCCGAAATAAACGCGTTTTCTCAGCCCTTAGAATCACAGTGTAACTGCCTGGCTCAGAAGAGCACACTGAGTCAGCCCTTAACCCCAGTGTGCTGAAATTGTCAAAACGTGTTTTACAGCAGAAATAAACACGTTTTGGCAACTTTGGTCACCACCATGTAAGTTATAGGGCAGGAACAGCACAGTTTTCAAAACGTGTTTTTCAGCCCGAAATAAACGCGTTTTCTCAGCCCTTAGAATCACAGTGTAAATGCCTGGCTCAGAAGAGCAAACTGAGTCAGCCCTTAACCCCAGTGTGCTGAAATTGTCAAAACGTGTTTTTCAGCAGAAATAAACACGTTTTGGCAACTTTGGTCACCACCATGTAAGTTATAGGGCAGGAACAGCACAGTTTTCAAAACGTGTTTTTCAGCCCGAAATAAACGCGTTTTCTCAGCTCTTAGAATCGCAGTGTAACTGCCTGTCTCAGAAGAGCACACTGAGTCAGCCCTTAACCCCAGTGTGCTGAAATTGTCAAAACGTGTTTTACAGCAGAAATAAACACGTTTTGGCAACTTTGGTCACCACCATGTAAGTTATAGGGCAGGAACAGCACAGTTTTCAAAACGTGTTTTTCAGCCCGAAATAAACGCGTTTTCTCAGCTCTTAGAATCGCAGTGTAACTGCCTGTCTCAGAAGAGCACACTGAGTCAGCCCTTAACCCCAGTGTGCTGAAATTGTCAAAACGTGTTTTTCAGCAGAAATAAACACGTTTTGGCAACTTTGGTCACCACCATGTAAGTTATAGGGGAGGAACAGCACAGTTTTCAAAACGTGTTTTTCAGCCCGAAATAAACGCGTTTTCTCAGCTCTTAGAATCGCAGTGTAACTGCCTGTCTCAGAAGAGCACACTGAGTCAGCCCTTAACCCCAGTGTGCTGAAATTGTCAAAACGTGTTTTTCAGCAGAAATAAACACGTTTTGGCAACTTTGGTCACCACCATGTAAGTTATAGGGCAGGAACAGCACAGTTTTCAAAACGTGTTTTTCAGCCCGAAATAAACGCGTTTTCTCAGCTCTTAGAATCGCAGTGTAACTGCCTGTCTCAGAAGAGCACACTGAGTCAGCCCTTAACCCCAGTGTGCTGAAATTGTCAAAACGTGTTTTACAGCAGAAATAAACATGTTTTGGCAACTTTGGTCACCACCATGTAAGTTATATGGCAGGAACAGCACAGTTTTCAAAACGTGTTTTTCAGCCCGAAATAAACGCGTTTTCTCAGCTCTTAGAATCGCAGTGTAACTGCCTGTCTCAGAAGAGCACACTGAGTCAGCCCTTAACCCCAGTGTGCTGAAATTGTCAAAACGTGTTTTACAGCAGAAATAAACACGTTTTGGCAACTTTGGTCAGCACCATGTAACTTATAGGGCAGGAACAGCACAGTTTTCAAAACGTGTTTTTCAGCCCGAAATAAACGCGTTTTCTCAGCCCTTAGAATCACAGTGTAACTGCCTGGCTCAGAAGAGCACACTGAGTCAGCCCTTAACCCCAGTGTGCTGAAATTGTCAAAACGTGTTTTTCAGCAGAAATAAACACGTTTTGGCAACTTTGGTCACCACCATGTAAGTTATATGGCAGGAACAGCACAGTTTTCAAAACGTGTTTTTCAGCCCGAAATAAACGCGTTTTCTCAGCCCTTAGAATCACAGTGTAACTGCCTGTCTAAGAAGAGCACAGTGACTCAGCCCTTAACCCCAGTGTGCTGAAATTGTCAAAACGTGTTTTTCAGCAGAAATAAACACGTTTTGGCAACTTTGGTCACCACCATGTAAGTTATAGGGCAGGAACAGCACAGTTTTCAAAACGTGTTTTTCAGCCCGAAATAAACGCGTTTTCTCAGCTCTTAGAATCGCAGTGTAACTGCCTGTCTCAGAAGAGCACACTGAGTCAGCCCTTAACCCCAGTGTGCTGAAATTGTCAAAACGTGTTTTACAGCAGAAATAAACACGTTTTGGCAACTTTGGTCAGCACCATGTAACTTATAGGGCAGGAACAGCACAGTTTTCAAAACGTGTTTTTCAGCCCGAAATAAACGCGTTTTCTCATCCCTTAGAATCACAGTGTAACTGCCTGGCTCAGAAGAGCACACTGAGTCAGCCCTTAACCCCAGTGTGCTGAAATTGTCAAAACGTGTTTTACAGCAGAAATAAACACGTTTTGGCAACTTTGGTCACTACCATGTAAGTTATAGGGCAGGAACAGCACAGTTTTCAAAACGTGTTTTTCAGCCCGAAATAAACGCGTTTTCTCAGCTCTTAGAATCGCAGTGTAACTGCCTGTCTCAGAAGAGCACACTGAGTCAGCCCTTAACCCCAGTGTGCTGAAATTGTCAAAACGTGTTTTTCAGCAGAAATAAACACGTTTTGGCAACTTTGGTCACCACCATGTAAGTTATATGGCAGGAACAGCACAGTTTTCAAAACGTGTTTTTCAGCCCGAAATAAACGCGTTTTCTCAGCTCTTAGAATCGCAGTGTAACTGCCTGTCTCAAAAGAGCACAGTGAGTCAGCCCTTAACCCCAGTGTGCTGAAATTGTCAAAACGTGTTTTACAGCAGAAATAAACACGTTTTGGCAACTTTGGTCACCACCATGTAAGTTATATGGCATGAACAGCACAGTTTTCAAAACGTGTTTTTCAGCCCGAAATAAACGCGTTTTCTCAGCCCTTAGAATCGCACTGTAACTGCCTTGCTCAGAAGAGCACAGTGAGTCAGCCCTTAACCCCAGTGTGCTGAAATTGTCAAAACGTGTTTTACAGCAGAAATAAACACGTTTTGGCAACTTTGGTCACCACCATGTAAGTTATATGGCATGAACAGCACAGTTTTCAAAACGTGTTTTTCAGCCCGAAATAAACGCGTTTTCTCAGCTCTTAGAATCGCAGTGTAACTGCCTGTCTCAGAAGAGCACAGTGAGTCAGCCCTTAACCCCAGTGTGCTGAAATTGTCAAAACGTGTTTTACAGCAGAAATAAACACGTTTTGGCAACTTTGGTCACCACCATGTAAGTTATAGGGCATAAACAGCACAGTTTTCAAAACGTGTTTTTCAGCCCGAAATAAACGCGTTTTCTCAGCCCTTAGAATCACAGTGTAACTGCCTGGCTCAGAAGAGCAAACTGAATCAGCCCTTAACCCCAGTGTGCTGAAATTGTCAAAACGTGTTTTTCAGCAGAAATAAACACGTTTTGGCAACTTTGGTCACCACCATGTAAGTTATAGGGCAGGAACAGCACAGTTTTCAAAACTTGTTTTTCAGCCCGAAATAAACGCGTTTTCTCAGCTCTTAGAATCGCAGTGTAACTGCCTGTCTCAGAAGAGCACACTGAGTCAGCCCTTAACCCCAGTGTGCTGAAATTGTCAAAACGTGTTTTTCAGCAGAAATAAACACGTTTTGGCAACTTTGGTCACCACCATGTAAGTTATAGGGCAGGAACAGCACAGTTTTCAAAACGTGTTTTTCAGCCCGAAATAAACGCGTTTTCTCAGCTCTTAGAAACGCAGTGTAACTGCCTGTCTCAGAAGAGCACACTGAGTCAGCCCTTAACCCCAGTGTGCTGAAATTGTCAAAACGTGTTTTTCAGCAGAAATAAACACGTTTTGGCAACTTTGGTCACCACCATGTAAGTTATAGGGCAGGAACAGCACAGTTTTCAAAACGTGTTTTTCAGCCCGAAATAAACGCGTTCTCTCAGCTCTTAGAATCGCAGTGTAACTGCCTGTCTCAGAAGAGCACAGTGAGTCAGCCCTTAACCCCAGTGTGCTGAAATTGTCAAAACGTGTTTTACAGCAGAAATAAACACGTTTTGGCAACTTTGGTCACCACCATGTAAGTTATATGGCAGGAACAGCACAGTTTTCAAAACGTGTTTTTCAGCCCGAAATAAACGCGTTTTCTCAGCTCTTAGAATCGCAGTGTAACTGCCTGTCTCAGAAGAGCACACTGAGTCAGCCCTTAACCCCAGTGTGCTGAAATTGTCAAAACGTGTTTTACAGCAGAAATAAACACGTTTTGGCAACTTTGGTCAGCACCATGTAACTTATAGGGCAGGAACAGCACAGTTTTCAAAACGTGTTTTTCAGCCCGAAATAAACGCGTTTTCTCAGCCCTTAGAATCACAGTGTAACTGCCTGGCTCAGAAGAGCACACTGAGTCAGCCCTTAACCCCAGTGTGCTGAAATTGTCAAAACGTGTTTTTCAGCAGAAATAAACACGTTTTGGCAACTTTGGTCACCACCATGTAAGTTATATGGCAGGAACAGCACAGTTTTCAAAACGTGTTTTTCAGCCCGAAATAAACGCGTTTTCTCAGCCCTTAGAATCACAGTGTAACTGCCTGTCTAAGAAGAGCACAGTGACTCAGCCCTTAACCCCAGTGTGCTGAAATTGTCAAAACGTGTTTTTCAGCAGAAATAAACACGTTTTGGCAACTTTGGTCACCACCATGTAAGTTATAGGGCAGGAACAGCACAGTTTTCAAAACGTGTTTTTCAGCCCGAAATAAACGCGTTTTCTCAGCTCTTAGAATCGCAGTGTAACTGCCTGTCTCAGAAGAGCACACTGAGTCAGCCCTTAACCCCAGTGTGCTGAAATTGTCAAAACGTGTTTTACAGCAGAAATAAACACGTTTTGGCAACTTTGGTCAGCACCATGTAACTTATAGGGCAGGAACAGCACAGTTTTCAAAACGTGTTTTTCAGCCCGAAATAAACGCGTTTTCTCATCCCTTAGAATCACAGTGTAACTGCCTGGCTCAGAAGAGCACACTGAGTCAGCCCTTAACCCCAGTGTGCTGAAATTGTCAAAACGTGTTTTACAGCAGAAATAAACACGTTTTGGCAACTTTGGTCACTACCATGTAAGTTATAGGGCAGGAACAGCACAGTTTTCAAAACGTGTTTTTCAGCCCGAAATAAACGCGTTTTCTCAGCTCTTAGAATCGCAGTGTAACTGCCTGTCTCAGAAGAGCACACTGAGTCAGCCCTTAACCCCAGTGTGCTGAAATTGTCAAAACGTGTTTTTCAGCAGAAATAAACACGTTTTGGCAACTTTGGTCACCACCATGTAAGTTATATGGCAGGAACAGCACAGTTTTCAAAACGTGTTTTTCAGCCCGAAATAAACGCGTTTTCTCAGCTCTTAGAATCGCAGTGTAACTGCCTGTCTCAGAAGAGCACAGTGAGTCAGCCCTTAACCCCAGTGTGCTGAAATTGTCAAAACGTGTTTTACAGCAGAAATAAACACGTTTTGGCAACTTTGGTCACCACCATGTAAGTTATATGGCATGAACAGCACAGTTTTCAAAACGTGTTTTTCAGCCCGAAATAAACGCGTTTTCTCAGCCCTTAGAATCGCAGTGTAACTGCCTTGCTCAGAAGAGCACAGTGAGTCAGCCCTTAACCCCAGTGTGCTGAAATTGTCAAAACGTGTTTTACGGCAGAAATAAACACGTTTTGGCAACTTTGGTCACCACCATGTAAGTTATATGGCATGAACAGCACAGTTTTCAAAACGTGTTTTTCAGCCCGAAATAAACGCGTTTTCTCAGCTCTTAGAATCGCAGTGTAACTGCCTGTCTCAGAAGAGCACAGTGAGTCAGCCCTTAACCCCAGTGTGCTGAAATTGTCAAAACGTGTTTTACAGCAGAAATAAACACGTTTTGGCAACTTTGGTCACCACCATGTAACTTATAGGGCAGGAACAGCACAGTTTTCAAAACGTGTTTTTCAGCCCGAAATAAACGCGTTTTCTCAGCCCTTAGAATCACAGTGTAACTGCCTGTCTCAGAAGAGCACACTGAGTCAGCCCTTAACCCCAGTGTGCTGAAATTGTCAAAACGTGTTTTACAGCAGAAATAAACACGTTTTGGCAACTTTGGTCACCACCATGTAAGTTATAGGGCAGGAACAGCACAGTTTTCAAAACGTGTTTTTCAGCCCGAAATAAACGCGTTTTCTCAGCCCTTAGAATCACAGTGTAACTGCCTGGCTCAGAAGAGCAAACTGAGTCAGCCCTTAACCCCAGTGTGCTGAAATTGTCAAAACGTGTTTTTCAGCAGAAATAAACACGTTTTGGCAACTTTGGTCACCACCATGTAAGTTATAGGGCAGGAACAGCACAGTTTTCAAAACGTGTTTTTCAGCCCGAAATAAACGCGTTTTCTCAGCTCTTAGAATCGCAGTGTAACTGCCTGTCTCAGAAGAGCACACTGAGTCAGCCCTTAACCCCAGTGTGCTGAAATTGTCAAAACGTGTTTTTCAGCAGAAATAAACACGTTTTGGCAACTTTGGTCACCACCATGTAAGTTATAGGGCAGGAACAGCACAGTTTTCAAAACGTGTTTTTCAGCCCGAAATAAACGCGTTTTCTCAGCTCTTAGAATCGCAGTGTAACTGCCTGTCTCAGAAGAGCACACTGAGTCAGCCCTTAACCCCAGTGTGCTGAAATTGTCAAAACGTGTTTTACAGCAGAAATAAACACGTTTTGGCAACTTTGGTCACCACCAGGTAAGTTATATGGCAGGAACAGCACAGTTTTCAAAACGTGTTTTTCAGCCTGAAATAAACGCGTTTTCTCTGCCCTTAGAATCACAGTGTAACTGCCTGTCTCAGAAGAGCACAGTGAGTCAGCCCTTAACCCCAGTGTGCTGAAATTGTCAAAACGTGTTTTTCAGCAGAAATAAACACGTTTTGGCAACTTTGGTCACCACCATGTAAGTTATATGGCAGGAACAGCACAGTTTTCAAAACGTGTTTTTCAGCTCGAAATAAACGCGTTTTCTCAGCCCTTAGAATCACAGTGTAACTGCCTGGCTCAGAAGAGCACACTGAGTCAGCCCTTAACCCCAGTGTGCTGAAATTGTCAAAACGTGTTTTACAGCAGAAATAAACACGTTTTGGCAACTTTGGTCACCACCATGTAAGTTATATGGCAGGAACAGCACAGTTTTCAAAACGTGTTTTTCAGCCCGAAATAAACGCGTTTTCTCAGCTCTTAGAATCGCAGTGTAACTGCCTGTCTCAGAAGAGCACACTGAGTCAGCCCTTAACCCCAGTGTGCTGAAATTGTCAAAACGTGTTTTACAGCAGAAATAAACACGTTTTGGCAACTTTGGTCAGCACCATGTAACTTATAGGGCAGGAACAGCACAGTTTTCAAAACGTGTTTTTCAGCCCGAAATAAACGCGTTTTCTCAGCCCTTAGAATCACAGTGTAACTGCCTGGCTCAGAAGAGCACACTGAGTCAGCCCTTAACCCCAGTGTGCTGAAATTGTCAAAACGTGTTTTTCAGCAGAAATAAACACGTTTTGGCAACTTTGGTCACCACCATGTAAGTTATATGGCAGGAACAGCACAGTTTTCAAAACGTGTTTTTCAGCCCGAAATAAACGCGTTTTCTCAGCCCTTAGAATCACAGTGTAACTGCCTGTCTCAGAAGAGCACAGTGAGTCAGCCCTTAACCCCAGTGTGCTGAAATTGTCAAAACGTGTTTTTCAGCAGAAATAAACACGTTTTGGCAACTTTGGTCACCACCAGGTAAGTTATATGGCAGGAACAGCACAGTTTTCAAAACGTGTTTTTCAGCACGAAATAAACGCGTTTTCTCTGCCCTTAGAATCACAGTGTAACTGCCTGTCTCAGAAGAGCACAGTGAGTCAGCCCTTAACCCCAGTGTGCTGAAATTGTCAAAACGTGTTTTTCAGCAGAAATAAACACGTTTTGGCAACTTTGGTCACCACCAGGTAAGTTATATGGCAGGAACAGCACAGTTTTCAAAACGTGTTTTTCAGCCCGAAATAAACGCGTTTTCTCAGCTCTTAGAATCGCAGTGTAACTGCCTGTCTCAGAAGAGCACACTGAGTCAGCCCTTAACCCCAGTGTGCTGAAATTGTCAAAACGTGTTTTACAGCAGAAATAAACACGTTTTGGCAACTTTGGTCAGCACCATGTAACTTATAGGGCAGGAACAGCACAGTTTTCAAAACGTGTTTTTCAGCCCGAAATAAACGCGTTTTCTCAGCCCTTAGAATCACAGTGTAACTGCCTGTCTCAGAAGAGCACAGTGAGTCAGCCCTTAACCCCAGTGTGCTGAAATTGTCAAAACGTGTTTTTCAGCAGAAATAAACACGTTTTGGCAACTTTGGTCACCACCATGTAAGTTATATGGCAATAACAGCACAGTTTTCAAAACGTGTTTTTCAGCCCGAAATAAACGCGTTTTCTCAGCTCTTAGAATCGCAGTGTAACTGCCTGTCTCAGAAGAGCACAGTGAGTCAGCCCTTAACCCCAGTGTGCTGAAATTGTCAAAACGTGTTTTACAGCAGAAATAAACACGTTTTGGCAACTTTGGTCACCACCATGTAAGTTATATGGCATGAACAGCACAGTTTTCAAAACGTGTTTTTCAGCCCGAAATAAACGCGTTTTCTCAGCTCTTAGAATCGCAGTGTAACTGCCTGTCTCAGAAGAGCACAGTGAGTCAGCCCTTAACCCCAGTGTGCTGAAATTGTCAAAACGTGTTTTACAGCAGAAATAAACACGTTTTGGCAACTTTGGTCACCACCATGTAACTTATAGGGCAGGAACAGCACAGTTTTCAAAACGTGTTTTTCAGCCCGAAATAAACGCGTTTTCTCAGCCCTTAGAATCACAGTGTAACTGCCTGTCTCAGAAGAGCACACTGAGTCAGCCCTTAACCCCAGTGTGCTGAAATTGTCAAAACGTGTTTTTCAGCAGAAATAAACACGTTTTGGCAACTTTGGTCACCACCATGTAAGTTATAGGGCAGGAACAGCACAGTTTTCAAAACGTGTTTTTCAGCCCGAAATAAACGCGTTTTCTCAGCTCTTAGAATCGCAGTGTAACTGCCTGTCTCAGAAGAGCACACTGAGTCAGCCCTTAACCCCAGTGTGCTGAAATTGTCAAAACGTGTTTTTCAGCAGAAATAAACACGTTTTGGCAACTTTGGTCACCACCATGTAAGTTATAGGGCAGGAACAGCACAGTTTTCAAAACGTGTTTTTCAGCCCGAAATAAACGCGTTTTCTCAGCTCTTAGAATCGCAGTGTAACTGCCTGTCTCAGAAGAGCACACTGAGTCAGCCCTTAACCCCAGTGTGCTGAAATTGTCAAAACGTGTTTTACAGCAGAAATAAACACGTTTTGGCAACTTTGGTCACCACCATGTAAGTTATAGGGCATAAACAGCACAGTTTTCAAAACGTGTTTTTCAGCCCGAAATAAACGCGTTTTCTCAGCCCTTAGAATCACAGTGTAACTGCCTGGCTCAGAAGAGCAAACTGAGTCAGCCCTTAACCCCAGTGTGCTGAAATTGTCAAAACGTGTTTTTCAGCAGAAATAAACACGTTTTGGCAACTTTGGTCACCACCATGTAAGTTATAGGGCAGGAACAGCACAGTTTTCAAAACGTGTTTTTCAGCCCGAAATTAACGCGTTTTCTCAGCTCTTAGAATCGCAGTGTAACTGCCTGTCTCAGAAGAGCACACTGAGTCAGCCCTTAACCCCAGTGTGCTGAAATTGTCAAAACGTGTTTTTCAGCAGAAATAAACACGTTTTGGCAACTTTGGTCACCACCATGTAAGTTATAGGGCAGGAACAGCACAGTTTTCAAAACGTGTTTTTCAGCCCGAAATAAACGCGTTTTCTCAGCCCTTAGAATCACAGTGTAACTGCCTGTCTCAGAAGAGCACAGTGAGTCAGCCCTTAACCCCAGTGTGCTGAAATTGTCAAAACGTGTTTTTCAGCAGAAATAAACACGTTTTGGCAACTTTGGTCACCACCATGTAAGTTATATGGCAATAACAGCACAGTTTTCAAAACGTGTTTTTCAGCCCGAAATAAACGCGTTTTCTCAGCTCTTAGAATCGCAGTGTAACTGCCTGTCTCAGAAGAGCACAGTGAGTCAGCCCTTAACCCCAGTGTGCTGAAATTGTCAAAACGTGTTTTACAGCAGAAATAAACACGTTTTGGCAACTTTGGTCACCACCATGTAAGTTATATGGCATGAACAGCACAGTTTTCAAAACGTGTTTTTCAGCCCGAAATAAACGCGTTTTCTCAGCTCTTAGAATCGCAGTGTAACTGCCTGTCTCAGAAGAGCACAGTGAGTCAGCCCTTAACCCCAGTGTGCTGAAATTGTCAAAACGTGTTTTACAGCAGAAATAAACACGTTTTGGCAACTTTGGTCACCACCATGTAACTTATAGGGCAGGAACAGCACAGTTTTCAAAACGTGTTTTTCAGCCCGAAATAAACGCGTTTTCTCAGCCCTTAGAATCACAGTGTAACTGCCTGTCTCAGAAGAGCACACTGAGTCAGCCCTTAACCCCAGTGTGCTGAAATTGTCAAAACGTGTTTTTCAGCAGAAATAAACACGTTTTGGCAACTTTGGTCACCACCATGTAAGTTATAGGGCAGGAACAGCACAGTTTTCAAAACGTGTTTTTCAGCCCGAAATAAACGCGTTTTCTCAGCTCTTAGAATCGCAGTGTAACTGCCTGTCTCAGAAGAGCACACTGAGTCAGCCCTTAACCCCAGTGTGCTGAAATTGTCAAAACGTGTTTTTCAGCAGAAATAAACACGTTTTGGCAACTTTGGTCACCACCATGTAAGTTATAGGGCAGGAACAGCACAGTTTTCAAAACGTGTTTTTCAGCCCGAAATAAACGCGTTTTCTCAGCTCTTAGAATCGCAGTGTAACTGCCTGTCTCAGAAGAGCACACTGAGTCAGCCCTTAACCCCAGTGTGCTGAAATTGTCAAAACGTGTTTTACAGCAGAAATAAACACGTTTTGGCAACTTTGGTCACCACCATGTAAGTTATAGGGCATAAACAGCACAGTTTTCAAAACGTGTTTTTCAGCCCGAAATAAACGCGTTTTCTCAGCCCTTAGAATCACAGTGTAACTGCCTGGCTCAGAAGAGCAAACTGAGTCAGCCCTTAACCCCAGTGTGCTGAAATTGTCAAAACGTGTTTTTCAGCAGAAATAAACACGTTTTGGCAACTTTGGTCACCACCATGTAAGTTATAGGGCAGGAACAGCACAGTTTTCAAAACGTGTTTTTCAGCCCGAAATTAACGCGTTTTCTCAGCTCTTAGAATCGCAGTGTAACTGCCTGTCTCAGAAGAGCACACTGAGTCAGCCCTTAACCCCAGTGTGCTGAAATTGTCAAAACGTGTTTTTCAGCAGAAATAAACACGTTTTGGCAACTTTGGTCACCACCATGTAAGTTATAGGGCAGGAACAGCACAGTTTTCAAAACGTGTTTTTCAGCCCGAAATAAACGCGTTTTCTCAGCTCTTAGAATCGCAGTGTAACTGCCTGTCTCAGAAGAGCACACTGAGTCAGCCCTTAACCCCAGTGTGCTGAAATTGTCAAAACGTGTTTTTCAGCAGAAATAAACACGTTTTGGCAACTTTGGTCACCACCATGTAAGTTACAGGGCAGGAACAGCACAGTTTTCAAAACGTGTTTTTCAGCCCGAAATAAACGCGTTTTCTCAGCCCTTAGAATCACAGTGTAACTGCCTGGCTCAGAAGAGCAAACTGAGTCAGCCCTTAACCCCAGTGTGCTGAAATTGTCAAAACGTGTTTTTCAGCAGAAATAAACACGTTTTGGCAACTTTGGTCACCACCATGTAACTTATAGGGCAGGAACAGCACAGTTTTCAAAACGTGTTTTTCAGCCCGAAATAAACGCGTTTTCTCAGCCCTTAGAATCACAGTGTAACTGCCTGTCTCAGAAGAGCACACTGAGTCAGCCCTTAACCCCAGTGTGCTGAAATTGTCAAAACGTGTTTTACAGCAGAAATAAACACGTTTTGGCAACTTTGGTCACCACCATGTAAGTTATATGGCAGGAACAGCACAGTTTTCAAAACGTGTTTTTCAGCCCGAAATAAACGCGTTTTCTCAGCTCTTAGAATCGCAGTGTAACTGCCTGTCTCAGAAGAGCACACTGAGTCAGCCCTTAACCCCAGTGTGCTGAAATTGTCAAAACGTGTTTTACAGCAGAAATAAACACGTTTTGGCAACTTTGGTCACCACCATGTAAGTTATAGGGCAGGAACAGCACAGTTTTCAAAACGTGTTTTTCAGCCCGAAATAAATGCGTTTTCTCAGCCCTTAGAATCACAGTGTAACTGCCTGGCTCAGAAGAGCAAACTGAGTCAGCCCTTAACCCCAGTGTGCTGAAATTGTCAAAACGTGTTTTTCAGCAGAAATAAACACGTTTTGGCAACTTTGGTCACCACCATGTAAGTTATAGGGCAGGAACAGCACAGTTTTCAAAACGTGTTTTTCAGCCCGAAATAAACGCGTTTTCTCAGCTCTTAGAATCGCAGTGTAACTGCCTGTCTCAGAAGAGCACACTGAGTCAGCCCTTAACCCCAGTGTGCTGAAATTGTCAAAACGTGTTTTACAGCAGAAATAAACACGTTTTGGCAACTTTGGTCACCACCATGTAAGTTATAGGGCATAAACAGCACAGTTTTCAAAACGTGTTTTTCAGCCCGAAATAAACGCGTTTTCTCAGCCCTTAGAATCACAGTGTAACTGCCTGGCTCAGAAGAGCAAACTGAGTCAGCCCTTAACCCCAGTGTGCTGAAATTGTCAAAACGTGTTTTTCAGCAGAAATAAACACGTTTTGGCAACTTTGGTCACCACCATGTAAGTTATAGGGCAGGAACAGCACAGTTTTCAAAACGTGTTTTTCAGCCCGAAATAAACGCGTTTTCTCAGCTCTTAGAATCGCAGTGTAACTGCCTGTCTCAGAAGAGCACACTGAGTCAGCCCTTAACCCCAGTGTGCTGAAATTGTCAAAACGTGTTTTTCAGCAGAAATAAACACGTTTTGGCAACTTTGGTCACCACCATGTAAGTTATAGGGCAGGAACAGCACAGTTTTCAAAACGTGTTTTTCAGCCTGAAATAAACGCGTTTTCTCAGCTCTTAGAATCGCAGTGTAACTGCCTGTCTCAGAAGAGCACACTGAGTCAGCCCTTAACCCCAGTGTGCTGAAATTGTCAAAACGTGTTTTTCAGCAGAAATAAACACGTTTTGGCAACTTTGGTCACCACCATGTAAGTTATAGGGCAGGAACAGCACAGTTTTCAAAACGTGTTTTTCAGCCCGAAATAAACGCGTTTTCTCAGCCCTTAGAATCACAGTGTAACTGCCTGGCTCAGAAGAGCAAACTGAGTCAGCCCTTAACCCCAGTGTGCTGAAATTGTCAAAACGTGTTTTTCAGCAGAAATAAACACGTTTTGGCAACTTTGGTCACCACCATGTAACTTATAGGGCAGGAACAGCACAGTTTTCAAAACGTGTTTTTCAGCCCGAAATAAACGCGTTTTCTCAGCCCTTAGAATCACAGTGTAACTGCCTGTCTCAGAAGAGCACACTGAGTCAGCCCTTAACCCCAGTGTGCTGAAATTGTCAAAACGTGTTTTACAGCAGAAATAAACACGTTTTGGCAACTTTGGTCACCACCATGTAAGTTATATGGCAGGAACAGCACAGTTTTCAAAACGTGTTTTTCAGCCCGAAATAAACGCGTTTTCTCAGCTCTTAGAATCGCAGTGTAACTGCCTGTCTCAGAAGAGCACACTGAGTCAGCCCTTAACCCCAGTGTGCTGAAATTGTCAAAACGTGTTTTACAGCAGAAATAAACACGTTTTGGCAACTTTGGTCACCACCATGTAAGTTATAGGGCAGGAACAGCACAGTTTTCAAAACGTGTTTTTCAGCCCGAAATAAATGCGTTTTCTCAGCCCTTAGAATCACAGTGTAACTGCCTGGCTCAGAAGAGCAAACTGAGTCAGCCCTTAACCCCAGTGTGCTGAAATTGTCAAAACGTGTTTTTCAGCAGAAATAAACACGTTTTGGCAACTTTGGTCACCACCATGTAAGTTATAGGGCAGGAACAGCACAGTTTTCAAAACGTGTTTTTCAGCCCGAAATAAACGCGTTTTCTCAGCTCTTAGAATCGCAGTGTAACTGCCTGTCTCAGAAGAGCACACTGAGTCAGCCCTTAACCCCAGTGTGCTGAAATTGTCAAAACGTGTTTTACAGCAGAAATAAACACGTTTTGGCAACTTTGGTCACCACCATGTAAGTTATAGGGCATAAACAGCACAGTTTTCAAAACGTGTTTTTCAGCCCGAAATAAACGCGTTTTCTCAGCCCTTAGAATCACAGTGTAACTGCCTGGCTCAGAAGAGCAAACTGAGTCAGCCCTTAACCCCAGTGTGCTGAAATTGTCAAAACGTGTTTTTCAGCAGAAATAAACACGTTTTGGCAACTTTGGTCACCACCATGTAAGTTATAGGGCAGGAACAGCACAGTTTTCAAAACGTGTTTTTCAGCCCGAAATAAACGCGTTTTCTCAGCTCTTAGAATCGCAGTGTAACTGCCTGTCTCAGAAGAGCACACTGAGTCAGCCCTTAACCCCAGTGTGCTGAAATTGTCAAAACGTGTTTTTCAGCAGAAATAAACACGTTTTGGCAACTTTGGTCACCACCATGTAAGTTATAGGGCAGGAACAGCACAGTTTTCAAAACGTGTTTTTCAGCCCGAAATAAACGCGTTTTCTCAGCTCTTAGAATCGCAGTGTAACTGCCTGTCTCAGAAGAGCACACTGAGTCAGCCCTTAACCCCAGTGTGCTGAAATTGTCAAAACGTGTTTTTCAGCAGAAATAAACACGTTTTGGCAACTTTGGTCACCACCATGTAAGTTATAGGGCAGGAACAGCACAGTTTTCAAAACGTGTTTTTCAGCCCGAAATAAACGCGTTTTCTCAGCCCTTAGAATCACAGTGTAACTGCCTGGCTCAGAAGAGCAAACTGAGTCAGCCCTTAACCCCAGTGTGCTGAAATTGTCAAAACGTGTTTTTCAGCAGAAATAAACACGTTTTGGCAACTTTGGTCACCACCATGTAACTTATAGGGCAGGAACAGCACAGTTTTCAAAACGTGTTTTTCAGCCCGAAATAAACGCGTTTTCTCAGCCCTTAGAATCACAGTGTAACTGCCTGTCTCAGAAGAGCACACTGAGTCAGCCCTTAACCCCAGTGTGCTGAAATTGTCAAAACGTGTTTTACAGCAGAAATAAACACGTTTTGGCAACTTTGGTCACCACCATGTAAGTTATATGGCAGGAACAGCACAGTTTTCAAAACGTGTTTTTCAGCCCGAAATAAACGCGTTTTCTCAGCTCTTAGAATCGCAGTGTAACTGCCTGTCTCAGAAGAGCACACTGAGTCAGCCCTTAACCCCAGTGTGCTGAAATTGTCAAAACGTGTTTTACAGCAGAAATAAACACGTTTTGGCAACTTTGGTCAGCACCATGTAACTTATAGGGCAGGAACAGCACAGTTTTCAAAACGTGTTTTTCAGCCCGAAATAAACGCGTTTTCTCAGCCCTTAGAATCACAGTGTAACTGCCTGGCTCAGAAGAGCACACTGAGTCAGCCCTTAACCCCAGTGTGCTGAAATTGTCAAAACGTGTTTTTCAGCAGAAATAAACACGTTTTGGCAACTTTGGTCACCACCATGTAAGTTATATGGCAGGAACAGCACAGTTTTCAAAACGTGTTTTTCAGCCCGAAATAAACGCGTTTTCTCAGCCCTTAGAATCACAGTGTAACTGCCTGTCTAAGAAGAGCACAGTGACTCAGCCCTTAACCCCAGTGTGCTGAAATTGTCAAAACGTTTTTTTCAGCAGAAATAAACACGTTTTGGCAACTTTGGTCACCACCATGTAAGTTATAGGGCAGGAACAGCACAGTTTTCAAAACGTGTTTTTCAGCCCGAAATAAACGCGTTTTCTCAGCTCTTAGAATCGCAGTGTAACTGCCTGTCTCAGAAGAGCACACTGAGTCAGCCCTTAACCCCAGTGTGCTGAAATTGTCAAAACGTGTTTTACAGCAGAAATAAACACGTTTTGGCAACTTTGGTCAGCACCATGTAACTTATAGGGCAGGAACAGCACAGTTTTCAAAACGTGTTTTTCAGCCCGAAATAAACGCGTTTTCTCATCCCTTAGAATCACAGTGTAACTGCCTGTCTCAGAAGAGCACACTGAGTCAGCCCTTAACCCCAGTGTGCTGAAATTGTCAAAACGTGTTTTACAGCAGAAATAAACACGTTTTGGCAACTTTGGTCACCACCAGGTAAGTTATATGGCAGGAACAGCACAGTTTTCAAAACGTGTTTTTCAGCCTGAAATAAACGCGTTTTCTCTGCCCTTAGAATCACAGTGTAACTGCCTGTCTCAGAAGAGCACAGTGAGTCAGCCCTTAACCCCAGTGTGCTGAAATTGTCAAAACGTGTTTTACAGCAGAAATAAACACGTTTTGGCAACTTTGGTCAGCACCATGTAACTTATAGGGCAGGAACAGCACAGTTTTCAAAACGTGTTTTTCAGCCCGAAATAAACGCGTTTTCTCAGCCCTTAGAATCACAGTGTAACTGCCTGGCTCAGAAGAGCACACTGAGTCAGCCCTTAACCCCAGTGTGCTGAAATTGTCAAAACGTGTTTTTCAGCAGAAATAAACACGTTTTGGCAACTTTGGTCACCACCATGTAAGTTATATGGCAGGAACAGCACAGTTTTCAAAACGTGTTTTTCAGCCCGAAATAAACGCGTTTTCTCAGCCCTTAGAATCACAGTGTAACTGCCTGTCTAAGAAGAGCACAGTGACTCAGCCCTTAACCCCAGTGTGCTGAAATTGTCAAAACGTTTTTTTCAGCAGAAATAAACACGTTTTGGCAACTTTGGTCACCACCATGTAAGTTATAGGGCAGGAACAGCACAGTTTTCAAAACGTGTTTTTCAGCCCGAAATAAACGCGTTTTCTCAGCTCTTAGAATCGCAGTGTAACTGCCTGTCTCAGAAGAGCACACTGAGTCAGCCCTTAACCCCAGTGTGCTGAAATTGTCAAAACGTGTTTTACAGCAGAAATAAACACGTTTTGGCAACTTTGGTCACCACCAGGTAAGTTATATGGCAGGAACAGCACAGTTTTCAAAACGTGTTTTTCAGCCTGAAATAAACGCGTTTTCTCTGCCCTTAGAATCACAGTGTAACTGCCTGTCTCAGAAGAGCACAGTGAGTCAGCCCTTAACCCCAGTGTGCTGAAATTGTCAAAACGTGTTTTTCAGCAGAAATAAACACGTTTTGGCAACTTTGGTCACCACCATGTAAGTTATATGGCAGGAACAGCACAGTTTTCAAAACGTGTTTTTCAGCTCGAAATAAACGCGTTTTCTCAGCCCTTAGAATCACAGTGTAACTGCCTGGCTCAGAAGAGCACACTGAGTCAGCCCTTAACCCCAGTGTGCTGAAATTGTCAAAACGTGTTTTACAGCAGAAATAAACACGTTTTGGCAACTTTGGTCACCACCATGTAAGTTATATGGCAGGAACAGCACAGTTTTCAAAACGTGTTTTTCAGCCCGAAATAAACGCGTTTTCTCAGCTCTTAGAATCGCAGTGTAACTGCCTGTCTCAGAAGAGCACACTGAGTCAGCCCTTAACCCCAGTGTGCTGAAATTGTCAAAACGTGTTTTACAGCAGAAATAAACACGTTTTGGCAACTTTGGTCAGCACCATGTAACTTATAGGGCAGGAACAGCACAGTTTTCAAAACGTGTTTTTCAGCCCGAAATAAACGCGTTTTCTCAGCCCTTAGAATCACAGTGTAACTGCCTGGCTCAGAAGAGCACACTGAGTCAGCCCTTAACCCCAGTGTGCTGAAATTGTCAAAACGTGTTTTTCAGCAGAAATAAACACGTTTTGGCAACTTTGGTCACCACCATGTAAGTTATATGGCAGGAACAGCACAGTTTTCAAAACGTGTTTTTCAGCCCGAAATAAACGCGTTTTCTCAGCCCTTAGAATCACAGTGTAACTGCCTGTCTCAGAAGAGCACAGTGAGTCAGCCCTTAACCCCAGTGTGCTGAAATTGTCAAAACGTGTTTTTCAGCAGAAATAAACACGTTTTGGCAACTTTGGTCACCACCAGGTAAGTTATATGGCAGGAACAGCACAGTTTTCAAAACGTGTTTTTCAGCACGAAATAAACGCGTTTTCTCTGCCCTTAGAATCACAGTGTAACTGCCTGTCTCAGAAGAGCACAGTGAGTCAGCCCTTAACCCCAGTGTGCTGAAATTGTCAAAACGTGTTTTTCAGCAGAAATAAACACGTTTTGGCAACTTTGGTCACCACCAGGTAAGTTATATGGCAGGAACAGCACAGTTTTCAAAACGTGTTTTTCAGCCCGAAATAAACGCGTTTTCTCAGCTCTTAGAATCGCAGTGTAACTGCCTGTCTCAGAAGAGCACACTGAGTCAGCCCTTAACCCCAGTGTGCTGAAATTGTCAAAACGTGTTTTACAGCAGAAATAAACACGTTTTGGCAACTTTGGTCAGCACCATGTAACTTATAGGGCAGGAACAGCACAGTTTTCAAAACGTGTTTTTCAGCCCGAAATAAACGCGTTTTCTCAGCCCTTAGAATCACAGTGTAACTGCCTGTCTCAGAAGAGCACAGTGAGTCAGCCCTTAACCCCAGTGTGCTGAAATTGTCAAAACGTGTTTTTCAGCAGAAATAAACACGTTTTGGCAACTTTGGTCACCACCATGTAAGTTATATGGCAATAACAGCACAGTTTTCAAAACGTGTTTTTCAGCCCGAAATAAACGCGTTTTCTCAGCTCTTAGAATCGCAGTGTAACTGCCTGTCTCAGAAGAGCACAGTGAGTCAGCCCTTAACCCCAGTGTGCTGAAATTGTCAAAACGTGTTTTACAGCAGAAATAAACACGTTTTGGCAACTTTGGTCACCACCATGTAAGTTATATGGCATGAACAGCACAGTTTTCAAAACGTGTTTTTCAGCCCGAAATAAACGCGTTTTCTCAGCTCTTAGAATCGCAGTGTAACTGCCTGTCTCAGAAGAGCACAGTGAGTCAGCCCTTAACCCCAGTGTGCTGAAATTGTCAAAACGTGTTTTACAGCAGAAATAAACACGTTTTGGCAACTTTGGTCACCACCATGTAAGTTATAGGGCAGGAACAGCACAGTTTTCAAAACGTGTTTTTCAGCCCGAAATAAACGCGTTTTCTCAGCTCTTAGAATCGCAGTGTAACTGCCTGTCTCAGAAGAGCACACTGAGTCAGCCCTTAACCCCAGTGTGCTGAAATTGTCAAAACGTGTTTTTCAGCAGAAATAAACACGTTTTGGCAACTTTGGTCACCACCATGTAAGTTATAGGGCAGGAACAGCACAGTTTTCAAAACGTGTTTTTCAGCCCGAAATAAACGCGTTTTCTCAGCTCTTAGAATCGCAGTGTAACTGCCTGTCTCAGAAGAGCACACTGAGTCAGCCCTTAACCCCAGTGTGCTGAAATTGTCAAAACGTGTTTTACAGCAGAAATAAACACGTTTTGGCAACTTTGGTCACCACCATGTAAGTTATAGGGCATAAACAGCACAGTTTTCAAAACGTGTTTTTCAGCCCGAAATAAACGCGTTTTCTCAGCCCTTAGAATCACAGTGTAACTGCCTGGCTCAGAAGAGCAAACTGAGTCAGCCCTTAACCCCAGTGTGCTGAAATTGTCAAAACGTGTTTTTCAGCAGAAATAAACACGTTTTGGCAACTTTGGTCACCACCATGTAAGTTATAGGGCAGGAACAGCACAGTTTTCAAAACGTGTTTTTCAGCCCGAAATTAACGCGTTTTCTCAGCTCTTATAATCGCAGTGTAACTGCCTGTCTCAGAAGAGCACACTGAGTCAGCCCTTAACCCCAGTGTGCTGAAATTGTCAAAACGTGTTTTTCAGCAGAAATAAACACGTTTTGGCAACTTTGGTCACCACCATGTAAGTTATAGGGCAGGAACAGCACAGTTTTCAAAACGTGTTTTTCAGCCCGAAATAAACGCGTTTTCTCAGCTCTTAGAATCGCAGTGTAACTGCCTGTCTCAGAAGAGCACACTGAGTCAGCCCTTAACCCCAGTGTGCTGAAATTGTCAAAACGTGTTTTTCAGCAGAAATAAACACGTTTTGGCAACTTTGGTCACCACCATGTAAGTTATAGGGCAGGAACAGCACAGTTTTCAAAACGTGTTTTTCAGCCCGAAATAAACGCGTTTTCTCAGCCCTTAGAATCACAGTGTAACTGCCTGGCTCAGAAGAGCAAACTGAGTCAGCCCTTAACCCCAGTGTGCTGAAATTGTCAAAACGTGTTTTTCAGCAGAAATAAACACGTTTTGGCAACTTTGGTCACCACCATGTAACTTATAGGGCAGGAACAGCACAGTTTTCAAAACGTGTTTTTCAGCCCGAAATAAACGCGTTTTCTCAGCCCTTAGAATCACAGTGTAACTGCCTGTCTCAGAAGAGCACACTGAGTCAGCCCTTAACCCCAGTGTGCTGAAATTGTCAAAACGTGTTTTACAGCAGAAATAAACACGTTTTGGCAACTTTGGTCACCACCATGTAAGTTATATGGCAGGAACAGCACAGTTTTCAAAACGTGTTTTTCAGCCCGAAATAAACGCGTTTTCTCAGCTCTTAGAATCGCAGTGTAACTGCCTGTCTCAGAAGAGCACACTGAGTCAGCCCTTAACCCCAGTGTGCTGAAATTGTCAAAACGTGTTTTACAGCAGAAATAAACACGTTTTGGCAACTTTGGTCACCACCATGTAAGTTATAGGGCAGGAACAGCACAGTTTTCAAAACGTGTTTTTCAGCCCGAAATAAATGCGTTTTCTCAGCCCTTAGAATCACAGTGTAACTGCCTGGCTCAGAAGAGCAAACTGAGTCAGCCCTTAACCCCAGTGTGCTGAAATTGTCAAAACGTGTTTTTCAGCAGAAATAAACACGTTTTGGCAACTTTGGTCACCACCATGTAAGTTATAGGGCAGGAACAGCACAGTTTTCAAAACGTGTTTTTCAGCCCGAAATAAACGCGTTTTCTCAGCTCTTAGAATCGCAGTGTAACTGCCTGTCTCAGAAGAGCACACTGAGTCAGCCCTTAACCCCAGTGTGCTGAAATTGTCAAAACGTGTTTTACAGCAGAAATAAACACGTTTTGGCAACTTTGGTCACCACCATGTAAGTTATAGGGCATAAACAGCACAGTTTTCAAAACGTGTTTTTCAGCCCGAAATAAACGCGTTTTCTCAGCCCTTAGAATCACAGTGTAACTGCCTGGCTCAGAAGAGCAAACTGAGTCAGCCCTTAACCCCAGTGTGCTGAAATTGTCAAAACGTGTTTTTCAGCAGAAATAAACACGTTTTGGCAACTTTGGTCACCACCATGTAAGTTATAGGGCAGGAACAGCACAGTTTTCAAAACGTGTTTTTCAGCCCGAAATAAACGCGTTTTCTCAGCTCTTAGAATCGCAGTGTAACTGCCTGTCTCAGAAGAGCACACTGAGTCAGCCCTTAACCCCAGTGTGCTGAAATTGTCAAAACGTGTTTTTCAGCAGAAATAAACACGTTTTGGCAACTTTGGTCACCACCATGTAAGTTATAGGGCAGGAACAGCACAGTTTTCAAAACGTGTTTTTCAGCCCGAAATAAACGCGTTTTCTCAGCTCTTAGAATCGCAGTGTAACTGCCTGTCTCAGAAGAGCACACTGAGTCAGCCCTTAACCCCAGTGTGCTGAAATTGTCAAAACGTGTTTTTCAGCAGAAATAAACACGTTTTGGCAACTTTGGTCACCACCATGTAAGTTATAGGGCAGGAACAGCACAGTTTTCAAAACGTGTTTTTCAGCCCGAAATAAACGCGTTTTCTCAGCCCTTAGAATCACAGTGTAACTGCCTGGCTCAGAAGAGCAAACTGAGTCAGCCCTTAACCCCAGTGTGCTGAAATTGTCAAAACGTGTTTTTCAGCAGAAATAAACACGTTTTGGCAACTTTGGTCACCACCATGTAACTTATAGGGCAGGAACAGCACAGTTTTCAAAACGTGTTTTTCAGCCCGAAATAAACGCGTTTTCTCAGCCCTTAGAATCACAGTGTAACTGCCTGTCTCAGAAGAGCACACTGAGTCAGCCCTTAACCCCAGTGTGCTGAAATTGTCAAAACGTGTTTTACAGCAGAAATAAACACGTTTTGGCAACTTTGGTCACCACCATGTAAGTTATATGGCAGGAACAGCACAGTTTTCAAAACGTGTTTTTCAGCCCGAAATAAACGCGTTTTCTCAGCTCTTAGAATCGCAGTGTAACTGCCTGTCTCAGAAGAGCACACTGAGTCAGCCCTTAACCCCAGTGTGCTGAAATTGTCAAAACGTGTTTTACAGCAGAAATAAACACGTTTTGGCAACTTTGGTCACCACCATGTAAGTTATAGGGCAGGAACAGCACAGTTTTCAAAACGTGTTTTTCAGCCCGAAATAAATGCGTTTTCTCAGCCCTTAGAATCACAGTGTAACTGCCTGGCTCAGAAGAGCAAACTGAGTCAGCCCTTAACCCCAGTGTGCTGAAATTGTCAAAACGTGTTTTTCAGCAGAAATAAACACGTTTTGGCAACTTTGGTCACCACCATGTAAGTTATAGGGCAGGAACAGCACAGTTTTCAAAACGTGTTTTTCAGCCCGAAATAAACGCGTTTTCTCAGCTCTTAGAATCGCAGTGTAACTGCCTGTCTCAGAAGAGCACACTGAGTCAGCCCTTAACCCCAGTGTGCTGAAATTGTCAAAACGTGTTTTACAGCAGAAATAAACACGTTTTGGCAACTTTGGTCACTACCATGTAAGTTATAGGGCAGGAACAGCACAGTTTTCAAAACGTGTTTTTCAGCCCGAAATAAACGCGTTTTCTCAGCTCTTAGAATCGCAGTGTAACTGCCTGTCTCAGAAGAGCACACTGAGTCAGCCCTTAACCCCAGTGTGCTGAAATTGTCAAAACGTGTTTTTCAGCAGAAATAAACACGTTTTGGCAACTTTGGTCACCACCATGTAAGTTATATGGCAGGAACAGCACAGTTTTCAAAACGTGTTTTTCAGCCCGAAATAAACGCGTTTTCTCAGCTCTTAGAATCGCAGTGTAACTGCCTGTCTCAGAAGAGCACAGTGAGTCAGCCCTTAACCCCAGTGTGCTGAAATTGTCAAAACGTGTTTTACAGCAGAAATAAACACGTTTTGGCAACTTTGGTCACCACCATGTAAGTTATATGGCATGAACAGCACAGTTTTCAAAACGTGTTTTTCAGCCCGAAATAAACGCGTTTTCTCAGCCCTTAGAATCGCAGTGTAACTGCCTTGCTCAGAAGAGCACAGTGAGTCAGCCCTTAACCCCAGTGTGCTGAAATTGTCAAAACGTGTTTTACGGCAGAAATAAACACGTTTTGGCAACTTTGGTCACCACCATGTAAGTTATATGGCATGAACAGCACAGTTTTCAAAACGTGTTTTTCAGCCCGAAATAAACGCGTTTTCTCAGCTCTTAGAATCGCAGTGTAACTGCCTGTCTCAGAAGAGCACAGTGAGTCAGCCCTTAACCCCAGTGTGCTGAAATTGTCAAAACGTGTTTTACAGCAGAAATAAACACGTTTTGGCAACTTTGGTCACCACCATGTAACTTATAGGGCAGGAACAGCACAGTTTTCAAAACGTGTTTTTCAGCCCGAAATAAACGCGTTTTCTCAGCCCTTAGAATCACAGTGTAACTGCCTGTCTCAGAAGAGCACACTGAGTCAGCCCTTAACCCCAGTGTGCTGAAATTGTCAAAACGTGTTTTACAGCAGAAATAAACACGTTTTGGCAACTTTGGTCACCACCATGTAAGTTATAGGGCAGGAACAGCACAGTTTTCAAAACGTGTTTTTCAGCCCGAAATAAACGCGTTTTCTCAGCCCTTAGAATCACAGTGTAACTGCCTGGCTCAGAAGAGCAAACTGAGTCAGCCCTTAACCCCAGTGTGCTGAAATTGTCAAAACGTGTTTTTCAGCAGAAATAAACACGTTTTGGCAACTTTGGTCACCACCATGTAAGTTATAGGGCAGGAACAGCACAGTTTTCAAAACGTGTTTTTCAGCCCGAAATAAACGCGTTTTCTCAGCTCTTAGAATCGCAGTGTAACTGCCTGTCTCAGAAGAGCACACTGAGTCAGCCCTTAACCCCAGTGTGCTGAAATTGTCAAAACGTGTTTTTCAGCAGAAATAAACACGTTTTGGCAACTTTGGTCACCACCATGTAAGTTATAGGGCAGGAACAGCACAGTTTTCAAAACGTGTTTTTCAGCCCGAAATAAACGCGTTTTCTCAGCTCTTAGAATCGCAGTGTAACTGCCTGTCTCAGAAGAGCACACTGAGTCAGCCCTTAACCCCAGTGTGCTGAAATTGTCAAAACGTGTTTTACAGCAGAAATAAACACGTTTTGGCAACTTTGGTCACCACCAGGTAAGTTATATGGCAGGAACAGCACAGTTTTCAAAACGTGTTTTTCAGCCTGAAATAAACGCGTTTTCTCTGCCCTTAGAATCACAGTGTAACTGCCTGTCTCAGAAGAGCACAGTGAGTCAGCCCTTAACCCCAGTGTGCTGAAATTGTCAAAACGTGTTTTTCAGCAGAAATAAACACGTTTTGGCAACTTTGGTCACCACCATGTAAGTTATATGGCAGGAACAGCACAGTTTTCAAAACGTGTTTTTCAGCTCGAAATAAACGCGTTTTCTCAGCCCTTAGAATCACAGTGTAACTGCCTGGCTCAGAAGAGCACACTGAGTCAGCCCTTAACCCCAGTGTGCTGAAATTGTCAAAACGTGTTTTACAGCAGAAATAAACACGTTTTGGCAACTTTGGTCACCACCATGTAAGTTATATGGCAGGAACAGCACAGTTTTCAAAACGTGTTTTTCAGCCCGAAATAAACGCGTTTTCTCAGCTCTTAGAATCGCAGTGTAACTGCCTGTCTCAGAAGAGCACACTGAGTCAGCCCTTAACCCCAGTGTGCTGAAATTGTCAAAACGTGTTTTACAGCAGAAATAAACACGTTTTGGCAACTTTGGTCAGCACCATGTAACTTATAGGGCAGGAACAGCACAGTTTTCAAAACGTGTTTTTCAGCCCGAAATAAACGCGTTTTCTCAGCCCTTAGAATCACAGTGTAACTGCCTGGCTCAGAAGAGCACACTGAGTCAGCCCTTAACCCCAGTGTGCTGAAATTGTCAAAACGTGTTTTTCAGCAGAAATAAACACGTTTTGGCAACTTTGGTCACCACCATGTAAGTTATATGGCAGGAACAGCACAGTTTTCAAAACGTGTTTTTCAGCCCGAAATAAACGCGTTTTCTCAGCCCTTAGAATCACAGTGTAACTGCCTGTCTCAGAAGAGCACAGTGAGTCAGCCCTTAACCCCAGTGTGCTGAAATTGTCAAAACGTGTTTTTCAGCAGAAATAAACACGTTTTGGCAACTTTGGTCACCACCAGGTAAGTTATATGGCAGGAACAGCACAGTTTTCAAAACGTGTTTTTCAGCACGAAATAAACGCGTTTTCTCTGCCCTTAGAATCACAGTGTAACTGCCTGTCTCAGAAGAGCACAGTGAGTCAGCCCTTAACCCCAGTGTGCTGAAATTGTCAAAACGTGTTTTTCAGCAGAAATAAACACGTTTTGGCAACTTTGGTCACCACCAGGTAAGTTATATGGCAGGAACAGCACAGTTTTCAAAACGTGTTTTTCAGCCCGAAATAAACGCGTTTTCTCAGCTCTTAGAATCGCAGTGTAACTGCCTGTCTCAGAAGAGCACACTGAGTCAGCCCTTAACCCCAGTGTGCTGAAATTGTCAAAACGTGTTTTACAGCAGAAATAAACACGTTTTGGCAACTTTGGTCAGCACCATGTAACTTATAGGGCAGGAACAGCACAGTTTTCAAAACGTGTTTTTCAGCCCGAAATAAACGCGTTTTCTCAGCCCTTAGAATCACAGTGTAACTGCCTGTCTCAGAAGAGCACAGTGAGTCAGCCCTTAACCCCAGTGTGCTGAAATTGTCAAAACGTGTTTTTCAGCAGAAATAAACACGTTTTGGCAACTTTGGTCACCACCATGTAAGTTATATGGCAATAACAGCACAGTTTTCAAAACGTGTTTTTCAGCCCGAAATAAACGCGTTTTCTCAGCTCTTAGAATCGCAGTGTAACTGCCTGTCTCAGAAGAGCACAGTGAGTCAGCCCTTAACCCCAGTGTGCTGAAATTGTCAAAACGTGTTTTACAGCAGAAATAAACACGTTTTGGCAACTTTGGTCACCACCATGTAAGTTATATGGCATGAACAGCACAGTTTTCAAAACGTGTTTTTCAGCCCGAAATAAACGCGTTTTCTCAGCTCTTAGAATCGCAGTGTAACTGCCTGTCTCAGAAGAGCACAGTGAGTCAGCCCTTAACCCCAGTGTGCTGAAATTGTCAAAACGTGTTTTACAGCAGAAATAAACACGTTTTGGCAACTTTGGTCACCACCATGTAACTTATAGGGCAGGAACAGCACAGTTTTCAAAACGTGTTTTTCAGCCCGAAATAAACGCGTTTTCTCAGCCCTTAGAATCACAGTGTAACTGCCTGTCTCAGAAGAGCACACTGAGTCAGCCCTTAACCCCAGTGTGCTGAAATTGTCAAAACGTGTTTTTCAGCAGAAATAAACACGTTTTGGCAACTTTGGTCACCACCATGTAAGTTATAGGGCAGGAACAGCACAGTTTTCAAAACGTGTTTTTCAGCCCGAAATAAACGCGTTTTCTCAGCTCTTAGAATCGCAGTGTAACTGCCTGTCTCAGAAGAGCACACTGAGTCAGCCCTTAACCCCAGTGTGCTGAAATTGTCAAAACGTGTTTTTCAGCAGAAATAAACACGTTTTGGCAACTTTGGTCACCACCATGTAAGTTATAGGGCAGGAACAGCACAGTTTTCAAAACGTGTTTTTCAGCCCGAAATAAACGCGTTTTCTCAGCTCTTAGAATCGCAGTGTAACTGCCTGTCTCAGAAGAGCACACTGAGTCAGCCCTTAACCCCAGTGTGCTGAAATTGTCAAAACGTGTTTTACAGCAGAAATAAACACGTTTTGGCAACTTTGGTCACCACCATGTAAGTTATAGGGCATAAACAGCACAGTTTTCAAAACGTGTTTTTCAGCCCGAAATAAACGCGTTTTCTCAGCCCTTAGAATCACAGTGTAACTGCCTGGCTCAGAAGAGCAAACTGAGTCAGCCCTTAACCCCAGTGTGCTGAAATTGTCAAAACGTGTTTTTCAGCAGAAATAAACACGTTTTGGCAACTTTGGTCACCACCATGTAAGTTATAGGGCAGGAACAGCACAGTTTTCAAAACGTGTTTTTCAGCCCGAAATTAACGCGTTTTCTCAGCTCTTAGAATCGCAGTGTAACTGCCTGTCTCAGAAGAGCACACTGAGTCAGCCCTTAACCCCAGTGTGCTGAAATTGTCAAAACGTGTTTTTCAGCAGAAATAAACACGTTTTGGCAACTTTGGTCACCACCATGTAAGTTATAGGGCAGGAACAGCACAGTTTTCAAAACGTGTTTTTCAGCCCGAAATAAACGCGTTTTCTCAGCCCTTAGAATCACAGTGTAACTGCCTGTCTCAGAAGAGCACAGTGAGTCAGCCCTTAACCCCAGTGTGCTGAAATTGTCAAAACGTGTTTTTCAGCAGAAATAAACACGTTTTGGCAACTTTGGTCACCACCATGTAAGTTATATGGCAATAACAGCACAGTTTTCAAAACGTGTTTTTCAGCCCGAAATAAACGCGTTTTCTCAGCTCTTAGAATCGCAGTGTAACTGCCTGTCTCAGAAGAGCACAGTGAGTCAGCCCTTAACCCCAGTGTGCTGAAATTGTCAAAACGTGTTTTACAGCAGAAATAAACACGTTTTGGCAACTTTGGTCACCACCATGTAAGTTATATGGCATGAACAGCACAGTTTTCAAAACGTGTTTTTCAGCCCGAAATAAACGCGTTTTCTCAGCTCTTAGAATCGCAGTGTAACTGCCTGTCTCAGAAGAGCACAGTGAGTCAGCCCTTAACCCCAGTGTGCTGAAATTGTCAAAACGTGTTTTACAGCAGAAATAAACACGTTTTGGCAACTTTGGTCACCACCATGTAACTTATAGGGCAGGAACAGCACAGTTTTCAAAACGTGTTTTTCAGCCCGAAATAAACGCGTTTTCTCAGCCCTTAGAATCACAGTGTAACTGCCTGTCTCAGAAGAGCACACTGAGTCAGCCCTTAACCCCAGTGTGCTGAAATTGTCAAAACGTGTTTTTCAGCAGAAATAAACACGTTTTGGCAACTTTGGTCACCACCAGGTAAGTTATATGGCAGGAACAGCACAGTTTTCAAAACGTGTTTTTCAGCCCGAAATAAACGCGTTTTCTCAGCTCTTAGAATCGCAGTGTAACTGCCTGTCTCAGAAGAGCACACTGAGTCAGCCCTTAACCCCAGTGTGCTGAAATTGTCAAAACGTGTTTTACAGCAGAAATAAACACGTTTTGGCAACTTTGGTCAGCACCATGTAACTTATAGGGCAGGAACAGCACAGTTTTCAAAACGTGTTTTTCAGCCCGAAATAAACGCGTTTTCTCAGCCCTTAGAATCACAGTGTAACTGCCTGTCTCAGAAGAGCACAGTGAGTCAGCCCTTAACCCCAGTGTGCTGAAATTGTCAAAACGTGTTTTTCAGCAGAAATAAACACGTTTTGGCAACTTTGGTCACCACCATGTAAGTTATATGGCAATAACAGCACAGTTTTCAAAACGTGTTTTTCAGCCCGAAATAAACGCGTTTTCTCAGCTCTTAGAATCGCAGTGTAACTGCCTGTCTCAGAAGAGCACAGTGAGTCAGCCCTTAACCCCAGTGTGCTGAAATTGTCAAAACGTGTTTTACAGCAGAAATAAACACGTTTTGGCAACTTTGGTCACCACCATGTAAGTTATATGGCATGAACAGCACAGTTTTCAAAACGTGTTTTTCAGCCCGAAATAAACGCGTTTTCTCAGCTCTTAGAATCGCAGTGTAACTGCCTGTCTCAGAAGAGCACAGTGAGTCAGCCCTTAACCCCAGTGTGCTGAAATTGTCAAAACGTGTTTTACAGCAGAAATAAACACGTTTTGGCAACTTTGGTCACCACCATGTAACTTATAGGGCAGGAACAGCACAGTTTTCAAAACGTGTTTTTCAGCCCGAAATAAACGCGTTTTCTCAGCCCTTAGAATCACAGTGTAACTGCCTGTCTCAGAAGAGCACACTGAGTCAGCCCTTAACCCCAGTGTGCTGAAATTGTCAAAACGTGTTTTTCAGCAGAAATAAACACGTTTTGGCAACTTTGGTCACCACCATGTAAGTTATAGGGCAGGAACAGCACAGTTTTCAAAACGTGTTTTTCAGCCCGAAATAAACGCGTTTTCTCAGCTCTTAGAATCGCAGTGTAACTGCCTGTCTCAGAAGAGCACACTGAGTCAGCCCTTAACCCCAGTGTGCTGAAATTGTCAAAACGTGTTTTTCAGCAGAAATAAACACGTTTTGGCAACTTTGGTCACCACCATGTAAGTTATAGGGCAGGAACAGCACAGTTTTCAAAACGTGTTTTTCAGCCCGAAATAAACGCGTTTTCTCAGCTCTTAGAATCGCAGTGTAACTGCCTGTCTCAGAAGAGCACACTGAGTCAGCCCTTAACCCCAGTGTGCTGAAATTGTCAAAACGTGTTTTACAGCAGAAATAAACACGTTTTGGCAACTTTGGTCACCACCATGTAAGTTATAGGGCATAAACAGCACAGTTTTCAAAACGTGTTTTTCAGCCCGAAATAAACGCGTTTTCTCAGCCCTTAGAATCACAGTGTAACTGCCTGGCTCAGAAGAGCAAACTGAGTCAGCCCTTAACCCCAGTGTGCTGAAATTGTCAAAACGTGTTTTTCAGCAGAAATAAACACGTTTTGGCAACTTTGGTCACCACCATGTAAGTTATAGGGCAGGAACAGCACAGTTTTCAAAACGTGTTTTTCAGCCCGAAATTAACGCGTTTTCTCAGCTCTTAGAATCGCAGTGTAACTGCCTGTCTCAGAAGAGCACACTGAGTCAGCCCTTAACCCCAGTGTGCTGAAATTGTCAAAACGTGTTTTTCAGCAGAAATAAACACGTTTTGGCAACTTTGGTCACCACCATGTAAGTTATAGGGCAGGAACAGCACAGTTTTCAAAACGTGTTTTTCAGCCCGAAATAAACGCGTTTTCTCAGCCCTTAGAATCACAGTGTAACTGCCTGTCTCAGAAGAGCACAGTGAGTCAGCCCTTAACCCCAGTGTGCTGAAATTGTCAAAACGTGTTTTTCAGCAGAAATAAACACGTTTTGGCAACTTTGGTCACCACCATGTAAGTTATATGGCAATAACAGCACAGTTTTCAAAACGTGTTTTTCAGCCCGAAATAAACGCGTTTTCTCAGCTCTTAGAATCGCAGTGTAACTGCCTGTCTCAGAAGAGCACAGTGAGTCAGCCCTTAACCCCAGTGTGCTGAAATTGTCAAAACGTGTTTTACAGCAGAAATAAACACGTTTTGGCAACTTTGGTCACCACCATGTAAGTTATATGGCATGAACAGCACAGTTTTCAAAACGTGTTTTTCAGCCCGAAATAAACGCGTTTTCTCAGCTCTTAGAATCGCAGTGTAACTGCCTGTCTCAGAAGAGCACAGTGAGTCAGCCCTTAACCCCAGTGTGCTGAAATTGTCAAAACGTGTTTTACAGCAGAAATAAACACGTTTTGGCAACTTTGGTCACCACCATGTAACTTATAGGGCAGGAACAGCACAGTTTTCAAAACGTGTTTTTCAGCCCGAAATAAACGCGTTTTCTCAGCCCTTAGAATCACAGTGTAACTGCCTGTCTCAGAAGAGCACACTGAGTCAGCCCTTAACCCCAGTGTGCTGAAATTGTCAAAACGTGTTTTTCAGCAGAAATAAACACGTTTTGGCAACTTTGGTCACCACCATGTAAGTTATAGGGCAGGAACAGCACAGTTTTCAAAACGTGTTTTTCAGCCCGAAATAAACGCGTTTTCTCAGCTCTTAGAATCGCAGTGTAACTGCCTGTCTCAGAAGAGCACACTGAGTCAGCCCTTAACCCCAGTGTGCTGAAATTGTCAAAACGTGTTTTTCAGCAGAAATAAACACGTTTTGGCAACTTTGGTCACCACCATGTAAGTTATAGGGCAGGAACAGCACAGTTTTCAAAACGTGTTTTTCAGCCCGAAATAAACGCGTTTTCTCAGCTCTTAGAATCGCAGTGTAACTGCCTGTCTCAGAAGAGCACACTGAGTCAGCCCTTAACCCCAGTGTGCTGAAATTGTCAAAACGTGTTTTACAGCAGAAATAAACACGTTTTGGCAACTTTGGTCACCACCATGTAAGTTATAGGGCATAAACAGCACAGTTTTCAAAACGTGTTTTTCAGCCCGAAATAAACGCGTTTTCTCAGCCCTTAGAATCACAGTGTAACTGCCTGGCTCAGAAGAGCAAACTGAGTCAGCCCTTAACCCCAGTGTGCTGAAATTGTCAAAACGTGTTTTTCAGCAGAAATAAACACGTTTTGGCAACTTTGGTCACCACCATGTAAGTTATAGGGCAGGAACAGCACAGTTTTCAAAACGTGTTTTTCAGCCCGAAATTAACGCGTTTTCTCAGCTCTTAGAATCGCAGTGTAACTGCCTGTCTCAGAAGAGCACACTGAGTCAGCCCTTAACCCCAGTGTGCTGAAATTGTCAAAACGTGTTTTTCAGCAGAAATAAACACGTTTTGGCAACTTTGGTCACCACCATGTAAGTTATAGGGCAGGAACAGCACAGTTTTCAAAACGTGTTTTTCAGCCCGAAATAAACGCGTTTTCTCAGCTCTTAGAATCGCAGTGTAACTGCCTGTCTCAGAAGAGCACACTGAGTCAGCCCTTAACCCCAGTGTGCTGAAATTGTCAAAACGTGTTTTTCAGCAGAAATAAACACGTTTTGGCAACTTTGGTCACCACCATGTAAGTTATAGGGCAGGAACAGCACAGTTTTCAAAACGTGTTTTTCAGCCCGAAATAAACGCGTTTTCTCAGCCCTTAGAATCACAGTGTAACTGCCTGGCTCAGAAGAGCAAACTGAGTCAGCCCTTAACCCCAGTGTGCTGAAATTGTCAAAACGTGTTTTTCAGCAGAAATAAACACGTTTTGGCAACTTTGGTCACCACCATGTAACTTATAGGGCAGGAACAGCACAGTTTTCAAAACGTGTTTTTCAGCCCGAAATAAACGCGTTTTCTCAGCCCTTAGAATCACAGTGTAACTGCCTGTCTCAGAAGAGCACACTGAGTCAGCCCTTAACCCCAGTGTGCTGAAATTGTCAAAACGTGTTTTACAGCAGAAATAAACACGTTTTGGCAACTTTGGTCACCACCATGTAAGTTATATGGCAGGAACAGCACAGTTTTCAAAACGTGTTTTTCAGCCCGAAATAAACGCGTTTTCTCAGCTCTTAGAATCGCAGTGTAACTGCCTGTCTCAGAAGAGCACACTGAGTCAGCCCTTAACCCCAGTGTGCTGAAATTGTCAAAACGTGTTTTTCAGCAGAAATAAACACGTTTTGGCAACTTTGGTCACCACCATGTAAGTTATAGGGCAGGAACAGCACAGTTTTCAAAACGTGTTTTTCAGCCCGAAATAAATGCGTTTTCTCAGCCCTTAGAATCACAGTGTAACTGCCTGGCTCAGAAGAGCAAACTGAGTCAGCCCTTAACCCCAGTGTGCTGAAATTGTCAAAACGTGTTTTTCAGCAGAAATAAACACGTTTTGGCAACTTTGGTCACCACCATGTAAGTTATAGGGCAGGAACAGCACAGTTTTCAAAACGTGTTTTTCAGCCCGAAATAAACGCGTTTTCTCAGCTCTTAGAATCGCAGTGTAACTGCCTGTCTCAGAAGAGCACACTGAGTCAGCCCTTAACCCCAGTGTGCTGAAATTGTCAAAACGTGTTTTACAGCAGAAATAAACACGTTTTGGCAACTTTGGTCACCACCATGTAAGTTATAGGGCATAAACAGCACAGTTTTCAAAACGTGTTTTTCAGCCCGAAATAAACGCGTTTTCTCAGCCCTTAGAATCACAGTGTAACTGCCTGGCTCAGAAGAGCAAACTGAGTCAGCCCTTAACCCCAGTGTGCTGAAATTGTCAAAACGTGTTTTTCAGCAGAAATAAACACGTTTTGGCAACTTTGGTCACCACCATGTAAGTTATAGGGCAGGAACAGCACAGTTTTCAAAACGTGTTTTTCAGCCCGAAATAAACGCGTTTTCTCAGCTCTTAGAATCGCAGTGTAACTGCCTGTCTCAGAAGAGCACACTGAGTCAGCCCTTAACCCCAGTGTGCTGAAATTGTCAAAACGTGTTTTTCAGCAGAAATAAACACGTTTTGGCAACTTTGGTCACCACCATGTAAGTTATAGGGCAGGAACAGCACAGTTTTCAAAACGTGTTTTTCAGCCCGAAATAAACGCGTTTTCTCAGCTCTTAGAATCGCAGTGTAACTGCCTGTCTCAGAAGAGCACACTGAGTCAGCCCTTAACCCCAGTGTGCTGAAATTGTCAAAACGTGTTTTTCAGCAGAAATAAACACGTTTTGGCAACTTTGGTCACCACCATGTAAGTTATAGGGCAGGAACAGCACAGTTTTCAAAACGTGTTTTTCAGCCCGAAATAAACGCGTTTTCTCAGCCCTTAGAATCACAGTGTAACTGCCTGGCTCAGAAGAGCAAACTGAGTCAGCCCTTAACCCCAGTGTGCTGAAATTGTCAAAACGTGTTTTTCAGCAGAAATAAACACGTTTTGGCAACTTTGGTCACCACCATGTAACTTATAGGGCAGGAACAGCACAGTTTTCAAAACGTGTTTTTCAGCCCGAAATAAACGCGTTTTCTCAGCCCTTAGAATCACAGTGTAACTGCCTGTCTCAGAAGAGCACACTGAGTCAGCCCTTAACCCCAGTGTGCTGAAATTGTCAAAACGTGTTTTACAGCAGAAATAAACACGTTTTGGCAACTTTGGTCACCACCATGTAAGTTATATGGCAGGAACAGCACAGTTTTCAAAACGTGTTTTTCAGCCCGAAATAAACGCGTTTTCTCAGCTCTTAGAATCGCAGTGTAACTGCCTGTCTCAGAAGAGCACACTGAGTCAGCCCTTAACCCCAGTGTGCTGAAATTGTCAAAACGTGTTTTACAGCAGAAATAAACACGTTTTGGCAACTTTGGTCACCACCATGTAAGTTATAGGGCAGGAACAGCACAGTTTTCAAAACGTGTTTTTCAGCCCGAAATAAATGCGTTTTCTCAGCCCTTAGAATCACAGTGTAACTGCCTGGCTCAGAAGAGCAAACTGAGTCAGCCCTTAACCCCAGTGTGCTGAAATTGTCAAAACGTGTTTTTCAGCAGAAATAAACACGTTTTGGCAACTTTGGTCACCACCATGTAAGTTATAGGGCAGGAACAGCACAGTTTTCAAAACGTGTTTTTCAGCCCGAAATAAACGCGTTTTCTCAGCTCTTAGAATCGCAGTGTAACTGCCTGTCTCAGAAGAGCACACTGAGTCAGCCCTTAACCCCAGTGTGCTGAAATTGTCAAAACGTGTTTTTCAGCAGAAATAAACACGTTTTGGCAACTTTGGTCACCACCATGTAAGTTATAGGGCAGGAACAGCACAGTTTTCAAAACGTGTTTTTCAGCCCGAAATAAACGCGTTTTCTCAGCCCTTAGAATCACAGTGTAACTGCCTGGCTCAGAAGAGCAAACTGAGTCAGCCCTTAACCCCAGTGTGCTGAAATTGTCAAAACGTGTTTTTCAGCAGAAATAAACACGTTTTGGCAACTTTGGTCACCACCATGTAACTTATAGGGCAGGAACAGCACAGTTTTCAAAACGTGTTTTTCAGCCCGAAATAAACGCGTTTTCTCAGCCCTTAGAATCACAGTGTAACTGCCTGTCTCAGAAGAGCACACTGAGTCAGCCCTTAACCCCAGTGTGCTGAAATTGTCAAAACGTGTTTTACAGCAGAAATAAACACGTTTTGGCAACTTTGGTCACCACCATGTAAGTTATATGGCAGGAACAGCACAGTTTTCAAAACGTGTTTTTCAGCCCGAAATAAACGCGTTTTCTCAGCTCTTAGAATCGCAGTGTAACTGCCTGTCTCAGAAGAGCACACTGAGTCAGCCCTTAACCCCAGTGTGCTGAAATTGTCAAAACGTGTTTTACAGCAGAAATAAACACGTTTTGGCAACTTTGGTCAGCACCATGTAACTTATAGGGCAGGAACAGCACAGTTTTCAAAACGTGTTTTTCAGCCCGAAATAAACGCGTTTTCTCAGCCCTTAGAATCACAGTGTAACTGCCTGGCTCAGAAGAGCACACTGAGTCAGCCCTTAACCCCAGTGTGCTGAAATTGTCAAAACGTGTTTTTCAGCAGAAATAAACACGTTTTGGCAACTTTGGTCACCACCATGTAAGTTATATGGCAGGAACAGCACAGTTTTCAAAACGTGTTTTTCAGCCCGAAATAAACGCGTTTTCTCAGCCCTTAGAATCACAGTGTAACTGCCTGTCTAAGAAGAGCACAGTGACTCAGCCCTTAACCCCAGTGTGCTGAAATTGTCAAAACGTTTTTTTCAGCAGAAATAAACACGTTTTGGCAACTTTGGTCACCACCATGTAAGTTATAGGGCAGGAACAGCACAGTTTTCAAAACGTGTTTTTCAGCCCGAAATAAACGCGTTTTCTCAGCTCTTAGAATCGCAGTGTAACTGCCTGTCTCAGAAGAGCACACTGAGTCAGCCCTTAACCCCAGTGTGCTGAAATTGTCAAAACGTGTTTTACAGCAGAAATAAACACGTTTTGGCAACTTTGGTCAGCACCATGTAACTTATAGGGCAGGAACAGCACAGTTTTCAAAACGTGTTTTTCAGCCCGAAATAAACGCGTTTTCTCATCCCTTAGAATCACAGTGTAACTGCCTGTCTCAGAAGAGCACACTGAGTCAGCCCTTAACCCCAGTGTGCTGAAATTGTCAAAACGTGTTTTACAGCAGAAATAAACACGTTTTGGCAACTTTGGTCACCACCAGGTAAGTTATATGGCAGGAACAGCACAGTTTTCAAAACGTGTTTTTCAGCCTGAAATAAACGCGTTTTCTCTGCCCTTAGAATCACAGTGTAACTGCCTGTCTCAGAAGAGCACAGTGAGTCAGCCCTTAACCCCAGTGTGCTGAAATTGTCAAAACGTGTTTTACAGCAGAAATAAACACGTTTTGGCAACTTTGGTCAGCACCATGTAACTTATAGGGCAGGAACAGCACAGTTTTCAAAACGTGTTTTTCAGCCCGAAATAAACGCGTTTTCTCAGCCCTTAGAATCACAGTGTAACTGCCTGGCTCAGAAGAGCACACTGAGTCAGCCCTTAACCCCAGTGTGCTGAAATTGTCAAAACGTGTTTTTCAGCAGAAATAAACACGTTTTGGCAACTTTGGTCACCACCATGTAAGTTATATGGCAGGAACAGCACAGTTTTCAAAACGTGTTTTTCAGCCCGAAATAAACGCGTTTTCTCAGCCCTTAGAATCACAGTGTAACTGCCTGTCTAAGAAGAGCACAGTGACTCAGCCCTTAACCCCAGTGTGCTGAAATTGTCAAAACGTTTTTTTCAGCAGAAATAAACACGTTTTGGCAACTTTGGTCACCACCATGTAAGTTATAGGGCAGGAACAGCACAGTTTTCAAAACGTGTTTTTCAGCCCGAAATAAACGCGTTTTCTCAGCTCTTAGAATCGCAGTGTAACTGCCTGTCTCAGAAGAGCACACTGAGTCAGCCCTTAACCCCAGTGTGCTGAAATTGTCAAAACGTGTTTTACAGCAGAAATAAACACGTTTTGGCAACTTTGGTCACCACCAGGTAAGTTATATGGCAGGAACAGCACAGTTTTCAAAACGTGTTTTTCAGCCTGAAATAAACGCGTTTTCTCTGCCCTTAGAATCACAGTGTAACTGCCTGTCTCAGAAGAGCACAGTGAGTCAGCCCTTAACCCCAGTGTGCTGAAATTGTCAAAACGTGTTTTTCAGCAGAAATAAACACGTTTTGGCAACTTTGGTCACCACCATGTAAGTTATATGGCAGGAACAGCACAGTTTTCAAAACGTGTTTTTCAGCTCGAAATAAACGCGTTTTCTCAGCCCTTAGAATCACAGTGTAACTGCCTGGCTCAGAAGAGCACACTGAGTCAGCCCTTAACCCCAGTGTGCTGAAATTGTCAAAACGTGTTTTACAGCAGAAATAAACACGTTTTGGCAACTTTGGTCACCACCATGTAAGTTATATGGCAGGAACAGCACAGTTTTCAAAACGTGTTTTTCAGCCCGAAATAAACGCGTTTTCTCAGCTCTTAGAATCGCAGTGTAACTGCCTGTCTCAGAAGAGCACACTGAGTCAGCCCTTAACCCCAGTGTGCTGAAATTGTCAAAACGTGTTTTACAGCAGAAATAAACACGTTTTGGCAACTTTGGTCAGCACCATGTAACTTATAGGGCAGGAACAGCACAGTTTTCAAAACGTGTTTTTCAGCCCGAAATAAACGCGTTTTCTCAGCCCTTAGAATCACAGTGTAACTGCCTGGCTCAGAAGAGCACACTGAGTCAGCCCTTAACCCCAGTGTGCTGAAATTGTCAAAACGTGTTTTTCAGCAGAAATAAACACGTTTTGGCAACTTTGGTCACCACCATGTAAGTTATATGGCAGGAACAGCACAGTTTTCAAAACGTGTTTTTCAGCCCGAAATAAACGCGTTTTCTCAGCCCTTAGAATCACAGTGTAACTGCCTGTCTCAGAAGAGCACAGTGAGTCAGCCCTTAACCCCAGTGTGCTGAAATTGTCAAAACGTGTTTTTCAGCAGAAATAAACACGTTTTGGCAACTTTGGTCACCACCAGGTAAGTTATATGGCAGGAACAGCACAGTTTTCAAAACGTGTTTTTCAGCACGAAATAAACGCGTTTTCTCTGCCCTTAGAATCACAGTGTAACTGCCTGTCTCAGAAGAGCACAGTGAGTCAGCCCTTAACCCCAGTGTGCTGAAATTGTCAAAACGTGTTTTTCAGCAGAAATAAACACGTTTTGGCAACTTTGGTCACCACCAGGTAAGTTATATGGCAGGAACAGCACAGTTTTCAAAACGTGTTTTTCAGCCCGAAATAAACGCGTTTTCTCAGCTCTTAGAATCGCAGTGTAACTGCCTGTCTCAGAAGAGCACACTGAGTCAGCCCTTAACCCCAGTGTGCTGAAATTGTCAAAACGTGTTTTACAGCAGAAATAAACACGTTTTGGCAACTTTGGTCAGCACCATGTAACTTATAGGGCAGGAACAGCACAGTTTTCAAAACGTGTTTTTCAGCCCGAAATAAACGCGTTTTCTCAGCCCTTAGAATCACAGTGTAACTGCCTGTCTCAGAAGAGCACAGTGAGTCAGCCCTTAACCCCAGTGTGCTGAAATTGTCAAAACGTGTTTTTCAGCAGAAATAAACACGTTTTGGCAACTTTGGTCACCACCATGTAAGTTATATGGCAATAACAGCACAGTTTTCAAAACGTGTTTTTCAGCCCGAAATAAACGCGTTTTCTCAGCTCTTAGAATCGCAGTGTAACTGCCTGTCTCAGAAGAGCACAGTGAGTCAGCCCTTAACCCCAGTGTGCTGAAATTGTCAAAACGTGTTTTACAGCAGAAATAAACACGTTTTGGCAACTTTGGTCACCACCATGTAAGTTATATGGCATGAACAGCACAGTTTTCAAAACGTGTTTTTCAGCCCGAAATAAACGCGTTTTCTCAGCTCTTAGAATCGCAGTGTAACTGCCTGTCTCAGAAGAGCACAGTGAGTCAGCCCTTAACCCCAGTGTGCTGAAATTGTCAAAACGTGTTTTACAGCAGAAATAAACACGTTTTGGCAACTTTGGTCACCACCATGTAAGTTATAGGGCAGGAACAGCACAGTTTTCAAAACGTGTTTTTCAGCCCGAAATAAACGCGTTTTCTCAGCTCTTAGAATCGCAGTGTAACTGCCTGTCTCAGAAGAGCACACTGAGTCAGCCCTTAACCCCAGTGTGCTGAAATTGTCAAAACGTGTTTTTCAGCAGAAATAAACACGTTTTGGCAACTTTGGTCACCACCATGTAAGTTATAGGGCAGGAACAGCACAGTTTTCAAAACGTGTTTTTCAGCCCGAAATAAACGCGTTTTCTCAGCTCTTAGAATCGCAGTGTAACTGCCTGTCTCAGAAGAGCACACTGAGTCAGCCCTTAACCCCAGTGTGCTGAAATTGTCAAAACGTGTTTTACAGCAGAAATAAACACGTTTTGGCAACTTTGGTCACCACCATGTAACTTATAGGGCAGGAACAGCACAGTTTTCAAAACGTGTTTTTCAGCCCGAAATAAACGCGTTTTCTCAGCCCTTAGAATCACAGTGTAACTGCCTGTCTCAGAAGAGCACACTGAGTCAGCCCTTAACCCCAGTGTGCTGAAATTGTCAAAACGTGTTTTACAGCAGAAATAAACACGTTTTGGCAACTTTGGTCACCACCATGTAAGTTATATGGCAGGAACAGCACAGTTTTCAAAACGTGTTTTTCAGCCCGAAATAAACGCGTTTTCTCAGCTCTTAGAATCGCAGTGTAACTGCCTGTCTCAGAAGAGCACACTGAGTCAGCCCTTAACCCCAGTGTGCTGAAATTGTCAAAACGTGTTTTACAGCAGAAATAAACACGTTTTGGCAACTTTGGTCACCACCATGTAAGTTATAGGGCAGGAACAGCACAGTTTTCAAAACGTGTTTTTCAGCCCGAAATAAATGCGTTTTCTCAGCCCTTAGAATCACAGTGTAACTGCCTGGCTCAGAAGAGCAAACTGAGTCAGCCCTTAACCCCAGTGTGCTGAAATTGTCAAAACGTGTTTTTCAGCAGAAATAAACACGTTTTGGCAACTTTGGTCACCACCATGTAAGTTATAGGGCAGGAACAGCACAGTTTTCAAAACGTGTTTTTCAGCCCGAAATAAACGCGTTTTCTCAGCTCTTAGAATCGCAGTGTAACTGCCTGTCTCAGAAGAGCACACTGAGTCAGCCCTTAACCCCAGTGTGCTGAAATTGTCAAAACGTGTTTTACAGCAGAAATAAACACGTTTTGGCAACTTTGGTCACCACCATGTAAGTTATAGGGCATAAACAGCACAGTTTTCAAAACGTGTTTTTCAGCCCGAAATAAACGCGTTTTCTCAGCCCTTAGAATCACAGTGTAACTGCCTGGCTCAGAAGAGCAAACTGAGTCAGCCCTTAACCCCAGTGTGCTGAAATTGTCAAAACGTGTTTTTCAGCAGAAATAAACACGTTTTGGCAACTTTGGTCACCACCATGTAAGTTATAGGGCAGGAACAGCACAGTTTTCAAAACGTGTTTTTCAGCCCGAAATAAACGCGTTTTCTCAGCTCTTAGAATCGCAGTGTAACTGCCTGTCTCAGAAGAGCACACTGAGTCAGCCCTTAACCCCAGTGTGCTGAAATTGTCAAAACGTGTTTTTCAGCAGAAATAAACACGTTTTGGCAACTTTGGTCACCACCATGTAAGTTATAGGGCAGGAACAGCACAGTTTTCAAAACGTGTTTTTCAGCCCGAAATAAACGCGTTTTCTCAGCTCTTAGAATCGCAGTGTAACTGCCTGTCTCAGAAGAGCACACTGAGTCAGCCCTTAACCCCAGTGTGCTGAAATTGTCAAAACGTGTTTTTCAGCAGAAATAAACACGTTTTGGCAACTTTGGTCACCACCATGTAAGTTATAGGGCAGGAACAGCACAGTTTTCAAAACGTGTTTTTCAGCCCGAAATAAACGCGTTTTCTCAGCCCTTAGAATCACAGTGTAACTGCCTGGCTCAGAAGAGCAAACTGAGTCAGCCCTTAACCCCAGTGTGCTGAAATTGTCAAAACGTGTTTTTCAGCAGAAATAAACACGTTTTGGCAACTTTGGTCACCACCATGTAACTTATAGGGCAGGAACAGCACAGTTTTCAAAACGTGTTTTTCAGCCCGAAATAAACGCGTTTTCTCAGCCCTTAGAATCACAGTGTAACTGCCTGTCTCAGAAGAGCACACTGAGTCAGCCCTTAACCCCAGTGTGCTGAAATTGTCAAAACGTGTTTTACAGCAGAAATAAACACGTTTTGGCAACTTTGGTCACCACCATGTAAGTTATATGGCAGGAACAGCACAGTTTTCAAAACGTGTTTTTCAGCCCGAAATAAACGCGTTTTCTCAGCTCTTAGAATCGCAGTGTAACTGCCTGTCTCAGAAGAGCACACTGAGTCAGCCCTTAACCCCAGTGTGCTGAAATTGTCAAAACGTGTTTTACAGCAGAAATAAACACGTTTTGGCAACTTTGGTCACCACCATGTAAGTTATAGGGCAGGAACAGCACAGTTTTCAAAACGTGTTTTTCAGCCCGAAATAAATGCGTTTTCTCAGCCCTTAGAATCACAGTGTAACTGCCTGGCTCAGAAGAGCAAACTGAGTCAGCCCTTAACCCCAGTGTGCTGAAATTGTCAAAACGTGTTTTTCAGCAGAAATAAACACGTTTTGGCAACTTTGGTCACCACCATGTAAGTTATAGGGCAGGAACAGCACAGTTTTCAAAACGTGTTTTTCAGCCCGAAATAAACGCGTTTTCTCAGCTCTTAGAATCGCAGTGTAACTGCCTGTCTCAGAAGAGCACACTGAGTCAGCCCTTAACCCCAGTGTGCTGAAATTGTCAAAACGTGTTTTACAGCAGAAATAAACACGTTTTGGCAACTTTGGTCACCACCATGTAAGTTATAGGGCATAAACAGCACAGTTTTCAAAACGTGTTTTTCAGCCCGAAATAAACGCGTTTTCTCAGCCCTTAGAATCACAGTGTAACTGCCTGGCTCAGAAGAGCAAACTGAGTCAGCCCTTAACCCCAGTGTGCTGAAATTGTCAAAACGTGTTTTTCAGCAGAAATAAACACGTTTTGGCAACTTTGGTCACCACCATGTAAGTTATAGGGCAGGAACAGCACAGTTTTCAAAACGTGTTTTTCAGCCCGAAATAAACGCGTTTTCTCAGCTCTTAGAATCGCAGTGTAACTGCCTGTCTCAGAAGAGCACACTGAGTCAGCCCTTAACCCCAGTGTGCTGAAATTGTCAAAACGTGTTTTTCAGCAGAAATAAACACGTTTTGGCAACTTTGGTCACCACCATGTAAGTTATAGGGCAGGAACAGCACAGTTTTCAAAACGTGTTTTTCAGCCCGAAATAAACGCGTTTTCTCAGCTCTTAGAATCGCAGTGTAACTGCCTGTCTCAGAAGAGCACACTGAGTCAGCCCTTAACCCCAGTGTGCTGAAATTGTCAAAACGTGTTTTTCAGCAGAAATAAACACGTTTTGGCAACTTTGGTCACCACCATGTAAGTTATAGGGCAGGAACAGCACAGTTTTCAAAACGTGTTTTTCAGCCCGAAATAAACGCGTTTTCTCAGCCCTTAGAATCACAGTGTAACTGCCTGGCTCAGAAGAGCAAACTGAGTCAGCCCTTAACCCCAGTGTGCTGAAATTGTCAAAACGTGTTTTTCAGCAGAAATAAACACGTTTTGGCAACTTTGGTCACCACCATGTAACTTATAGGGCAGGAACAGCACAGTTTTCAAAACGTGTTTTTCAGCCCGAAATAAACGCGTTTTCTCAGCCCTTAGAATCACAGTGTAACTGCCTGTCTCAGAAGAGCACACTGAGTCAGCCCTTAACCCCAGTGTGCTGAAATTGTCAAAACGTGTTTTACAGCAGAAATAAACACGTTTTGGCAACTTTGGTCACCACCATGTAAGTTATATGGCAGGAACAGCACAGTTTTCAAAACGTGTTTTTCAGCCCGAAATAAACGCGTTTTCTCAGCTCTTAGAATCGCAGTGTAACTGCCTGTCTCAGAAGAGCACACTGAGTCAGCCCTTAACCCCAGTGTGCTGAAATTGTCAAAACGTGTTTTACAGCAGAAATAAACACGTTTTGGCAACTTTGGTCACCACCATGTAAGTTATAGGGCAGGAACAGCACAGTTTTCAAAACGTGTTTTTCAGCCCGAAATAAATGCGTTTTCTCAGCCCTTAGAATCACAGTGTAACTGCCTGGCTCAGAAGAGCAAACTGAGTCAGCCCTTAACCCCAGTGTGCTGAAATTGTCAAAACGTGTTTTTCAGCAGAAATAAACACGTTTTGGCAACTTTGGTCACCACCATGTAAGTTATAGGGCAGGAACAGCACAGTTTTCAAAACGTGTTTTTCAGCCCGAAATAAACGCGTTTTCTCAGCTCTTAGAATCGCAGTGTAACTGCCTGTCTCAGAAGAGCACACTGAGTCAGCCCTTAACCCCAGTGTGCTGAAATTGTCAAAACGTGTTTTACAGCAGAAATAAACACGTTTTGGCAACTTTGGTCACCACCATGTAAGTTATAGGGCATAAACAGCACAGTTTTCAAAACGTGTTTTTCAGCCCGAAATAAACGCGTTTTCTCAGCCCTTAGAATCACAGTGTAACTGCCTGGCTCAGAAGAGCAAACTGAGTCAGCCCTTAACCCCAGTGTGCTGAAATTGTCAAAACGTGTTTTTCAGCAGAAATAAACACGTTTTGGCAACTTTGGTCACCACCATGTAAGTTATAGGGCAGGAACAGCACAGTTTTCAAAACGTGTTTTTCAGCCCGAAATAAACGCGTTTTCTCAGCTCTTAGAATCGCAGTGTAACTGCCTGTCTCAGAAGAGCACACTGAGTCAGCCCTTAACCCCAGTGTGCTGAAATTGTCAAAACGTGTTTTTCAGCAGAAATAAACACGTTTTGGCAACTTTGGTCACCACCATGTAAGTTATAGGGCAGGAACAGCACAGTTTTCAAAACGTGTTTTTCAGCCCGAAATAAACGCGTTTTCTCAGCTCTTAGAATCGCAGTGTAACTGCCTGTCTCAGAAGAGCACACTGAGTCAGCCCTTAACCCCAGTGTGCTGAAATTGTCAAAATGTGTTTTTCAGCAGAAATAAACACGTTTTGGCAACTTTGGTCACCACCATGTAAGTTATAGGGCAGGAACAGCACAGTTTTCAAAACGTGTTTTTCAGCCCGAAATAAACGCGTTTTCTCAGCCCTTAGAATCACAGTGTAACTGCCTGGCTCAGAAGAGCAAACTGAGTCAGCCCTTAACCCCAGTGTGCTGAAATTGTCAAAACGTGTTTTTCAGCAGAAATAAACACGTTTTGGCAACTTTGGTCACCACCATGTAACTTATAGGGCAGGAACAGCACAGTTTTCAAAACGTGTTTTTCAGCCCGAAATAAACGCGTTTTCTCAGCCCTTAGAATCACAGTGTAACTGCCTGTCTCAGAAGAGCACACTGAGTCAGCCCTTAACCCCAGTGTGCTGAAATTGTCAAAACGTGTTTTACAGCAGAAATAAACACGTTTTGGCAACTTTGGTCACCACCATGTAAGTTATATGGCAGGAACAGCACAGTTTTCAAAACGTGTTTTTCAGCCCGAAATAAACGCGTTTTCTCAGCTCTTAGAATCGCAGTGTAACTGCCTGTCTCAGAAGAGCACACTGAGTCAGCCCTTAACCCCAGTGTGCTGAAATTGTCAAAACGTGTTTTACAGCAGAAATAAACACGTTTTGGCAACTTTGGTCAGCACCATGTAACTTATAGGGCAGGAACAGCACAGTTTTCAAAACGTGTTTTTCAGCCCGAAATAAACGCGTTTTCTCAGCCCTTAGAATCACAGTGTAACTGCCTGGCTCAGAAGAGCACACTGAGTCAGCCCTTAACCCCAGTGTGCTGAAATTGTCAAAACGTGTTTTTCAGCAGAAATAAACACGTTTTGGCAACTTTGGTCACCACCATGTAAGTTATATGGCAGGAACAGCACAGTTTTCAAAACGTGTTTTTCAGCCCGAAATAAACGCGTTTTCTCAGCCCTTAGAATCACAGTGTAACTGCCTGTCTAAGAAGAGCACAGTGACTCAGCCCTTAACCCCAGTGTGCTGAAATTGTCAAAACGTTTTTTTCAGCAGAAATAAACACGTTTTGGCAACTTTTGTCACCACCATGTAAGTTATAGGGCAGGAACAGCACAGTTTTCAAAACGTGTTTTTCAGCCCGAAATAAACGCGTTTTCTCAGCTCTTAGAATCGCAGTGTAACTGCCTGTCTCAGAAGAGCACACTGAGTCAGCCCTTAACCCCAGTGTGCTGAAATTGTCAAAACGTGTTTTACAGCAGAAATAAACACGTTTTGGCAACTTTGGTCAGCACCATGTAACTTATAGGGCAGGAACAGCACAGTTTTCAAAACGTGTTTTTCAGCCCGAAATAAACGCGTTTTCTCATCCCTTAGAATCACAGTGTAACTGCCTGGCTCAGAAGAGCACACTGAGTCAGCCCTTAACCCCAGTGTGCTGAAATTGTCAAAACGTGTTTTACAGCAGAAATAAACACGTTTTGGCAACTTTGGTCACCACCATGTAAGTTATAGGGCAGGAACAGCACAGTTTTCAAAACGTGTTTTTCAGCCCGAAATAAACGCGTTTTCTCAGCTCTTAGAATCGCAGTGTAACTGCCTGTCTCAGAAGAGCACACTGAGTCAGCCCTTAACCCCAGTGTGCTGAAATTGTCAAAACGTGTTTTTCAGCAGAAATAAACACGTTTTGGCAACTTTGGTCACCACCATGTAAGTTATAGGGCAGGAACAGCACAGTTTTCAAAACGTGTTTTTCAGCCCGAAATAAACGCGTTTTCTCAGCTCTTAGAAACGCAGTGTAACTGCCAGTCTCAGAAGAGCACACTGAGTCAGCCCTTAACCCCAGTGTGCTGAAATTGTCAAAACGTGTTTTACAGCAGAAATAAACACGTTTTGGCAACTTTGGTCACCACCATGTAAGTTATAGGGCAGGAACAGCACAGTTTTCAAAACGTGTTTTTCAGCCCGAAATAAACGCGTTTTCTCAGCCCTTAGAATCACAGTGTAACTGCCTGGCTCAGAAGAGCAAACTGAGTCAGCCCTTAACCCCAGTGTGCTGAAATTGTCAAAACGTGTTTTACAGCAGAAATAAACACGTTTTGGCAACTTTGGTCACCACCATGTAAGTTATAGGGCAGGAACAGCACAGTTTTCAAAACGTGTTTTTCAGCCCGAAATAAATGCGTTTTCTCAGCCCTTAGAATCACAGTGTAACTGCCTGGCTCAGAAGAGCAAACTGAGTCAGCCCTTAACCCCAGTGTGCTGAAATTGTCAAAACGTGTTTTTCAGCAGAAATAAACACGTTTTGGCAACTTTGGTCACCACCATGTAAGTTATAGGGCAGGAACAGCACAGTTTTCAAAACGTGTTTTTCAGCCCGAAATAAACGCGTTTTCTCAGCCCTTAGAATCACAGTGTAACTGCCTGGCTCAGAAGAGCAAACTGAGTCAGCCCTTAACCCCAGTGTGCTGAAATTGTCAAAACGTGTTTTTCAGCAGAAATAAACACGTTTTGGCAACTTTGGTCACCACCATGTAAGTTATAGGGCAGGAACAGCACAGTTTTCAAAACGTGTTTTTCAGCCCGAAATAAACGCGTTTTCTCAGCCCTTAGAATCACAGTGTAACTGCCTGGCTCAGAAGAGCACACTGAGTCAGCCCTTAACCCCAGTGTGCTGAAATTGTCAAAACGTGTTTTACAGCAGAAATAAACACGTTTTGGCAACTTTGGTCACCACCATGTAAGTTATAGGGCAGGAACAGCACAGTTTTCAAAACGTGTTTTTCAGCCCGAAATAAACGCGTTTTCTCAGCCCTTAGAATCACAGTGTAAATGCCTGGCTCAGAAGAGCAAACTGAGTCAGCCCTTAACCCCAGTGTGCTGAAATTGTCAAAACGTGTTTTTCAGCAGAAATAAACACGTTTTGGCAACTTTGGTCACCACCATGTAAGTTATAGGGCAGGAACAGCACAGTTTTCAAAACGTGTTTTTCAGCCCGAAATAAACGCGTTTTCTCAGCTCTTAGAATCGCAGTGTAACTGCCTGTCTCAGAAGAGCACACTGAGTCAGCCCTTAACCCCAGTGTGCTGAAATTGTCAAAACGTGTTTTACAGCAGAAATAAACACGTTTTGGCAACTTTGGTCACCACCATGTAAGTTATAGGGCAGGAACAGCACAGTTTTCAAAACATGTTTTTCAGCCCGAAATAAACGCGTTTTCTCAGCTCTTAGAATCGCAGTGTAACTGCCTGTCTCAGAAGAGCACACTGAGTCAGCCCTTAACCCCAGTGTGCTGAAATTGTCAAAACGTGTTTTTCAGCAGAAATAAACACGTTTTGGCAACTTTGGTCACCACCATGTAAGTTATAGGGGAGGAACAGCACAGTTTTCAAAACGTGTTTTTCAGCCCGAAATAAACGCGTTTTCTCAGCTCTTAGAATCGCAGTGTAACTGCCTGTCTCAGAAGAGCACACTGAGTCAGCCCTTAACCCCAGTGTGCTGAAATTGTCAAAACGTGTTTTTCAGCAGAAATAAACACGTTTTGGCAACTTTGGTCACCACCATGTAAGTTATAGGGCAGGAACAGCACAGTTTTCAAAACGTGTTTTTCAGCCCGAAATAAACGCGTTTTCTCAGCTCTTAGAATCGCAGTGTAACTGCCTGTCTCAGAAGAGCACACTGAGTCAGCCCTTAACCCCAGTGTGCTGAAATTGTCAAAACGTGTTTTACAGCAGAAATAAACACGTTTTGGCAACTTTGGTCACCACCATGTAAGTTATAGGGCATAAACAGCACAGTTTTCAAAACGTGTTTTTCAGCCCGAAATAAACGCGTTTTCTCAGCCCTTAGAATCACAGTGTAACTGCCTGGCTCAGAAGAGCAAACTGAGTCAGCCCTTAATCCCAGTGTGCTGAAATTGTCAAAACGTGTTTTTCAGCAGAAATAAACACGTTTTGGCAACTTTGGTCACCACCATGTAAGTTATAGGGCAGGAACAGCACAGTTTTCAAAACGTGTTTTTCAGCCCGAAATAAACGCGTTTTCTCAGCTCTTAGAATCGCAGTGTAACTGCCTGTCTCAGAAGTGCACACTGAGTCAGCCCTTAACCCCAGTGTGCTGAAATTGTCAAAACGTGTTTTTCAGCAGAAATAAACACGTTTTGGCAACTTTGGTCACCACCATGTAAGTTATAGGGCAGGAACAGCACAGTTTTCAAAACGTGTTTTTCAGCCCGAAATAAACGCGTTTTCTCAGCTCTTAGAATCGCAGTGTAAATGCCTGTCTCAGAAGAGCACACTGAATCAGCCCTTAACCCCAGTGTGCTGAAATTGTCAAAACGTGTTTTTCAGCAGAAATAAACACGTTTTGGCAACTTTGGTCACCACCATGTAAGTTATAGGGCAGGAACAGCACAGTTTTCAAAACGTGTTTTTCAGCCCGAAATAAACGCGTTTTCTCAGCTCTTAGAATCGCAATGTAACTGCCTGTCTCAGAAGAGCACACTGAGTCAGCCCTTAACCCCAGTGTGCTGAAATTGTCAAAACGTGTTTTTCAGCAGAAATAAACACGTTTTGGCAACTTTGGTCACCACCATGTAAGTTATAGGGCAGGAACAGCACAGTTTTCAAAACGTGTTTTTCAGCCCGAAATAAACGCGTTTTCTCAGCCCTTAGAATCACAGTGTAACTGCCTGTCTCAGAAGAGCACAGTGAGTCAGCCCTTAACCCCAGTGTGCTGAAATTGTCAAAACGTGTTTTTCAGCAGAAATAAACACGTTTTGGCAACTTTGGTCACCACCATGTAAGTTATATGGCAGGAACAGCACAGTTTTCAAAACGTGTTTTTCAGCCCGAAATAAACGCGTTTTCTCAGCTCTTAGAATCGCAGTGTAACTGCCTGTCTCAGAAGAGCACAGTGAGTCAGCCCTTAACCCCAGTGTGCTGAAATTGTCAAAACGTGTTTTACAGCAGAAATAAACACGTTTTGGCAACATTGGTCACCACCATGTAAGTTATATGGCATGAACAGCACAGTTTTCAAAACGTGTTTTTCAGCCCGAAATAAACGCGTTTTCTCAGCTCTTAGAATCGCAGTGTAACTGCCTGTCTCAGAAGAGCACAGTGAGTCAGCCCTTAACCCCAGTGTGCTGAAATTGTCAAAACGTGTTTTACAGCAGAAATAAACACGTTTTGGCAACTTTGGTCACCACCATGTAAGTTATAGGGCAGGAACAGCACAGTTTTCAAAACGTGTTTTTCAGCCCGAAATAAATGCGTTTTCTCAGCCCTTAGAATCACAGTGTAACTGCCTGGCTCAGAAGAGCAAACTGAGTCAGCCCTTAACCCCAGTGTGCTGAAATTGTCAAAACGTGTTTTTCAGCAGAAATAAACACGTTTTGGCAACTTTGGTCACCACCATGTAAGTTATAGGGCAGGAACAGCACAGTTTTCAAAACGTGTTTTTCAGCCCGAAATAAACGCGTTTTCTCAGCTCTTAGAATCGCAGTGTAACTGCCTGTCTCAGAAGAGCACACTGAGTCAGCCCTTAACCCCAGTGTGCTGAAATTGTCAAAACGTGTTTTACAGCAGAAATAAACACGTTTTGGCAACTTTGGTCACCACCATGTAAGTTATAGGGCATAAACAGCACAGTTTTCAAAACGTGTTTTTCAGCCCGAAATAAACGCGTTTTCTCAGCCCTTAGAATCACAGTGTAACTGCCTGGCTCAGAAGAGCAAACTGAGTCAGCCCTTAACCCCAGTGTGCTGAAATTGTCAAAACGTGTTTTTCAGCAGAAATAAACACGTTTTGGCAACTTTGGTCACCACCATGTAAGTTATAGGGCAGGAACAGCACAGTTTTCAAAACGTGTTTTTCAGCCCGAAATAAACGCGTTTTCTCAGCTCTTAGAATCGCAGTGTAACTGCCTGTCTCAGAAGAGCACACTGAGTCAGCCCTTAACCCCAGTGTGCTGAAATTGTCAAAACGTGTTTTTCAGCAGAAATAAACACGTTTTGGCAACTTTGGTCACCACCATGTAAGTTATAGGGCAGGAACAGCACAGTTTTCAAAACGTGTTTTTCAGCCCGAAATAAACGCGTTTTCTCAGCTCTTAGAATCGCAGTGTAACTGCCTGTCTCAGAAGAGCACACTGAGTCAGCCCTTAACCCCAGTGTGCTGAAATTGTCAAAATGTGTTTTTCAGCAGAAATAAACACGTTTTGGCAACTTTGGTCACCACCATGTAAGTTATAGGGCAGGAACAGCACAGTTTTCAAAACGTGTTTTTCAGCCCGAAATAAACGCGTTTTCTCAGCCCTTAGAATCACAGTGTAACTGCCTGGCTCAGAAGAGCAAACTGAGTCAGCCCTTAACCCCAGTGTGCTGAAATTGTCAAAACGTGTTTTTCAGCAGAAATAAACACGTTTTGGCAACTTTGGTCACCACCATGTAACTTATAGGGCAGGAACAGCACAGTTTTCAAAACGTGTTTTTCAGCCCGAAATAAACGCGTTTTCTCAGCCCTTAGAATCACAGTGTAACTGCCTGTCTCAGAAGAGCACACTGAGTCAGCCCTTAACCCCAGTGTGCTGAAATTGTCAAAACGTGTTTTACAGCAGAAATAAACACGTTTTGGCAACTTTGGTCACCACCATGTAAGTTATATGGCAGGAACAGCACAGTTTTCAAAACGTGTTTTTCAGCCCGAAATAAACGCGTTTTCTCAGCTCTTAGAATCGCAGTGTAACTGCCTGTCTCAGAAGAGCACACTGAGTCAGCCCTTAACCCCAGTGTGCTGAAATTGTCAAAACGTGTTTTACAGCAGAAATAAACACGTTTTGGCAACTTTGGTCAGCACCATGTAACTTATAGGGCAGGAACAGCACAGTTTTCAAAACGTGTTTTTCAGCCCGAAATAAACGCGTTTTCTCAGCCCTTAGAATCACAGTGTAACTGCCTGGCTCAGAAGAGCACACTGAGTCAGCCCTTAACCCCAGTGTGCTGAAATTGTCAAAACGTGTTTTTCAGCAGAAATAAACACGTTTTGGCAACTTTGGTCACCACCATGTAAGTTATATGGCAGGAACAGCACAGTTTTCAAAACGTGTTTTTCAGCCCGAAATAAACGCGTTTTCTCAGCCCTTAGAATCACAGTGTAACTGCCTGTCTAAGAAGAGCACAGTGACTCAGCCCTTAACCCCAGTGTGCTGAAATTGTCAAAACGTTTTTTTCAGCAGAAATAAACACGTTTTGGCAACTTTTGTCACCACCATGTAAGTTATAGGGCAGGAACAGCACAGTTTTCAAAACGTGTTTTTCAGCCCGAAATAAACGCGTTTTCTCAGCTCTTAGAATCGCAGTGTAACTGCCTGTCTCAGAAGAGCACACTGAGTCAGCCCTTAACCCCAGTGTGCTGAAATTGTCAAAACGTGTTTTACAGCAGAAATAAACACGTTTTGGCAACTTTGGTCAGCACCATGTAACTTATAGGGCAGGAACAGCACAGTTTTCAAAACGTGTTTTTCAGCCCGAAATAAACGCGTTTTCTCATCCCTTAGAATCACAGTGTAACTGCCTGGCTCAGAAGAGCACACTGAGTCAGCCCTTAACCCCAGTGTGCTGAAATTGTCAAAACGTGTTTTACAGCAGAAATAAACACGTTTTGGCAACTTTGGTCACCACCATGTAAGTTATAGGGCAGGAACAGCACAGTTTTCAAAACGTGTTTTTCAGCCCGAAATAAACGCGTTTTCTCAGCTCTTAGAATCGCAGTGTAACTGCCTGTCTCAGAAGAGCACACTGAGTCAGCCCTTAACCCCAGTGTGCTGAAATTGTCAAAACGTGTTTTTCAGCAGAAATAAACACGTTTTGGCAACTTTGGTCACCACCATGTAAGTTATAGGGCAGGAACAGCACAGTTTTCAAAACGTGTTTTTCAGCCCGAAATAAACGCGTTTTCTCAGCCCTTAGAATCACAGTGTAAATGCCTGGCTCAGAAGAGCAAACTGAGTCAGCCCTTAACCCCAGTGTGCTGAAATTGTCAAAACGTGTTTTTCAGCAGAAATAAACACGTTTTGGCAACTTTGGTCACCACCATGTAAGTTATAGGGCAGGAACAGCACAGTTTTCAAAACGTGTTTTTCAGCCCGAAATAAACGCGTTTTCTCAGCTCTTAGAATCGCAGTGTAACTGCCTGTCTCAGAAGAGCACACTGAGTCAGCCCTTAACCCCAGTGTGCTGAAATTGTCAAAACGTGTTTTACAGCAGAAATAAACACGTTTTGGCAACTTTGGTCACCACCATGTAAGTTATAGGGCAGGAACAGCACAGTTTTCAAAACATGTTTTTCAGCCCGAAATAAACGCGTTTTCTCAGCTCTTAGAATCGCAGTGTAACTGCCTGTCTCAGAAGAGCACACTGAGTCAGCCCTTAACCCCAGTGTGCTGAAATTGTCAAAACGTGTTTTTCAGCAGAAATAAACACGTTTTGGCAACTTTGGTCACCACCATGTAAGTTATAGGGGAGGAACAGCACAGTTTTCAAAACGTGTTTTTCAGCCCGAAATAAACGCGTTTTCTCAGCTCTTAGAATCGCAGTGTAACTGCCTGTCTCAGAAGAGCACACTGAGTCAGCCCTTAACCCCAGTGTGCTGAAATTGTCAAAACGTGTTTTTCAGCAGAAATAAACACGTTTTGGCAACTTTGGTCACCACCATGTAAGTTATAGGGCAGGAACAGCACAGTTTTCAAAACGTGTTTTTCAGCCCGAAATAAACGCGTTTTCTCAGCTCTTAGAATCGCAGTGTAACTGCCTGTCTCAGAAGAGCACACTGAGTCAGCCCTTAACCCCAGTGTGCTGAAATTGTCAAAACGTGTTTTACAGCAGAAATAAACACGTTTTGGCAACTTTGGTCACCACCATGTAAGTTATAGGGCATAAACAGCACAGTTTTCAAAACGTGTTTTTCAGCCCGAAATAAACGCGTTTTCTCAGCCCTTAGAATCACAGTGTAACTGCCTGGCTCAGAAGAGCAAACTGAGTCAGCCCTTAATCCCAGTGTGCTGAAATTGTCAAAACGTGTTTTTCAGCAGAAATAAACACGTTTTGGCAACTTTGGTCACCACCATGTAAGTTATAGGGCAGGAACAGCACAGTTTTCAAAACGTGTTTTTCAGCCCGAAATAAACGCGTTTTCTCAGCTCTTAGAATCGCAGTGTAACTGCCTGTCTCAGAAGTGCACACTGAGTCAGCCCTTAACCCCAGTGTGCTGAAATTGTCAAAACGTGTTTTTCAGCAGAAATAAACACGTTTTGGCAACTTTGGTCACCACCATGTAAGTTATAGGGCAGGAACAGCACAGTTTTCAAAACGTGTTTTTCAGCCCGAAATAAACGCGTTTTCTCAGCTCTTAGAATCGCAGTGTAAATGCCTGTCTCAGAAGAGCACACTGAATCAGCCCTTAACCCCAGTGTGCTGAAATTGTCAAAACGTGTTTTTCAGCAGAAATAAACACGTTTTGGCAACTTTGGTCACCACCATGTAAGTTATAGGGCAGGAACAGCACAGTTTTCAAAACGTGTTTTTCAGCCCGAAATAAACGCGTTTTCTCAGCTCTTAGAATCGCAATGTAACTGCCTGTCTCAGAAGAGCACACTGAGTCAGCCCTTAACCCCAGTGTGCTGAAATTGTCAAAACGTGTTTTTCAGCAGAAATAAACACGTTTTGGCAACTTTGGTCACCACCATGTAAGTTATAGGGCAGGAACAGCACAGTTTTCAAAACGTGTTTTTCAGCCCGAAATAAACGCGTTTTCTCAGCCCTTAGAATCACAGTGTAACTGCCTGTCTCAGAAGAGCACAGTGAGTCAGCCCTTAACCCCAGTGTGCTGAAATTGTCAAAACGTGTTTTTCAGCAGAAATAAACACGTTTTGGCAACTTTGGTCACCACCATGTAAGTTATATGGCAGGAACAGCACAGTTTTCAAAACGTGTTTTTCAGCCCGAAATAAACGCGTTTTCTCAGCTCTTAGAATCGCAGTGTAACTGCCTGTCTCAGAAGAGCACAGTGAGTCAGCCCTTAACCCCAGTGTGCTGAAATTGTCAAAACGTGTTTTACAGCAGAAATAAACACGTTTTGGCAACATTGGTCACCACCATGTAAGTTATATGGCATGAACAGCACAGTTTTCAAAACGTGTTTTTCAGCCCGAAATAAACGCGTTTTCTCAGCTCTTAGAATCGCAGTGTAACTGCCTGTCTCAGAAGAGCACAGTGAGTCAGCCCTTAACCCCAGTGTGCTGAAATTGTCAAAACGTGTTTTACAGCAGAAATAAACACGTTTTGGCAACTTTGGTCACCACCATGTAAGTTATAGGGCAGGAACAGCACAGTTTTCAAAACGTGTTTTTCAGCCCGAAATAAATGCGTTTTCTCAGCCCTTAGAATCACAGTGTAACTGCCTGGCTCAGAAGAGCAAACTGAGTCAGCCCTTAACCCCAGTGTGCTGAAATTGTCAAAACGTGTTTTTCAGCAGAAATAAACACGTTTTGGCAACTTTGGTCACCACCATGTAAGTTATAGGGCAGGAACAGCACAGTTTTCAAAACGTGTTTTTCAGCCCGAAATAAACGCGTTTTCTCAGCTCTTAGAATCGCAGTGTAACTGCCTGTCTCAGAAGAGCACACTGAGTCAGCCCTTAACCCCAGTGTGCTGAAATTGTCAAAACGTGTTTTACAGCAGAAATAAACACGTTTTGGCAACTTTGGTCACCACCATGTAAGTTATAGGGCATAAACAGCACAGTTTTCAAAACGTGTTTTTCAGCCCGAAATAAACGCGTTTTCTCAGCCCTTAGAATCACAGTGTAACTGCCTGGCTCAGAAGAGCAAACTGAGTCAGCCCTTAACCCCAGTGTGCTGAAATTGTCAAAACGTGTTTTTCAGCAGAAATAAACACGTTTTGGCAACTTTGGTCACCACCATGTAAGTTATAGGGCAGGAACAGCACAGTTTTCAAAACGTGTTTTTCAGCCCGAAATAAACGCGTTTTCTCAGCTCTTAGAATCGCAGTGTAACTGCCTGTCTCAGAAGAGCACACTGAGTCAGCCCTTAACCCCAGTGTGCTGAAATTGTCAAAACGTGTTTTTCAGCAGAAATAAACACGTTTTGGCAACTTTGGTCACCACCATGTAAGTTATAGGGCAGGAACAGCACAGTTTTCAAAACGTGTTTTTCAGCCCGAAATAAACGCGTTTTCTCAGCTCTTAGAATCGCAGTGTAACTGCCTGTCTCAGAAGAGCACACTGAGTCAGCCCTTAACCCCAGTGTGCTGAAATTGTCAAAATGTGTTTTTCAGCAGAAATAAACACGTTTTGGCAACTTTGGTCACCACCATGTAAGTTATAGGGCAGGAACAGCACAGTTTTCAAAACGTGTTTTTCAGCCCGAAATAAACGCGTTTTCTCAGCCCTTAGAATCACAGTGTAACTGCCTGGCTCAGAAGAGCACACTGAGTCAGCCCTTAACCCCAGTGTGCTGAAATTGTCAAAACGTGTTTTACAGCAGAAATAAACACGTTTTGGCAACTTTGGTCACCACCATGTAAGTTATAGGGCAGGAACAGCACAGTTTTCAAAACGTGTTTTTCAGCCCGAAATAAACGCGTTTTCTCAGCTCTTAGAATCGCAGTGTAACTGCCTGTCTCAGAAGAGCACACTGAGTCAGCCCTTAACCCCAGTGTGCTGAAATTGTCAAAACGTGTTTTTCAGCAGAAATAAACACGTTTTGGCAACTTTGGTCACCACCATGTAAGTTATAGGGCAGGAACAGCACAGTTTTCAAAACGTGTTTTTCAGCCCGAAATAAACGCGTTTTCTCAGCCCTTAGAATCACAGTGTAAATGCCTGGCTCAGAAGAGCAAACTGAGTCAGCCCTTAACCCCAGTGTGCTGAAATTGTCAAAACGTGTTTTTCAGCAGAAATAAACACGTTTTGGCAACTTTGGTCACCACCATGTAAGTTATAGGGCAGGAACAGCACAGTTTTCAAAACGTGTTTTTCAGCCCGAAATAAACGCGTTTTCTCAGCTCTTAGAATCGCAGTGTAACTGCCTGTCTCAGAAGAGCACACTGAGTCAGCCCTTAACCCCAGTGTGCTGAAATTGTCAAAACGTGTTTTACAGCAGAAATAAACACGTTTTGGCAACTTTGGTCACCACCATGTAAGTTATAGGGCAGGAACAGCACAGTTTTCAAAACATGTTTTTCAGCCCGAAATAAACGCGTTTTCTCAGCTCTTAGAATCGCAGTGTAACTGCCTGTCTCAGAAGAGCACACTGAGTCAGCCCTTAACCCCAGTGTGCTGAAATTGTCAAAACGTGTTTTTCAGCAGAAATAAACACGTTTTGGCAACTTTGGTCACCACCATGTAAGTTATAGGGGAGGAACAGCACAGTTTTCAAAACGTGTTTTTCAGCCCGAAATAAACGCGTTTTCTCAGCTCTTAGAATCGCAGTGTAACTGCCTGTCTCAGAAGAGCACACTGAGTCAGCCCTTAACCCCAGTGTGCTGAAATTGTCAAAACGTGTTTTTCAGCAGAAATAAACACGTTTTGGCAACTTTGGTCACCACCATGTAAGTTATAGGGCAGGAACAGCACAGTTTTCAAAACGTGTTTTTCAGCCCGAAATAAACGCGTTTTCTCAGCTCTTAGAATCGCAGTGTAACTGCCTGTCTCAGAAGAGCACACTGAGTCAGCCCTTAACCCCAGTGTGCTGAAATTGTCAAAACGTGTTTTACAGCAGAAATAAACACGTTTTGGCAACTTTGGTCACCACCATGTAAGTTATAGGGCATAAACAGCACAGTTTTCAAAACGTGTTTTTCAGCCCGAAATAAACGCGTTTTCTCAGCCCTTAGAATCACAGTGTAACTGCCTGGCTCAGAAGAGCAAACTGAGTCAGCCCTTAATCCCAGTGTGCTGAAATTGTCAAAACGTGTTTTTCAGCAGAAATAAACACGTTTTGGCAACTTTGGTCACCACCATGTAAGTTATAGGGCAGGAACAGCACAGTTTTCAAAACGTGTTTTTCAGCCCGAAATAAACGCGTTTTCTCAGCTCTTAGAATCGCAGTGTAACTGCCTGTCTCAGAAGTGCACACTGAGTCAGCCCTTAACCCCAGTGTGCTGAAATTGTCAAAACGTGTTTTTCAGCAGAAATAAACACGTTTTGGCAACTTTGGTCACCACCATGTAAGTTATAGGGCAGGAACAGCACAGTTTTCAAAACGTGTTTTTCAGCCCGAAATAAACGCGTTTTCTCAGCTCTTAGAATCGCAGTGTAAATGCCTGTCTCAGAAGAGCACACTGAATCAGCCCTTAACCCCAGTGTGCTGAAATTGTCAAAACGTGTTTTTCAGCAGAAATAAACACGTTTTGGCAACTTTGGTCACCACCATGTAAGTTATAGGGCAGGAACAGCACAGTTTTCAAAACGTGTTTTTCAGCCCGAAATAAACGCGTTTTCTCAGCTCTTAGAATCGCAATGTAACTGCCTGTCTCAGAAGAGCACACTGAGTCAGCCCTTAACCCCAGTGTGCTGAAATTGTCAAAACGTGTTTTTCAGCAGAAATAAACACGTTTTGGCAACTTTGGTCACCACCATGTAAGTTATAGGGCAGGAACAGCACAGTTTTCAAAACGTGTTTTTCAGCCCGAAATAAACGCGTTTTCTCAGCCCTTAGAATCACAGTGTAACTGCCTGTCTCAGAAGAGCACAGTGAGTCAGCCCTTAACCCCAGTGTGCTGAAATTGTCAAAACGTGTTTTTCAGCAGAAATAAACACGTTTTGGCAACTTTGGTCACCACCATGTAAGTTATATGGCAGGAACAGCACAGTTTTCAAAACGTGTTTTTCAGCCCGAAATAAACGCGTTTTCTCAGCTCTTAGAATCGCAGTGTAACTGCCTGTCTCAGAAGAGCACAGTGAGTCAGCCCTTAACCCCAGTGTGCTGAAATTGTCAAAACGTGTTTTACAGCAGAAATAAACACGTTTTGGCAACATTGGTCACCACCATGTAAGTTATATGGCATGAACAGCACAGTTTTCAAAACGTGTTTTTCAGCCCGAAATAAACGCGTTTTCTCAGCTCTTAGAATCGCAGTGTAACTGCCTGTCTCAGAAGAGCACAGTGAGTCAGCCCTTAACCCCAGTGTGCTGAAATTGTCAAAACGTGTTTTACAGCAGAAATAAACACGTTTTGGCAACTTTGGTCACCACCATGTAAGTTATATGGCACGAACAGCACAGTTTTCAAAACGTGTTTTTCAGCCCGAAATAAACGCGTTTTCTCAGCTCTTAGAATCGCAGTGTAACTGCCTGTCTCAGAAGAGCACAGTGAGTCAGCCCTTAACCCCAGTGTGCTGAAATTGTCAAAACGTGTTTTACAGCAGAAATAAACACGTTTTGGCAACTTTGGTCACCACCATGTAAGTTATATGGCATGAACAGCACAGTTTTCAAAACGTGTTTTTCAGCCCGAAATAAACGCGTTTTCTCAGCTCTTAGAATCGCAGTGTAACTGCCTGTCTCAGAAGAGCACAGTGAGTCAGCCCTTAACCCCAGTGTGCTGAAATTGTCAAAACGTGTTTTACAGCAGAAATAAACACGTTTTGGCAACTTTGGTCACCACCATGTAAGTTATAGGGCAGGAACAGCACAGTTTTCAAAACGTGTTTTTCAGCCCGAAATAAACGCGTTTTCTCAGCTCTTAGAATCGCAGTGTAAATGCCTGTCTCAGAAGAGCACACTGAGTCAGCCCTTAACCCCAGTGTGCTGAAATTGTCAAAACGTGTTTTACAGCAGAAATAAACACGTTTTGGCAACTTTGGTCAGCACCATGTAACTTATAGGGCAGGAACAGCACAGTTTTCAAAACGTGTTTTTCAGCCCGAAATAAACGCGTTTTCTCAGCCCTTAGAATCACAGTGTAACTGCTTGGCTCAGAAGAGCACACTGAGTCAGCCCTTAACCCCAGTGTGCTGAAATTGTCAAAACGTGTTTTTCAGCAGAAATAAACACGTTTTGGCAACTTTGGTCACCACCATGTAAGTTATATGGCAGGAACAGCACAGTTTTCAAAACGTGTTTTTCAGCCCGAAATAAACGCGTTTTCTCAGCCCTTAGAATCACAGTGTAACTGCCTGTCTAAGAAGAGCACAGTGACTCAGCCCTTAACCCCAGTGTGCTGAAATTGTCAAAACGTGTTTTTCAGCAGAAATAAACACGTTTTGGCAACTTTGGTCACCACCATGTAAGTTATAGGGCAGGAACAGCACAGTTTTCAAAACGTGTTTTTCAGCCCGAAATAAACGCGTTTTCTCAGCTCTTAGAATCGCAGTGTAACTGCCTGTCTCAGAAGAGCACACTGAGTCAGCCCTTAACCCCAGTGTGCTGAAATTGTCAAAACGTGTTTTACAGCAGAAATAAACACGTTTTGGCAACTTTGGTCAGCACCATGTAACTTATAGGGCAGGAACAGCACAGTTTTCAAAACGTGTTTTTCAGCCCGAAATAAACGCGTTTTCTCTTCCCTTAGAATCACAGTGTAACTGCCTGGCTCAGAAGAGCACACTGAGTCAGCCCTTAACCCCAGTGTGCTGAAATTGTCAAAATGTGTTTTACAGCAGAAATAAACACGTTTTGGCAACTTTGGTCACCACCATGTAAGTTATAGGGCAGGAACAGCACAGTTTTCAAAACGTGTTTTTCAGCCCGAAATAAACGCGTTTTCTCAGCTCTTAGAATCGCAGTGTAACTGCCTGTCTCAGAAGAGCACACTGAGTCAGCCCTTAACCCCAGTGTGCTGAAATTGTCAAAACGTGTTTTTCAGCAGAAATAAACACGTTTTGGCAACTTTGGTCACCACCATGTAAGTTATATGGCAGGAACAGCACAGTTTTCAAAACGTGTTTTTCAGCCCGAAATAAACGCGTTTTCTCAGCTCTTAGAATCGCAGTGTAACTGCCTGTCTCAGAAGAGCACACTGAGTCAGCCCTTAACCCCAGTGTGCTGAAATTGTCAAAACGTGTTTTACAGCAGAAATAAACACGTTTTGGCAACTTTGGTCAGCACCATGTAACTTATAGGGCAGGAACAGCACAGTTTTCAAAACGTGTTTTTCAGCCCGAAATAAACGCGTTTTCTCAGCTCTTAGAATCGCAGTGTAACTGCCTGTCTCAGAAGAGCACACTGAGTCAGCCCTTAACCCCAGTGTGCTGAAATTGTCAAAACGTGTTTTACAGCAGAAATAAACACGTTTTGGCAACTTTGGTCAGCACCATGTAACTTATAGGGCAGGAACAGCACAGTTTTCAAAACGTGTTTTTCAGCCCGAAATAAACGCGTTTTCTCAGCCCTTAGAATCACAGTGTAACTGCCTGTCTCAGAAGAGCACAGTGAGTCAGCCCTTAACCCCAGTGTGCTGAAATTGTCAAAACGTGTTTTTCAGCAGAAATAAACACATTTTGGCAACTTTGGTCACCACCATGTAAGTTATATGGCAGGAACAGCACAGTTTTCAAAACGTGTTTTTCAGCCCGAAATAAACGCGTTTTCTCAGCTCTTAGAATCGCAGTGTAACTGCCTGTCTCAGAAGAGCACAGTGAGTCAGCCCTTAACCCCAGTGTGCTGAAATTGTCAAAACGTGTTTTACAGCAGAAATAAACACGTTTTGGCAACTTTGGTCAGCACCATGTAAGTTATATGGCATGAACAGCACAGTTTTCAAAACGTGTTTTTCAGCCCGAAATAAACGCGTTTTCTCAGCCCTTTGAATCGCAGTGTAACTGCCTGGCTCAGAAGAGCACAGTGAGTCAGCCCTTAACCCCAGTGTGCTGAAATTGTCAAAACGTGTTTTACAGCAGAAATAAACACGTTTTGGCAACTTTGGTCACCACCATGTAACTTATAGGGCAGGAACAGCACAGTTTTCAAAACGTGTTTTTCAGCCCGAAATAAACGCGTTTTCTCAGCCCTTAGAATCACAGTGTAACTGCCTGTCTCAGAAGAGCACACTGAGTCAGCCCTTAACCCCAGTGTGCTGAAATTGTCAAAACGTGTTTTACAGCAGAAATAAACACGTTTTGGCAACTTTGGTCACCACCATGTAAGTTATATGGCAGGAACAGCACAGTTTTCAAAACGTGTTTTTCAGCCCGAAATAAACGCGTTTTCTCAGCTCTTAGAATCGCAGTGTAACTGCCTGTCTCAGAAGAGCACACTGAGTCAGCCCTTAACCCCAGTGTGCTGAAATTGTCAAAACGTGTTTTACAGCAGAAATAAACACGTTTTGGCAACTTTGGTCAGCACCATGTAACTTATAGGGCAGGAACAGCACAGTTTTCAAAACGTGTTTTTCAGCCCGAAATAAACGCGTTTTCTCAGCCCTTAGAATCACAGTGTAACTGCCTGGCTCAGAAGAGCACACTGAGTCAGCCCTTAACCCCAGTGTGCTGAAATTGTCAAAACGTGTTTTTCAGCAGAAATAAACACGTTTTGGCAACTTTGGTCACCACCATGTAAGTTATATGGCAGGAACAGCACAGTTTTCAAAACGTGTTTTTCAGCCCGAAATAAACGCGTTTTCTCAGCCCTTAGAATCACAGTGTAACTGCCTGTCTAAGAAGAGCACAGTGACTCAGCCCTTAACCCCAGTGTGCTGAAATTGTCAAAACGTGTTTTTCAGCAGAAATAAACACGTTTTGGCAACTTTGGTCACCACCATGTAAGTTATAGGGCAGGAACAGCACAGTTTTCAAAACGTGTTTTTCAGCCCGAAATAAACGCGTTTTCTCAGCTCTTAGAATCGCAGTGTAACTGCCTGTCTCAGAAGAGCACACTGAGTCAGCCCTTAACCCCAGTTTGCTGAAATTGTCAAAACGTGTTTTACAGCAGAAATAAACACGTTTTGGCAACTTTGGTCAGCACCATGTAACTTATAGGGCAGGAACAGCACAGTTTTCAAAACGTGTTTTTCAGCCCGAAATAAACGCGTTTTCTCATCCCTTAGAATCACAGTGTAACTGCCTGGCTCAGAAGAGCACACTGAGTCAGCCCTTAACCCCAGTGTGCTGAAATTGTCAAAACGTGTTTTACAGCAGAAATAAACACGTTTTGGCAACTTTGGTCACTACCATGTAAGTTATAGGGCAGGAACAGCACAGTTTTCAAAACGTGTTTTTCAGCCCGAAATAAACGCGTTTTCTCAGCTCTTAGAATCGCAGTGTAACTGCCTGTCTCAGAAGAGCACACTGAGTCAGCCCTTAACCCCAGTGTGCTGAAATTGTCAAAACGTGTTTTTCAGCAGAAATAAACACGTTTTGGCAACTTTGGTCACCACCATGTAAGTTATATGGCAGGAACAGCACAGTTTTCAAAACGTGTTTTTCAGCCCGAAATAAACGCGTTTTCTCAGCTCTTAGAATCGCAGTGTAACTGCCTGTCTCAGAAGAGCACAGTGAGTCAGCCCTTAACCCCAGTGTGCTGAAATTGTCAAAACGTGTTTTACAGCAGAAATAAACACGTTTTGGCAACTTTGGTCACCACCATGTAAGTTATATGGCATGAACAGCACAGTTTTCAAAACGTGTTTTTCAGCCCGAAATAAACGCGTTTTCTCAGCCCTTAGAATCGCAGTGTAACTGCCTGGCTCAGAAGAGCACAGTGAGTCAGCCCTTAACCCCAGTGTGCTGAAATTGTCAAAACGTGTTTTACAGCAGAAATAAACACGTTTTGGCAACTTTGGTCACCACCATGTAAGTTATATGGCATGAACAGCACAGTTTTCAAAACGTGTTTTTCAGCCCGAAATAAACGCGTTTTCTCAGCTCTTAGAATCGCAGTGTAACTGCCTGTCTCAGAAGAGCACAGTGAGTCAGCCCTTAACCCCAGTGTGCTGAAATTGTCAAAACGTGTTTTACAGCAGAAATAAACACGTTTTGGCAACTTTGGTCACCACCATGTAAGTTATATGGCATGAACAGCACAGTTTTCAAAACGTGTTTTTCAGCCCGAAATAAACGCGTTTTCTCAGCTCTTAGAATCGCGGTGTAACTGCCTGTCTCAGAAGAGCACAGTGAGTCAGCCCTTAACCCCAGTGTGCTGAAATTGTCAAAACGTGTTTTACAGCAGAAATAAACACGTTTTGGCAACTTTGGTCAGCACCATGTAACTTATAGGGCAGGAACAGCACAGTTTTCAAAACGTGTTTTTCAGCCCGAAATAAACGCGTTTTCTCAGCTCTTAGAATCGCAGTGTAACTGCCTGTCTCAGAAGAGCACACTGAGTCAGCCCTTAACCCCAGTGTGCTGAAATTGTCAAAACGTGTTTTTCAGCAGAAATAAACACGTTTTGGCAACTTTGGTCACCACCATGTAAGTTATATGGCAGGAACAGCACAGTTTTCAAAACGTGTTTTTCAGCCCGAAATAAACGCGTTTTCTCAGCTCTTAGAATCGCAGTGTAACTGCCTGGCTCAGAAGAGCACACTGAGTCAGCCCTTAACCCCAGTGTGCTGAAATTGTCAAAACGTGTTTTACAGCAGAAATAAACACGTTTTGGCAACTTTGGTCACCACCATGTAAGTTATAGGGCATAAACAGCACAGTTTTCAAAACGTGTTTTTCAGCCCGAAATAAACGCGTTTTCTCAGCCCTTAGAATCACAGTGTAACTGCCTGGCTCAGAAGAGCAAACTGAGTCAGCCCTTAACCCCAGTGTGCTGAAATTGTCAAAACGTGTTTTTCAGCAGAAATAAACACGTTTTGGCAACTTTGGTCACCACCATGTAAGTTATAGGGCAGGAACAGCACAGTTTTCAAAACGTGTTTTTCAGCCCGAAATAAACGCGTTTTCTCAGCTCTTAGAATCGCAGTGTAACTGCCTGTCTCAGAAGAGCACACTGAGTCAGCCCTTAACCCCAGTGTGCTGAAATTGTCAAAACGTGTTTTTCAGCAGAAATAAACACGTTTTGGCAACTTTGGTCACCACCATGTAAGTTATAGGGCAGGAACAGCACAGTTTTCAAAACGTGTTTTTCAGCCCGAAATAAACGCGTTTTCTCAGCTCTTAGAATCGCAGTGTAACTGCCTGTCTCAGAAGAGCACACTGAGTCAGCCCTTAACCCCAGTGTGCTGAAATTGTCAAAACGTGTTTTTCAGCAGAAATAAACACGTTTTGGCAACTTTGGTCACCACCATGTAAGTTATATGGCAGGAACAGCACAGTTTTCAAAACGTGTTTTTCAGCCCGAAATAAACGCGTTTTCTCAGCTCTTAGAATCGCAGTGTAACTGCCTGTCTCAGAAGAGCACACTGAGTCAGCCCTTAACCCCAGTGTGCTGAAATTGTCAAAACGTGTTTTACAGCAGAAATAAACACGTTTTGGCAACTTTGGTCAGCACCATGTAACTTATAGGGCAGGAACAGCACAGTTTTCAAAACGTGTTTTTCAGCCCGAAATAAACGCGTTTTCTCAGCCCTTAGAATCACAGTGTAACTGCCTGGCTCAGAAGAGCACACTGAGTCAGCCCTTAACCCCAGTGTGCTGAAATTGTCAAAACGTGTTTTTCAGCAGGAATAAACACGTTTTGGCAACTTTGGTCACCACCATGTAAGTTATATGGCAGGAACAGCACAGTTTTCAAAACGTGTTTTTCAGCCCGAAATAAACGCGTTTTCTCAGCCCTTAGAATCACAGTGTAACTGCCTGTCTCAGAAGAGCACAGTGAGTCAGCCCTTAACCCCAGTGTGCTGAAATTGTCAAAACGTGTTTTTCAGCAGAAATAAACACGTTTTGGCAACTTTGGTCACCACCATGTAAGTTATATGGCAGGAACAGCACAGTTTTCAAAACGTGTTTTTCAGCCCGAAATAAACGCGTTTTCTCAGCTCTTAGAATCGCAGTGTAACTGCCTGTCTCAGAAGAGCACACTGAGTCAGCCCTTAACCCCAGTGTGCTGAAATTGTCAAAACGTGTTTTTCAGCAGAAATAAACACGTTTTGGCAACTTTGGTCACCACCATGTAAGTTATATGGCAGGAACAGCACAGTTTTCAAAACGTGTTTTTCAGCCCGAAATAAACGCGTTTTCTCAGCTCTTAGAATCGCAGTGTAACTGCCTGTCTCAGAAGAGCACACTGAGTCAGCCCTTAACCCCAGTGTGCTGAAATTGTCAAAACGTGTTTTACAGCAGAGATAAACACGTTTTGGCAACTTTGGTCAGCACCATGTAACTTATAGGGCAGGAACAGCACAGTTTTCAAAACGTGTTTTTCAGCCCGAAATAAACGCGTTTTCTCAGCTCTTAGAATCGCAGTGTAACTGCCTGTCTCAGAAGAGCACACTGAGTCAGCCCTTAACCCCAGTGTGCTGAAATTGTCAAAACGTGTTTTACAGCAGAAATAAACACGTTTTGGCAACTTTGGTCAGCACCATGTAACTTATAGGGCAGGAACAGCACAGTTTTCAAAACGTGTTTTTCAGCCCGAAATAAACGCGTTTTCTCAGCCCTTAGAATCACAGTGTAACTGCCTGGCTCAGAAGAGCACACTGAGTCAGCCCTTAACCCCAGTGTGCTGAAATTGTCAAAACGTGTTTTTCAGCAGAAATAAACACGTTTTGGCAACTTTGGTCACCACCATGTAAGTTATATGGCAGGAACAGCACAGTTTTCAAAACGTGTTTTTCAGCCCGAAATAAACGCGTTTTCTCAGCTCTTAGAATCGCAGTGTAACTGCCTGTCTCAGAAGAGCACAGTGAGTCAGCCCTTAACCCCAGTGTGCTGAAATTGTCAAAACGTGTTTTACAGCAGAAATAAACACGTTTTGGCAACTTTGGTCACCACCATGTAAGTTATATGGCATGAACAGCACAGTTTTCAAAACGTGTTTTTCAGCCCGAAATAAACGCGTTTTCTCAGCTCTTAGAATCGCAGTGTAACTGCCTGTCTCAGAAGAGCACAGTGAGTCAGCCCTTAACCCCAGTGTGCTGAAATTGTCAAAACGTGTTTTACAGCAGAGATAAACACGTTTTGGCAACTTTGGTCAGCACCATGTAACTTATAGGGCAGGAACAGCACAGTTTTCAAAACGTGTTTTTCAGCCCGAAATAAACGCGTTTTCTCAGCTCTTAGAATCGCAGTGTAACTGCCTGTCTCAGAAGAGCACACTGAGTCAGCCCTTAACCCCAGTGTGCTGAAATTGTCAAAACGTGTTTTACAGCAGAAATAAACACGTTTTGGCAACTTTGGTCAGCACCATGTAACTTATAGGGCAGGAACAGCACAGTTTTCAAAACGTGTTTTTCAGCCCGAAATAAACGCGTTTTCTCAGCCCTTAGAATCACAGTGTAACTGCCTGGCTCAGAAGAGCACACTGAGTCAGCCCTTAACCCCAGTGTGCTGAAATTGTCAAAACGTGTTTTTCAGCAGAAATAAACACGTTTTGGCAACTTTGGTCACCACCATGTAAGTTATATGGCAGGAACAGCACAGTTTTCAAAACGTGTTTTTCAGCCCGAAATAAACGCGTTTTCTCAGCTCTTAGAATCGCAGTGTAACTGCCTGTCTCAGAAGAGCACAGTGAGTCAGCCCTTAACCCCAGTGTGCTGAAATTGTCAAAACGTGTTTTACAGCAGAAATAAACACGTTTTGGCAACTTTGGTCACCACCATGTAAGTTATATGGCATGAACAGCACAGTTTTCAAAACGTGTTTTTCAGCCCGAAATAAACGCGTTTTCTCAGCTCTTAGAATCGCAGTGTAACTGCCTGTCTCAGAAGAGCACAGTGAGTCAGCCCTTAACCCCAGTGTGCTGAAATTGTCAAAACGTCTTTTACAGCAGAAATAAACACGTTTTGGCAACTTTGGTCAGCACCATGTAACTTATAGGGCAGGAACAGCACAGTTTTCAAAACGTGTTTTTCAGCCCGAAATAAACGCGTTTTCTCAGCTCTTAGAATCGCAGTGTAACTGCCTGTCTCAGAAGAGCACACTGAGTCAGCCCTTAACCCCAGTGTGCTGAAATTGTCAAAACGTGTTTTACAGCAGAAATAAACACGTTTTGGCAACTTTGGTCAGCACCATGTAACTTATAGGGCAGGAACAGCACAGTTTTCAAAACGTGTTTTTCAGCCCGAAATAAACGCGTTTTCTCAGCCCTTAGAATCACAGTGTAACTGCCTGGCTCAGAAGAGCACACTGAGTCAGCCCTTAACCCCAGTGTGCTGAAATTGTCAAAACGTGTTTTTCAGCAGAAATAAACACGTTTTGGCAACTTTGGTCACCACCATGTAAGTTATATGGCAGGAACAGCACAGTTTTCAAAACGTGTTTTTCAGCCCGAAATAAACGCGTTTTCTCAGCTCTTAGAATCGCAGTGTAACTGCCTGTCTCAGAAGAGCACAGTGAGTCAGCCCTTAACCCCAGTGTGCTGAAATTGTCAAAACGTGTTTTACAGCAGAAATAAACACGTTTTGGCAACTTTGGTCACCACCATGTAAGTTATATGGCATGAACAGCACAGTTTTCAAAACGTGTTTTTCAGCCCGAAATAAACGCGTTTTCTCAGCTCTTAGAATCGCAGTGTAACTGCCTGTCTCAGAAGAGCACAGTGAGTCAGCCCTTAACCCCAGTGTGCTGAAATTGTCAAAACGTCTTTTACAGCAGAAATAAACACGTTTTGGCAACTTTGGTCAGCACCATGTAACTTATAGGGCAGGAACAGCACAGTTTTCAAAACGTGTTTTTCAGCCCGAAATAAACGCGTTTTCTCAGCTCTTAGAATCGCAGTGTAACTGCCTGGCTCAGAAGAGCACACTGAGTCAGCCCTTAACCCCAGTGTGCTGAAATTGTCAAAACGTGTTTTACAGCAGAAATAAACACGTTTTGGCAACTTTGGTCAGCACCATGTAACTTATAGGGCAGGAACAGCACAGTTTTCAAAACGTGTTTTTCAGTCCGAAATAAACGCGTTTTCTCAGCCCTTAGAATCACAGTGTAACTGCCTGGCTCAGAAGAGCACACTGAGTCAGCCCTTAACCCCAGTGTGCTGAAATTGTCAAAACGTGTTTTTCAGCAGAAATAAACACGTTTTGGCAACTTTGGTCACCACCATGTAAGTTATATGGCAGGAACAGCACAGTTTTCAAAACATGTTTTTCAGCCCGAAATAAACGCGTTTTCTCAGCTCTTAGAATCGCAGTGTAACTGCCTGTCTCAGAAGAGCACAGTGAGTCAGCCCTTAACCCCAGTGTGCTGAAATTGTCAAAACGTGTTTTACAGCAGAAATAAACACGTTTTGGCAACTTTGGTCACCACCATGTAAGTTATATGGCATGAACAGCACAGTTTTCAAAACGTGTTTTTCAGCCCGAAATAAACGCGTTTTCTCAGCTCTTAGAATCGCAGTGTAACTGCCTGTCTCAGAAGAGCACAGTGAGTCAGCCCTTAACCCCAGTGTGCTGAAATTGTCAAAACGTGTTTTACAGCAGAAATAAACACGTTTTGGCAACTTTGGTCACCACCATGTAACTTATAGGGCAGGAACAGCACAGTTTTCAAAACGTGTTTTTCAGCCCGAAATAAACGCGTTTTCTCAGCCCTTAGAATCACAGTGTAACTGCCTGGCTCAGAAGAGCACACTGAGTCAGCCCTTAACCCCAGTGTGCTGAAATTGTCAAAACGTGTTTTACAGCAGAAATAAACACGTTTTGGCAACTTTGGTCACCACTATGTAAGTTATAGGGCATAAACAGCACAGTTTTCAAAACGTGTTTTTCAGCCCGAAATAAACGCGTTTTCTCAGCCCTTAGAATCACAGTGTAACTGCCTGGCTCAGAAGAGCACACTGAGTCAGCCCTTAACCCCAGTGTGCTGAAATTGTCAAAACGTGTTTTTCAGCAGAAATAAACACGTTTTGGCAACTTTGGTCACCACCATGTAAGTTATATGGCAGGAACAGCACAGTTTTCAAAACGTGTTTTTCAGCCCGAAATAAACGCGTTTTCTCAGCTCTTAGAATCGCAGTGTAACTGCCTGTCTCAGAAGAGCACAGTGAGTCAGCCCTTAACCCCAGTGTGCTGAAATTGTCAAAACGTGTTTTACAGCAGAAATAAACACGTTTTGGCAACTTTGGTCACCACCATGTAAGTTATATGGCATGAACAGCACAGTTTTCAAAACGTGTTTTTCAGCCCGAAATAAACGCGTTTTCTCAGCTCTTAGAATCGCAGTGTAACTGCCTGTCTCAGAAGAGCACAGTGAGTCAGCCCTTAACCCCAGTGTGCTGAAATTGTCAAAACGTCTTTTACAGCAGAAATAAACACGTTTTGGCAACTTTGGTCAGCACCATGTAACTTATAGGGCAGGAACAGCACAGTTTTCAAAACGTGTTTTTCAGCCCGAAATAAACGCGTTTTCTCAGCTCTTAGAATCGCAGTGTAACTGCCTGGCTCAGAAGAGCACACTGAGTCAGCCCTTAACCCCAGTGTGCTGAAATTGTCAAAACGTGTTTTACAGCAGAAATAAACACGTTTTGGCAACTTTGGTCAGCACCATGTAACTTATAGGGCAGGAACAGCACAGTTTTCAAAACGTGTTTTTCAGTCCGAAATAAACGCGTTTTCTCAGCCCTTAGAATCACAGTGTAACTGCCTGGCTCAGAAGAGCACACTGAGTCAGCCCTTAACCCCAGTGTGCTGAAATTGTCAAAACGTGTTTTTCAGCAGAAATAAACACGTTTTGGCAACTTTGGTCACCACCATGTAAGTTATATGGCAGGAACAGCACAGTTTTCAAAACATGTTTTTCAGCCCGAAATAAACGCGTTTTCTCAGCTCTTAGAATCGCAGTGTAACTGCCTGTCTCAGAAGAGCACAGTGAGTCAGCCCTTAACCCCAGTGTGCTGAAATTGTCAAAACGTGTTTTACAGCAGAAATAAACACGTTTTGGCAACTTTGGTCACCACCATGTAAGTTATATGGCATGAACAGCACAGTTTTCAAAACGTGTTTTTCAGCCCGAAATAAACGCGTTTTCTCAGCTCTTAGAATCGCAGTGTAACTGCCTGTCTCAGAAGAGCACAGTGAGTCAGCCCTTAACCCCAGTGTGCTGAAATTGTCAAAACGTGTTTTACAGCAGAAATAAACACGTTTTGGCAACTTTGGTCACCACCATGTAACTTATAGGGCAGGAACAGCACAGTTTTCAAAACGTGTTTTTCAGCCCGAAATAAACGCGTTTTCTCAGCCCTTAGAATCACAGTGTAACTGCCTGGCTCAGAAGAGCACACTGAGTCAGCCCTTAACCCCAGTGTGCTGAAATTGTCAAAACGTGTTTTACAGCAGAAATAAACACGTTTTGGCAACTTTGGTCACCACTATGTAAGTTATAGGGCATAAACAGCACAGTTTTCAAAACGTGTTTTTCAGCCCGAAATAAACGCGTTTTCTCAGCCCTTAGAATCACAGTGTAACTGCCTGGCTCAGAAGAGCAAACTGAGTCAGCCCTTAACCCCAGTGTGCTGAAATTGTCAAAACGTGTTTTTCAGCAGAAATAAACACGTTTTGGCAACTTTGGTCACCACCATGTAAGTTATAGGGCAGGAACAGCACAGTTTTCAAAACGTGTTTTTCAGCCCGAAATAAACGCGTTTTCTCAGCTCTTAGAATCGCAGTGTAACTGCCTGTCTCAGAAGAGCACACTGAGTCAGCCCTTAACCCCAGTGTGCTGAAATTGTCAAAACGTGTTTTTCAGCAGAAATAAACACGTTTTGGCAACTTTGGTCACCACCATGTAAGTTATAGGGCAGGAACAGCACAGTTTTCAAAACGTGTTTTTCTGCTCGATATAAACGTGTTTTCTCAGCTCTTAGAATCGCAGTGTAACTGCCTGTCTCAGAAGAGCACACTGAGTCAGCCCTTAACCCCAGTGTGCTGAAATTGTCAAAACGTGTTTTTCAGCAGAAATAAACACGTTTTGGCAACTTTGGTCACCACCATGTAAGTTATATGGCAGGAACAGCACAGTTTTCAAAACGTGTTTTTCAGCCCGAAATAAACGCGTTTTCTCAGCTCTTAGAATCGCAGTGTAACTGCCTGTCTCAGAAGAGCACACTGAGTCAGCCCTTAACCCCAGTGTGCTGAAATTGTCAAAACGTGTTTTACAGCAGAAATAAACACGTTTTGGCAACTTTGGTCAGCACCATGTAACTTATAGGGCAGGAACAGCACAGTTTTCAAAACGTGTTTTTCAGCCCGAAATAAACGCGTTTTCTCAGCCCTTAGAATCACAGTGTAACTGCCTGGCTCAGAAGAGCACACTGAGTCAGCCCTTAACCCCAGTGTGCTGAAATTGTCAAAACGTGTTTTTCAGCAGAAATAAACACGTTTTGGCAACTTTGGTCACCACCATGTAAGTTATATGGCAGGAACAGCACAGTTTTCAAAACGTGTTTTTCAGCCCGAAATAAACGCGTTTTCTCAGCCCTTAGAATCACAGTGTAACTGCCTGTCTCAGAAGAGCACAGTGAGTCAGCCCTTAACCCCAGTGTGCTGAAATTGTCAAAACGTGTTTTTCAGCAGAAATAAACATGTTTTGGCAACTTTGGTCACCACCATGTAAGTTATATGGCAGGAACAGCACAGTTTTCAAATCGTGTTTTTCAGCCCAAAATAAACGCGTTTTCTCAGCTCTTAGAATCGCAGTGTAACTGCCTGTCTCAGAAGAGCACACTGAGTCAGCCCTTAACCCCAGTGTGCTGAAATTGTCAAAACGTGTTTTACAGCAGAAATAAACACGTTTTGGCAACTTTGGTCAGCACCATGTAACTTATAGAGCAGGAACAGCACAGTTTTCAAAACGTGTTTTTCAGCCCGAAATAAACGCGTTTTCTCAGCTCTTAGAATCGCAGTGTAACTGCCTGTCTCAGAAGAGCACACTGAGTCAGCCCTTAACCCCAGTGTGCTGAAATTGTCAAAACGTGTTTTACAGCAGAAATAAACACGTTTTGGCAACTTTGGTCAGCACCATGTAACTTATAGGGCAGGAACAGCACAGTTTTCAAAACGTGTTTTTCAGCCCGAAATAAACGCGTTTTCTCATCCCTTAGAATCACAGTGTAACTGCCTGGCTCAGAAGAGCACACTGAGTCAGCCCTTAACCCCAGTGTGCTGAAATTGTCAAAACGTGTTTTACAGCAGAAATAAACACGTTTTGGCAACTTTGGTCACCACCATGTAAGTTATAGGGCAGGAACAGCACAGTTTTCAAAACGTGTTTTTCAGCCCGAAATAAACGCGTTTTCTCAGCTCTTAGAATCGCAGTGTAACTGCCTGTCTCAGAAGAGCACACTGAGTCAGCCCTTAACCCCAGTGTGCTGAAATTGTCAAAACGTGTTTTTCAGCAGAAATAAACACGTTTTGGCAACTTTGGTCACCACCATGTAAGTTATATGGCAGGAACAGCACAGTTTTCAAAACGTGTTTTTCAGCCCGAAATAAACGCGTTTTCTCAGCTCTTAGAATCGCAGTGTAACTGCCTGGCTCAGAAGAGCACACTGAGTCAGCCCTTAACCCCAGTGTGCTGAAATTGTCAAAACGTGTTTTACAGCAGAAATAAACACGTTTTGGCAACTTTGGTCAGCACCATGTAACTTATAGGGCAGGAACAGCACAGTTTTCAAAACGTGTTTTTCAGCCCGAAATAAACGCGTTTTCTCAGCTCTTAGAATCGCAGTGTAACTGCCTGTCTCAGAAGAGCACACTGAGTCAGCCCTTAACCCCAGTGTGCTGAAATTGTCAAAACGTGTTTTACAGCAGAAATAAACACGTTTTGGCAACTTTGGTCAGCACCATGTAACTTATAGGTCAGGAACAGCACAGTTTTCAAAACGTGTTTTTCAGCCCGAAATAAACGCGTTTTCTCAGCCCTTAGAATCACAGTGTAACTGCCTGTCTCAGAAGAGCACAGTGAGTCAGCCCTTAACCCCAGTGTGCTGAAATTGTCAAAACGTGTTTTTCAGCAGAAATAAACACGTTTTGGCAACTTTGGTCACCACCATGTAAGTTATATGGCAGGAACAGCACAGTTTTCAAAACGTGTTTTTCAGCCCGAAATAAACGCGTTTTCTCAGCTCTTAGAATCGCAGTGTAACTGCCTGTCTCAGAAGAGCACACTGAGTCAGCCCTTAACCCCAGTGTGCTGAAATTGTCAAAACGTGTTTTACAGCAGAAATAAACACGTTTTGGCAACTTTGGTCACCACCATGTAAGTTATATGGCATGAACAGCACAGTTTTCAAAACGTGTTTTTCAGCCCGAAATAAACGCGTTTTCTCAGCTCTTAGAATCGCAGTGTAACTGCCTGTCTCAGAAGAGCACAGTGAGTCAGCCCTTAACCCCAGTGTGCTGAAATTGTCAAAACGTGTTTTACAGCAGAAATAAACACGTTTTGGCAACTTTGGTCACCACCATGTAAGTTATATGGCATGAACAGCACAGTTTTCAAAACGTGTTTTTCAGCCCGAAATAAACGCGTTTTCTCAGCTCTTAGAATCGCAGTGTAACTGCCTGTCTCAGAAGAGCACAGTGAGTCAGCCCTTAACCCCAGTGTGCTGAAATTGTCAAAACGTGTTTTACAGCAGAAATAAACACGTTTTGGCAACTTTGGTCACCACCATGTAACTTATAGGGCAGGAACAGCACAGTTTTCAAAACGTGTTTTTCAGCCCGAAATAAACGCGTTTTCTCAGCCCTTAGAATCACAGTGTAACTGCCTGGCTCAGAAGAGCACACTGAGTCAGCCCTTAACCCCAGTGTGCTGAAATTGTCAAAACGTGTTTTACAGCAGAAATAAACACGTTTTGGCAACTTTGGTCACCACCATGTAACTTATAGGGCAGGAACAGCACAGTTTTCAAAACGTGTTTTTCAGCCCGAAATAAACGCGTTTTCTCAGCCCTTAGAATCACAGTGTAACTGCCTGTCTCAGAAGAGCACAGTGAGTCAGCCCTTAACCCCAGTGTGCTGAAATTGTCAAAACGTGTTTTTCAGCAGAAATAAACACGTTTTGGCAACTTTGGTCACCACCATGTAAGTTATATGGCAGGAACAGCACAGTTTTCAAAACGTGTTTTTCAGCCCGAAATAAACGCGTTTTCTCAGCTCTTAGAATCGCAGTGTAACTGCCTGTCTCAGAAGAGCACACTGAGTCAGCCCTTAACCCCAGTGTGCTGAAATTGTCAAAACGTGTTTTACAGCAGAAATAAACACGTTTTGGCAACTTTGGTCAGCACCATGTAACTTATAGGGCAGGAACAGCACAGTTTTCAAAACGTGTTTTTCAGCCCGAAATAAACGCGTTTTCTCAGCTCTTAGAATCGCAGTGTAACTGCCTGTCTCAGAAGAGCACACTGAGTCAGCCCTTAACCCCAGTGTGCTGAAATTGTCAAAACGTGTTTTACAGCAGAAATAAACACGTTTTGGCAACTTTGGTCAGCACCATGTAACTTATAGGGCAGGAACAGCACAGTTTTCAAAACGTGTTTTTCAGCCCGAAATAAACGCGTTTTCTCAGCCCTTAGAATCACAGTGTAACTGCCTGTCTCAGAAGAGCACAGTGAGTCAGCCCTTAACCCCAGTGTGCTGAAATTGTCAAAACGTGTTTTTCAGCAGAAATAAACACGTTTTGGCAACTTTGGTCACCACCATGTAAGTTATATGGCAGGAACAGCACAGTTTTCAAAACGTGTTTTTCAGCCCGAAATAAACGCGTTTTCTCAGCTCTTAGAATCGCAGTGTAACTGCCTGTCTCAGAAGAGCACACTGAGTCAGCCCTTAACCCCAGTGTGCTGAAATTGTCAAAACGTGTTTTACAGCAGAAATAAACACGTTTTGGCAACTTTGGTCACCACCATGTAAGTTATATGGCATGAACAGCACAGTTTTCAAAACGTGTTTTTCAGCCCGAAATAAACGCGTTTTCTCAGCTCTTAGAATCGCAGTGTAACTGCCTGTCTCAGAAGAGCACAGTGAGTCAGCCCTTAACCCCAGTGTGCTGAAATTGTCAAAACGTGTTTTACAGCAGAAATAAACACGTTTTGGCAACTTTGGTCACCACCATGTAACTTATAGGGCAGGAACAGCACAGTTTTCAAAACGTGTTTTTCAGCCCGAAATACAGATGCAGCCATTCAAAATGCGTGAGGTATTTCGCGGCATACCCCGGTGGGCGTGTCACAGTATCACGCGGTATGACGCAGTTAACGTGTTGTCACGTGGTTAACTATCCGGCGTCGCCTTGTAAAACCGCCAGGGGGAGCTTAACCTCTCATGTACAGCATTTGAGCCTTTAATTTTGAACTGTGTATTACAGCATGTTAATCATCAGTCATTAAAATGTTGGTATATTTTATGAAAGCAAGATTGCTCAGTTGGACAAAAGTACACAGCCTACCTTTATCATAAATATTTATGCATCAAAGCCTTTACTGAAGATATTACTAATAGTATTAATAATGGATGACTTTAGACAAGCTGTATACTCAAAGTATAATTTCTTTAGCACATTTGTACAAGCACTTGGAATCTGTCCAAGCCATACTTTGTCAGGCATTTTGTTTTACTTCAACGGGCATAAAAACTTCCTTGCTTTTAACAGGGCGTTTCATAATTTCTAACTACGAAAATGATTTAAAATGCGACACTTATCATTCAACTAGAGCTTAAAATATCACAAGGATCCTCAAGAGCACAGCAAAGAGTGTATTAAAAGACACTTGTATTTATCAACGCTTTCTTTTCCGTATACCAGATTTTATGGAACCACTTCAGAGGGGTGTCAGCCAGTCAGATTCCAGGATTCGGCACTTTAAAGGAAAAATACACACCGGTATTCCATTTCTCCCTAACGATTTTAAGCATCGAAGTATTTAACTAGCATGTGAAATAGCGTGTGAAAAAGTGGTAGTTTTAAGCTTTTCTGCTAATATAATATGGAATCAATATTGATTTAAATCGTGTTCTGATTTAAATCGCAAACGCGTGTTTAATTATATGTGTTTTTTAATCATAATCAGGCTAATGCAACATAAATTGATACAGTATCTTTGTCTTCTAAGCATCTTAATAAACTTTCAGCATAGCTTTCTACCCGTCAAGATTTATATTTCTTGGGATTTTGGGATCAAACGTGGAAGGATTAGATTATAATCGTTTTTATTTGTCAAATACGTGATTGTATTTCTGAATGTTATGTGACACCTACAGTAGTTCACTGCTTTAAATACATCGAATTAAGAAAGTTATGTGTAGCACTTTAGATCTTTTTTCTGAACCAGGGAAAATCTGATCATGTTTCTCTATAACAATAATAAAAAAAACTTTATTTTACATATCGCCTTTAAAAGTGGCATCTCAAAGCAATACAGTAGATCGAAAAACAGTTAAAAGGGACCAGATTAAATACCAGACAATCGCAAACGCATTTTCAATAAAATTATTTTATTCATTCAGCAGTTTGTGAGAGGAACATCCAGCAGGGAGAGACACACACACCGGTTTTCATTGACAAAATTGTTTTTTTTTCAATTCCTTTTGTCTAACAGGAATGTTTTGTTTGTGGACAAACTGTTAGACAAGAGGAAAAGACCGCCTCCTCCTACGAAGCATTAATCGCGTATCTAAGGAAAATTGCAGTATACCTTTGTTCATGCACATCATTATACAGTACAGTATCTCAATTTGTATTTCGATAAAAAAAATCGTTTGCCCAGCCACTACTGTTGTTATTGTTTTTATCCTGTAAAGCGTTTTCTTTTTCTGCGTTTTCCATTTCCTTTTTCTGATCACTCGCTTTCTGGATACACATCTCACCTGTCCTGTTCTTTGTTTTCCTGGTTTGCTGATTATGCCTGCTGCGGTCCACTCCTACCCTCACACCTAAAGAATACTATTTTAAATTTCTTGGCGCAGTTCATTAACCCTTGTATGTGCTGTCCGCGCCCAAAATGCAATTAAAAAAAAGTAAAAAACCGCGCTCAAAATGCAATTTAGAGCTTAATAAGATACACTCCACAGGCAAAATTAAAGACAAAATTAAAGACGATTAAAATCTGTAATCTTTCCACTTGTACTGTGAGTCATCGGACAGTTTCTGCTTTGTGTAAGGATGGTGAGAAAGCTGTGTTCAATGTATTTAAGGGACTCAGAAGTAAAAGAAGATGCTTCATATTGCTTGACTAATTTTAAAAACCAAGTTATAAATGCAGACGCTCCCTCGGTGCCGCGCCGGGTGTAAATATCAAAGTATACATTCCCAACAAGAATTGTACCCATCTGTCATGCAAATAAAACACCTTGAATTGAATTGAGGGAGAGATGGGGGTAGTGGGACAGAGATACTGTAGACAGACTCAAGGCAAATAAGATACTTATGGGTACGCAGACATTCACGACAGCAACATACGAAACGTTTGCACGTACTGTATAGTTAAGTTATTACTTGGTTTTCAAAGTGCAACGAAATACAATATTGTTGTTGCTGCTGTTCTGGTTGTTTTTATCCCGTAAAGCGTTTTGAGAAGCCACCTTTAAAGGCGATATATACTGTAAAACCACTGATTCTTATGGAATGTGTTCCGCGGGAGATTCAAATTTTTATTTATTTATTTTTTAATCGCGTATCTTAGGAAATCTCAGTATAACTTTGTTCATGAACAGTGGCATGTTACATTATCATTCGTTTTTTTAACAACGCTCGCCAGCTAATGTGAATCGAAACCTGTCTTGCTAGCTTTTAAAGTCGTGCATGTGTAAACTGTACTAGAGGGCATGCAAGTTACTCTGCCCCTTTCAGCGGCAGGGAGTCCCTCTGCTGCAACACACAGCAGACAGAACGGGAGACTATTGCCTTTCATATCTGACACCAGTGAAGTAAAAGGGGTGTCTAAAGGGGTGATTTTAGACCACATTTTAGTTACTTTATTTTGTTTACTTTTAACATTTCTGTAATTTACAGTAGATGTCACAATAGAAGCCCGAAGCCTATTATACTCAGTCTAGCCTTGGATCCTCTGAGTCCCTTGACTCAGTTATTGCATATTAATTTCTTGAGATACGCGATTCCATATTATATTCCCTTTTAATCAAATTCTAAAAGTATGCTTGTTGACTCCGGTATCGCGTTACTTAAAGACTTCGATGCTTAAAATGTTTAGGGAGAAATGGAATACTGGTGTGTATGTTTTCTTTAAAGTACCGAGACCAGCCATATACTGAACGTTTAAGTTCCAAAATTAATATCGTTTATGGACTTCACACGCGTTGCAGTATGCTCCTATTCTTTTTATGCTCAGGCACTAAAATCTCCCTTCTGCTTTGTGTAAGGATGGTATCAAGAGCAATCTTAAGTGGTGAGAAAGCTGTGTTCAATGTATTTAAGGGACTCAAAAGTAAAAGAAGATGCTTCATATTGCTTGACTAATTTTAAAAACCAAGTTATAAATGCAGACGCTCCCTCGGTGCCGCGCCGGGTGTAAATATCAAAGTATACATTCCCAACAAGAATTGTACCCATCTGTCATGCAAATAAAACACCTTGAATTGAATTGAGGGAGAGATGGGGGTAGTGGGACAGAGATACTGTAGACAGACTCAAGGCAAATAAGATACTTATGGGTACGCAGACATTCACGACAGCAACATACGAAACGTTTGCACGTACTGTATAGTTAAGTTATTACTTGGTTTTCAAAGTGCAACGAAATACAATATTGTTGTTGCTGCTGTTCTGGTTGTTTTTATCCCGTAAAGCGTTTTGAGAAGCCACCTTTAAAGGCGATATATACTGTAAAACCACTGATTCTTATGGAATGTGTTCCGCGGGAGATTCAAATTTTTATTTATTTATTTTTTAATCGCGTATCTTAGGAAATCTCAGTATAACTTTGTTCATGAACAGTGGCATGTTACATTATCATTCGTTTTTTTAACAAGGCTCGCCAGCTAATGTGAATCGAAACCTGTCTTGCTAGCTTTTAAAGTCGTGCATGTGTAAACTGTACTAGAGGGCATGCAAGTTACTCTGCCCCTTTCAGCGGCAGGGAGTCCCTCTGCTGCAACACACAGCAGACAGAACGGGAGACTATTGCCTTTCATATCTGACACCAGTGAAGTAAAAGGGGTGTCTAAAGGGGTGATTTTAGACCACATTTTAGTTACTTTATTTTGTTTACTTTTAACATTTCTGTAATTTACAGTAGATGTCACAATAGAAGCCCGAAGCCTATTATACTCAGTCTAGCCTTGGATCCTCTGAGTCCCTTGACTCAGTTATTGCATATTAATTTCTTGAGATACGCGATTCCATATTATATTCCCTTTTAATCAAATTCTAAAAGTATGCTTGTTGACTCCGGTATCGCGTTACTTAAAGACTTCGATGCTTAAAATGTTTAGGGAGAAATGGAATACTGGTGTGTATGTTTTCTTTAAAGTACCGAGACCAGCCATATACTGAACGTTTAAGTTCCAAAATTAATATCGTTTATGGACTTCACACGCGTTGCAGTATGCTCCTATTCTTTTTATGCTCAGGCACTAAAATCTCCCTTCTGCTTTGTGTAAGGATGGTATCAAGAGCAATCTTAAGTGGTGAGAAAGCTGTGTTCAATGTATTTAAGGGACTCAAAAGTAAAAGAAGATGCTTCATATTGCTTGACTAATTTTAAAAACCAAGTTATAAATGCAGACGCTCCCTCGGTGCCGCGCCGGGTGTAAATATCAAAGTATACATTCCCAACAAGAATTGTACCCATCTGTCATGCAAATAAAACACCTTGAATTGAATTGAGGGAGAGATGGGGGTAGTGGGACAGAGATACTGTAGACAGACTCAAGGCAAATAAGATACTTATGGGTACGCAGACATTCACGACAGCAACATACGAAACGTTTGCACGTACTGTATAGTTAAGTTATTACTTGGTTTTCAAAGTGCAACGAAATACAATATTGTTGTTGCTGCTGTTCTGGTTGTTTTTATCCCGTAAAGCGTTTTGAGAAGCCACCTTTAAAGGCGATATATACTGTAAAACCACTGATTCTTATGGAATGTGTTCCGCGGGAGATTCAAATTTTTATTTATTTATTTTTTAATCGCGTATCTTAGGAAATCTCAGTATAACTTTGTTCATGAACAGTGGCATGTTACATTATCATTCGTTTTTTTAACAAGGCTCGCCAGCTAATGTGAATCGAAACCTGTCTTGCTAGCTTTTAAAGTCGTGCATGTGTAAACTGTACTAGAGGGCATGCAAGTTACTCTGCCCCTTTCAGCGGCAGGGAGTCCCTCTGCTGCAACACACAGCAGACAGAACGGGAGACTATTGCCTTTCATATCTGACACCAGTGAAGTAAAAGGGGTGTCTAAAGGGGTGATTTTAGACCACATTTTAGTTACTTTATTTTGTTTACTTTTAACATTTCTGTAATTTACAGTAGATGTCACAATAGAAGCCCGAAGCCTATTATACTCAGTCTAGCCTTGGATCCTCTGAGTCCCTTGACTCAGTTATTGCATATTAATTTCTTGAGATACGCGATTCCATATTATATTCCCTTTTAATCAAATTCTAAAAGTATGCTTGTTGACTCCGGTATCGCGTTACTTAAAGACTTCGATGCTTAAAATGTTTAGGGAGAAATGGAATACTGGTGTGTATGTTTTCTTTAAAGTACCGAGACCAGCCATATACTGAACGTTTAAGTTCCAAAATTAATATCGTTTATGGACTTCACACGCGTTGCAGTATGCTCCTATTCTTTTTATGCTCAGGCACTAAAATCTCCCTTCTGCTTTGTGTAAGGATGGTATCAAGAGCAATCTTAAGTGGTGAGAAAGCTGTGTTCAATGTATTTAAGGGACTCAAAAGTAAAAGAAGATGCTTCATATTGCTTGACTAATTTTAAAAACCAAGTTATAAATGCAGACGCTCCCTCGGTGCGCTGCTCTGGTGCGCCGGCTGTTACACAGTGCCTGTCTGCCGTAAGCGTTACAATATACATACCCAACACTGCTTGTACCCATCTGTCATGCAAATAAAACACCTTGAATTGAATTGAATTGAGGGGAGAGGGGGGGAATACTAAAGCCAATACTGGCTCAATACCCTCAATGGGCTTTGACGTGCTAATGCGTTGGTTTAACAGTCCGGGTGTGGCAGGCTTCCAATGTCAACTCGACTCGATTGGAAGACAATGAACGTATTTTAGCCCTAAATGAATTAATAGCAAACATGGTTTACATAAAATACATTTTTCCAAGAAAGTTTATAATAATACGATCTATAGTTGAAATCTGAGCCTACTTTAAAAATAAAGGAAAAGCATTTTCAGAGAGTAATCATGCTGTGTTTATGTAGAAAAAGCGATTAGGTTTACGAGCAATCTAATTACCTATTCGCTTAAAACGCTATTAAAAATTTACTCTGTTGCACACACACACACAATAGAAGCAGGCACCGCTGTCAGAAGGGAAGATATGTTCAAAATATCGCAAATATCGATCATGTTGCGATATTTTGAAATATAAAAGTCAATTGATTGTCCATAATATCGCTATTCTATTTTTTCGAAGAAATGTTTGTTAAAAGAAAAGACCAGCACCAGCTGGATTCGAAAACACAACCTGTCAGCTGGTAGTCACGTCTACAAGACAGCTCACATGAACAGGCAGGCGAAACAGCCCTACACAGCCCTGTCGCAGCACACGAATACCATTATTAAATTCTTTAGATACGCGATTCCATATTATATTCCCTTTTAATCAAATTCTAAAAGTATGCTTGTTGACTCCGGTATCGCGTTAGTTAAAGACTTCGAAGCTTAAAATGTTTAGGGAGAAATGGAATACTGGTGTGTATTTTTTTCTTTAAAGTACCAAGACCAGCTATACACTGTATGTTTATGTTCCAAAATTAATATCGTTTATGACCTTCACACGCGTTACAGTATGCTCCTATTCTTTTTATGCTCAGCTACTAAGATTTCCCTTCAGTGGTAAAATTCAATACCTACAACGGGCACAGCAAAGACGTTTACTGTCTTTCTACGACAGACCAACGGACCACGAGTGCCCCTGTCGGTCAACCAATCACGTACTGCGGTGCCACGCGTCATCTTGCGTCATACTGAGCGACGTCACCTGCGGTACGTGTCTGTAACGCGCACTTTGAATGGCTGCATCTGTAAACGCGTTTTCTCAGCCCTTAGAATCACAGTGTAACTGCCTGTCTCAGAAGAGCACACTGAGTCAGCCCTTAACCCCAGTGTGCTGAAATTGTCAAAACGTGTTTTACAGCAGAAATAAACACGTTTTGGCAACTTTGGTCACCACCATGTAAGATATAGGGCATAAACAGCACAGTTTTCAAAACGTGTTTTTCAGCCCGAAATAAACGCGTTTTCTCAGCCCTTAGAATCACAGTGTAACTGCCTGGCTCAGAAGAGCAAACTGAGTCAGCCCTTAACCCCAGTGTGCTGAAATTGTCAAAACGTGTTTTTCAGCAGAAATAAACACGTTTTGGCAACTTTGGTCACCACCATGTAAGTTATAGGGCAGGAACAGCACAGTTTTCAAAACGTGTTTTTCAGCCCGAAATAAACGCGTTTTCTCAGCTCTTAGAATCGCAGTGTAACTGCCTGTCTCAGAAGAGCACACTGAGTCAGCCCTTAACCCCAGTGTGCTGAAATTGTCAAAACGTGTTTTTCAGCAGAAATAAACACGTTTTGGCAACTTTGGTCACCACCATGTAAGTTATAGGGCAGGAACAGCACAGTTTTCAAAACGTGTTTTTCAGCCCGAAATAAACTCGTTTTCTCAGCTCTTAGAATCGCAGTGTAACTGCCTGTCTCAGAAGAGCACACTGAGTCAGCCCTTACCCCAGTGTGCTGAAATTGTCAAAACGTGTTTTTCAGCAGAAATAAACACGTTTTGGCAACTTTGGTCACCACCATGTAAGTTATAGGGCAGGAACAGCACAGTTTTCAAAACGTGTTTTTCAGCCCGAAATAAACTCGTTTTCTCAGCTCTTAGAATCGCAGTGTAACTGCCTGTCTCAGAAGAGCACACTGAGTCAGCCCTTAACCCCAGTGTGCTGAAATTGTCAAAACGTGTTTTTCAGCAGAAATAAACACGTTTTGGCAACTTTGGTCACCACCATGTAAGTTATAGGGCAGGAACAGCACAGTTTTCAAAACGTGTTTTTCAGCCCGAAATAAACGCGTTTTCTCAGCTCTTAGAATCGCAGTGTAAATGCCTGTCTCAGAAGAGCACACTGAGTCAGCCCTTAACCCCAGTGTGCTGAAATTGTCAAAACGTGTTTTTCAGCAGAAATAAACACGTTTTGGCAACTTTGGTCACCACCATGTAAGTTATATGGCAGGAACAGCACAGTTTTCAAAACGTGTTTTTCAGCCCGAAATAAACGCGTTTTCTCAGCTCTTAGAATCGCAGTGTAACTGCCTGTCTCAGAAGAGCACACTGAGTCAGCCCTTAACCCCAGTGTGCTGAAATTGTCAAAACGTGTTTTACAGCAGAAATAAACACGTTTTGGCAACTTTGGTCAGCACCATGTAACTTATAGGGCAGGAACAGCACAGTTTTCAAAACGTGTTTTTCAGCCCGAAATAAACGCGTTTTCTCAGCCCTTAGAATCACAGTGTAACTGCCTGGCTCAGAAGAGCACACTGAGTCAGCCCTTAACCCCAGTGTGCTGAAATTGTCAAAACGTGTTTTTCAGCAGAAATAAACACGTTTTGGCAACTTTGGTCACCACCATGTAAGTTATATGGCAGGAACAGCACAGTTTTCAAAACGTGTTTTTCAGCCCGAAATAAACGCGTTTTCTCAGCCCTTAGAATCACAGTGTAACTGCCTGGCTCAGAAGAGCACACTGAGTCAGCCCTTAACCCCAGTGTGCTGAAATTGTCAAAACGTGTTTTACAGCAGAAATAAACACGTTTTGGCAACTTTGGTCACCACCATGTAAGTTATATGGCAGGAACAGCACAGTTTTCAAAACGTGTTTTTCAGCCCGAAATAAACGCGTTTTCTCAGCTCTTAGAATCGCAGTGTAACTGCCTGTCTCAGAAGAGCACACTGAGTCAGCCCTTAACCCCAGTGTGCTGAAATTGTCAAAACGTGTTTTACAGCAGAAATAAACACGTTTTGGCAACTTTGGTCAGCACCATGTAACTTATAGGGCAGGAACAGCACAGTTTTCAAAACGTGTTTTTCAGCCCGAAATAAACGCGTTTTCTCAGCTCTTAGAATCGCAGTGTAACTGCCTGTCTCAGAAGAGCACACTGAGTCAGCCCTTAACCCCAGTGTGCTGAAATTGTCAAAACGTGTTTTACAGCAGAAATAAACACGTTTTGGCAACTTTGGTCAGCACCATGTAACTTATAGGGCAGGAACAGCACAGTTTTCAAAACGTGTTTTTCAGCCCGAAATAAACGCGTTTTCTCATCCCTTAGAATCACAGTGTAACTGCCTGTCTCAGAAGAGCACACTGAGTCAGCCCTTAACCCCAGTGTGCTGAAATTGTCAAAACGTGTTTTTCAGCAGAAATAAACACGTTTTGGCAACTTTGGTCACCACCATGTAAGTTATAGGGCAGGAACAGCACAGTTTTCAAAACGTGTTTTTCAGCCCGAAATAAACGCGTTTTCTCAGCTCTTAGAATCGCAGTGTAACTGCCTGTCTCAGAAGAGCACACTGAGTCAGCCCTTAACCCCAGTGTGCTGAAATTGTCAAAACGTGTTTTTCAGCAGAAATAAACACGTTTTGGCAACTTTGGTCACCACCATGTAAGTTATAGGGCAGGAACAGCACAGTTTTCAAAACGTGTTTTTCAGCCCGAAATAAACGCGTTTTCTCAGCTCTTAGAATCGCAGTGTAACTGCCTGTCTCAGAAGAGCACACTGAGTTAGCCCTTAACCCCAGTGTGCTGAAATAGTCAAAACGTGTTTTTCAGCAGAAATAAACACGTTTTGGCAACTTTGGTCACCACCATGTAAGTTATAGGGCAGGAACAGCACAGTTTTCAAAACGTGTTTTTCAGCCCGAAATAAACGCGTTTTCTCAGCCCTTAGAATCGCAGTGTAACTGCCTGGCTCAGAAGAGCACACTGAGTAAGCCCTTAAACCCAGTGTGCAGAAATTGTCAAAACGTGTTTTTCAGCAGAAATAAACACGTTTTGGCAACTTTGGTCACCACCATGTAACTTATAGGGCAGGAACAGCACAATTTTCAAAACGTGTTTTTCAGCCCGAAATAAACGCGTTTTCTCAGCCCTTAGAATCGCAGTGTAACTGCCTGGCTCAGAAGAGCACACTGAGTCAGCCCTTAACCCCAGTGTGCTGAAATTGTCAAAACGTGTTTTTCAGCAGAAATAAACATGTTTTGGCAACTTTGGTCACCACCATGTAAGTTATAGGGCAGGAGCAGCACAGTTTTCAAAACGTGTTTTTCAGCCCGAAAAAAACGCGTTTTCTCAGCCCTTAGAATCGCAGTGTAACTGCCTGGCTCAAAAGAGCACACTGAGTCAGCCCTTAACCCCAGTGTGCTGAAATTGTCAAAACGTGTTTTTCAGCAGAAATAAACACGTTTTGGCAACTTTGGTCACCACCATGTAAGTTATATGGCAGGAACAGCACAGTTTTCAAAACGTGTTTTTCAGCCCGAAATAAACGCGTTTTTTCAGCCCTTGGAATCGCAGTGTAACTGCCTGGCTCAGAAGAGCCCACTGAGTCAGCCCTTAACCCCAGTTTGCAGAAATTGTCAAAACGTGTTTTTCAGCAGAAATAAACACGTTTTGGCAACTTTGGTCACCACCATGTAAGTTATAGGGCAGGAACAGCACAGTTTTCAAAACGTGTTTTTCAGCCCGAAATAAACGCGTTTTCTCAGCCCTTGGAATCGTAGTGTAACTGCCTGGCTCAGAAGAGCACACTGAGTCAGCCCTTAACCCCAGTGTGCAGAAATTGTCAAAACGTTTTTTTCAGCAGAAATAAACATGTTTTGGCAACTTTGGTCACCACCATGTAACTTATAGGGCAGGAACAGCACAGTTTTCAAAACGTGTTTTTCAGCCCGAAATAAACGCGTTTTCTCAGCCCTTGGAATCGCAGTTTAACTGCCTGGCTCAGAAGAGCACACTGAGTCAGCCCTTAACCCCAGTGTGCTGAAATTGTCAAAACGTGTTTTTCAGCAGAAATAAACACGTTTTGGCAACTTTGGTCACCACCATGTAAGTTATATGGCAGGAACAGCACAGTTTTCAAAACGTGTTTTTCAGCCCGAAATAAACGCGTTTTCTCAGCTCTTAGAATCGCAGTGTAACTGCCTGTCTCAGAAGAGCACACTGAGTCAGCCCTTAACCCCAGTGTGCTGAAATTGTCAAAACGTGTTTTACAGCAGAAATAAACACGTTTTGGCAACTTTGGTCACCACCATGTAAGTTATATGGCATGAACAGCACAGTTTTCAAAACGTGTTTTTCAGACCGAAATAAACGCGTTTTCTCAGCTCTTAGAATCGCAGTGTAACTGCCTGTCTCAGAAGAGCACAGTGAGTCAGCCCTTAACCCCAGTGTGCTGAAATTGTCAAAACGTGTTTTACAGCAGAAATAAACACGTTTTGGCAACTTTGGTCACCACCATGTAAGTTATATGGCATGAACAGCACAGTTTTCAAAACGTGTTTTTCAGCCCGAAATAAACGCGTTTTCTCAGCTCTTAGAATCGCAGTGTAACTGCCTGTCTCAGAAGAGCACAGTGAGTCAGCCCTTAACCCCAGTGTGCTGAAATTGTCAAAACGTGTTTTACAGCAGAAATAAACACGTTTTGGCAACTTTGGTCACCACCATGTAACTTATAGGGCAGGAACAGCACAGTTTTCAAAACGTGTTTTTCAGCCCGAAATAAACGCGTTTTCTCAGCCCTTAGAATCACAGTGTAACTGCCTGGCTCAGAAGAGCACACTGAGTCAGCCCTTAACCCCAGTGTGCTGAAATTGTCAAAACGTGTTTTACAGCAGAAATAAACACGTTTTGGCAACTTTGGTCACCACCATGTAACTTATAGGGCAGGAACAGCACAGTTTTCAAAACGTGTTTTTCAGCCCGAAATAAACGCGTTTTCTCAGCCCTTAGAATCACAGTGTAACTGCCTGTCTCAGAAGAGCACAGTGAGTCAGCCCTTAACCCCAGTGTGCTGAAATTGTCAAAACGTGTTTTTCAGCAGAAATAAACACGTTTTGGCAACTTTGGTCACCACCATGTAAGTTATATGGCAGGAACAGCACAGTTTTCAAAACGTGTTTTTCAGCCCGAAATAAACGCGTTTTCTCAGCTCTTAGAATCGCAGTGTAACTGCCTGTCTCAGAAGAGCACGCTGAGTCAGCCCTTAACCCCAGTGTGCTGAAATTGTCAAAACGTGTTTTACAGCAGAAATAAACACGTTTTGGCAACTTTGGTCAGCACCATGTAACTTATAGGGCAGGAACAGCACAGTTTTCAAAACGTGTTTTTCAGCCCGAAATAAACGCGTTTTCTCAGCTCTTAGAATCGCAGTGTAACTGCCTGTCTCAGAAGAGCACACTGAGTCAGCCCTTAACCCCAGTGTGCTGAAATTGTCAAAACGTGTTTTTCAGCAGAAATAAACACGTTTTGGCAACTTTGGTCACCACCATGTAAGTTATATGGCAGGAACAGCACAGTTTTCAAAACGTGTTTTTCAGCCCAAAATAAACGCGTTTTCTCAGCTCTTAGAATCGCAGTGTAACTGCCTGTCTCAGAAGAGCACACTGAGTCAGCCCTTAACCCCAGTGTGCTGAAATTGTCAAAACGTGTTTTACAGCAGAAATAAACACGTTTTGGCAACTTTGGTCACCACCATGTAAGTTATATGGCATGAACAGCACAGTTTTCAAAACGTGTTTTTCAGACCGAAATAAACGCGTTTTCTCAGCTCTTAGAATCGCAGTGTAACTGCCTGTCTCAGAAGAGCACAGTGAGTCAGCCCTTAACCCCAGTGTGCTGAAATTGTCAAAACGTGTTTTACAGCAGAAATAAACACGTTTTGGCAACTTTGGTCACCACCATGTAAGTTATATGGCATGAACAGCACAGTTTTCAAAACGTGTTTTTCAGCCCGAAATAAACGCGTTTTCTCAGCTCTTAGAATCGCAGTGTAACTGCCTGTCTCAGAAGAGCACAGTGAGTCAGCCCTTAACCCCAGTGTGCTGAAATTGTCAAAACGTGTTTTACAGCAGAAATAAACACGTTTTGGCAACTTTGGTCACCACCATGTAACTTATAGGGCAGGAACAGCACAGTTTTCAAAACGTGTTTTTCAGCCCGAAATACAGATGCAGCCATTCAAAATGCGTGAGGTATTTCGCGGCATACCCCGGTGGGCGTGTCACAGTATCACGCGGTATGACGCAGTTAACGTGTTGTCACGTGGTTAACTATCCGGCGTCGCCTTGTAAAACCGCCAGGGGGAGCTTAACCTCTCATGTACAGCATTTGAGCCTTTAATTTTGAACTGTGTATTACAGCATGTTAATCATCAGTCATTAAAATGTTGGTATATTTTATGAAAGCAAGATTGCTCAGTTGGACAAAAGTACACAGCCTACCTTTATCATAAATATTTATGCATCAAAGCCTTTACTGAAGATATTACTAATAGTATTAATAATGGATGACTTTAGACAAGCTGTATACTCAAAGTATAATTTCTTTAGCACATTTGTACAAGCACTTGGAATCTGTCCAAGCCATACTTTGTCAGGCATTTTGTTTTACTTCAACGGGCATAAAAACTTCCTTGCTTTTAACAGGGCGTTTCATAATTTCTAACTACGAAAATGATTTAAAATGCGACACTTATCATTCAACTAGAGCTTAAAATATCACAAGGATCCTCAAGAGCACAGCAAAGAGTGTATTAAAAGACACTTGTATTTATCAACGCTTTCTTTTCCGTATACCAGATTTTATGGAACCACTTCAGAGGGGTGTCAGCCAGTCAGATTCCAGGATTCGGCACTTTAAAGGAAAAATACACACCGGTATTCCATTTCTCCCTAACGATTTTAAGCATCGAAGTATTTAACTAGCATGTGAAATAGCGTGTGAAAAAGTGGTAGTTTTAAGCTTTTCTGCTAATATAATATGGAATCGATATTGATTTAAATCGTGTTCTGATTTAAATCGCAAACGCGTGTTTAATTATATGTGTTTTTTAATCATAATCAGGCTAATGCAACATAAATTGATACAGTATCTTTGTCTTCTAAGCATCTTAATAAACTTTCAGCATAGCTTTCTACCCGTCAAGATTTATATTTCTTGGGATTTTGGGATCAAACGTGGAAGGATTAGATTATAATCGTTTTTATTTGTCAAATACGTGATTGTATTTCTGAATGTTATGTGACACCTACAGTAGTTCACTGCTTTAAATACATCGAATTAAGAAAGTTATGTGTAGCACTTTAGATCTTTTTTCTGAACCAGGGAAAATCTGATCATGTTTCTCTATAACAATAATAAAAAAAACTTTATTTTACATATCGCCTTTAAAAGTGGCATCTCAAAGCAATACAGTAGATCGAAAAACAGTTAAAAGGGACCAGATTAAATACCAGACAATCGCAAACGCATTTTCAATAAAATTATTTTATTCATTCAGCAGTTTGTGAGAGGAACATCCAGCAGGGAGAGACACACACACCGGTTTTCATTGACAAAATTGTTTTTTTTTCAATTCCTTTTGTCTAACAGGAATGTTTTGTTTGTGGACAAACTGTTAGACAAGAGGAAAAGACCGCCTCCTCCTACGAAGCATTAATCGCGTATCTAAGGAAAATTGCAGTATACCTTTGTTCATGCACATCATTATACAGTACAGTATCTCAATTTGTATTTCGATAAAAAAAATCGTTTGCCCAGCCACTACTGTTGTTATTGTTTTTATCCTGTAAAGCGTTTTCTTTTTCTGCGTTTTCCATTTCCTTTTTCTGATCACTCGCTTTCTGGATACACATCTCACCTGTCCTGTTCTTTGTTTTCCTGGTTTGCTGATTATGCCTGCTGCGGTCCACTCCTACCCTCACACCTAAAGAATACTATTTTAAATTTCTTGGCGCAGTTCATTAACCCTTGTATGTGCTGTCCGCGCCCAAAATGCAATTAAAAAAAAGTAAAAAACCGCGCTCAAAATGCAATTTAGAGCTTAATAAGATACACTCCACAGGCAAAATTAAAGACAAAATTAAAGACGATTAAAATCTGTAATCTTTCCACTTGTACTGTGAGTCATCGGACAGTTTCTGCTTTGTGTAAGGATGGTGAGAAAGCTGTGTTCAATGTATTTAAGGGACTCAGAAGTAAAAGAAGATGCTTCATATTGCTTGACTAATTTTAAAAACCAAGTTATAAATGCAGACGCTCCCTCGGTGCCGCGCCGGGTGTAAATATCAAAGTATACATTCCCAACAAGAATTGTACCCATCTGTCATGCAAATAAAACACCTTGAATTGAATTGAGGGAGAGATGGGGGTAGTGGGACAGAGATACTGTAGACAGACTCAAGGCAAATAAGATACTTATGGGTACGCAGACATTCACGACAGCAACATACGAAACGTTTGCACGTACTGTATAGTTAAGTTATTACTTGGTTTTCAAAGTGCAACGAAATACAATATTGTTGTTGCTGCTGTTCTGGTTGTTTTTATCCCGTAAAGCGTTTTGAGAAGCCACCTTTAAAGGCGATATATACTGTAAAACCACTGATTCTTATGGAATGTGTTCCGCGGGAGATTCAAATTTTTATTTATTTATTTTTTAATCGCGTATCTTAGGAAATCTCAGTATAACTTTGTTCATGAACAGTGGCATGTTACATTATCATTCGTTTTTTTAACAACGCTCGCCAGCTAATGTGAATCGAAACCTGTCTTGCTAGCTTTTAAAGTCGTGCATGTGTAAACTGTACTAGAGGGCATGCAAGTTACTCTGCCCCTTTCAGCGGCAGGGAGTCCCTCTGCTGCAACACACAGCAGACAGAACGGGAGACTATTGCCTTTCATATCTGACACCAGTGAAGTAAAAGGGGTGTCTAAAGGGGTGATTTTAGACCACATTTTAGTTACTTTATTTTGTTTACTTTTAACATTTCTGTAATTTACAGTAGATGTCACAATAGAAGCCCGAAGCCTATTATACTCAGTCTAGCCTTGGATCCTCTGAGTCCCTTGACTCAGTTATTGCATATTAATTTCTTGAGATACGCGATTCCATATTATATTCCCTTTTAATCAAATTCTAAAAGTATGCTTGTTGACTCCGGTATCGCGTTACTTAAAGACTTCGATGCTTAAAATGTTTAGGGAGAAATGGAATACTGGTGTGTATGTTTTCTTTAAAGTACCGAGACCAGCCATATACTGAACGTTTAAGTTCCAAAATTAATATCGTTTATGGACTTCACACGCGTTGCAGTATGCTCCTATTCTTTTTATGCTCAGGCACTAAAATCTCCCTTCTGCTTTGTGTAAGGATGGTATCAAGAGCAATCTTAAGTGGTGAGAAAGCTGTGTTCAATGTATTTAAGGGACTCAAAAGTAAAAGAAGATGCTTCATATTGCTTGACTAATTTTAAAAACCAAGTTATAAATGCAGACGCTCCCTCGGTGCGCTGCTCTGGTGCGCCGGCTGTTACACAGTGCCTGTCTGCCGTAAGCGTTACAATATACATACCCAACACTGCTTGTACCCATCTGTCATGCAAATAAAACACCTTGAATTGAATTGAATTGAGGGGAGAGGGGGGGAATACTAAAGCCAATACTGGCTCAATACCCTCAATGGGCTTTGACGTGCTAATGCGTTGGTTTAACAGTCCGGGTGTGGCAGGCTTCCAATGTCAACTCGACTCGATTGGAAGACAATGAACGTATTTTAGCCCTAAATGAATTAATAGCAAACATGGTTTACATAAAATACATTTTTCCAAGAAAGTTTATAATAATACGATCTATAGTTGAAATCTGAGCCTACTTTAAAAATAAAGGAAAAGCATTTTCAGAGAGTAATCATGCTGTGTTTATGTAGAAAAAGCGATTAGGTTTACGAGCAATCTAATTACCTATTCGCTTAAAACGCTATTAAAAATTTACTCTGTTGCACACACACACACAATAGAAGCAGGCACCGCTGTCAGAAGGGAAGATATGTTCAAAATATCGCAAATATCGATCATGTTGCGATATTTTGAAATATAAAAGTCAATTGATTGTCCATAATATCGCTATTCTATTTTTTCGAAGAAATGTTTGTTAAAAGAAAAGACCAGCACCAGCTGGATTCGAAAACACAACCTGTCAGCTGGTAGTCACGTCTACAAGACAGCTCACATGAACAGGCAGGCGAAACAGCCCTACACAGCCCTGTCGCAGCACACGAATACCATTATTAAATTCTTTAGATACGCGATTCCATATTATATTCCCTTTTAATCAAATTCTAAAAGTATGCTTGTTGACTCCGGTATCGCGTTAGTTAAAGACTTCGAAGCTTAAAATGTTTAGGGAGAAATGGAATACTGGTGTGTATTTTTTTCTTTAAAGTACCAAGACCAGCTATACACTGTATGTTTATGTTCCAAAATTAATATCGTTTATGACCTTCACACGCGTTACAGTATGCTCCTATTCTTTTTATGCTCAGCTACTAAGATTTCCCTTCAGTGGTAAAATTCAATACCTACAACGGGCACAGCAAAGACGTTTACTGTCTTTCTACGACAGACCAACGGACCACGAGTGCCCCTGTCGGTCAACCAATCACGTACTGCGGTGCCACGCGTCATCTTGCGTCATACTGAGCGACGTCACCTGCGGTACGTGTCTGTAACGCGCACTTTGAATGGCTGCATCTGTAAACGCGTTTTCTCAGCCCTTAGAATCACAGTGTAACTGCCTGTCTCAGAAGAGCACACTGAGTCAGCCCTTAACCCCAGTGTGCTGAAATTGTCAAAACGTGTTTTACAGCAGAAATAAACACGTTTTGGCAACTTTGGTCACCACCATGTAAGATATAGGGCATAAACAGCACAGTTTTCAAAACGTGTTTTTCAGCCCGAAATAAACGCGTTTTCTCAGCTCTTAGAATCGCAGTGTAACTGCCTGTCTCAGAAGAGCACACTGAGTCAGCCCTTAACCCCAGTGTGCTGAAATTGTCAAAACGTGTTTTACAGCAGAAATAAACACGTTTTGGCAACTTTGGTCAGCACCATGTAACTTATAGGGCAGGAACAGCACAGTTTTCAAAACGTGTTTTTCAGCCCGAAATAAACGCGTTTTCTCATCCCTTAGAATCACAGTGTAACTGCCTGTCTCAGAAGAGCACACTGAGTCAGCCCTTAACCCCAGTGTGCTGAAATTGTCAAAACGTGTTTTTCAGCAGAAATAAACACGTTTTGGCAACTTTGGTCACCACCACGTAAGTTATAGGGCAGGAACAGCACAGTTTTCAAAACATGTTTTTCAGCCCGAAATAAACGCGTTTTCTCAGCTCTTAGAATCGCAGTGTAACTGCCTGTCTCAGAAGAGCACACTGAGTCAGCCCTTAACCCCAGTGTGCTGAAATTGTCAAAACGTGTTTTTCAGCAGAAATAAACACGTTTTGGCAACTTTGGTCAGCACCATGTAAGTTATAGGGCAGGAACAGCACAGTTTTCAAAACGTGTTTTTCAGCCCGAAATAAACGCGTTTTCTCATCCCTTAGAATCACAGTGTAACTGCCTGTCTCAGAAGAGCACACTGAGTCAGCCCTTAACCCCAGTGTGCTGAAATTGTCAAAACGTGTTTTTCAGCAGAAATAAACACGTTTTGGCAACTTTGGTCACCACCATGTAAGTTATAGGGCAGGAACAGCACAGTTTTCAAAACGTGTTTTTCAGCCCGAAATAAACGCGTTTTCTCAGCCCTTAGAATCGCAGTGTAACTGCCTGGCTCAGAAGAGCACACTGAGTAAGCCCTTAAACCCAGTGTGCAGAAATTGTCAAAACGTGTTTTTCAGCAGAAATAAACACGTTTTGGCAACTTTGGTCACCACCATGTAACTTATAGGGCAGGAACAGCACAATTTTCAAAACGTGTTTTTCAGCCCGAAATAAACGCGTTTTCTCAGCCCTTAGAATCGCAGTGTAACTGCCTGGCTCAGAAGAGCACACTGAGTCAGCCCTTAACCCCAGAGTGCTGAAATTGTCAGAACGTGTTTTTCAGCAGAAATAAACATGTTTTGGCAACTTTGGTCACCACCATGTAAGTTATAGGGCAGGAGCAGCACAGTTTTCAAAACGTGTTTTTCAGCCCGAAAAAAACGCGTTTTCTCAGCCCTTAGAATCGCAGTGTAACTGCCTGGCTCAAAAGAGCACACTGAGTCAGCCCTTAACCCCAGTGTGCTGAAATTGTCAAAACGTGTTTTTCAGCAGAAATAAACACGTTTTGGCAACTTTGGTCACCACCATGTAAGTTATATGGCAGGAACAGCACAGTTTTCAAAACGTGTTTTTCAGCCCGAAATAAACGCGTTTTTTCAGCCCTTGGAATCGCAGTGTAACTGCCTGGCTCAGAAGAGCCCACTGAGTCAGCCCTTAACCCCAGTTTGCAGAAATTGTCAAAACGTGTTTTTCAGCAGAAATAAACACGTTTTGGCAACTTTGGTCACCACCATGTAAGTTATAGGGCAGGAACAGCACAGTTTTCAAAACGTGTTTTTCAGCCCGAAATAAACGCGTTTTCTCAGCCCTTGGAATCGTAGTGTAACTGCCTGGCTCAGAAGAGCACACTGAGTCAGCCCTTAACCCCAGTGTGCAGAAATTGTCAAAACGTTTTTTTCAGCAGAAATAAACATGTTTTGGCAACTTTGGTCACCACCATGTAATTTATAGGGCAGGAACAGCACAGTTTTCAAAACGTGTTTTTCAGCCCGAAATAAACGCGTTTTCTCAGCCCTTAGAATCGCAGTGTAACTGCCTGGCTCAGAAGAGCACACTGAGTCAGCCCTTAACCCCAGTGTGCTGAAATTGTCAAAACGTGTTTTACAGCAGAAATAAACACGTTTTGGCAACTTTGGTCAGCACCATGTAACTTATAGGGCAGGAACAGCACAGTTTTCAAAACGTGTTTTTCAGCCCGAAATAAACGCGTTTTCTCAGCCCTTAGAATCACAGTGTAACTGCCTGTCTCAGAAGAGCACAGTGAGTCAGCCCTTAACCCCAGTGTGCTGAAATTGTCAAAACGTGTTTTTCAGCAGAAATAAACACGTTTTGGCAACTTTGGTCACCACCATGTAAGTTATATGGCAGGAACAGCACAGTTTTCAAAACGTGTTTTTCAGCCCGAAATAAACGCGTTTTCTCAGCTCTTAGAATCGCAGTGTAACTGCCTGTCTCAGAAGAGCACACTGAGTCAGCCCTTAACCCCAGTGTGCTGAAATTGTCAAAACGTGTTTTACAGCAGAAATAAACACGTTTTGGCAACTTTGGTCACCACCATGTAAGTTATATGGCATGAACAGCACAGTTTTCAAAACGTGTTTTTCAGACCGAAATAAACGCGTTTTCTCAGCTCTTAGAATCGCAGTGTAACTGCCTGTCTCAGAAGAGCACAGTGAGTCAGCCCTTAACCCCAGTGTGCTGAAATTGTCAAAACGTGTTTTACAGCAGAAATAAACACGTTTTGGCAACTTTGGTCACCACCATGTAAGTTATATGGCATGAACAGCACAGTTTTCAAAACATGTTTTTCAGCCCGAAATAAACGCGTTTTCTCAGCTCTTAGAATCGCAGTGTAACTGCCTGTCTCAGAAGAGCACAGTGAGTCAGCCCTTAACCCCAGTGTGCTGAAATTGTCAAAACGTGTTTTACAGCAGAAATAAACACGTTTTGGCAACTTTGGTCAGCACCATGTAACTTATAGGGCAGGAACAGCACAGTTTTCAAAACGTGTTTTTCAGCCCGAAATAAACGCGTTTTCTCAGCTCTTAGAATCGCAGTGTAACTGCCTGTCTCAGAAGAGCACACTGAGTCAGCCCTTAACCCCAGTGTGCTGAAATTGTCAAAACGTGTTTTACAGCAGAAATAAACACGTTTTGGCAACTTTGGTCAGCACCATGTAACTTATAGGGCAGGAACAGCACAGTTTTCAAAACGTGTTTTTCAGCCCGAAATAAACGCGTTTTCTCAGCCCTTAGAATCACAGTGTAACTGCCTGTCTCAGAAGAGCACAGTGAGTCAGCCCTTAACCCCAGTGTGCTGAAATTGTCAAAACGTGTTTTTCAGCAGAAATAAACACGTTTTGGCAACTTTGGTCACCACCATGTAAGTTATATGGCAGGAACAGCACAGTTTTCAAAACGTGTTTTTCAGCCCAAAATAAACGCGTTTTCTCAGCTCTTAGAATCGCAGTGTAACTGCCTGTCTCAGAAGAGCACACTGAGTCAGCCCTTAACCCCAGTGTGCTGAAATTGTCAAAACGTGTTTTACAGCAGAAATAAACACGTTTTGGCAACTTTGGTCACCACCATGTAAGTTATATGGCATGAACAGCACAGTTTTCAAAACGTGTTTTTCAGACCGAAATAAACGCGTTTTCTCAGCTCTTAGAATCGCAGTGTAACTGCCTGTCTCAGAAGAGCACAGTGAGTCAGCCCTTAACCCCAGTGTGCTGAAATTGTCAAAACGTGTTTTACAGCAGAAATAAACACGTTTTGGCAACTTTGGTCACCACCATGTAAGTTATATGGCATGAACAGCACAGTTTTCAAAACGTGTTTTTCAGCCCGAAATAAACGCGTTTTCTCAGCTCTTAGAATCGCAGTGTAACTGCCTGTCTCAGAAGAGCACAGTGAGTCAGCCCTTAACCCCAGTGTGCTGAAATTGTCAAAACGTGTTTTACAGCAGAAATAAACACGTTTTGGCAACTTTGGTCACCACCATGTAACTTATAGGGCAGGAACAGCACAGTTTTCAAAACGTGTTTTTCAGCCCGAAATACAGATGCAGCCATTCAAAATGCGTGAGGTATTTCGCGGCATACCCCGGTGGGCGTGTCACAGTATCACGCGGTATGACGCAGTTAACGTGTTGTCACGTGGTTAACTATCCGGCGTCGCCTTGTAAAACCGCCAGGGGGAGCTTAACCTCTCATGTACAGCATTTGAGCCTTTAATTTTGAACTGTGTATTACAGCATGTTAATCATCAGTCATTAAAATGTTGGTATATTTTATGAAAGCAAGATTGCTCAGTTGGACAAAAGTACACAGCCTACCTTTATCATAAATATTTATGCATCAAAGCCTTTACTGAAGATATTACTAATAGTATTAATAATGGATGACTTTAGACAAGCTGTATACTCAAAGTATAATTTCTTTAGCACATTTGTACAAGCACTTGGAATCTGTCCAAGCCATACTTTGTCAGGCATTTTGTTTTACTTCAACGGGCATAAAAACTTCCTTGCTTTTAACAGGGCGTTTCATAATTTCTAACTACGAAAATGATTTAAAATGCGACACTTATCATTCAACTAGAGCTTAAAATATCACAAGGATCCTCAAGAGCTCAGCAAAGAGTGTATTAAAAGACACTTGTATTTATCAACGCTTTCTTTTCCGTATACCAGATTTTATGGAACCACTTCAGAGGGGTGTCAGCCAGTCAGATTCCAGGATTCGGCACTTTAAAGGAAAAATACACACCGGTATTCCATTTCTCCCTAACGATTTTAAGCATCGAAGTATTTAACTAGCATGTGAAATAGCGTGTGAAAAAGTGGTAGTTTTAAGCTTTTCTGCTAATATAATATGGAATCGATATTGATTTAAATCGTGTTCTGATTTAAATCGCAAACGCGTGTTTAATTATATGTGTTTTTTAATCATAATCAGGCTAATGCAACATAAATTGATACAGTATCTTTGTCTTCTAAGCATCTTAATAAACTTTCAGCATAGCTTTCTACCCGTCAAGATTTATATTTCTTGGGATTTTGGGATCAAACGTGGAAGGATTAGATTATAATCGTTTTTATTTGTCAAATACGTGATTGTATTTCTGAATGTTATGTGACACCTACAGTAGTTCACTGCTTTAAATACATCGAATTAAGAAAGTTATGTGTAGCACTTTAGATCTTTTTTCTGAACCAGGGAAAATCTGATCATGTTTCTCTATAACAATAATAAAAAAAACTTTATTTTACATATCGCCTTTAAAAGTGGCATCTCAAAGCAATACAGTAGATCGAAAAACAGTTAAAAGGGACCAGATTAAATACCAGACAATCGCAAACGCATTTTCAATAAAATTATTTTATTCATTCAGCAGTTTGTGAGAGGAACATCCAGCAGGGAGAGACACACACACCGGTTTTCATTGACAAAATTGTTTTTTTTTCAATTCCTTTTGTCTAACAGGAATGTTTTGTTTGTGGACAAACTGTTAGACAAGAGGAAAAGACCGCCTCCTCCTACGAAGCATTAATCGCGTATCTAAGGAAAATTGCAGTATACCTTTGTTCATGCACATCATTATACAGTACAGTATCTCAATTTGTATTTCGATAAAAAAAATCGTTTGCCCAGCCACTACTGTTGTTATTGTTTTTATCCTGTAAAGCGTTTTCTTTTTCTGCGTTTTCCATTTCCTTTTTCTGATCACTCGCTTTCTGGATACACATCTCACCTGTCCTGTTCTTTGTTTTCCTGGTTTGCTGATTATGCCTGCTGCGGTCCACTCCTACCCTCACACCTAAAGAATACTATTTTAAATTTCTTGGCGCAGTTCATTAACCCTTGTATGTGCTGTCCGCGCCCAAAATGCAATTAAAAAAAAGTAAAAAACCGCGCTCAAAATGCAATTTAGAGCTTAATAAGATACACTCCACAGGCAAAATTAAAGACAAAATTAAAGACGATTAAAATCTGTAATCTTTCCACTTGTACTGTGAGTCATCGGACAGTTTCTGCTTTGTGTAAGGATGGTGAGAAAGCTGTGTTCAATGTATTTAAGGGACTCAGAAGTAAAAGAAGATGCTTCATATTGCTTGACTAATTTTAAAAACCAAGTTATAAATGCAGACGCTCCCTCGGTGCCGCGCCGGGTGTAAATATCAAAGTATACATTCCCAACAAGAATTGTACCCATCTGTCATGCAAATAAAACACCTTGAATTGAATTGAGGGAGAGATGGGGGTAGTGGGACAGAGATACTGTAGACAGACTCAAGGCAAATAAGATACTTATGGGTACGCAGACATTCACGACAGCAACATACGAAACGTTTGCACGTACTGTATAGTTAAGTTATTACTTGGTTTTCAAAGTGCAACGAAATACAATATTGTTGTTGCTGCTGTTCTGGTTGTTTTTATCCCGTAAAGCGTTTTGAGAAGCCACCTTTAAAGGCGATATATACTGTAAAACCACTGATTCTTATGGAATGTGTTCCGCGGGAGATTCAAATTTTTATTTATTTATTTTTTAATCGCGTATCTTAGGAAATCTCAGTATAACTTTGTTCATGAACAGTGGCATGTTACATTATCATTCGTTTTTTTAACAACGCTCGCCAGCTAATGTGAATCGAAACCTGTCTTGCTAGCTTTTAAAGTCGTGCATGTGTAAACTGTACTAGAGGGCATGCAAGTTACTCTGCCCCTTTCAGCGGCAGGGAGTCCCTCTGCTGCAACACACAGCAGACAGAACGGGAGACTATTGCCTTTCATATCTGACACCAGTGAAGTAAAAGGGGTGTCTAAAGGGGTGATTTTAGACCACATTTTAGTTACTTTATTTTGTTTACTTTTAACATTTCTGTAATTTACAGTAGATGTCACAATAGAAGCCCGAAGCCTATTATACTCAGTCTAGCCTTGGATCCTCTGAGTCCCTTGACTCAGTTATTGCATATTAATTTCTTGAGATACGCGATTCCATATTATATTCCCTTTTAATCAAATTCTAAAAGTATGCTTGTTGACTCCGGTATCGCGTTACTTAAAGACTTCGATGCTTAAAATGTTTAGGGAGAAATGGAATACTGGTGTGTATGTTTTCTTTAAAGTACCGAGACCAGCCATATACTGAACGTTTAAGTTCCAAAATTAATATCGTTTATGGACTTCACACGCGTTGCAGTATGCTCCTATTCTTTTTATGCTCAGGCACTAAAATCTCCCTTCTGCTTTGTGTAAGGATGGTATCAAGAGCAATCTTAAGTGGTGAGAAAGCTGTGTTCAATGTATTTAAGGGACTCAAAAGTAAAAGAAGATGCTTCATATTGCTTGACTAATTTTAAAAACCAAGTTATAAATGCAGACGCTCCCTCGGTGCGCTGCTCTGGTGCGCCGGCTGTTACACAGTGCCTGTCTGCCGTAAGCGTTACAATATACATACCCAACACTGCTTGTACCCATCTGTCATGCAAATAAAACACCTTGAATTGAATTGAATTGAGGGGAGAGGGGGGGAATACTAAAGCCAATACTGGCTCAATACCCTCAATGGGCTTTGACGTGCTAATGCGTTGGTTTAACAGTCCGGGTGTGGCAGGCTTCCAATGTCAACTCGACTCGATTGGAAGACAATGAACGTATTTTAGCCCTAAATGAATTAATAGCAAACATGGTTTACATAAAATACATTTTTCCAAGAAAGTTTATAATAATACGATCTATAGTTGAAATCTGAGCCTACTTTAAAAATAAAGGAAAAGCATTTTCAGAGAGTAATCATGCTGTGTTTATGTAGAAAAAGCGATTAGGTTTACGAGCAATCTAATTACCTATTCGCTTAAAACGCTATTAAAAATTTACTCTGTTGCACACACACACACAATAGAAGCAGGCACCGCTGTCAGAAGGGAAGATATGTTCAAAATATCGCAAATATCGATCATGTTGCGATATTTTGAAATATAAAAGTCAATTGATTGTCCATAATATCGCTATTCTATTTTTTCGAAGAAATGTTTGTTAAAAGAAAAGACCAGCACCAGCTGGATTCGAAAACACAACCTGTCAGCTGGTAGTCACGTCTACAAGACAGCTCACATGAACAGGCAGGCGAAACAGCCCTACACAGCCCTGTCGCAGCACACGAATACCATTATTAAATTCTTTAGATACGCGATTCCATATTATATTCCCTTTTAATCAAATTCTAAAAGTATGCTTGTTGACTCCGGTATCGCGTTAGTTAAAGACTTCGAAGCTTAAAATGTTTAGGGAGAAATGGAATACTGGTTTGTATTTTTTTCTTTAAAGTACCAAGACCAGCTATACACTGTATGTTTATGTTCCAAAATTAATATCGTTTATGACCTTCACACGCGTTACAGTATGCTCCTATTCTTTTTATGCTCAGCTACTAAGATTTCCCTTCAGTGGTAAAATTCAATACCTACAACGGGCACAGCAAAGACGTTTACTGTCTTTCTACGACAGACCAACGGACCACGAGTGCCCCTGTCGGTCAACCAATCACGTACTGCGGTGCCACGCGTCATCTTGCGTCATACTGAGCGACGTCACCTGCGGTACGTGTCTGTAACGCGCACTTTGAATGGCTGCATCTGTAAACGCGTTTTCTCAGCCCTTAGAATCACAGTGTAACTGCCTGTCTCAGAAGAGCACACTGAGTCAGCCCTTAACCCCAGTGTGCTGAAATTGTCAAAACGTGTTTTACAGCAGAAATAAACACGTTTTGGCAACTTTGGTCACCACCATGTAAGATATAGGGCATAAACAGCACAGTTTTCAAAACGTGTTTTTCAGCCCGAAATAAACGCGTTTTCTCAGCCCTTAGAATCACAGTGTAACTGCCTGGCTCAGAAGAGCAAACTGAGTCAGCCCTTAACCCCAGTGTGCTGAAATTGTCAAAACGTGTTTTTCAGCAGAAATAAACACGTTTTGGCAACTTTGGTCACCACCATGTAAGTTATAGGGCAGGAACAGCACAGTTTTCAAAACGTGTTTTTCAGCCCGAAATAAACGCGTTTTCTCAGCTCTTAGAATCGCAGTGTAACTGCCTGTCTCAGAAGAGCACACTGAGTCAGCCCTTAACCCCAGTGTGCTGAAATTGTCAAAACGTGTTTTTCAGCAGAAATAAACACGTTTTGGCAACTTTGGTCACCACCATGTAAGTTATAGGGCAGGAACAGCACAGTTTTCAAAACGTGTTTTTCAGCCCGAAATAAACTCGTTTTCTCAGCTCTTAGAATCGCAGTGTAACTGCCTGTCTCAGAAGAGCACACTGAGTCAGCCCTTAACCCCAGTGTGCTGAAATTGTCAAAACGTGTTTTTCAGCAGAAATAAACACGTTTTGGCAACTTTGGTCACCACCATGTAAGTTATAGGGCAGGAACAGCACAGTTTTCAAAACGTGTTTTTCAGCCCGAAATAAACTCGTTTTCTCAGCTCTTAGAATCGCAGTGTAACTGCCTGTCTCAGAAGAGCACACTGAGTCAGCCCTTAACCCCAGTGTGCTGAAATTGTCAAAACGTGTTTTTCAGCAGAAATAAACACGTTTTGGCAACTTTGGTCACCACCATGTAAGTTATAGGGCAGGAACAGCACAGTTTTCAAAACGTGTTTTTCAGCCCGAAATAAACGCGTTTTCTCAGCTCTTGGAATCGCAGTGTAAATGCCTGTCTCAGAAGAGCACACTGAGTCAGCCCTTAACCCCAGTGTGCTGAAATTGTCAAAACGTGTTTTACAGCAGAAATAAACACGTTTTGGCAACTTTGGTCAGCACCATGTAACTTATAGGGCAGGAACAGCACAGTTTTCAAAACGTGTTTTTCAGCCCGAAATAAACGCGTTTTCTCAGCCCTTAGAATCACAGTGTAACTGCCTGGCTCAGAAGAGCACACTGAGTCAGCCCTTAACCCCAGTGTGCTGAAATTGTCAAAACGTGTTTTTCAGCAGAAATAAACACGTTTTGGCAACTTTGGTCACCACCATGTAAGTTATATGGCAGGAACAGCACAGTTTTCAAAACGTGTTTTTCAGCCCGAAATAAACGCGTTTTCTCAGCCCTTAGAATCACAGTGTAACTGCCTGGCTCAGAAGAGCACACTGAGTCAGCCCTTAACCCCAGTGTGCTGAAATTGTCAAAACGTGTTTTACAGCAGAAATAAACACGTTTTGGCAACTTTGGTCACCACCATGTAAGTTATAGGGCAGGAACAGCACAGTTTTCAAAACGTGTTTTTCAGCCCGAAATAAACGCGTTTTCTCAGCTCTTAGAATCGCAGTGTAACTGCCTGTCTCAGAAGAGCACACTGAGTCAGCCCTTAACCCCAGTGTGCTGAAATTGTCAAAACGTGTTTTTCAGCAGAAATAAACACGTTTTGGCAACTTTGGTCACCACCATGTAAGTTATAGGGCAGGAACAGCACAGTTTTCAAAACGTGTTTTTCAGCCCGAAATAAACGCGTTTTCTCAGCTCTTAGAATCGCAGTGTAACTGCCTGTCTCAGAAGAGCACACTGAGTTAGCCCTTAACCCCAGTGTGCTGAAATAGTCAAAACGTGTTTTTCAGCAGAAATAAACACGTTTTGGCAACTTTGGTCACCACCATGTAAGTTATAGGGCAGGAACAGCACAGTTTTCAAAACGTGTTTTTCAGCCCGAAATAAACGCGTTTTCTCAGCCCTTAGAATCGCAGTGTAACTGCCTGGCTCAGAAGAGCACACTGAGTAAGCCCTTAAACCCAGTGTGCAGAAATTGTCAAAACGTGTTTTTCAGCAGAAATAAACACGTTTTGGCAACTTTGGTCACCACCATGTAACTTATAGGGCAGGAACAGCACAATTTTCAAAACGTGTTTTTCAGCCCGAAATAAACGCGTTTTCTCAGCCCTTAGAATCGCAGTGTAACTGCCTGGCTCAGAAGAGCACACTGAGTCAGCCCTTAACCCCAGAGTGCTGAAATTGTCAAAACGTGTTTTTCAGCAGAAATAAACATGTTTTGGCAACTTTGGTCACCACCATGTAAGTTATAGGGCAGGAACAGCACAGTTTTCAAAACGTGTTTTTCAGCCCGAAAAAAACGCGTTTTCTCAGCCCTTAGAATCGCAGTGTAACTGCCTGGCTCAAAAGAGCACACTGAGTCAGCCCTTAACCCCAGTGTGCTGAAATTGTCAAAACGTGTTTTTCAGCAGAAATAAACACGTTTTGGCAACTTTGGTCACCACCATGTAAGTTATATGGCAGGAACAGCACAGTTTTCAAAACGTGTTTTTCAGCCCGAAATAAACGCGTTTTTTCAGCCCTTGGAATCGCAGTGTAACTGCCTGGCTCAGAAGAGCCCACTGAGTCAGCCCTTAACCCCAGTTTGCAGAAATTGTCAAAACGTGTTTTTCAGCAGAAATAAACACGTTTTGGCAACTTTGGTCACCACCATGTAAGTTATAGGGCAGGAACAGCACAGTTTTCAAAACGTGTTTTTCAGCCCGAAATAAACGCGTTTTCTCAGCCCTTGGAATCGTAGTGTAACTGCCTGGCTCAGAAGAGCACACTGAGTCAGCCCTTAACCCCAGTGTGCAGAAATTGTCAAAACGTTTTTTTCAGCAGAAATAAACATGTTTTGGCAACTTTGGTCACCCCCATGTAACTTATAGGGCAGGAACAGCACAGTTTTCAAAACGTGTTTTTCAGCCCGAAATAAACGCGTTTTCTCAGCCCTTGGAATCGCAGTGTAACTGCCTGGCTCAGAAGAGCACACTGAGTCAGCCCTTAACCCCAGTGTGCTGAAATTGTCAAAACGTGTTTTTCAGCAGAAATAAACACGTTTTGGCAACTTTGGTCACCACCATGTAACTTATAGGGCAGGAACAGCACAGTTTTCAAAACGTGTTTTTCAGCCCGAAATAAACGCGTTTTCTCAGCCCTTAGAATCGCAGTGTAACTGCCTGGCTCAGAAGAGCACACTGAGTAAGCCCTTAACCCCAGTGTGCAGAAATTGTCAAAACGTGTTTTTCAGCAGAAATAAACACGTTTTGGCAACTTTGGTCACCACTATGTAACTTATAGGGCAGGAACAGCACAATTTTCAAAACGTGTTTTTCAGCCCGAAATAAACGCGTTTTCTCAGCCCTTAGAATCGCAGTGTAACTGCCTGGCTCAGAAGAGCACACTGAGTCAGCCCTTAACCCCAGAGTGCTGAAATTGTCAAATCGTGTTTTTCAGCAGAAATAAACACGTTTTGGCAACTTTGGTCACCACCATGTAAGTTATAGGGCAGGAACAGCACAGTTTTCAAAACGTGTTTTTCAGCCCGAAAAAAACGCGTTTTCTCAGCCCTTAGAATCGCAGTGTAACTGCCTGGCTCAGAAGAGCACACTGAGTCAGCCCTTAACCCCAGTGTGCTGAAATTGTCAAAACGTGTTTTTCACCAGAAATAAACACGTTTTGGCAACTTTGGTCACCACCATGTAACTTATAGGGCAGGAACAGCACAGTTTTCAAAACGTGTTTTTCAGCCCGAAATAAACGCGTTTTTTCAGCCCTTAGAATCGCAGTGTAACTGCCTGACTCAGAAGGCACACTGAGTCAGCCCTTAACCCCAGTGTGCTGAAATTGTCAAAACGTGTTTTTCAGCAGAAATAAACACGTTTTGGCAACTTTGGTCACCACCATGTAACTTATAGGGCAGGAACAGCACAGTTTTCAAAACGTGTTTTTCAGCCCGAAATAAACGCGTTTTCTCAGCCCTTAGAATCGCAGTGTAACTGCCTGGCTCAGAAGAGCACACTGAGTCAGCCCTTAACCCCAGTGTGCTGAAATTGTCAAAACGTGTTTTTCAGCAGAAATAAACACGTTTTGGCAACTTTGGTCACCACCATGTAACTTATAGGGCAGGAACAGCACAGTTTTCAAAACGTGTTTTTCAGCCCGAAATAAACGCGTTTTCTCAGCCCTTAGAATCGCAGTGTAACTGCCTGACTCAGAAGAGCACACTGAGTCAGCCCTTGACCCCAGTGTGCTGAAATTGTCAAAACGTGTTTTTCAGCAGAAATAAACACGTTTTGGTAACTTTGGTCACCACCATGTAAGTTATAGGGCAGGAACAGCACAGTTTTCAAAACGTGTTTTTCAGCCCGAAAAAAACGCGTTTTCTCAGCCCTTAGAATCGCAGTGTAACTGCCTGGCTCAGAAGAGCACACTGAGTCAGCCCTTAACCCCAGTGTGCTGAAATTGTCAAAACGTGTTTTTCAGCAGAAATAAACACGTTTTGGCAACTTTGGTCACCACCATGTAACTTATAGGGCAGGAACAGCACAGTTTTCAAAACGTGTTTTTCAGCCCGAAATAAACGCGTTTTCTCAGCCCTTAGAATCGCAGTGTAACTGCCTGACTCAGAAGAGCACACTGAGTCAGCCCTTGACCCCAGTGTGCTGAAATTGTCAAAACGTGTTTTTCAGCAGAAATAAACACGTTTTGGCAACTTTGGTCACCACCATGTAAGTTATAGGGCAGGAACAGCACAGTTTTCAAAACGTGTTTTTCAGCCCGAAATAAACGCGTTTTTTCAGCCCTTGGAATCGCAGTGTAACTGCCTGGCTCAGAAGAGCCCACTGAGTCAGCCCTTAACCCCAGTTTGCAGAAATTGTCAAAACGTGTTTTTCAGCAGAAATAAACACGTTTTGGCAACTTTGGTCACCACCATGTAAGTTATAGGGCAGGAACAGCACAGTTTTCAAAACGTGTTTTTCAGCCCGAAATAAACGCGTTTTCTCATCCCTTAGAATCACAGTGTAACTGCCTGTCTCAGAAGAGCACACTGAGTCAGCCCTTAACCCCAGTGTGCTGAAATTGTCAAAACGTGTTTTTCAGCAGAAATAAACACGTTTTGGCAACTTTGGTCACCACCACGTAAGTTATAGGGCAGGAACAGCACAGTTTTCAAAACGTGTTTTTCAGCCCGAAATAAACGCGTTTTCTCAGCTCTTAGAATCGCAGTGTAACTGCCTGTCTCAGAAGAGCACACTGAGTCAGCCCTTAACCCCAGTGTGCTGAAATTGTCAAAACGTGTTTTTCAGCAGAAATAAACACGTTTTGGCAACTTTGGTCAGCACCATGTAAGTTATAGGGCAGGAACAGCACAGTTTTCAAAACGTGTTTTTCAGCCCGAAATAAACGCGTTTTCTCATCCCTTAGAATCACAGTGTAACTGCCTGTCTCAGAAGAGCACACTGAGTCAGCCCTTAACCCCAGTGTGCTGAAATTGTCAAAACGTGTTTTTCAGCAGAAATAAACACGTTTTGGCAACTTTGGTCACCACCATGTAAGTTATAGGGCAGGAACAGCACAGTTTTCAAAACGTGTTTTTCAGCCCGAAATAAACGCGTTTTCTCAGCTCTTAGAATCGCAGTGTAACTGCCTGTCTCAGAAGAGCACACTGAGTCAGCCCTTAACCCCAGTGTGCTGAAATTGTCAAAACGTGTTTTTCAGCAGAAATAAACACGTTTTGGCAACTTTGGTCACCACCATGTAAGTTATAGGGCAGGAACAGCACAGTTTTCAAAACGTGTTTTTCAGCCCGAAATAAACGCGTTTTCTCAGCTCTTAGAATCGCAGTGTAACTGCCTGTCTCAGAAGAGCACACTGAGTTAGCCCTTAACCCCAGTGTGCTGAAATAGTCAAAACGTGTTTTTCAGCAGAAATAAACACGTTTTGGCAACTTTGGTCACCACCATGTAAGTTATAGGGCAGGAACAGCACAGTTTTCAAAACGTGTTTTTCAGCCCGAAATAAACGCGTTTTCTCAGCCCTTAGAATCGCAGTGTAACTGCCTGGCTCAGAAGAGCACACTGAGTAAGCCCTTAAACCAAGTGTGCAGAAATTGTCAAAACGTGTTTTTCAGCAGAAATAAACACGTTTTGGCAACTTTGGTCACCACCATGTAACTTATAGGGCAGGAACAGCACAATTTTCAAAACGTGTTTTTCAGCCCGAAATAAACGCGTTTTCTCAGCCCTTAGAATCGCAGTGTAACTGCCTGGCTCAGAAGAGCACACTGAGTCAGCCCTTAACCCCAGAGTGCTGAAATTGTCAAAACGTGTTTTTCAGCAGAAATAAACATGTTTTGGCAACTTTGGTCACCACCATGTAAGTTATAGGGCAGGAACAGCACAGTTTTCAAAACGTGTTTTTCAGCCCGAAAAAAACGCGTTTTCTCAGCCCTTAGAATCGCAGTGTAACTGCCTGGCTCAAAAGAGCACACTGAGTCAGCCCTTAACCCCAGTGTGCTGAAATTGTCAAAACGTGTTTTTCAGCAGAAATAAACACGTTTTGGCAACTTTGGTCACCACCATGTAAGTTATATGGCAGGAACAGCACAGTTTTCAAAACGTGTTTTTCAGCCCGAAATAAACGCGTTTTTTCAGCCCTTGGAATCGCAGTGTAACTGCCTGGCTCAGAAGAGCCCACTGAGTCAGCCCTTAACCCCAGTTTGCAGAAATTGTCAAAACGTGTTTTTCAGCAGAAATAAACACGTTTTGGCAACTTTGGTCACCACCATGTAAGTTATAGGGCAGGAACAGCACAGTTTTCAAAACGTGTTTTTCAGCCCGAAATAAACGCGTTTTCTCAGCCCTTGGAATCGTAGTGTAACTGCCTGGCTCAGAAGAGCACACTGAGTCAGCCCTTAACCCCAGTGTGCAGAAATTGTCAAAACGTTTTTTTCAGCAGAAATAAACATGTTTTGGCAACTTTGGTCACCACCATGTAACTTATAGGGCAGGAACAGCACAGTTTTCAAAACGTGTTTTTCAGCCCGAAATAAACGCGTTTTCTCAGCCCTTGGAATCACAGTGTAACTGCCTGGCTCAGAAGAGCACACTGAGTCAGCCCTTAACCCCAGTGTGCTGAAATTGTCAAAACGTGTTTTTCAGCAGAAATAAACACGTTTTGGCAACTTTGGTCACCACCATGTAACTTATAGGGCAGGAACAGCACAGTTTTCAAAACGTGTTTTTCAGCCCGAAATAAACGCGTTTTCTCAGCCCTTAGAATCGCAGTGTAACTGCCTGGCTCAGAAGAGCACACTGAGTAAGCCCTTAACCCCAGTGTGCAGAAATTGTCAAAACGTGTTTTTCAGCAGAAATAAACACGTTTTGGCAACTTTGGTCACCACTATGTAACTTATAGGGCAGGAACAGCACAATTTTCAAAACGTGTTTTTCAGCCCGAAATAAACGCGTTTTCTCAGCCCTTAGAATCGCAGTGTAACTGCCTGGCTCAGAAGAGCACACTGAGTCAGCCCTTAACCCCAGAGTGCTGAAATTGTCAAATCGTGTTTTTCAGCAGAAATAAACACGTTTTGGCAACTTTGGTCACCACCATGTAAGTTATAGGGCAGGAACAGCACAGTTTTCAAAACGTGTTTTTCAGCCCGAAAAAAACGCGTTTTCTCAGCCCTTAGAATCGCAGTGTAACTGCCTGGCTCAGAAGAGCACACTGAGTCAGCCCTTAACCCCAGTGTGCTGAAATTGTCAAAACGTGTTTTTCACCAGAAATAAACACGTTTTGGCAACTTTGGTCACCACCATGTAACTTATAGGGCAGGAACAGCACAGTTTTCAAAACGTGTTTTTCAGCCCGAAATAAACGCGTTTTTTCAGCCCTTAGAATCGCAGTGTAACTGCCTGACTCAGAAGGCACACTGAGTCAGCCCTTAACCCCAGTGTGCTGAAATTGTCAAAACGTGTTTTTCAGCAGAAATAAACACGTTTTGGCAACTTTGGTCACCACCATGTAACTTATAGGGCAGGAACAGCACAGTTTTCAAAACGTGTTTTTCAGCCCGAAATAAACGCGTTTTCTCAGCCCTTAGAATCGCAGTGTAACTGCCTGGCTCAGAAGAGCACACTGAGTCAGCCCTTAACCCCAGTGTGCTGAAATTGTCAAAACGTGTTTTTCAGCAGAAATAAACACGTTTTGGCAACTTTGGTCACCACCATGTAACTTATAGGGCAGGAACAGCACAGTTTTCAAAACGTGTTTTTCAGCCCGAAATAAACGCGTTTTCTCAGCCCTTAGAATCGCAGTGTAACTGCCTGACTCAGAAGAGCACACTGAGTCAGCCCTTGACCCCAGTGTGCTGAAATTGTCAAAACGTGTTTTTCAGCAGAAATAAACACGTTTTGGTAACTTTGGTCACCACCATGTAAGTTATAGGGCAGGAACAGCACAGTTTTCAAAACGTGTTTTTCAGCCCGAAAAAAACGCGTTTTCTCAGCCCTTAGAATCGCAGTGTAACTGCCTGGCTCAGAAGAGCACACTGAGTCAGCCCTTAACCCCAGTGTGCTGAAATTGTCAAAACGTGTTTTTCAGCAGAAATAAACACGTTTTGGCAACTTTGGTCACCACCATGTAACTTATAGGGCAGGAACAGCACAGTTTTCAAAACGTGTTTTTCAGCCCGAAATAAACGCGTTTTCTCAGCCCTTAGAATCGCAGTGTAACTGCCTGACTCAGAAGAGCACACTGAGTCAGCCCTTGACCCCAGTGTGCTGAAATTGTCAAAACGTGTTTTTCAGCAGAAATAAACACGTTTTGGCAACTTTGGTCACCACCATGTAAGTTATAGGGCAGGAACAGCACAGTTTTCAAAACGTGTTTTTCAGCCCGAAATAAACGCGTTTTTTCAGCCCTTGGAATCGCAGTGTAACTGCCTGGCTCAGAAGAGCCCACTGAGTCAGCCCTTAACCCCAGTTTGCAGAAATTGTCAAAACGTGTTTTTCAGCAGAAATAAACACGTTTTGGCAACTTTGGTCACCACCATGTAAGTTATAGGGCAGGAACAGCACAGTTTTCAAAACGTGTTTTTCAGCCCGAAATAAACGCGTTTTCTCAGCCCTTGGAATCGCAGTGTAACTGCCTGGCACAGAAGAGCCCACTGAGTCAGCCCTTAACCCCAGTGTGCAGAAATTGTCAAAACGTTTTTTTCAGCAGAAATAAACATGTTTTGGCAACTTTGGTCACCACCATGTAACTTATAGGGCAGGAACAGCACAGTTTTCAAAACGTGTTTATCAGCCCGAAATAAACGCGTTTTCTCAGCCCTTGGAATCGCAGTGTAACTGCCTGGCTCAGAAGAGCACACTGAGTCAGCCCTTAACCCCAGTGTGCTGAAATTGTCAAAACGTGTTTTTCAGCAGAAATAAACACGTTTTGGCAACTTTGGTCACCACCATGTAACTTATAGGGCAGGAACAGCACAGTTTTCAAAACGTGTTTTTCAGCCCGAAATAAACGTGTTTTCTCAGCCCTTAGAATCGCAGTGTAACTGCCTGGCTCAGAAGAGCACACTGAGTAAGCCCTTAACCCCAGTGTGCAGAAATTGTCAAAACGTGTTTTTCAGCAGAAATAAACACGTTTTGGCAACTTTGGTCACCACCATGTAACTTATAGGGCAGGAACAGCACAGTTTTCAAAACGTGTTTTTCAGCCCGAAATAAACGTGTTTTCTCAGCCCTTAGAATCGCAGTGTAACTGCCTGGCTCAGAAGAGCACACTGAGTAAGCCCTTAACCCCAGTGTGCAGAAATTGTCAAAACGTGTTTTTCAGCAGAAATAAACACGTTTTGGCAACTTTGGTCACCACCATGTAACTTATAGGGCAGGAACAGCACAGTTTTCAAAACGTGTTTTTCATCCCGAAATGAACGCGTTTTCTCAGCCCTTAGAATCGCAGTGTAACTACCTGGATCAGAAGAGCCCACTGAGTCAGTCCATAACCCCAGTGTGCTGAAATTGTCAAAACGTGTTTTTCAGCAGAAATAAACACGTTATGGCAACTTTGGTCACCACCATGTAACTTATAGGGCAGGAACAGCACAGTTTTCAAAACGTGTTTTTCAGCACGAAATAAACGCGTTTTGTCAGCCCTTAGAATCGCAGTGTAACTGCCTGGCTCAGAAGAGCACACTGAGTCAGCCCTTAACCCCAGTTTGCAGAAATTGTCAAAACGTGTTTTTCAGCAGAAATAAACACGTTTTGGCAACTTTGGTCACCACCATGTAAGTTATAGGGCAGGAACAGCACAGTTTTCAAAACGTGTTTTTCAGCCCGAAATAAACGCGTTTTCTCAGCCCTTGGAATCGCAGTGTAACTGCCTGGCACAGAAGAGCCCACTGAGTCAGCCCTTAACCCCAGTGTGCAGAAATTGTCAAAACGTTTTTTTCAGCAGAAATAAACATGTTTTGGCAACTTTGGTCACCACCATGTAACTTATAGGGCAGGAACAGCACAGTTTTCAAAACGTGTTTTTCAGCCCGAAATAAACGCGTTTTCTCAGCCCTTGGAATCGCAGTGTAACTGCCTGGCTCAGAAGAGCACACTGAGTCAGCCCTTAACCCCAGTGTGCTGAAATTGTCAAAACGTGTTTGTCAGCAGAAATAAACACGTTTTGGCAACTTTGGTCACCACCATGTAAGTTATAGGGCAGGAACAGCACAGTTTTCAAAACGTGTTTTTCAGCCCGAAAAAAAACACGTTTTCTCAGCCCTTAGAATCGCAGTGTAACTGCCTGGCTCAGAAGAGCACACTGAGTCAGCCCTTAACCCCAGTGTGCTGAAATTGTCAAAAAGTGTTTTTCAGCAGAAATAAACACGTTTTGGCAACTTTGGTCACCACCATGTAACTTATAGGGCAGGAACAGCACAGTTTTCAAAACTTGTTTTTCAGCCCGAAATAAACGCGTTTTCTCAGCCCTTAGAATCGCAGTGTAACTGCCTGACTCAGAAGAGCACACTGAGTCAGCCCTTAACCCCAGTGTGCTGAAATTGTCAAAACGTGTTTTTCAGCAGAAATAAACACATTTTGGCAACTTTGGTCACCACCATGTAAGTTATAGGGCAGAAACAGCACAGTTTTCAAAACGTGTTTTTCAGCCCGAAATAAACGCGTTTTCTCAGCCCTTGGAATCGCAGTGTAACTGCCTGGCACAGAAGAGCCCACTGAGTCAGCCCTTAACCCCAGTGTGCAGAAATTGTCAAAACGTTTTTTTCAGCAGAAATAAACAAGTTTTGGCAACTTTGGTCACCACCATGTAACTTATAGGGCAGGAACAGCACAGTTTTCAAAACGTGTTTTTCAGCCCGAAATAAACGCGTTTTCTCAGCCCTTAGAATCGCAGTGTAACTGCCTGGCTCAGAAGAGCACACTGAGTCAGCCCTTAACCCCAGAGTGCTGAAATTGTCAAAACGTGTTTTTCAGCAGAAATAAACATGTTTTGGCAACTTTGGTCACCACCATGTAAGTTATAGGGCAGGAACAGCACAGTTTTCAAAACGTGTTTTTCAGCCCGAAAAAAACGCGTTTTCTCAGCCCTTAGAATCGCAGTGTAACTGCCTGGCTCAAAAGAGCACACTGAGTCAGCCCTTAACCCCAGTGTGCTGAAATTGTCAAAACGTGTTTTTCAGCAGAAATAAACACGTTTTGGCAACTTTGGTCACCACCATGTAAGTTATATGGCAGGAACAGCACAGTTTTCAAAACGTGTTTTTCAGCCCGAAATAAACGCGTTTTTTCAGCCCTTGGAATCGCAGTGTAACTGCCTGGCTCAGAAGAGCCCACTGAGTCAGCCCTTAACCCCAGTTTGCAGAAATTGTCAAAACGTGTTTTTCAGCAGAAATAAACACGTTTTGGCAACTTTGGTCACCACCATGTAAGTTATAGGGCAGGAACAGCACAGTTTTCAAAACGTGTTTTTCAGCCCGAAATAAACGCGTTTTCTCAGCCCTTGGAATCGTAGTGTAACTGCCTGGCTCAGAAGAGCACACTGAGTCAGCCCTTAACCCCAGTGTGCAGAAATTGTCAAAACGTTTTTTTCAGCAGAAATAAACATGTTTTGGCAACTTTGGTCACCACCATGTAACTTATAGGGCAGGAACAGCACAGTTTTCAAAACGTGTTTTTCAGCCCGAAATAAACGCGTTTTCTCAGCCCTTGGAATCGCAGTGTAACTGCCTGGCTCAGAAGAGCACACTGAGTCAGCCCTTAACCCCAGTGTGCTGAAATTGTCAAAACGTGTTTTTCAGCAGAAATAAACACGTTTTGGCAACTTTGGTCACCACCATGTAACTTATAGGGCAGGAACAGCACAGTTTTCAAAACGTGTTTTTCAGCCCGAAATAAACGCGTTTTCTCAGCCCTTAGAATCGCAGTGTAACTGCCTGGCTCAGAAGAGCACACTGAGTAAGCCCTTAACCCCAGTGTGCAAAAATTGTCAAAACGTGTTTTTCAGCAGAAATAAACACGTTTTGGCAACTTTGGTCACCACTATGTAACTTATAGGGCAGGAACAGCACAATTTTCAAAACGTGTTTTTCAGCCCGAAATAAACGCGTTTTCTCAGCCCTTAGAATCGCAGTGTAACTGCCTGGCTCAGAAGAGCACACTGAGTCAGCCCTTAACCCCAGAGTGCTGAAATTGTCAAAACGTGTTTTTCAGCAGAAATAAACACGTTTTGGCAACTTTGGTCACCACCATGTAACTTATAGGGCAGGAACAGCACAGTTTTCAAAACGTGTTTTTCAGCCCGAAATAAACGCGTTTTTTCAGCCCTTAGAATCGCAGTGTAACTGCCTGACTCAGAAGGCACACTGAGTCAGCCCTTAACCCCAGTGTGCTGAAATTGTCAAAACGTGTTTTTCAGCAGAAAAAAACACGTTTTGGCAACTTTGGTCACCACCATGTAACTTATAGGGCAGGAACAGCACAGTTTTCAAAACGTGTTTATCAGCCCGAAATAAACGCGTTTTCTCAGCCCTTGGAATCGCAGTGTAACTGCCTGACTCAGAAGAGCACACTGAGTCAGCCCTTGACCCCAGTGTGCTGAAATTGTCAAAACGTGTTTTTCAGCAGAAATAAACACGTTTTGGCAACTTTGGTCACCACCATGTAAGTTATAGGGCAGGAACAGCACAGTTTTCAAAACGTGTTTTTCAGCCCGAAATAAACGCGTTTTCTCAGCCCTTAGAATCGCAGTGTAACTGCCTGGCTCAGAAGAGCACACTGAGTAAGCCCTTAACCCCAGTGTGCAGAAATTGTCAAAACGTGTTTTTCAGCAGAAATAAACACGTTTTGGCAACTTTGGTCACCACTATGTAACTTATAGGGCAGGAACAGCACAATTTTCAAAACGTGTTTTTCAGCCCGAAATAAACGCGTTTTCTCAGCCCTTAGAATCGCAGTGTAACTGCCTGGCTCAGAAGAGCACACTGAGTCAGCCCTTAACCCCAGAGTGCTGAAATTGTCAAAACGTGTTTTTCAGCAGAAATAAACACGTTTTGGCAACTTTGGTCACCACCATGTAAGTTATAGGGCAGGAACAGCACAGTTTTCAAAACGTGTTTTTCAGCCCGAAAAAAACGCGTTTTCTCAGCCCTTAGAATCGCAGTGTAACTGCCTGGCTCAGAAGAGCACACTGAGTCAGCCCTTAACCCCAGTGTGCTGAAATTGTCAAAACGTGTTTTTCAGCAGAAATAAACACGTTTTGGCACTTTGGTCACCACCATGTAACTTATAGGGCAGGAACAGCACAGTTTTCAAAACGTGTTTTTCAGCCCGAAATAAACGCGTTTTCTCAGCCCTTAGAATCGCAGTGTAACTGCCTGGCTCAGAAGAGCACACTGAGTAAGCCCTTAACCCCAGTGTGCAGAAATTGTCAAAACGTGTTTTTCAGCAGAAATAAACACGTTTTGGCAACTTTGGTCACCACCATGTAACTTATAGGGCAGGAACAGCACAGTTTTCAAAACGTGTTTTTCAGCCCGAAAAAAACGCGTTTTCTCAGCCCTTAGAATCGCAGTGTAACTGCCTGGCTCAGAAGAGCACACTGAGTCAGCCCTTAACCCCAGTGTGCTGAAATTGTCAAAACGTGTTTTTCAGCAGAAATAAACACGTTTTGGCAACTTTGGTCACCACCATGTAACTTATAGGGCAGGAACAGCACAGTTTTCAAAACGTGTTTTTCAGCCCGAAATAAACGCGTTTTTTCAGCCCTTAGAATCGCAGTGTAACTGCCTGACTCAGAAGGCACACTGAGTCAGCCCTTAACCCCAGTGTGCTGAAATTGTCAAAACGTGTTTTTCAGCAGAAAAAAACACGTTTTGGCAACTTTGGTCACCACCATGTAACTTATAGGGCAGGAACAGCACAGTTTTCAAAACGTGTTTATCAGCCCGAAATAAACGCGTTTTCTCAGCCCTTGGAATCGCAGTGTAACTGCCTGACTCAGAAGAGCACACTGAGTCAGCCCTTGACCCCAGTGTGCTGAAATTGTCAAAACGTGTTTTTCAGCAGAAATAAACACGTTTTGGCAACTTTGGTCACCACCATGTAAGTTATAGGGCAGGAACAGCACAGTTTTCAAAACGTGTTTTTCAGCCCGAAATAAACGCGTTTTCTCAGCCCTTAGAATCGCAGTGTAACTGCCTGGCTCAGAAGAGCACACTGAGTAAGCCCTTAACCCCAGTGTGCAGAAATTGTCAAAACGTGTTTTTCAGCAGAAATAAACACGTTTTGGCAACTTTGGTCACCACTATGTAACTTATAGGGCAGGAACAGCACAATTTTCAAAACGTGTTTTTCAGCCCGAAATAAACGCGTTTTCTCAGCCCTTAGAATCGCAGTGTAACTGCCTGGCTCAGAAGAGCACACTGAGTCAGCCCTTAACCCCAGAGTGCTGAAATTGTCAAAACGTGTTTTTCAGCAGAAATAAACACGTTTTGGCAACTTTGGTCACCACCATGTAAGTTATAGGGCAGGAACAGCACAGTTTTCAAAACGTGTTTTTCAGCCCGAAAAAAACGCGTTTTCTCAGCCCTTAGAATCGCAGTGTAACTGCCTGGCTCAGAAGAGCACACTGAGTCAGCCCTTAACCCCAGTGTGCTGAAATTGTCAAAACGTGTTTTTCAGCAGAAATAAACACGTTTTGGCAACTTTGGTCAGCACCATGTAACTTATAGGGCAGGAACAGCACAGTTTTCAAAACGTGTTTTTCAGCCCGAAATAAACGCGTTTTCTCAGCCCTTAGAATCGCAGTGTAACTGCCTGGCTCAGAAGAGCACACTGAGTAAGCCCTTAACCCCAGTGTGCAGAAATTGTCAAAACGTGTTTTTCAGCAGAAATAAACACGTTTTGGCAACTTTGGTCACCACCATGTAACTTATAGGGCAGGAACAGCACAGTTTTCAAAACGTGTTTTTCAGCCCGAAATAAACGTGTTTTCTCAGCCCTTAGAATCGCAGTGTAACTGCCTGGCTCAGAAGAGCACACTGAGTAAGCCCTTAACCCCAGTGTGCAGAAATTGTCAAAACGTGTTTTTCAGCAGAAATAAACACGTTTTGGCAACTTTGGTCACCACCATGTAACTTATAGGGCAGGAACAGCACAGTTTTCAAAACGTGTTTTTCATCCCGAAATAAACGCGTTTTCTCAGCCCTTAGAATCGCAGTGTAACTACCTGGATCAGAAGAGCCCACTGAGTCAGTCCATAACCCCAGTGTGCTGAAATTGTCAAAACGTGTTTTTCAGCAGAAATAAACACGTTATGGCAACTTTGGTCACCACCATGTAACTTATAGGGCAGGAACAGCACAGTTTTCAAAACGTGTTTTTCAGCATGAAATAAACGCGTTTTGTCAGCCCTTAGAATCGCAGTGTAACTGCCTGGCTCAGAAGAGCACACTGAGTCAGCCCTTAACCCCAGTTTGCAGAAATTGTCAAAACGTGTTTTTCAGCAGAAATAAACACGTTTTGGCAACTTTGGTCACCACCATGTTATTTATAGGGCAGGAACAGCACAGTTTTCAAAACGTGTTTTTCAGCCCGAAATAAACGCGTTTTCTCAGCCCTTGGAATCGCAGTGTAACTGCCTGGCACAGAAGAGCCCACTGAGTCAGCCCTTAACCCCAGTGTGCAGAAATTGTCAAAACGTTTTTTTCAGCAGAAATAAACATGTTTTGGCAACTTTGGTCACCACCATGTAACTTATAGGGCAGGAACAGCACAGTTTTCAAAACGTGTTTTTCAGCCCGAAATAAACGCGTTTTCTCAGCCCTTGGAATCGCAGTGTAACTGCCTGGCTCAGAAGAGCACACTGAGTCAGCCCTTAACCCCAGTGTGCTGAAATTGTCAAAACGTGTTTGTCAGCAGAAATAAACACGTTTTGGCAACTTTGGTCACCACCATGTAAGTTATAGGGCAGGAACAGCACAGTTTTCAAAACGTGTTTTTCAGCCCGAAAAAAACACGTTTTCTCAGCCCTTAGAATCGCAGTGTAACTGCCTGGCTCAGAAGAGCACACTGAGTCAGCCCTTAACCCCAGTGTGCTGAAATTGTCAAAACGTGTTTTTCAGCAGAAATAAACACGTTTTGGCAACTTTGGTCACCACCATGTAACTTATAGGGCAGGAACAGCACAGTTTTCAAAACTTGTTTTTCAGCCCGAAATAAACGCGTTTTCTCAGCCCTTAGAATCGCAGTGTAACTGCCTGACTCAGAAGAGCACACTGAGTCAGCCCTTAACCCCAGTGTGCTGAAATTGTCAAAACGTGTTTTTCAGCAGAAATAAACACATTTTGGCAACTTTGGTCACCACCATGTAAGTTATAGGGCAGGAACAGCACAGTTTTCAAAACGTGTTTTTCAGCCCGAAATAAACGCGTTTTCTCAGCCCTTGGAATCGCAGTGTAACTGCCTGGCACAGAAGAGCCCACTGAGTCAGCCCTTAACCCCAGTGTGCAGAAATTGTCAAAACGTTTTTTTCAGCAGAAATAAACAAGTTTTGGCAACTTTGGTCACCACCATGTAACTTATAGGGCAGGAACAGCACAGTTTTCAAAACGTGTTTTTCAGCCCGAAATAAACGCGTTTTCTCAGCCCTTGGAATCGCAGTGTAACTGCTTGGCTCAGAAGAGCACACTGAGTCAGCCCTTAACCCCAGTGTGCTGAAATTGTCAAAACATGTTTTTCAGCAGAAATAAACACGTTTTGGCAACTCTGGTCACCACCATGTAACTTATAGGGCAGGAACAGCACAGTTTTCAAAACGTGTTTTTCAGCCCGAAATAAACGCGTTTTCTCAGCCCTTAGAATCGCAGTGTAACTGCCTGGCTCAGAAGAGCACACTGAGTAAGCCCTTAAACCCAGTGTGCAGAAATTGTCAAAACGTGTTTTTCAGCAGAAATAAACACGTTTTGGCAACTTTGGTCACCACCATGTAACTTATAGGGCAGGAACAGCACAATTTTCAAAACGTGTTTTTCAGCCCGAAATAAACGCGTTTTCTCAGCCCTTAGAATCGCAGTGTAACTGCCTGGCTCAGAAGAGCACACTGAGTCAGCCCTTAACCCCAGAGTGCTGAAATTGTCAAAACGTGTTTTTCAGCAGAAATAAACATGTTTTGGCAACTTTGGTCACCACCATGTAAGTTATAGGGCAGGAACAGCACAGTTTTCAAAACGTGTTTTTCAGCCCGAAAAAAACGCGTTTTCTCAGCCCTTAGAATCGCAGTGTAACTGCCTGGCTCAAAAGAGCACACTGAGTCAGCCCTTAACCCCAGTGTGCTGAAATTGTCAAAACGTGTTTTTCAGCAGAAATAAACATGTTTTGGCAACTTTGGTCACCACCATGTAAGTTATATGGCAGGAACAGCACAGTTTTCAAAACGTGTTTTTCAGCCCGAAATAAACGCGTTTTTTCAGCCCTTGGAATCGCAGTGTAACTGCCTGGCTCAGAAGAGCCCACTGAGTCAGCCCTTAACCCCAGTTTGCAGAAATTGTCAAAACGTGTTTTTCAGCAGAAATAAACACGTTTTGGCAACTTTGGTCACCACCATGTAAGTTATAGGGCAGGAACAGCACAGTTTTCAAAACGTGTTTTTCAGCCCGAAATAAACGCGTTTTCTCAGCCCTTGGAATCGTAGTGTAACTGCCTGGCTCAGAAGAGCACACTGAGTCAGCCCTTAACCCCAGTGTGCAGAAATTGTCAAAACGTTTTTTTCAGCAGAAATAAACATGTTTTGGCAACTTTGGTCACCACCATGTAACTTATAGGGCAGGAACAGCACAGTTTTCAAAACGTGTTTTTCAGCCCGAAATAAACGCGTTTTCTCAGCCCTTGGAATCGCAGTGTAACTGCCTGGCTCAGAAGAGCACACTGAGTCAGCCCTTAACCCCAGTGTGCTGAAATTGTCAAAACGTGTTTTTCAGCAGAAATAAACACGTTTTGGCAACTTTGGTCACCACCATGTAACTTATAGGGCAGGAACAGCACAGTTTTCAAAACGTGTTTTTCAGCCCGAAATAAACGCGTTTTCTCAGCCCTTAGAATCGCAGTGTAACTGCCTGGCTCAGAAGAGCACACTGAGTAAGGCCTTAACCCCAGTGTGCAGAAATTGTCAAAACGTGTTTTTCAGCAGAAATAAACACGTTTTGGCAACTTTGGTCACCACCATGTAAGTTATAGGGCAGGAACAGCACAGTTTTCAAAACGTGTTTTTCAGCCCGAAAAAAACGCGTTTTCTCAGCCCTTAGAATCGCAGTGTAACTGCCTGGCTCAGAAGAGCACACTGAGTCAGCCCTTAACCCCAGTGTGCTGAAATTGTCAAAACGTGTTTTTCAGCAGAAATAAACACGTTTTGGCAACTTTGGTCACCACCATGTAACTTATAGGGCAGGAACAGCACAGTTTTCAAAACGTGTTTTTCAGCCCGAAATAAACGCGTTTTCTCAGCCCTTAGAATCGCAGTGTAACTGCCTGGCTCAGAAGAGCACACTGAGTAAGCCCTTAACCCCAGTGTGCAGAAATTGTCAAAACGTGTTTTTCAGCAGAAATAAACACGTTTTGGCAACTTTGGTCACCACCATGTAACTTATAGGGCAGGAACAGCACAGTTTTCAAAACGTGTTTTTCAGCCCGAAATAAACGTGTTTTCTCAGCCCTTAGAATCGCAGTGTAACTGCCTGGCTCAGAAGAGCACACTGAGTAAGCCCTTAACCCCAGTGTGCAGAAATTGTCAAAACGTGTTTTTCAGCAGAAATAAACACGTTTTGGCAACTTTGGTCACCACCATGTAACTTATAGGGCAGGAACAGCACAGTTTTCAAAACGTGTTTTTCATCCCGAAATAAACGCGTTTTCTCAGCCCTTAGAATCGCAGTGTAACTACCTGGATCAGAAGAGCCCACTGAGTCAGTCCATAACCCCAGTGTGCTGAAATTGTCAAAACGTGTTTTTCAGCAGAAATAAACACGTTATGGCAACTTTGGTCACCACCATGTAACTTATAGGGCAGGAACAGCACAGTTTTCAAAACGTGTTTTTCAGCACGAAATAAACGCGTTTTGTCAGCCCTTAGAATCGCAGTGTAACTGCCTGGCTCAGAAGAGCACACTGAGTCAGCCCTTAACCCCAGTTTGCAGAAATTGTCAAAACGTGTTTTTCAGCAGAAATAAACACGTTTTGGCAACTTTGGTCACCACCATGTTATTTATAGGGCAGGAACAGCACAGTTTTCAAAACGTGTTTTTCAGCCCGAAATAAACGCGTTTTCTCAGCCCTTGGAATCGCAGTGTAACTGCCTGGCACAGAAGAGCCCACTGAGTCAGCCCTTAACCCCAGTGTGCAGAAATTGTCAAAACGTTTTTTTCAGCAGAAATAAACATGTTTTGGCAACTTTGGTCACCACCATGTAACTTATAGGGCAGGAACAGCACAGTTTTCAAAACGTGTTTTTCAGCCCGAAATAAACGCGTTTTCTCAGCCCTTGGAATCGCAGTGTAACTGCCTGGCTCAGAAGAGCACACTGAGTCAGCCCTTAACCCCAGTGTGCTGAAATTGTCAAAACGTGTTTTTCAGCAGAAATAAACACATTTTGGCAACTTTGGTCACCACCATGTAAGTTATAGGGCAGGAACAGCACAGTTTTCAAAACGTGTTTTTCAGCCCGAAATAAACGCGTTTTCTCAGCCCTTGGAATCGCAGTGTAACTGCCTGGCACAGAAGAGCCCACTGAGTCAGCCCTTAACCCCAGTGTGCAGAAATTGTCAAAACGTTTTTTTCAGCAGAAATAAACAAGTTTTGGCAACTTTGGTCACCACCATGTAACTTATAGGGCAGGAACAGCACAGTTTTCAAAACGTGTTTTTCAGCCCGAAATAAACGCGTTTTCTCAGCCCTTGGAATCGCAATGTAACTGCTTGGCTCAGAAGAGCACACTGAGTCAGCCCTTAACCCCAGTGTGCTGAAATTGTCAAAACATGTTTTTCAGCAGAAATAAACACGTTTTGGCAACTCTGGTCACCACCATGTAACTTATAGGGCAGGAACAGCACAGTTTTCAAAACGTGTTTTTCAGCCCGAAATAAACGCGTTTTCTCAGCCCTTAGAATCGCAGTGTAACTGCCTGGCTCAGAAGAGCACACTGAGTAAGCCCTTAAACCCAGTGTGCAGAAATTGTCAAAACGTGTTTTTCAGCAGAAATAAACACGTTTTGGCAACTTTGGTCACCACCATGTAACTTATAGGGCAGGAACAGCACAATTTTCAAAACGTGTTTTTCAGCCCGAAATAAACGCGTTTTCTCAGCCCTTAGAATCGCAGTGTAACTGCCTGGCTCAGAAGAGCACACTGAGTCAGCCCTTAACCCCAGAGTGCTGAAATTGTCAAAACGTGTTTTTCAGCAGAAATAAACATGTTTTGGCAACTTTGGTCACCACCATGTAAGTTATAGGGCAGGAACAGCACAGTTTTCAAAACGTGTTTTTCAGCCCGAAAAAAACGCGTTTTCTCAGCCCTTAGAATCGCAGTGTAACTGCCTGGCTCAAAAGAGCACACTGAGTCAGCCCTTAACCCCAGTGTGCTGAAATTGTCAAAACGTGTTTTTCAGCAGAAATAAACATGTTTTGGCAACTTTGGTCACCACCATGTAAGTTATATGGCAGGAACAGCACAGTTTTCAAAACGTGTTTTTCAGCCCGAAATAAACGCGTTTTTTCAGCCCTTGGAATCGCAGTGTAACTGCCTGGCTCAGAAGAGCCCACTGAGTCAGCCCTTAACCCCAGTTTGCAGAAATTGTCAAAACGTGTTTTTCAGCAGAAATAAACACGTTTTGGCAACTTTGGTCACCACCATGTAAGTTATAGGGCAGGAACAGCACAGTTTTCAAAACGTGTTTTTCAGCCCGAAATAAACGCGTTTTCTCAGCCCTTGGAATCGTAGTGTAACTGCCTGGCTCAGAAGAGCACACTGAGTCAGCCCTTAACCCCAGTGTGCAGAAATTGTCAAAACGTTTTTTTCAGCAGAAATAAACATGTTTTGGCAACTTTGGTCACCACCATGTAACTTATAGGGCAGGAACAGCACAGTTTTCAAAACGTGTTTTTCAGCCCGAAATAAACGCGTTTTCTCAGCCCTTGGAATCGCAGTGTAACTGCCTGGCTCAGAAGAGCACACTGAGTCAGCCCTTAACCCCAGTGTGCTGAAATTGTCAAAACGTGTTTTTCAGCAGAAATAAACACGTTTTGGCAACTTTGGTCACCACCATGTAACTTATAGGGCAGGAACAGCACAGTTTTCAAAACGTGTTTTTCAGCCCGAAATAAACGCGTTTTCTCAGCCCTTAGAATCGCAGTGTAACTGCCTGGCTCAGAAGAGCACACTGAGTAAGCCCTTAACCCCAGTGTGCAGAAATTGTCAAAACGTGTTTTTCAGCAGAAATAAACACGTTTTGGCAACTTTGGTCACCACTATGTAACTTATAGGGCAGGAACAGCACAATTTTCAAAACGTGTTTTTCAGCCCGAAATAAACGCGTTTTCTCAGCCCTTAGAATCGCAGTGTAACTGCCTGGCTCAGAAGAGCACACTGAGTCAGCCCTTAACCCCAGAGTGCTGAAATTGTCAAATCGTGTTTTTCAGCAGAAATAAACACGTTTTGGCAACTTTGGTCACCACCATGTAAGTTATAGGGCAGGAACAGCACAGTTTTCAAAACGTGTTTTTCAGCCCGAAAAAAACGCGTTTTCTCAGCCCTTAGAATCGCAGTGTAACTGCCTGGCTCAGAAGAGCACACTGAGTCAGCCCTTAACCCCAGTGTGCTGAAATTGTCAAAACGTGTTTTTCAGCAGAAATAAACACGTTTTGGCAACTTTGGTCACCACCATGTAACTTATAGGGCAGGAACAGCACAGTTTTCAAAACGTGTTTTTCAGCCCGAAATAAACGCGTTTTTTCAGCCCTTAGAATCGCAGTGTAACTGCCTGACTCAGAAGGCACACTGAGTCAGCCCTTAACCCCAGTATGCTGAAATTGTCAAAACGTGTTTTTCAGCAGAAATAAACACGTTTTGGCAACTTTGGTCACCACCATGTAACTTATAGGGCAGGAACAGCACAGTTTTCAAAACGTGTTTTTAAGCCCGAAATAAACGCGTTTTCTCAGCCCTTAGAATTGCAGTGTAACTGCCTGGCTCAGAAGAGCACACTGAGTCAGCCCTTAACCCCAGTGTGCTGAAATTGTCAAAACGTGTTTTTCAGCAGAAATAAACACGTTTTGGCAACTTTGGTCACCACCATGTAACTTATAGGGCAGGAACAGCACAGTTTTCAAAACGTGTTTTTCAGCCCGAAATAAACGCGTTTTCTCAGCCCTTAGAATCGCAGTGTAACTGCCTGACTCAGAAGAGCACACTGAGTCAGCCCTTGACCCCAGTGTGCTGAAATTGTCAAAACGTGTTTTTCAGCAGAAATAAACACGTTTTGGCAACTTTGGTCACCACCATGTAAGTTATAGGGCAGGAACAGCACAGTTTTCAAAACGTGTTTTTCAGCCCGAAAAAAACGCGTTTTCTCAGCCCTTAGAATCGCAGTGTAACTGCCTGGCTCAGAAGAGCACACTGAGTCAGCCCTTAACCCCAGTGTGCTGAAATTGTCAAAACGTGTTTTTCAGCAGAAATAAACACGTCTTGGCAACTTTGGTCACCACCATGTAACTTATAGGGCAGGAACAGCACAGTTTTCAAAACGTGTTTTTCAGCCCGAAATAAACGCGTTTTCTCAGCCCTTAGAATCGCAGTGTAACTGCCTGACTCAGAAGAGCACACTGAGTCAGCCCTTGACCCCAGTGTGCTGAAATTGTCAAAACGTGTTTTTCAGCAGAAATAAACACGTTTTGGCAACTTTGGCCACCACCATGTAAGTTATAGGGCAGGAACAGCACAGTTTTCAAAACGTGTTTTTCAGCCCGAAATAAACGCGTTTTTTCAGCCCTTGGAATCGCAGTGTAACTGCCTGGCTCAGAAGAGCCCACTGAGTCAGCCCTTAACCCCAGTTTGCAGAAATTGTCAAAACGTGTTTTTCAGCAGAAATAAACACGTTTTGGCAACTTTGGTCACCACCATGTAAGTTATAGGGCAGGAACAGCACAGTTTTCAAAACGTGTTTTTCAGCCCGAAATAAACGCGTTTTCTCAGCCCTTGGAATCGCAGTGTAACTGCCTGGCACAGAAGAGCCCACTGAGTCAGCCCTTAACCCCAGTGTGCAGAAATTGTCAAAACGTTTTTTTCAGCAGAAATAAACATGTTTTGGCAACTTTGGTCACCACCATGTAACTTATAGGGCAGGAACAGCACAGTTTTCAAAACGTGTTTATCAGCCCGAAATAAACGCGTTTTCTCAGCCCTTGGAATCGCAGTGTAACTGCCTGGCTCAGAAGAGCACACTGAGTCAGCCCTTAACCCCAGTGTGCTGAAATTGTCAAAACGTGTTTTTCAGCAGAAATAAACACGTTTTGGCAACTTTGGTCACCACCATGTAACTTATAGGGCAGGAACAGCACAGTTTTCAAAACGTGTTTTTCAGCCCGAAATAAACGCGTTTTCTCAGCCCTTAGAATCGCAGTGTAACTGCCTGGCTCAGAAGAGCACACTGAGTAAGCCCTTAACCCCAGTGTGCAGAAATTGTCAAAACGTGTTTTTCAGCAGAAATAAACACGTTTTGGCAACTTTGGTCACCACTATGTAACTTATAGAGCAGGAACAGCACAATTTTCAAAACGTGTTTTTCAGCCCGAAATAAACGCGTTTTCTCAGCCCTTAGAATCGCAGTGTAACTGCCTGGCTCAGAAGAGCACACTGAGTCAGCCCTTAACCCCAGAGTGCTGAAATTGTCAAAACGTGTTTTTCAGCAGAAATAAACACGTTTTGGCAACTTTGGTCACCACCATGTAAGTTATAGGGCAGGAACAGCACAGTTTTCAAAACGTGTTTTTCAGCCCGAAAAAAACGCGTTTTCTCAGCCCTTAGAATCGCAGTGTAACTGCCTGGCTCAAAAGAGCACACTGAGTCAGCCCTTAACCCCAGTGTGCTGAAATTGTCAAAACGTGTTTTTCAGCAGAAATAAACATGTTTTGGCAACTTTGGTCACCACCATGTAAGTTATATGGCAGGAACAGCACAGTTTTCAAAACGTGTTTTTCAGCCCGAAATAAACGCGTTTTTTCAGCCCTTGGAATCGCAGTGTAACTGCCTGGCTCAGAAGAGCCCACTGAGTCAGCCCTTAACCCCAGTTTGCAGAAATTGTCAAAACGTGTTTTTCAGCAGAAATAAACACGTTTTGGCAACTTTGGTCACCACCATGTAAGTTATAGGGCAGGAACAGCACAGTTTTCAAAACGTGTTTTTCAGCCCGAAATAAACGCGTTTTCTCAGCCCTTGGAATCGTAGTGTAACTGCCTGGCTCAGAAGAGCACACTGAGTCAGCCCTTAACCCCAGTGTGCAGAAATTGTCAAAACGTTTTTTTCAGCAGAAATAAACATGTTTTGGCAACTTTGGTCACCACCATGTAACTTATAGGGCAGGAACAGCACAGTTTTCAAAACGTGTTTTTCAGCCCGAAATAAACGCGTTTTCTCAGCCCTTGGAATCACAGTGTAACTGCCTGGCTCAGAAGAGCACACTGAGTCAGCCCTTAACCCCAGTGTGCTGAAATTGTCAAAACGTGTTTTTCAGCAGAAATAAACACGTTTTGGCAACTTTGGTCACCACCATGTAACTTATAGGGCAGGAACAGCACAGTTTTCAAAACGTGTTTTTCAGCCCGAAATAAACGCGTTTTCTCAGCCCTTAGAATCGCAGTGTAACTGCCTGGCTCAGAAGAGCACACTGAGTAAGCCCTTAACCCCAGTGTGCAGAAATTGTCAAAACGTGTTTTTCAGCAGAAATAAACACGTTTTGGCAACTTTGGTCACCACTATGTAACTTATAGGGCAGGAACAGCACAATTTTCAAAACGTGTTTTTCAGCCCGAAATAAACGCGTTTTCTCAGCCCTTAGAATCGCAGTGTAACTGCCTGGCTCAGAAGAGCACACTGAGTCAGCCCTTAACCCCAGAGTGCTGAAATTGTCAAATCGTGTTTTTCAGCAGAAATAAACACGTTTTGGCAACTTTGGTCACCACCATGTAAGTTATAGGGCAGGAACAGCACAGTTTTCAAAACGTGTTTTTCAGCCCGAAAAAAACGCGTTTTCTCAGCCCTTAGAATCGCAGTGTAACTGCCTGGCTCAGAAGAGCACACTGAGTCAGCCCTTAACCCCAGTGTGCTGAAATTGTCAAAACGTGTTTTTCAGCAGAAATAAACACGTTTTGGCAACTTTGGTCACCACCATGTAACTTATAGGGCAGGAACAGCACAGTTTTCAAAACGTGTTTTTCAGCCCGAAATAAACGCGTTTTTTCAGCCCTTAGAATCGCAGTGTAACTGCCTGACTCAGAAGGCACACTGAGTCAGCCCTTAACCCCAGTGTGCTGAAATTGTCAAAACGTGTTTTTCAGCAGAAATAAACACGTTTTGGCAACTTTGGTCACCACCATGTAACTTATAGGGCAGGAACAGCACAGTTTTCAAAACGTGTTTTTCAGCCCGAAATAAACGCGTTTTCTCAGCCCTTAGAATCGCAGTGTAACTGCCTGGCTCAGAAGAGCACACTGAGTCAGCCCTTAACCCCAGTGTGCTGAAATTGTCAAAACGTGTTTTTCAGCAGAAATAAACACGTTTTGGCAACTTTGGTCACCACCATGTAACTTATAGGGCAGGAACAGCACAGTTTTCAAAACGTGTTTTTCAGCCCGAAATAAACGCGTTTTCTCAGCCCTTAGAATCGCAGTGTAACTGCCTGACTCAGAAGAGCACACTGAGTCAGCCCTTGACCCCAGTGTGCTGAAATTGTCAAAACGTGTTTTTCAGCAGAAATAAACACGTTTTGGCAACTTTGGTCACCACCATGTAAGTTATAGGGCAGGAACAGCACAGTTTTCAAAACGTGTTTTTCAGCCCGAAAAAAACGCGTTTTCTCAGCCCTTAGAATCGCAGTGTAACTGCCTGGCTCAGAAGAGCACACTGAGTCAGCCCTTAACCCCAGTGTGCTGAAATTGTCAAAACGTGTTTTTCAGCAGAAATAAACACGTTTTGGCAACTTTGGTCACCACCATGTAACTTATAGGGCAGGAACAGCACAGTTTTCAAAACGTGTTTTTCAGCCCGAAATAAACGCGTTTTCTCAGCCCTTAGAATCGCAGTGTAACTGCCTGACTCAGAAGAGCACACTGAGTCAGCCCTTGACCCCAGTGTGCTGAAATTGTCAAAACGTGTTTTTCAGCAGAAATAAACACGTTTTGGCAACTTTGGTCACCACCATGTAAGTTATAGGGCAGGAACAGCACAGTTTTCAAAACGTGTTTTTCAGCCCGAAATAAACGCGTTTTTTCAGCCCTTGGAATCGCAGTGTAACTGCCTGGCTCAGAAGAGCCCACTGAGTCAGCCCTTAACCCCAGTTTGCAGAAATTGTCAAAACGTGTTTTTCAGCAGAAATAAACACGTTTTGGCAACTTTGGTCACCACCATGTAAGTTATAGGGCAGGAACAGCACAGTTTTCAAAACGTGTCTTTCAGCCCGAAATAAACGCGTTTTCTCAGCCCTTGGAATCGCAGTGTAACTGCCTGGCACAGAAGAGCCCACTGAGTCAGCCCTTAACCCCAGTGTGCAGAAATTGTCAAAACGTTTTTTTCAGCAGAAATAAACATGTTTTGGCAACTTTGGTCACCACCATGTAACTTATAGGGCAGGAACAGCACAGTTTTCAAAACGTGTTTATCAGCCCGAAATAAACGCGTTTTCTCAGCCCTTGGAATCGCAGTGTAACTGCCTGGCTCAGAAGAGCACACTGAGTCAGCCCTTAACCCCAGTGTGCTGAAATTGTCAAAACGTGTTTTTCAGCAGAAATAAACACGTTTTGGCAACTTTGGTCACCACCATGTAACTTATAGGGCAGGAACAGCACAGTTTTCAAAACGTGTTTTTCAGCCCGAAATAAACGCGTTTTCTCAGCCCTTAGAATCGCAGTGTAACTGCCTGGCTCAGAAGAGCACACTGAGTAAGCCCTTAACCCCAGTGTGCAGAAATTGTCAAAACGTGTTTTTCAGCAGAAATAAACACGTTTTGGCAACTTTGGTCACCACTATGTAACTTATAGGGCAGGAACAGCACAATTTTCAAAACGTGTTTTTCAGCCCGAAATAAACGCGTTTTCTCAGCCCTTAGAATCGCAGTGTAACTGCCTGGCTCAGAAGAGCACACTGAGTCAGCCCTTAACCCCAGAGTGCTGAAATTGTCAAAACGTGTTTTTCAGCAGAAATAAACACGTTTTGGCAACTTTGGTCACCACCATGTAAGTTATAGGGCAGGAACAGCACAGTTTTCAAAACGTGTTTTTCAGCCCGAAAAAAACGCGTTTTCTCAGCCCTTAGAATCGCAGTGTAACTGCCTGGCTCAGAAGAGCACACTGAGTCAGCCCTTAACCCCAGTGTGCTGAAATTGTCAAAACGTGTTTTTCAGCAGAAATAAACACGTTTTGGCAACTTTGGTCACCACCATGTAACTTATAGGGCAGGAACAGCACAGTTTTCAAAACGTGTTTTTCAGCCCGAAATAAACGCGTTTTCTCAGCCCTTAGAATCGCAGTGTAACTGCCTGGCTCAGAAGAGCACACTGAGTAAGCCCTTAACCCCAGTGTGCAGAAATTGTCAAAACGTGTTTTTCAGCAGAAATAAACACGTTTTGGCAACTTTGGTCACCACCATGTAACTTATAGGGCAGGAACAGCACAGTTTTCAAAACGTGTTTTTCAGCCCGAAATAAACGTGTTTTCTCAGCCCTTAGAATCGCAGTGTAACTGCCTGGCTCAGAAGAGCACACTGAGTAAGCCCTTAACCCCAGTGTGCAGAAATTGTCAAAACGTGTTTTTCAGCAGAAATAAACACGTTTTGGCAACTTTGGTCACCACCATGTAACTTATAGGGCAGGAACAGCACAGTTTTCAAAACGTGTTTTTCATCCCGAAATAAACGGGTTTTCTCAGCCCTTAGAATCGCAGTGTAACTACCTGGATCAGAAGAGCCCACTGAGTCAGTCCATAACCCCAGTGTGCTGAAATTGTCAAAACGTGTTTTTCAGCAGAAATAAACACGTTATGGCAACTTTGGTCACCACCATGTAACTTATAGGGCAGGAACAGCACAGTTTTCAAAACGTGTTTTTCAGCACGAAATAAACGCGTTTTGTCAGCCCTTAGAATCGCAGTGTAACTGCCTGGCTCAGAAGAGCACACTGAGTCAGCCCTTAACCCCAGTTTGCAGAAATTGTCAAAACGTGTTTTTCAGCAGAAATAAACACGTTTTGGCAACTTTGGTCACCACCATGTAAGTTATAGGGCAGGAACAGCACAGTTTTCAAAACGTGTTTTTCAGCCCGAAATAAACGCGTTTTCTCAGCCCTTGGAATCGCAGTGTAACTGCCTGGCACAGAAGAGCCCACTGAGTCAGCCCTTAACCCCAGTGTGCAGAAATTGTCAAAACGTTTTTTTCAGCAGAAATAAACATGTTTTGGCAACTTTGGTCACCACCATGTAACTTATAGGGCAGGAACAGCACAGTTTTCAAAACGTGTTTTTCAGCCCGAAATAAACGCGTTTTCTCAGCCCTTGGAATCGCAGTGTAACTGCCTGGCTCAGAAGAGCACACTGAGTCAGCCCTTAACCCCAGTGTGCTGAAATTGTCAAAACGTGTTTGTCAGCAGAAATAAACACGTTTTGGCAACTTTGGTCACCACCATGTAAGTTATAGGGCAGGAACAGCACAGTTTTCAAAACGTGTTTTTCAGCCCGAAAAAAACACGTTTTCTCAGCCCTTAGAATCGCAGTGTAACTGCCTGGCTCAGAAGAGCACACTGAGTCAGCCCTTAACCCCAGTGTGCTGAAATTGTCAAAACGTGTTTTTCAGCAGAAATAAACACGTTTTGGCAACTTTGGTCACCACCATGTAACTTATAGGGCAGGAACAGCACAGTTTTCAAAACTTGTTTTTCAGCCCGAAATAAACGCGTTTTCTCAGCCCTTAGAATCGCAGTGTAACTGCCTGACTCAGAAGAGCACACTGAGTCAGCCCTTAACCCCAGTGTGCTGAAATTGTCAAAACGTGTTTTTCAGCAGAAATAAACACATTTTGGCAACTTTGGTCACCACCATGTAAGTTATAGGGCAGGAACAGCACAGTTTTCAAAACGTGTTTTTCAGCCCGAAATAAACGCGTTTTCTCAGCCCTTGGAATCGCAGTGTAACTGCCTGGCACAGAAGAGCCCACTGAGTCAGCCCTTAACCCCAGTGTGCAGAAATTGTCAAAACGTTTTTTTCAGCAGAAATAAACAAGTTTTGGCAACTTTGGTCACCACCATGTAACTTATAGGGCAGGAACAGCACAGTTTTCAAAACGTGTTTTTCAGCCCGAAATAAACGCGTTTTCTCAGCCCTTGGAATCGCAGTGTAACTGCTTGGCTCAGAAGAGCACACTGAGTCAGCCCTTAACCCCAGTGTGCTGAAATTGTCAAAACATGTTTTTCAGCAGAAATAAACACGTTTTGGCAACTTTGGTCACCACCATGTAAGTTATATGGCAGGAACAGCACAGTTTTCAAAACGTGTTTTTCAGCCCGAAATAAACGCGTTTTTTCAGCCCTTGGAATCGCAGTGTAACTGCCTGGCTCAGAAGAGCCCACTGAGTCAGCCCTTAACCCCAGTTTGCAGAAATTGTCAAAACGTGTTTTTCAGCAGAAATAAACACGTTTTGGCAACTTTGGTCACCACCATGTAAGTTATAGGGCAGGAACAGCACAGTTTTCAAAACGTGTTTTTCAGCCCGAAATAAACGCGTTTTCTCAGCCCTTGGAATCGTAGTGTAACTGCCTGGCTCAGAAGAGCACACTGAGTCAGCCCTTAACCCCAGTGTGCAGAAATTGTCAAAACGTTTTTTTCAGCAGAAATAAACATGTTTTGTCAACTTTGGTCACCACCATGTAACTTATAGGGCAGGAACAGCACAGTTTTCAAAACGTGTTTTTCAGCCCGAAATAAACGCGTTTTCTCAGCCCTTGGAATCGCAGTGTAACTGCCTGGCTCAGAAGAGCACACTGAGTCAGCCCTTAACCCCAGTGTGCTGAAATTGTCAAAACGTGTTTTTCAGCAGAAATAAACACGTTTTGGCAACTTTGGTCACCACCATGTAACTTATAGGGCAGGAACAGCACAGTTTTCAAAACGTGTTTTTCAGCCCGAAATAAACGCGTTTTCTCAGCCCTTAGAATCGCAGTGTAACTGCCTGGCTCAGAAGAGCACACTGAGTAAGCCCTTAACCCCAGTGTGCAGAAATTGTCAAAACGTGTTTTTCAGCAGAAATAAACACGTTTTGGCAACTTTGGTCACCACTATGTAACTTATAGGGCAGGAACAGCACAATTTTCAAAACGTGTTTTTCAGCCCGAAATAAACGCGTTTTCTCAGCCCTTAGAATCGCAGTGTAACTGCCTGGCTCAGAAGAGCACACTGAGTCAGCCCTTAACCCCAGAGTGCTGAAATTGTCAAATCGTGTTTTTCAGCAGAAATAAACATGTTTTGGCAACTTTGGTCACCACCATGTAAGTTATAGGGCAGGAACAGCACAGTTTTCAAAACGTGTTTTTCAGCCCGAAAAAAACGCGTTTTCTCAGCCCTTAGAATCGCAGTGTAACTGCCTGGCTCAGAAGAGCACACTGAGTCAGCCCTTAACCCCAGTGTGCTGAAATTGTCAAAACGTGTTTTTCAGCAGAAATAAACACGTTTTGGCAACTTTGGTCACCACCATGTAACTTATAGGGCAGGAACAGCACAGTTTTCAAAACGTGTTTTTCAGCCCGAAATAAACGCGTTTTTTCAGCCCTTAGAATCGCAGTGTAACTGCCTGACTCAGAAGGCACACTGAGTCAGCCCTTAACCCCAGTGTGCTGAAATTGTCAAAACGTGTTTTTCAGCAGAAATAAACACGTTTTGGCAACTTTGGTCACCACCATGTAACTTATAGGGCAGGAACAGCACAGTTTTCAAAACGTGTTTTTCAGCCCGAAATAAACGCGTTTTCTCAGCCCTTAGAATCGCAGTGTAACTGCCTGGCTCAGAAGAGCACACTGAGTCAGCCCTTAACCCCAGTGTGCTGAAATTGTCAAAACGTGTTTTTCAGCAGAAATAAACACGTTTTGGCAACTTTGGTCACCACCATGTAACTTATAGGGCAGGAACAGCACAGTTTTCAAAACGTGTTTTTCAGCCCGAAATAAACGCGTTTTCTCAGCCCTTAGAATCGCAGTGTAACTGCCTGACTCAGAAGAGCACACTGAGTCAGCCCTTGACCCCAGTGTGCTGAAACTGTCAAAACGTGTTTTTCAGCAGAAATAAACACGTTTTGGCAACTTTGGTCACCACCATGTAAGTTATAGGGCAGGAACAGCACAGTTTTCAAAACGTGTTTTTCAGCCCGAAAAAAACGCGTTTTCTCAGCCCTTAGAATCGCAGTGTAACTGCCTGGCTCAGAAGAGCACACTGAGTCAGCCCTTAACCCCAGTGTGCTGAAATTGTCAAAACGTGTTTTTCAGCAGAAATAAACACGTTTTGGCAACTTTGGTCACCACCATGTAACTTATAGGGCAGGAACAGCACAGTTTTCAAAACGTGTTTTTCAGCCCGAAATAAACGCGTTTTCTCAGCCCTTAGAATCGCAGTGTAACTGCCTGACTCAGAAGAGCACACTGAGTCAGCCCTTGACCCCAGTGTGCTGAAATTGTCAAAACGTGTTTTTCAGCAGAAATAAACACGTTTTGGCAACTTTGGTCACCACCATGTAAGTTATAGGGCAGGAACAGCACAGTTTTCAAAACGTGTTTTTCAGCCCGAAATAAACGCGTTTTTTCAGCCCTTGGAATCGCAGTGTAACTGCCTGGCTCAGAAGAGCCCACTGAGTCAGCCCTTAACCCCAGTTTGCAGAAATTGTCAAAACGTGTTTTTCAGCAGAAATAAACACGTTTTGGCAACTTTGGTCACCACCATGTAAGTTATAGGGCAGGAACAGCACAGTTTTCAAAACGTGTTTTTCAGCCCGAAATAAACGCGTTTTCTCAGCCCTTGGAATAGCAGTGTAACTGCCTGGCACAGAAGAGCCCACTGAGTCAGCCCTTAACCCCAGTGTGCAGAAATTGTCAAAACGTTTTTTTCAGCAGAAATAAACATGTTTTGGCAACTTTGGTCACCACCATGTAACTTATAGGGCAGGAACAGCACAGTTTTCAAAACGTGTTTATCAGCCCGAAATAAACGCGTTTTCTCAGCCCTTGGAATCGCAGTGTAACTGCCTGGCTCAGAAGAGCACACTGAGTCAGCCCTTAACCCCAGTGTGCTGAAATTGTCAAAACGTGTTTTTCAGCAGAAATAAACACGTTTTGGCAACTTTGGTCACCACCATGTAACTTATAGGGCAGGAACAGCACAGTTTTCAAAACGTGTTTTTCAGCCCGAAATAAACGCGTTTTCTCAGCCCTTAGAATCGCAGTGTAACTGCCTGGCTCAGAAGAGCACACTGAGTAAGCCCTTAACCCCAGTGTGCAGAAATTGTCAAAACGTGTTTTTCAGCAGAAATAAACACGTTTTGGCAACTTTGGTCACCACTATGTAACTTATAGGGCAGGAACAGCACAATTTTCAAAACGTGTTTTTCAGCCCGAAATAAACGCGTTTTCTCAGCCCTTAGAATCGCAGTGTAACTGCCTGGCTCAGAAGAGCACACTGAGTCAGCCCTTAACCCCAGAGTGCTGAAATTGTCAAAACGTGTTTTTCAGCAGAAATAAACACGTTTTGGCAACTTTGGTCACCACCATGTAAGTTATAGGGCAGGAACAGCACAGTTTTCAAAACGTGTTTTTCAGCCCGAAAAAAACGCGTTTTCTCAGCCCTTAGAATCGCAGTGTAACTGCCTGGCTCAGAAGAGCACACTGAGTCAGCCCTTAACCCCAGTGTGCTGAAATTGTCAAAACGTGTTTTTCAGCAGAAATAAACACGTTTTGGCAACTTTGGTCACCACCATGTAACTTATAGGGCAGGAACAGCACAGTTTTCAAAACGTGTTTTTCAGCCCGAAATAAACGCGTTTTCTCAGCCCTTAGAATCGCAGTGTAACTGCCTGGCTCAGAAGAGCACACTGAGTAAGCCCTTAACCCCAGTGTGCAGAAATTGTCAAAACGTGTTTTTCAGCAGAAATAAACACGTTTTGGCAACTTTGGTCACCACCATGTAACTTATAGGGCAGGAACAGCACAGTTTTCAAAACGTGTTTTTCAGCCCGAAATAAACGTGTTTTCTCAGCCCTTAGAATCGCAGTGTAACTGCCTGGCTCAGAAGAGCACACTGAGTAAGCCCTTAACCCCAGTGTGCAGAAATTGTCAAAATGTGTTTTTCAGCAGAAATAAACACGTTTTGGCAACTTTGGTCACCACCATGTAACTTATAGGGCAGGAACAGCACAGTTTTCAAAACGTGTTTTTCATCCCGAAATAAACGCGTTTTCTCAGCCCTTAGAATCGCAGTGTAACTACCTGGATCAGAAGAGCCCACTGAGTCAGTCCATAACCCCAGTGTGCTGAAATTGTCAAAACGTGTTTTTCAGCAGAAATAAACACGTTATGGCAACTTTGGTCACCACCATGTAACTTATAGGGCAGGAACAGCACAGTTTTCAAAACGTGTTTTTCAGCACGAAATAAACGCGTTTTGTCAGTCCTTAGAATCGCAGTGTAACTGCCTGGCTCAGAAGAGCACACTGAGTCAGCCCTTAACCCCAGTTTGCAGAAATTGTCAAAACGTGTTTTTCAGCAGAAATAAACACGTTTTGGCAACTTTGGTCACCACCATGTAAGTTATAGGGCAGGAACAGCACAGTTTTCAAAACGTGTTTTTCAGCCCGAAATAAACGCGTTTTCTCAGCCCTTGGAATCGCAGTGTAACTGCCTGGCACAGAAGAGCCCACTGAGTCAGCCCTTAACCCCAGTGTGCAGAAATTGTCAAAACGTTTTTTTCAGCAGAAATAAACATGTTTTGGCAACTTTGGTCACCACCATGTAACTTATAGGGCAGGAACAGCACAGTTTTCAAAACGTGTTTTTCAGCCCGAAATAAACGCGTTTTCTCAGCCCTTGGAATCGCAGTGTAACTGCCTGGCTCAGAAGAGCACACTGAGTCAGCCCTTAACCCCAGTGTGCTGAAATTGTCAAAACGTGTTTGTCAGCAGAAATAAACACGTTTTGGCAACTTTGGTCACCACCATGTAAGTTATAGGGCAGGAACAGCACAGTTTTCAAAACGTGTTTTTCAGCCCGAAAAAAACACGTTTTCTCAGCCCTTAGAATCGCAGTGTAACTGCCTGGCTCAGAAGAGCACACTGAGTCAGCCCTTAACCCCAGTGTGCTGAAATTGTCAAAACGTGTTTTTCAGCAGAAATAAACACGTTTTGGCAACTTTGGTCACCACCATGTAACTTATAGGGCAGGAACAGCACAGTTTTCAAAACTTGTTTTTCAGCCCGAAATAAACGCGTTTTCTCAGCCCTTAGAATCGCAGTGTAACTGCCTGACTCAGAAGAGCACACTGAGTCAGCCCTTAACCCCAGTGTGCTGAAATTGTCAAAACGTGTTTTTCAGCAGAAATAAACACATTTTGGCAACTTTGGTCACCACCATGTAAGTTATAGGGCAGGAACAGCACAGTTTTCAAAACGTGTTTTTCAGCCCGAAATAAACGCGTTTTCTCAGCCCTTGGAATCGCAGTGTAACTGCCTGGCACAGAAGAGCCCACTGAGTCAGCCCTTAACCCCAGTGTGCAGAAATTGTCAAAACGTTTTTTTCAGCAGAAATAAACAAGTTTTGGCAACTTTGGTCACCACCATGTAACTTATAGGGCAGGAACAGCACAGTTTTCAAAACGTGTTTTTCAGCCCGAAATAAACGCGTTTTCTCAGCCCTTGGAATCGCAGTGTAACTGCTTGGCTCAGAAGAGCACACTGAGTCAGCCCTTAACCCCAGTGTGCTGAAATTGTCAAAACATGTTTTTCAGCAGAAATAAACACGTTTTGGCAACTTTGGTCACCACCATGTAAGTTATATGGCAGGAACAGCACAGTTTTCAAAACGTGTTTTTCAGCCCGAAATAAACGCGTTTTTTCAGCCCTTGGAATCGCAGTGTAACTGCCTGGCTCAGAAGAGCCCACTGAGTCAGCCCTTAACCCCAGTTTGCAGAAATTGTCAAAACGTGTTTTTCAGCAGAAATAAACACGTTTTGGCAACTTTGGTCACCACCATGTAAGTTATAGGGCAGGAACAGCACAGTTTTCAAAACGTGTTTTTCAGCCCGAAATAAACGCGTTTTCTCAGCCCTTGGAATCGTAGTGTAACTGCCTGGCTCAGAAGAGCACACTGAGTCAGCCCTTAACCCCAGTGTGCAGAAATTGTCAAAACGTTTTTTTCAGCAGAAATAAACATGTTTTGGCAACTTTGGTCACCACCATGTAACTTATAGGGCAGGAACAGCACAGTTTTCAAAACGTGTTTTTCAGCCCGAAATAAACGCGTTTTCTCAGCCCTTGGAATCGCAGTGTAACTGCCTGGCTCAGAAGAGCACACTGAGTCAGCCCTTAACCCCAGTGTGCTGAAATTGTCAAAACGTGTTTTTCAGCAGAAATAAACACGTTTTGGCAACTTTGGTCACCACCATGTAACTTATAGGGCAGGAACAGCACAGTTTTCAAAACGTGTTTTTCAGCCCGAAATAAACGCGTTTTTTCAGCCCTTAGAATCGCAGTGTAACTGCCTGACTCAGAAGGCACACTGAGTCAGCCCTTAACCCCAGTGTGCTGAAATTGTCAAAACGTGTTTTTCAGCAGAAATAAACACGTTTTGGCAACTTTGGTCACCACCATGTAACTTATAGGGCAGGAACAGCACAGTTTTCAAAACGTGTTTTTCAGCCCGAAATAAACGCGTTTTCTCAGCCCTTAGAATCGCAGTGTAACTGCCTGGCTCAGAAGAGCACACTGAGTCAGCCCTTAACCCCAGTGTGCTGAAATTGTCAAAACGTGTTTTTCAGCAGAAATAAACACGTTTTGGCAACTTTGGTCACCACCATGTAAGTTATAGGGCAGGAACAGCACAGTTTTCAAAACGTGTTTTTCAGCCCGAAATAAACGCGTTTTCTCAGCCCTTGGAATCGCATTGTAACTGCCTGGCTCAGAAGAGCACACTGAGTCAGCCCTTAACCCCAGTTTGCAGAAATTGTCAAAACGTGTTTTTCAGCAGAAATAAACACGTTTTGGCAACTTTGGTCACCACCATGTAAGTTATAGGGCAGGAACAGCACAGTTTTCAAAACGTGTTTTTCAGCCCGAAATAAACGCGTTTTCTCAGCCCTTGGAATCGCAGTGTAACTGCCTGGCACAGAAGAGCCCACTGAGTCAGCCCTTAACCCCAGTGTGCAGAAATTGTCAAAACGTTTTTTTCAGCAGAAATAAACATGTTTTGGCAACTTTGGTCACCACCATGTAACTTATAGGGCAGGAACAGCACAGTTTTCAAAACGTGTTTATCAGCCCGAAATAAACGCGTTTTCTCAGCCCTTGGAATCGCAGTGTAACTGCCTGGCTCAGAAGAGCACACTGAGTCAGCCCTTAACCCCAGTGTGCTGAAATTGTCAAAACGTGTTTTTCAGCAGAAATAAACACGTTTTGGCAACTTTGGTCACCATCATGTAACTTATAGGGCAGGAACAGCACAGTTTTCAAAACGTGTTTTTCAGCCCGAAATAAACGCGTTTTCTCAGCCCTTAGAATCGCAGTGTAACTGCCTGGCTCAGAAGAGCACACTGAGTAAGCCCTTAACCCCAGTGTGCAGAAATTGTCAAAACGTGTTTTTCAGCAGAAATAAACACGTTTTGGCAACTTTGGTCACCACTATGTAACTTATAGGGCAGGAACAGCACAATTTTCAAAACGTGTTTTTCAGCCCGAAATAAACGCGTTTTCTCAGCCCTTAGAATCGCAGTGTAACTGCCTGGCTCAGAAGAGCACACTGAGTCAGCCCTTAACCCCAGAGTGCTGAAATTGTCAAAACGTGTTTTTCAGCAGAAATAAACACGTTTTGGCAACTTTGGTCACCACCATGTAAGTTATAGGGCAGGAACAGCACAGTTTTCAAAACGTGTTTTTCAGCCCGAAAAAAACGCGTTTTCTCAGCCCTTAGAATCGCAGTGTAACTGCCTGGCTCAGAAGAGCACACTGAGTCAGCCCTTAACCCCAGTGTGCTGAAATTGTCAAAACGTGTTTTTCAGCAGAAATAAACACGTTTTGGCAACTTTGGTCACCACCATGTAACTTATAGGGCAGGAACAGCACAGTTTTCAAAACGTGTTTTTCAGCCCGAAATAAACGCGTTTTCTCAGCCCTTAGAATCGCAGTGTAACTGCCTGGCTCAGAAGAGCACACTGAGTAAGCCCTTAACACCAGTGTGCAGAAATTGTCAAAACGTGTTTTTCAGCAGAAATAAACACGTTTTGGCAACTTTGGTCACCACCATGTAACTTATAGGGCAGGAACAGCACAGTTTTCAAAACGTGTTTTTCAGCCCGAAATAAACGTGTTTTCTCAGCCCTTAGAATCGCAGTGTAACTGCCTGGCTCAGAAGAGCACACTGAGTAAGCCCTTAACCCCAGTGTGCAGAAATTGTCAAAACGTGTTTTTCAGCAGAAATAAACACGTTTTGGCAACTTTGGTCACCACCATGTAACTTATAGGGCAGGAACAGCACAGTTTTCAAAACGTGTTTTTCATCCCGAAATAAACGCGTTTTCTCAGCCCTTAGAATCGCAGTGTAACTACCTGGATCAGAAGAGCCCACTGAGTCAGTCCATAACCCCAGTGTGCTGAAATTGTCAAAACGTGTTTTTCAGCAGAAATAAACACGTTTTGGCAACTTTGGTCACCACCATGTAACTTATAGGGCAGGAACAGCACAGTTTTCAAAACTTGTTTTTCAGCCCGAAATAAACGCGTTTTCTCAGCCCTTGGAATCGCAGTGTAACTGCCTGGCACAGAAGAGCCCACTGAGTCAGCCCTTAACCCCAGTGTGCAGAAATTGTCAAAACGTTTTTTTCAGCAGAAATAAACAAGTTTTGGCAACTTTGGTCACCACCATGTAACTTATAGGGCAGGAACAGCACAGTTTTCAAAACGTGTTTTTCAGCCCGAAATAAACGCGTTTTCTCAGCCCTTGGAATCGCAGTGTAACTGCTTGGCTCAGAAGAGCACACTGAGTCAGCCCTTAACCCCAGTGTGCTGAAATTGTCAAAACATGTTTTTCAGCAGAAATAAACACGTTTTGGCAACTTTGGTCACCACCATGTAAGTTATATGGCAGGAACAGCACAGTTTTCAAAACGTGTTTTTCAGCCCGAAATAAACGCGTTTTCTCAGCCCTTGGAATCGTAGTGTAACTGCCTGGCTCAGAAGAGCACACTGAGTCAGCCCTTAACCCCAGTGTGCAGAAATTGTCAAAACGTTTTTTTCAGCAGAAATAAACATGTTTTGGCAACTTTGGTCACCACCATGTAACTTATAGGGCAGGAACAGCACAGTTTTCAAAACGTGTTTTTCAGCCCGAAATAAACGCGTTTTCTCAGCCCTTGGAATCGCAGTGTAACTGCCTGGCTCAGAAGAGCACACTGAGTCAGCCCTTAACCCCAGTGTGCTGAAATTGTCAAAACGTGTTTTTCAGCAGAAATAAACACGTTTTGGCAACTTTGGTCACCACCATGTAACTTATAGGGCAGGAACAGCACAGTTTTCAAAACGTGTTTTTCAGCCCGAAATAAACGCGTTTTCTCAGCCCTTAGAATCGCAGTGTAACTGCCTGGCTCAGAAGAGCACACTGAGTAAGCCCTTAACCCCAGTGTGCAGAAATTGTCAAAACGTGTTTTTCAGCAGAAATAAACACGTTTTGGCAACTTTGGTCACCACTATGTAACTTATAGGGCAGGAACAGCACAATTTTCAAAACGTGTTTTTCAGCCCGAAATAAACGCGTTTTCTCAGCCCTTAGAATCGCAGTGTAACTGCCTGGCTCAGAAGAGCACACTGAGTCAGCCCTTAACCCCAGAGTGCTGAAATTGTCAAATCGTGTTTTTCAGCAGAAATAAACACGTTTTGGCAACTTTGGTCACCACCATGTAAGTTATAGGGCAGGAACAGCACAGTTTTCAAAACGTGTTTTTCAGCCCGAAAAAAACGCGTTTTCTCAGCCCTTAGAATCGCAGTGTAACTGCCTGGCTCAGAAGAGCACACTGAGTCAGCCCTTAACCCCAGTGTGCTGAAATTGTCAAAACGTGTTTTTCAGCAGAAATAAACACGTTTTGGCAACTTTGGTCACCACCATGTAACTTATAGGGCAGGAACAGCACAGTTTTCAAAACGTGTTTTTCAGCCCGAAATAAACGCGTTTTTTCAGCCCTTAGAATCGCAGTGTAACTGCCTGACTCAGAAGGCACACTGAGTCAGCCCTTAACCCCAGTGTGCTGAAATTGTCAAAACGTGTTTTTCAGCAGAAATAAACACGTTTTGGCAACTTTGGTCACCACCATGTAACTTATAGGGCAGGAACAGCACAGTTTTCAAAACGTGTTTTTCAGCCCGAAATAAACGCGTTTTCTCAGCCCTTAGAATCGCAGTGTAACTGCCTGGCTCAGAAGAGCACACTGAGTCAGCCCTTAACCCCAGTGTGCTGAAATTGTCAAAACGTGTTTTTCAGCAGAAATAAACACGTTTTGGCAACTTTGGTCACCACCATGTAAGTTATATGGCAGGAACAGCACAGTTTTCAAAACGTGTTTTTCAGCCCGAAATAAACGCGTTTTCTCAGCCCTTGGAATCGCATTGTAACTGCCTGGCTCAGAAGAGCACACTGAGTCAGCCCTTAACCCCAGTGTGCTGAAATTGTCAAAACGTGTTTTTCAGCAGAAATAAACACGTTTTGGCAACTTTGGTCACCACCATGTAACTTATAGGGCAGGAACAGCACAGTTTTCAAAACGTGTTTTTCAGCCCGAAATAAACGCGTTTTCTCAGCCCTTAGAATCGCAGTGTAACTGCCTGACTCAGAAGAGCACACTGAGTCAGCCCTTGACCCCAGTGTGCTGAAATTGTCAAAACGTGTTTTTCAGCAGAAATAAACACGTTTTGGCAACTTTGGTCACCACCATGTAAGTTATAGGGCAGGAACAGCACAGTTTTCAAAACGTGTTTTTCAGCCCGAAATAAACGCGTTTTTTCAGCCCTTGGAATCGCAGTGTAACTGCCTGGCTCAGAAGAGCCCACTGAGTCAGCCCTTAACCCCAGTTTGCAGAAATTGTCAAAACGTGTTTTTCAGCAGAAATAAACACGTTTTGGCAACTTTGGTCACCACCATGTAAGTTATAGGGCAGGAACAGCACAGTTTTCAAAACGTGTTTTTCAGCCCGAAATAAACGCGTTTTCTCAGCCCTTGGAATCGCAGTGTAACTGCCTGGCACAGAAGAGCCCACTGAGTCAGCCCTTAACCCCAGTGTGCAGAAATTGTCAAAACGTTTTTTTCAGCAGAAATAAACATGTTTTGGCAACTTTGGTCACCACCATGTAACTTATAGGGCAGGAACAGCACAGTTTTCAAAACGTGTTTATCAGCCCGAAATAAACGCGTTTTCTCAGCCCTTGGAATCGCAGTGTAACTGCCTGGCTCAGAAGAGCACACTGAGTCAGCCCTTAACCCCAGTGTGCTGAAATTGTCAAAACGTGTTTTTCAGCAGAAATAAACACGTTTTGGCAACTTTGGTCACCACCATGTAACTTATAGGGCAGGAACAGCACAGTTTTCAAAACGTGTTTTTCAGCCCGAAATAAACGCGTTTTCTCAGCCCTTAGAATCGCAGTGTAACTGCCTGGCTCAGAAGAGCACACTGAGTCAGCCCTTAACCCCAGAGTGCTGATATTGTCAAAACGTGTTTTTCAGCAGAAATAAACACGTTTTGGCAACTTTGGTCACCACCATGTAAGTTATAGGGCAGGAACAGCACAGTTTTCAAAACGTGTTTTTCAGCCCGAAAAAAACGCGTTTTCTCAGCCCTTAGAATCGCAGTGTAACTGCCTGGCTCAGAAGAGCACACTGAGTCAGCCCTTAACCCCAGTGTGCTGAAATTGTCAAAACGTGTTTTTCAGCAGAAATAAACACGTTTTGGCAACTTTGGTCACCACCATGTAACTTATAGGGCAGGAACAGCACAGTTTTCAAAACGTGTTTTTCAGCCCGAAATAAACGCGTTTTCTCAGCCCTTAGAATCGCAGTGTAACTGCCTGGCTCAGAAGAGCACACTGAGTAAGCCCTTAACCCCAGTGTGCAGAAATTGTCAAAACGTGTTTTTCAGCAGAAATAAACACGTTTTGGCAACTTTGGTCACCACCATGTAACTTATAGGGCAGGAACAGCACAGTTTTCAAAACGTGTTTTTCAGCCCGAAATAAACGTGTTTTCTCAGCCCTTAGAATCGCAGTGTAACTGCCTGGCTCAGAAGAGCACACTGAGTAAGCCCTTAACCCCAGTGTGCAGAAATTGTCAAAACGTGTTTTTCAGCAGAAATAAACACGTTTTGGCAACTTTGGTCACCACCATGTAACTTATAGGGCAGGAACAGCACAGTTTTCAAAACGTGTTTTTCATCCCGAAATAAACGCGTTTTCTCAGCCCTTAGAATCGCAGTGTAACTACCTGGATCAGAAGAGCCCACTGAGTCAGTCCATAACCCCAGTGTGCTGAAATTGTCAAAACGTGTTTTTCAGCAGAAATAAACACGTTATGGCAACTTTGGTCACCACCATGTAACTTATAGGGCAGGAACAGCACAGTTTTCAAAACGTGTTTTTCAGCACGAAATAAACGCGTTTTGTCAGCCCTTAGAATCGCAGTGTAACTGCCTGGCTCAGAAGAGCACACTGAGTCAGCCCTTAACCCCAGTTTGCAGAAATTGTCAAAACGTGTTTTTCAGCAGAAATAAACACGTTTTGGCAACTTTGGTCACCACCATGTAAGTTATAGGGCAGGAACAGCACAGTTTTCAAAACGTGTTTTTCAGCCCGAAATAAACGCGTTTTCTCAGCCCTTGGAATCGCAGTGTAACTGCCTGGCACAGAAGAGCCCACTGAGTCAGCCCTTAACCCCAGTGTGCAGAAATTGTCAAAACGTTTTTTTCAGCAGAAATAAACATGTTTTGGCAACTTTGGTCACCACCATGTAACTTATAGGGCAGGAACAGCACAGTTTTCAAAACGTGTTTTTCAGCCCGAAATAAACGCGTTTTCTCAGCCCTTGGAATCGCAGTGTAACTGCCTGGCTCAGAAGAGCACACTGAGTCAGCCCTTAACCCCAGTGTGCTGAAATTGTCAAAACGTGTTTGTCAGCAGAAATAAACACGTTTTGGCAACTTTGGTCACCACCATGTAAGTTATAGGGCAGGAACAGCACAGTTTTCAAAACGTGTTTTTCAGCCCGAAAAAAACACGTTTTCTCAGCCCTTAGAATCGCAGTGTAACTGCCTGGCTCAGAAGAGCACACTGAGTCAGCCCTTAACCCCAGTGTGCTGAAATTGTCAAAACGTGTTTTTCAGCAGAAATAAACACGTTTTGGCAACTTTGGTCACCACCATGTAACTTATAGGGCAGGAACAGCACAGTTTTCAAAACTTGTTTTTCAGCCCGAAATAAACGCGTTTTCTCAGCCCTTAGAATCGCAGTGTAACTGCCTGACTCAGAAGAGCACACTGAGTCAGCCCTTAACCCCAGTGTGCTGAAATTGTCAAAACGTGTTTTTCAGCAGAAATAAACACATTTTGGCAACTTTGGTCACCACCATGTAAGTTATAGGGCAGGAACAGCACAGTTTTCATAACGTGTTTTTCAGCCCGAAATAAACGCGTTTTCTCAGCCCTTATAATCGCAGTGTAACTGCCTGGCACAGAAGAGCCCACTGAGTCAGCCCTTAACCCCAGTGTGCAGAAATTGTCAAAACGTTTTTTTCAGCAGAAATAAACAAGTTTTGGCAACTTTGGTCACCACCATGTAACTTATAGGGCAGGAACAGCACAGTTTTCAAAACGTGTTTTTCAGCCCGAAATAAACGCGTTTTCTCAGCCCTTGGAATCGCAGTGTAACTGCTTGGCTCAGAAGAGCACACTGAGTCAGCCCTTAACCCCAGTGTGCTGAAATTGTCAAAACATGTTTTTCAGCAGAAATAAACACGTTTTGGCAACTTTGGTCACCACCATGTAACTTATAGGGCAAGAACAGCACAGTTTTCAAAACGTGTTTTTCAGCCCGAAATAAACGCGTTTTCTCAACCCTTAGAATCGCAGTGTAACTGCCTGGCTCAGAAGAGCACACTGAGTCAGCCCTTAACCCCAGTGTGCTGAAATTGTCAAAACGTGTTTTTCAGCAGAAATAAACACGTTTTGGCAACTTTGGTCACCACCATGTAACTTATAGGGCAGGAACAGCACAGTTTTCAAAACGTGTTTTTCAGCCCGAAATAAACGCGTTTTCTCAGCCCTTAGAATCGCAGTGTAACTGCCTGGCTCAGAAGAGCACACTGAGTAAGCCCTTAACCCCAGTGTGCAGAAATTGTCAAAACGTGTTTTTCAGCAGAAATAAACACGTTTTGGCAACTTTGGTCACCACTATGTAACTTATAGGGCAGGAACAGCACAATTTTCAAAACGTGTTTTTCAGCCCGAAATAAACGCGTTTTCTCAGCCCTTAGAATCGCAGTGTAACTGCCTGGCTCAGAAGAGCACACTGAGTCAGCCCTTAACCCCAGAGTGCTGAAATTGTCAAATCGTGTTTTTCAGCAGAAATAAACACGTTTTGGCAACTTTGGTCACCACCATGTAAGTTATAGGGCAGGAACAGCACAGTTTTCAAAACGTGTTTTTCAGCCCGAAAAAAACGCGTTTTCTCAGCCCTTAGAATCGCAGTGTAACTGCCTGGCTCAGAAGAGCACACTGAGTCAGCCCTTAACCCCAGTGTGCTGAAATTGTCAAAACGTGTTTTTCAGCAGAAATAAACACGTTTTGGCAACTTTGGTCACCACCATGTAACTTATAGGGCAGGAACAGCACAGTTTTCAAAACGTGTTTTTCAGCCCGAAATAAACGCGTTTTCTCAGCCCTTAGAATCGCAGTGTAACTGCCTGGCTCAGAAGAGCACACTGAGTCAGCCCTTAACCCCAGTGTGCTGAAATTGTCAAAACGTGTTTTTCAGCAGAAATAAACACGTTTTGGCAACTTTGGTCACCACCATGTAAGTTATAGGGCAGGAACAGCACAGTTTTCAAAACGTGTTTTTCAGCCCGAAATAAACGCGTTTTCTCAGCCCTTGGAATCGCATTGTAACTGCCTGGCTCAGAAGAGCACACTGAGTCAGCCCTTAACCCCAGTGTGCTGAAATTTTCAAAACGTGTTTTTCAGCAGAAATAAACACGTTTTGGCAACTTTGGTCACCACCATGTAACTTATAGGGCAGGAACAGCACAGTTTTCAAAACGTGTTTTTCAGCCCGAAATAAACGCGTTTTCTCAGCCCTTAGAATCGCAGTGTAACTGCCTGGCTCAGAAGAGCACACTGAGTAAGCCCTTAACCCCAGTTTGCAGAAATTGTCAAAACGTGTTTTTCAGCAGAAATAAACACGTTTTGGCAACTTTGGTCACCACTATGTAACTTATAGGGCAGGAACAGCACAATTTTCAAAACGTGTTTTTCAGCCCGAAAAAAACGTGTTTTCTCAGCCCTTAGAATCGCAGTGTAACTGCCTGGCTCAGAAGAGCACACTGAGTCAGCCCTTAACCCCAGTGTGCTGAAATTGTCAAAACGTGTTTTTCAGCAGAAATAAACACGTTTTGGCAACTTTGGTCACCACCATGTAAGTTATAGGGCAGGAACAGCACAGTTTTCAAAACGTGTTTTTCAGCCCGAAATAAACGCGTTTTCTCAGCCCTTAGAATCGCAGTGTAACTGCCTGACTCAGAAGAGCACACTGAGTCAGCCCTTAACCCCAGTGTGCTGAAATTGTCAAAACGTGTTTTTCAGCAGAAATAAACATGTTTTGGCAACTTTGGTCACCACCATGTAACTTATAGGGCAGGAACAGCACAGTTTTCAAAATGTGTTTTTCAGCCCGAAATAAACGCGTTTTCTCAGCCCTTAGAATCGCAGTGTAACTACCTGGATCAGAAGAGCCCACTGAGTCAGTCCATAACCCCAGTGTGCTGAAATTGTCAAAACGTGTTTTTCAGCAGAAATAAACACGTTATGGCAACTTTGGTCACCACCATGTAACTTATAGGGCAGGAACAGCACAGTTTTCAAAACGTGTTTTTCAGCACGAAATAAACGCGTTTTGTCAGCCCTTAGAATCGCAGTGTAACTGCCTGGCTCAGAAGAGCACACTGAGTCAGCCCTTAACCCCAGTGTGCTGAAATTGTCAAAACGTGTTTTTCAGCAGAAATAAACACGTTTTGGCATCTTTCGTCACCATCATGTAAGTTATAGGGCAGGAACAGCACAGTTTTCAAAACGTGTTTTTCAGCCCGAAATAAACGCGTTTTCTCAGCCCTTGGAATCGCAGTGTAACTGCCTGGCACAGAAGAGCCCACTGAGTCAGCCCTTAACCCCAGTGTGCAGAAATTGTCAAAACGTTTTTTGCAGCAGAAATAAACATGTTTTGGCAACTTTGGTCACCACCATGTAACTTATAGGGCAGGAACAGCACAGTTTTCAAAACGTGTTTTTCAGCCCGAAATAAACGCGTTTTCTCAGCCCTTGGAATCGCAGTGTAACTGCCTGGCTCAGAAGAGCACACTGAGTCAGCCCTTAACCCCAGTGTGCTGAAATTGTCAAAACGTGTTTTTCAGCAGAAATAAACACGTTTTGGCAACTTTTGTCACCCCAATATAACTTAAGGAGCAGGAACAGCACACTTTTCTAAACGTGTTTTTCAGCAGAAATAAACGCATTTTTTCAAACTTTGGAATCCCAATGTAACTGCTGGGCTCAGAAGAGCACACTGAGTCAGCTCTTAACCACACTGTGCAGAAGTTGTCAAAACGTGTTTTTCGGCAGAAATAAACACGTTTTTGCAACTTTGGGCATCCAAATGTAACTGCTAGGGCCAGAACAGCACACTTTTCAAATCTTATTTTTCAGCCGAAATAAACGCGTTTTTGCAAACTTTGAAATCCCAATGTACTTGCTTGGCTCAGGAGACCACACTGAGCTAGCTCTTAACCCCACTGTGCAGAAATTGTCAAAACGTGTTTTTCAGCCGTAATAAATGCGTTTTTGCAACAATGGGCACCCCACTGTAACTGCTGAGGCCAGAACAGCAAACTTTTCAAAAAGTGTTTTTCTGCAGAAATAAACACGTTTTGGCAACCTTGGTCACCCATATGTAACTTATGGGGCAGGAACAGCACACTTTCCAAAATGTGTTTTTCCGCCGAAATAAACACGTTTTCTCAGCCTTTGGAATCCCCATGTAACTGCCAGGCTCAGAAGATCCCACTGAGTCAGCCCTTAACCCCCGTGTGCTTTAGTTGTCAAAACGTGTTTTTCAGCAGAAATAAACACGTTTTGGCAACTTTGGTCACCCCCATGTATCTTATGGGGCAGAACAGCACACTTTTCAAAACGAGTTTTTCAGCCAAAATAAATGAGCTCTTTTAAACGTTGGAATCCCAATGTACGGTAACTGCTGGGCTCATTAGAGCACACTGAGTCAGCTCTTAACCCCATTGTGCAGAAGTTGTCTCACCGTGTTTTTCAGCCGAAATAAACTCGTTTTTGCAAACTTTGAAATCCCAATGTACCTCCTTGGCTCAGGAGACCACACTGAGCCAGCTCTTAACCCCATTGTACAGAAGTTGTCAAAACGTGTTTTTCAGCCGTAATAAACGCATTTTTGCAACTTTGGAATCCAAATGTAACTGCTGGGCTCAGAACAGCACACTTTTCAAAACGTGTTTTTCAGCCGAAATAAACGCGATTTTTCTAACTTTGGAATCCCAATGTAACCGCTGGGCTCAGAAGAGCACACTGAGTCAGCTCTTAACCCCAGTGTGCAGAAGTTGTCAAAATGTGTTTTTCAGCAGAAATAAACACGTTTTTGCAACTTTGGTCACCTCCATGTAAATTATGGGGCAGGAACAGCACACTTTTCAAAACGTGTTTTTCAGCCGAAATAAACGCTTTCTTTTCAACTTTCGTCACTCTAATGTAACTTATGGGGCTGGAACAGCACACTTTTCAAAACGTGTTTTTCAGCCAAAATAAATGCGCTTTTTCAAAATTTGGAATCCCAATGTACAGTAACTGCTGGGCTCAGAAGAGCACACTGAGTCAGCTCTTAACCCCAGTGTGCAGAAGTTGTCATAACGTGTTTTTCAGCCGAAATAAACGCGTTTTTGCAACTTTGGTCACCCCAATGTAACTTATGGGGCAGGAACAGCACACTTTTCAAAACATGTTTTTCAGCCGAAATAAACACATTTTTTCAAACTTTGGAATCCCAATGTAAGTTCTGGGCTGAGAAGAGCACACTGAGTCAGCTCTTATGCCCAGTGTGCAGAAGTTGTTAAAACGTGTTTTTCAGCCGACATAAACGCGTTTTTGCAACTTTGAAATCCCAATGTACCTGCTTGGCTCAGTAGAGCACACTGAGTCAGCTCTTAACCCCACTTTGCAGAAGTTGTCAAAACCTGTTTTTCAGCAGAGATAAACGCATTTTTTCAAACTTTGGAATCCCAATGTAACTGCTGGGCTCAGAAGAGCACACTGAGTCAGCTCTTAACCCCAGTGTGCAGAAGTTTTCAAAACGTGATTTTCAGCCAAAATAAATGCGTTTTTGCAACTTTGGGCACCCCAATGTAACTGCTGGGGCCAGAACAGCACATTTTTCAAAACTTATTTTTTAGCCGAAATAAACGCGTTTTTGCAAACTTTGAAATCCCAATGTTCCTGCTTGGCTCAGGAGACCACACTGAGCCAGCTCTTAACCCCATTGTACAGAAGTTGTCAAAACGTGTTTTTCAGCTGTAATAAACGCGTTTTTGCAACTTTGAAATCCCAATGTACCTGCTTGGCTCAGTAGAGCACACTGTGTCAGCTCTTAACCCCACTTTGCAGAAGTTGTCAAAACTTGTTTTTCAGCAGAGATAAACGTGTTTTTGCAAACTTTGGCATGCCAGTGTAACTTATGGGACCAGAACAGCACACTTTTCAAAACGTGTTTTTCAGCCGAAATAATCGCGTTTTTGAAAACTTTGAAATCCCAATGTAACTGCTTGGATCAGAAGAGCACACATAGTCAGCTCTTAGCCCCGCTGTGCAGAAGTCTCAGTGACTTTAAAAATTAAATTATGCATGCAAACCTGTGAACTAGAAAGAGTATTACAGGACACAGTATACACACAGTATACAGCACACAGTATACACACAGTACACAGCACAGAGTTTATACAAAGCACACAGCACCGAGTACACAGTATATACAAGGTATACACACAGCACACAGTACATACACAGCACACAGTATATACAGAGCATTCACATAGCACACAGTATACACACAGCACACAGCACAGAGTATATACAAAGCACACAGCACCGAGTACACAGTATATACAGAGCATACACACAGCACACAGCATACACACAGCACACACAAAGCACACAGTATACGCAAAGCACAAACACACACTGCACACAGGTGTAGCGGCGAGGCTTATTAATAAGACAGAATTAAGTGTTGCTGTGCTTTCCTAAATGAGGCCCCATCTCTCTCTTCATCTCTGTGGTGCAGCCACAGAGAAGCTATTTATGCAGGCTGATTTAAAGATGTTTTCTTTTGATAAGGGACAGCTCCCAAATGGGGATGCACTTAGCTAAGCCTGGCTATCATGATCAATGGTCATCCATTAGCGCCTATCTGTCTAGAGAGTGACAGATGGACATCTGGACTGCATTCCTAAGTGTCAGGAGTAAGTGACTCATATCTCACCTTGATCAACCAATCAGGAACTGGTAGGGCCGAGTAACCCACGTGGGTCTCTGATGCCCATGAAACTTTCAGCAATGAACGAGCTGAAGTTCCTCCAGGTAAAAACAGGCAACACAGAGAATTTCTAAAAGGTCTATTCCGGGAGAATTCCAGGGGTGCGAGACAATTCCAGGGCAGGACGGCCCAGGAGCAGAAGGCTCCCAAGGGCAGGACATTCTCGCAGCACGCCTCCTGACCATCCTGAGACTCAGTCCGGACAACCACGTAACGGCCAGTGTGTTCGAGTGCCAGAACTTTCCTTTGTTCTAAGAGTCGAGAGCGGAGGTTGCCAGAGAGAAACCAAAAGATCCACCCGAGGTTAGCATCAGCAGCAAGCCTCGTGAACAGGTCGGAACTGTGGACAGCTGAATCACTATTCAGAACTAGCGCTTCATCAGGAACGAACCGGTCTTCTTCCTAACCTCCTGGGACCCACAGTCATCTTTTCTCCTGTGCACAAACTCTTGCTAGTTTCAGCCAAAACTAACTAGCCGGTCTTCAGAGAGCATCAGCAGCGCACCGTCGCAAGCCGCACAGCACAGCCTGGCACGGAGACAGGATTGAACAGCAACAAGCCTGCAACTCCTTCTTTGTGCCCGCAGGAGATCTGAATCCCCAGAGATTGGATGAGTATTCAACTTTACTGCATTACTGGTCGAGAATTCAATTGTTATCCCAACCAGTTGATATCAATTTAATTCCTAAGAGTTATGTACTTGTTTTGTGTATCTAACGTAGAAGTTGTAACCAAGTTCAATTACGAAACGGTCCAAATGAATGATATACCGAACGTATGTCCTCTTGATATGTGTAACTCTTTGTAACTGATTGAATATATATCTTTTGTATTCTGATAACCCTCACGATAAGATCTGTTATGTTTAGATGCACATTTTATGTGTTAATAAATGTATCCTCGTGTATTAGTATCTGTGTGTGTGCGTTGTTTGAGTTATATCGCATGGTTGGAATCTAAGGCCATTAAAAGAATCATTTTGTGATTTACTGCCACAATTAATAATTGTCCCAGTAAATGCCCAAAACCCTACAGAACTGGTGCCTCATGAGAGCACACTACACAGGATACACACAGAACACAGCGTACACACAGCACAGACAGTACACAGTATACACTTAGTATACAGTATGCACACAGCACACAGTATATACACAATATACACAAAGCAGACAGTGTATACACACAGCACACAGTATATACTGTACACACTATACACACAGCACACAGTATATACACAGTATATAAACAGCACACAGTATATACACAGCACACAAAAAGCAAACACAAGGCACACAGTATATACACATTTTATACAGCACACAGTAAAAAAACAGTTTATACACAGCACACTGCACACAAAAGACACCTGTCACCTCACACAGAGAGACACTAGTATATTCAGACAATCCCCTCTGTATCACACACCGGTCACCTCACAAGGGAGACACTGGTGTATTCAGACAATCCCCTCTGTGCCACACCGATCACCTCAAAGAGCGACACACTGGTGTATTCGGACAATCCCCTCTGTATCACACCGGTCATCTCAGACAGAGATTGACTGGTGTATTCGGACAATCCGCTCTGTACTACGCCGGAAACCTCACAGAGGGACACACTGGTGTATTCGGACAATCCACTCTATACCACACCGGAAACCTTACACAGGGACACAGTGGTGTATTCGGACAATCCGCTCTGTATCGCACCGGTGACCTCACAAAGGGAAACACTGGTATAGTCAGACAATCCCCTCTGTACCACACACCGGTCATCTCACACAGAGACATACTGGTGTATTCGGACAATCCCCCCTGTAACACACAGGTCAACTCACAGAGGGACAACCGGTGTATATGGACAATCTAATCTGTACCACACACCGGTCAACTCACACAGGGAGACAGTGATGTATTTGGAAAATCCCCTCTTACCACACACTGTTCACCTCACACAGGGACACACTGATGTTTTCAGACAATCCCCTCTGTATCACACACCGGTCACCTCATACAGGGAAACAATGGTGTGTTCGGACAATCCCCTCTGTATCACACACCGGTCACCTCATACAGGGAGGCAATGGTGTATTCGGACAATCCCCTCTGTACCACACAAAGAGACACTGGTATATTCAGACAATCCCCCTGTATCAAACCGGTCAAATCACACAGGGAAACACTGGTGTATTTGGACAGTCCCCTCTGTACCACACCTGTCACCTCACACAGGGAGACACTGGTGTATTCGGACAATCCCCTCTGTACCATACTGGTCACATTACATGTGTATATTGTGTATATGCTGTGTGCTGTGTGAATACTGTGTGTGTGCTGTGTGTATACTGTGTACAGCATATACTGTGTGCTGTGTACTGTGTGTATACTGTGTGCTGTGTGAATTCTGTATGTGTCTGCTATGTGTATAATGTCTGTGCTCTGTGCTGTGTATATACTGTGTGATGTGAGTACACTGTATACTGAGTTTATACTGTGTACTGTCTGTGCTCTGTGTATACTGTGTGCTGCATGTATACTGTCTCTGAGTGCTGTGTGTGGAGTGTATGCTGTGGGCTGTGTGTACACTGTGTGCTGTGTATAGACTGTGTGCATGGTGTATACTGTGTGCTGTGTGTATACTGAGTGCTGAAAGCTATGTGTATACTGTGCTGTATACTTTGTGCTTTGTGCTTGCTTTGTGTGTGCTGTATGTATACTCTGTATATACCGTGCGGTGTGTATACTGTGTGCTGTGGGTACACTGTATATATACTGTGTGCAGAGTGCTATGTGTATACTACTGTATGCTGTATGCTGTGTGAGCCCAAGATCTCTGGTGTATTCAGACAATCCCCCTGTATCAAACCGGTCAAATCACACAGGGACACACTGGTGTATTCGGAAAATCCCCTCTGTGCCACACCGGTCACCTCACACAGAGAAACACTGGTGAATTTGGACAGTCCCCTCTGTACCACACCTGTCACCTCACACAGGGAGACACTGGTGTATTCGGACAATCCCCTCTGTACCATACTGGTCACTTCACATGTATATATTGTGTATATGCTGTGTGCTGTGTTTATACTGTGTGCTGTGTGAATACTGTGTGCAGCATATACTGTGTGCTGTGTACTGTGTTTATACTGTGTTCTGTGTGTACAGTGTATACAGAGTGTATACTGTGTACTGTCTGTGCTGTGTGCTGTGTGTATACTGTGTGCTACGTGTATACTGTCTCTGTGTGATGTGTGTGGAGTATAAGCTGTGGGCTGTGTGTACACTGTGTGCTGTGTGAATACTGTGTGTGTGCTGTGTGTATACTGTGTACAGCATATAATGTGTGCTGTGTACTGTGTGCTGTGTGTATAATGTCTCTGTGTGCTGTGTGTGGAGTATATGCTGTGGGCTGTGTGTACACTGTGTGCTGTGTGTACACTGTGTGCTGTGTGTATACTGCGTGCTGAGAGCTATGTGTATACTGTGCTGTATACTGTGTGCGGTGTATATACTGTGTGCTGTGGGTATACTGTATATATACTGTGTGCAGAGTGCTATGTGTATACTATTGTATGCTGTATGCTGTGTGAGCCCAAGATCTCATCAAGAAGCCAGGATATCAACTCCAGCTACAGGCCTGGGCAGACTGCTCCATACATTGACTACTCTCGGCATATATAAGTATAAGGAAATATTATTGTGCTGCTCTGCCCCAGCCCTGCCCCTGTCCTCTGCTCCTGCCCCTCTTACCAAGCTCTTTCAAACCCTGGCTGTTGCTGGCCAGCTCCCCCAGCTTGCCCAGAGTGTCGAAGTAGTCCTTGGCGATGGCGGTGACCCCTGTGGAAGAGAGGGGTGAGGTTACAGTGGTGAGTCGGCTCCGGTGAGGTACCTTCTCATACTGCTTCCCCATGCACACGGAGTTCTTCAGGCTGGAATTGAACTGCTCCAGGATCAAATCGCCAAGAAGACAGACACAGGGAGGACCAGGTGTGTTTCTGGACAAAAACACTGAGACAGCCCAGTCACAGGGCTCTAGACTCTTCTAGTCCCTGTGGACACACTGACACAGCCCAGTCACAGGGCTCTAGACTCTTCTAGTGTGAGAGAGAGGTTAATACAGAAACATTGTCTGAACACTACAATACATTACAACTACACTGAAAGAGAGGGGAGTTAATACAGACACACTGACCGGACACTACAGTACATTAATAGTGTACTGAGAGCAGGGAATTTAATACAACCATACTGACTGAATCCTTCAGTACATTCACACTGCACTGAGAGAGAGTATTTAAGAATGATCTCTTCATGAGCAAAGGCCTCAGTTTTGTATTAGCCCCAAGACGTTAGACATCCCACAAACCCAGCGGAAGGGCTGCCAGAGCAACAACTTCAGCACTTAACTCAGAGCATTTAAAAATTGTACCCTAGCATGTACCTAGGCGTCATATTAGACACAGGGCTCTCATTTAACTCTCATGTTAAAACAGTATCTAAAACATGAAAATACTGTTTTTTTGAAAACTACAAAATAGGGTAAAATATAATTCAAAATGGTTTGCTTACAATGTGAACTGTTTATAGAAATAAAATGTAATAACTAAGAAATAGGATGACACAGTTGTTAGCATGCTTTTTGTATGTTTTTTTCATAAATACAACAATAGTACCAGATGTCTCAGTGACTTTAAAAATTAAATAATGCGTGCAAACCTTTGAAATCAAAAGATAAGTAACCTATCCATCCATTTCTAATGGTGGCGAAATGGTTAGCATTGCTATCGTGCAGCACAGGGGCCCTCGGTTCAGTTGCTGCTGTCCTGTGTGTGTGTGGAATTTCCATGTTCTCTCTCGGTTCCGTGGGTTTTCTCCGTATGTGTGATGTGATTTCCTCTCTAAAACATACTGGTAGGTTAAATTGGCTCCCAAGAAAACTGGCCCTGGTGTGTGTGCATTTGTGTCTGTTTGTCTGTGCTATGGTGGACTGGCGCTATGTCCAGGTGTATTCTGCCTTGCATCCATTGCTTGCTGGGGTAAGATCCAAATCCTCTGTACTGGACATGTAGTCGGACATGCGGGTGTCTCAGTGCTCTTCCGTGCTCTCCCTGTAGGTTTGGGGTGACAGGAACTCGGGGTGCCCCCTAAAGTCAGGCAGCCATGTCTTGCTCAGAAGAGGTGAACAAGATGACGGGAAATGTCTACAAGGTGAGAGGAGCCCAAGACCCTCAAGGACTCAACAAACACTCTGCTTCTGTTGTGATAATTTACTCCTTTCCCTGCTCTCTCCTCACTTTTCCATGAATATGGTCCTTACTGTCCTGTGACTGGGCTGTGTCAGTGTGTCCACAGGGACTAGAAGAGTCTAGAGCCCTGCGACTGGGCTGTCAGTGTCTCTTATCCAGAAACACATCTGGTCCCCCCTGTGTCTGTTTTCTCAGCCAGGTAATCCTGGAGCATTTCAGTCCGAGCCTGAAGAACTTTGTGTCCATGGGGAAGCAGTATGAGAAGGCGCTGACAGGTACCTCACCAAAGCCGTGCCCTGAGCCGACTCGCCACTCTAACTTCACCCCTCTCTCCCACAGGGGTCACCACCAGCGCCGCCGAAGACTACTTCAACACGCTGGTCAAGCTGGGGGAGCTGACAAGCAATAGCCAGGGTTTGAAAGAGCTGGGTAAGAGGGGTAGGGGTAGGGGCTGGCCTGGGGCAGGGCAGCACAATCATATTTCCTTATACTTATATATATGTCCTTTGGACACTTCACTCGAAGAGCTTTACAGGAAACAGTATACAGCACATTATACACATAGCACACAGCACACAGTATATACACAGTATACACACAGAACAGAGTATATACAAAGAACACAGCACCGAGTACACAGTATATACAAGGTATACACACAGCACACAGTACATACACAGCACACAGTATATACAGAGCATACACATAGCACACAGTATACATACAGCACACAGTATATACAAAGCACACAGTACATACACTGCACACAGTATATACAGAGCATACACACAGCACACAGCATACGCACAGCACACAGTTTACACACAGTATTTACACAGCATACTGCACACAGTATACACAAAGCACACAGCATATGCAAAGCACAAACACACACACCACACACAGGATACACACAGAACACAGCGTACACACAGCACAGACAGTATACAGTATACACTTAGTATACAGTGTACACACAGCACACAGTATATACTTAGCACACAGCTCACACACATTATACAAAGCACACAGTATACACAAAGCACACAGTATGCACACAGCACACAGTATATACACAATATACACAAAGCAGACAGTGTATACACACAGCACACAGTATATACTGTACACACTATACACACAGCACACAGTATATACACAGTATATAAACAGCACACAGTATATACACAGCACACACAAAGCAAACACAAAGCACACAGTATATACACATTTTATACAGCACACAGTATAAAAACAGTTTATACACAGCACACTGCACACAAAAGACACCTGTCACCTCACACAGAGAGACACTAGTGTATTCAGACAATCCCCTCTGTATTACACACCGGTCACCTCACACAGGGAGACACTGGTGTATTCAGAAAATCCCCTCTGTGCCACACCGGTCACCTCACAGAGTGACACACTGGTGTATTCGGACAATCCCCTCTGTATCACACCGGTCATCTCACACAGAGATTGACTGTTGTATTCGGACAATCCGCTCTGTACCACACACCTGTCACCTCACACAGAGACACACTGGTGTATTCGGACAATCCCCTCTGTACCACACCGGAAACCTTACACAGGGACACACTGGTGTATTCGGACAATCCCCTCTGTACCACACCGGAAACCTCACACAGGGACACACTGGTATATTCGGATAATTCGCTCTGTATCGCACCAGTGACCTCACAAAGGGAAACACTGGTATAGTCAGACAATCCCCTCTGTAACACACTGGTCAACTCACAGAGGGACAACTGGTGTATAGGGACAATCTTCTCTGTACCATACACCGGTTCAAAGTGCGTGGCACAGACACGTACCGGAGGTAATTGGCTATGGCCTCACGCATCGTGATGTGCGATGACGCAAAATACCGCGGTACGTGATTGGTTGACCGACAGGGGCACTCGTGGTGTGTTGGTCGGTCATAGAAAGATTTAAATGTCTTTACTGTGCCCGTTTAAGAATTGAATATTTATATGGAATTTTACCACTGAAGGGAAATCTTAGTAGCTGAGCATAAAAGGAATAGGAGCATAACGCATGTGAAGGCCATAAATGATATTAATTTTGGAACATAAACATACAGTATTACAGTATATGGCTGGTCTCTGTACTTTAATGAAAAAATACATACCAGTATTCCATTTCTCCCTAAACATTTTAAGCATCAAAATCTTTAACATGTGAAATAGCGTGTAAAAAAGTGGTAGTTTTAAGCTTTTCTGTTAATATAATATGGAATTGCGTATCTAAAGAAATTAATAACGATATAATTCTATTCCTGTACTGCGACAGGGCTGTGTAGGGCTGTTTGGTCTCTCTTCATACGACTTCCCCAGTAGCCTACTGGTTTATGTTCCTGATTAGTAACCCACAGGTTGTGTGTTCAAACCCAGCCAGTGCTGTGAATTTTCTTTTAACAAACATTTCTTTGAAAAAATAGAATAGCAATTTTATGCAATTTTCTGCAGGGGTGCAGAAGCAGGATCCTCAAGAGATCAACAAAGACAACAGAAAAAGATATGTGTACTGTATAAGATACTGTCCATGGGAATCCAAGCTTTTTTATCTATGCTAAGTAGTCTTTAATATTTCTTCATTACACAGTGAAGTCAAATTCCGGGATGTGCCTATATACGCTGGGCAAACGTTCCGAGGTAAAATTCTTCCAGCACGGAGGTACCTTTAAAGAGGAGACAACGGCACCGAAAATTTTTGGTGCGCCCTCTCTTTAAAGCCCTGGCCAAATATGAAGACAGTATGTAGTTATAATTCAAACTGAATTAAAAACTACACATCCCAGTTACCATGGTGGTGCTTGTGATCATCGCGTTTAACCAACGAAACAGGGCGAAAAATCAGTCACATGACTTTGGGGCTGAGTTTCTAAAGCTTAACCTATCAGCAAGACAGCAAAGACATTTTTCCAAGAAAGTTTAGCCTTTGTCACTGAAGTAAGATGTGAAGATGGGGTTAGGAGCTAGCTAGGAGCTAGCTAGGAGAGCTAGTGAACCCAGTGAACCCCCTGGGGACTAATCCCTGACCATTTGGCCAAAAAGCTGTAAACTGGTCAAACCCGTGACCTCCCCCCTTTACCATAATAACGAATGACGAATCAGAGCACCAAGGAAGGACTATATAAGCCTAAAGTTTGTACCGGCACTTTGAACAATACTTCGGTTTTGTTGTTTCTTGCGGGAAACAAGACTTCGGCTTTATTGTTCCTTGCATGCAATAAACTCATCTGTTTAACTTCATCTCGGGATCCAGAACCTTATTCTTTCTGTTACAACATCACTAATGAAACCACTAAATAAAGACATACATATAGAAATGGACAATTAATTGACTTTTATATTTCTAAATATCACAACATGTTCGAATCCAAGTCATTTTTAATAACAATGGGTAAACTGGGTAAACTATCACAAAGCTTTAGAGAACTTAACATTTTTATTATCAACAAATTGTAAATACGATGTTTACATTGGCGTTATTAATTTTTCACTTGAGTGTATGGAGGATTGTGAGAGTAGACCCCCCCTCTTAGGCTGCGCAAACGATTGTTTACATTTTTATTAAGAAATGGAGGATGTATGCGTTACAATATAAACATTTACTGTCAAACTTTAAATCAACAGTTGATTTAAAGACGATCTGTCAAAGTGCAATGAAATACAATTTAAACTGTATTACAGCAGCACAATGTGCTTTTTCATCGTGTGTCTCTCTCTGGTCGGGGCGCGGGAGAGCTCGCTGGATGTAGGTGACGGAAATAAATAAAATAAAGGCAGCTTTTAACTCCGCATGTCACACACCAATACTCCATTTCTCCCTAAACATTTTAAGCACCAAAGTCTTTCATGTGTTTTTCATCACTCTCTGCGGGAGTGCTGGCTGTGACGAATTAAACCGGTCTCACAGGTATTTTCAAGTGGTCTAGTCTTCACGGGAGGGGGGAACAAGCTGCCCAGCCGTGTGGGATGCTACAGAACCCTAAACAGACAATACACACTAGCCGAATATTTGACCAAGATATCCAGACACAGCTGTATGAGCTCCACCAGTAAAACTCAAAGTATTACGCTGGTGCACACTATTTGCAACCGTCATTTTAAATGAAAAGACTTTATTTTTTCATCGACAAAAAGTAACACCCACCACAGCATTTCGTTGATCTAACTAACAAGGATGGGACATTAGCTAGCCAATATGATAAAGGAATAACTTTTTTATTTCTTTAGCACATTTATTTGAACATTTCCATCGATTGTACAAGCACTGAAAAACTGTTCAATCCCTAGTTCGTCGGGCATTTTCTTTTACTATAACAGATAGAAAAACTCCCTTGCTTTTAACAGAGCGTTTCATAATTTCTAACAACAAAAATTATTTAAACTGCGACACTTTTATCATTCAACAAGAGCTCAAAATATCACAAGGATCCTCAAGAGATCAACAAAGACAACAGAAAAAGATATGTGTATAAGATACTGTCCATGGGAGTCCAAGCTTTTTTATCTATGCTAAGTAGGCTTTAATATTTCTTCATTACACAGTGAAGTCAAAATTCCGGGATGTGCCTATGTACGCTGGGCAAACATTCTGAGGTAAAATTCTTCCAGCACGGGGGTACCTTTAAAGTGGAGATGACGGCACTGAAATTTTTTGGCATGCATAAAAAACAGCAATTCAGTCAGTAAGCCCTAAATGAATTAATAGCAAACATGGTTTATATAAAAGACATTTTTCCAAGAAAGTTTAGCCTTTGTCACTAATGAAACCACTAAATAAAGACATAAATATAGAAATCTTAAGATTTTTAAAATACATGACTTTGCTAAAATGTATTTAAAAATAAAATTGATTACAAACACCAGCGGAGAGAGAGAGTGCTTACTTTGTCAGCACCCAGACAAAAATACAATGCTTTTATTAATTCTTAATCAGATGGTGAGAGTAAAGGGGGAGCGATAAGGTTGAAGGGAAAAAGATTCCCTTCCCCCCACGGAAAGACAGACACATGTTTTCACAGGTTAGAAGTCCCCTAGATAAAACATCAACTTTATTTAAACTCCAACGAAAGTATTAATGGTTTTTAATTACCGTACTCTTATGGAACATGCCACCAGCCATCTACATGAAAAAGCACATTGTGCTGCTGTAATAGTTTAAATTAATTAAAAGTCTAAACAGTATCAGCTTATTTATGGGTTGTAATTTAAAAAAAAGTCCAAAACCGCACTCAAAATGCAATTTAGTGCTTTCTGGCAAGAAGAGACACGCAAATTAATAATGTAACATGCTACTGTTTGTGCATGAACATAGTTAATGTATACTGTTATTTCTTTAGATACGCGATTCCATGTTTTTTTTAATCCCTGGCGGGACCGGGAGTCCATAAGAATCGAGTAATAGGTTTCATTGCGCTTTGACAGATCATCTTTAAATCAATTGTTGATTTAAAGTTTGACAGTAAATGTTTATATTGTAACGCATACTGTACAGCCTCTATTTCTCTATAAAAATCTAAAAGATTGTTTGCGCAGCCTAAGAGGGGGGCGAATGCTCTACAAAAGATTAGCATACTGTAGAGGAAAACAGTATAGGCATTGTTGATATTTGGACTTTTGAAACCAAATTTCCCAAATTTAATATGTGCTTTTCTATATTTATTGTAAATTGATTGTCCATAATATTGCTATTCTAAGCAAGGAGCGCTTCACCCCGCCTGCTGTGGGAAGAGTTGGCTTATTCCTTCCCTGCCTCACCGAGGGCAGACCCTGCCAGGCCCTCGTCGACACCGGTTCGACCATCACCCTGCTGCGGCCTGGTGTCCTGCTGGGTACCGAGGCAGCCGGACCCCCAGGGCGCTCACCGTGCACTTTGGAGCTGCGAGGATGAAACACCCCTTCTACCTTGCCCCATTCTGTGAGGACTGTATCCTGGGGTTGGACTGGTTGCAGCAGGTGGGTGGTTGCCTTGACTTGGGCATGAGGGACGGGGTGCTGTGCCGGGGGTGGCGGGTGCCCTCCAGCGGCGAGGTCAGGTGGCAGTTTGTGATGTCGCGGTCGCTCCGTGGGGCAGTTCTCCAAGCGGTGCACGGCCAGCCGGAGGCCGCCAAGCAGTGACCTCGCTGCTGGAGGGCACCTGCCACCCCTGGCGCAGCACCCCGTCCCTCACCTCCAAGGCCTCCCACAGTGCACAGAGTGCCTTACAGACCGGGTAGGGGCAAGCTTATCTCACCGTACTGGGAGTCAGCTCTGGCTCGCTCTCCGCGGCTCCGACAAGCCAAAGCGACGCCCGCCGCTGCCACCTCCGCTTCCCGCTCCGGTCAACCCACACACCCCGGACACCTCCCGCCCCGCCCACCGCGAGACTGATTCATTCCCCCTGCCCCACCAACTCTCGCCGGCCCAAGTCAAGGCAACCACCCACCTGCTGCAACCAGTCCAACCCCAGGATACAATCCTCACGGACTGGGGCAAGGTACTGTAGATGGGGTGTTTCACCCTCACAGCCCCAAAGTGCACGGTGAGCGCCTTGGGGGTCCAGCTGTCTTGGTGCCCGGCAGGACACCAGGCCTGGCAGGGTGATGGTGGAACCGGTGTCGATAAGGGCTTGGCAGGGTCTGCCCTCGATGAGGCAGGGAAGAAATAAGCCCCTTCTGTGCCCGGATTGCAGCGGGTAAGATGTTTTTCCAAGAACAAAAGAGAAATTAAAAAAAGAGAAATTTCACCAGAGCCTCTTCTCGAGTCTAATTTTTAGTTTAGAAGGATTCAAGCAGGATTTTAGATTTTAGATGATTTTAGATGAAAGATAATTCCCTATTAATCAAACTTTAAGAGTATGTATCGGCTTGTCCCCCCCTCCCGCCCCTCTCTGTGTACAGTAGAGCCTCCTGTCCTGGATGGTGGAGCCCATACAGCTGTGTCTAGAGAGAATCCAGGGTATCAGCTTCAACCACACGGCTGTGCAGCCTGTTCCCCCCTCCCGCCCCTCTCTGTGTACAGTAGAGCCTCCTGTCCAGCCAGTACAGGAGGCTCTACTGTACACAGAGAGGGGCGGGAGGGGGGAACAAGCTGTCCAGCCGTGTGGAATGCTACAGAACCCTAAACAGTCAATACACACTAGCCGAATATTTGACCGAGATATCCAGACACAGCTGGATGAGCTCCACCAGCCAGGCCAGGCAAATAAGATACACTCCGCAGACATTCACAACAGCAACATATCATAAAACTTTTGCACATATTGTTAAATTATTACTTGTTTTTCAGGAAGTTAAAAAAAAAACTTGAATTACTTATCCAGTCTCTCAAAATAAAATTATTTTTCAAGCAATGCAACTAACGTCGGGCAATGTGTTTTTTTTAATCCAACATTGACAGCCACATCTTAAATCTTGTCAGTCAGCTCTTTTTTCTCTATTTGAATTGTGGCGATTCAAACAACTTGGGATAACAAGTGGTCTCAAAGTCACCGAGCTCACAGAGCTTCAACAACAGATGACAACTTCCTTAGTCCTTACTTAGTCTTCCTGAAATTGTCAGATTATGAGTGAATAAAAGCATTTTATTAAAAACACGTTTACGTTTGTTTGGGAGCTATATTATGTATTTTACATATGTAAGATATAATGATGTGTTCCTGCTTACACATCGCTCGACTTTAAAAGCTAGAAAAACAGGTTTCGATTCATATTATCTGGCGAGCCTTGTTTTGTCAAAGGACAGCACATACTTTGAAAAGACTGCAAATGTATTAGCAAGGGTAAATTGCACTATGGACCGCACAAAGAAATGTAAAATAGTCTTCTTTAGGTGTGAGGGCAGGAGTGGATCGCAGCAGGCATAATCAGCAAATAAATAAGAAAACAAAGAACAGAGCAGGTGAGACGAGTATCCAGAGAGCAAGTGATCAGAAAAAGGAAACAATTGTTACGCCCGGGTTTTTTTGACGCAATTTTTTTTTACTTGCTAATGCATCAGACACATTTCCTGGCGTATTGTGTTTTAAACTGTTTTTACATCTACTGTATTGCTTTGAGATGCCAGTTTTAAAGGTGATATGTAAAATAAAGTTTTTTTTGTTATTGTTATAGAGAAACATGATCAGATTTTCCCTGGTTCAGAAAAAAAGATCTAAAGTATACTAGTTAGTCACTCTTCTCATTCCCTGTAATCTTTCCACTTGTATGTCATTAGAAAGTACAACAAGTTTCTGCTTTGTCTAAGGATGGTATCAAAAAGTAGTCTAAGTGGTGAGAAAGCTGTGCTTACTGATAATTAAGGGACTTAAAAGTAAAAAGAGATGCTTCATATTGCTTGACTAATTTTAAAAACTAAGTTATAAATGCAGACGCTCTCTCTGTGCCGCGCCGGGCTTCTGAAGTGGTTCCATGATATCTGGTATACAGAAAAGAAAGCGTACTGTAGATAAAAAAACTTTGGATTCTCATGTATCTGATACAAGTATCTTTTAAAACAGTCTTTGCTATGCTCTTGAGGATCTTTGTGATATTTTGAGCTCTGGTTGAATGATAAGTGTCGCAGTTTAAATAATTTTCATTATTAGAAATTATGAAACGGTCTGTTAAAAGCAAGGGAGTTTTTATGTCCGTTACAGTAAAAGAAAATGCCTGACAAAGTAGGGCTTGGACAGATTCCAAGTGCTTGTACAAATGTGCTAAAGAAATCAGCAAAAAAAGTCATTCCTTTATCGTACTGGCTAGCTAATGTCCTGTCCTCGTTAGTTAGGTCAACGAAATGCTGTGGTGTTTGTCAAAGAAAAACATAAAAGTATTTTCGTTTAAAATGACGGTTAGAAAGAATGTGGACCAGCTTAATACTTTGAGTTTACAGCTTGTCCAAACTCATTCATTATTAAAACTATTAGTAATATCTTCGGTAAAGGCTTTGATGCATAAAATATTTCTGTATAATTAAAATATTTACGATAAAGGTAGGTTGTGTACTTTTGTCCAACTGAGAAATTTTGCTTTCATAAAATATACCAACTTTTTAATGACTGATGATTAACATGCTGTAATACACAGTTTAAATTTAAAGCTCAAATGCTGTACATGAGGAGAGAATGCTATTTCCTTAGATGCGCGATTCCATGGATTTTTTTTTTTGAAATTCCGGCGGAACCGGGCATCTATAAGAATCAAGTAATAGGTTTATTCCATGCTGAAAAAAAGAAGAAAGAAAACACATTCCATTAGAATCAGCGCTTTTATATAGCGCCTTTAAAGGTGGCTTCTCAAAACGCTTTACAGGATAAAAACAACAATAACAACAACAATATTGTATTTCATTGCACTTTGACAGATCGTCCTTAAATCAATTGTTGATTTAAAGTTTGACAGTAACCCTAACACTAACCCTATTTTATTTTTTCAAAGAAATGTTTGTTAAAAAAAGTCAGGGCTCTGGCTGGATTCAAACACCTGACGTGTGATGTATAAGTCAGACACCTAGCCCACAGCGCCACATGAGGAGTAACCCCTACAGAAACAGTATCAACAGACATTGTACAGCGTGTACTATTCTTGTGTTGCGGTAAATGAATATAATTATATCGTTATTAATTTCTTTAGATACGCGATTCCATATTATATTCCCTTTTAATCAAATTCTAAAAGTATGCTTGTTGACTCCGGTATCACGTTAGTTAAAGACTTCGATGCTTTAAATGTTTAGGGAGAAATGGAATACTGATGTGTATTTTTTCTTTAAATTACTGAGACCAGCTATATACTGTATATTTATGCTCCAAAATTAATATTGTTTATGGCCTTCACACGCGTTACAGTATGCTCCTATTCTTTTTATGCTCAGCTACTAAGATTTCCCTTCAGTGGTAAAATTCCATATAAATATTCAATACTTAAACGGGCACAGTAAAGACATTAAATATACATATACATACTGTATACAGTACAGTTTGCATACAGTAATATGTTTATGTTCCTAAATCAATCTCTTTTATGAGCATGTGAAAGGCATGGTGAATCAGAGATTCTCAAAAATTACTGTACTTTGCATGATTGGAAACAAATGCGTGATTGCAAAATGCTGTGGTGTTACTTTTACAAAGACGGTCAATGAAAAAAAGAACATGGACCAGGGCAATACTTTGAGTTTACAGCTTGTCCAAGGTCATTCATTATTAATACTATTAGTAATATCTTCGTTAAAGACTTTGATGGCGACAGCTCAAACATGAGAGGTTGAGCTTTATTAGCTGCACCTTGCTGAAATTCCGGATACTATTATTTTACTTGAGGTACTATACAAGAATTTACGGCAACTCGCAGTAGACTGCGTAAAGCGCACCGCAAAATAATGCGGTATCGCCTGCTCGTTTTGAATGGCTGCATCTGTAAGTTGTTGCACTTTTCCCTGCATCTTGTAAAAATATATTTTCATTGTTCAAATATACATTAAATCAGAAAATAAGTTAAATACAAAATTTAAGAAAAAATAGGGTAAAATATAATTCAAAATGGTTTGCTAACAATGTGAACTGTTTATAGAAATAAAATGTAATAACTAAGAAATAGGATGGCACAGTTGTTAGCATGCTTTTTGTATTTCAGGTGGGTAGCTGCGTCAGCATGCGTAGGCTGCAAAGGAACGAGTAATAGGTTTATTCCATGCTGAAAAAAAGAAGAAAGAGAACACAACGTTTCGGCCGTGGAGCCTTCTTCAGGTGTGAGAGAGATAGGGCAGTAGGCAAAGGTAAAGTAGCGGGAGAACAAAGGTTGGGAGGGAGGAGGAGTGAGAGGCGGGAGCAGGGGACAGAAAGAGAGGCCAATCAAGAGGTGTGAAGTCAGAATGGGTGCAGAGAGGTGTGAAATGAAACTTCCAATGAATGGAGAAAATTTAAAAGAACAGTAGTCTGTCGTTAAGGGAAGGGAGAAGGTGTGATCCTAGCTGCAGAATAATTTTAGTTTCGGTGGTCTTTCTGATGTATGAGTTCGGAAAACCGTCTTTGAGAACACAGACGGAGAGATTAGAGTGGTCGTGGCCGTCAGAGTTGAAATGAGAAACAATGGGCTTGGAGAGATCTTTAATCTTTACAGCCCTGACGTGTTCTCTGAAACGGTCTCCGAGTCTCCTTCCTGTTTCTCCAATGTAGATGGCTGGGCATTTACTGCAAGAGATACAGTAAATAAGGTTGCTGGAGGTACAAGATGCTGTCTGGGTGATCCGGAATTGTCCTGAGGGGCCTTGAATGAGTGTGGTGGTGGCTGTGTATTTGCAGGTGATACAGCGAGCTCTGTTGCAAGGGAAAGTGCCTGGTGTGGATGGTTGTTGAGGGCGGTCAAGGGAGCTGTGAACAAGGATGTTACGCAGATTAGGTGGTCGGCGATATGAGATGATAGGGCGATCAGAAAAGAGGGCCCCAATGGAGGGATCATCCTGTAGGATGGAAAAGTTGTGGTTAATGGTCCTGGGGATAGGAAGTGTGTTAGGGTGGTAAGGAAGCACCAAAGGAATACGGTTGTTACGGCGGGAGCTCCTGATCGGGTTGATGGTCCGGGGGGTGTTTTTGGCTCGGGCAAGGGCCCTGTCAATCACACTGCTGGGGTATCCTCTGTTGATGAAAAATGAGTACATTTCGAGGCCTTGGTTCTCGAAGTCGATGTCGTCGCTGCATAATCGTCGTAACCTAAGGAACTGTGAAAAAGGAAGAGAGTTTTTAGTGTGGTTGGGGTGAAATGAGCTGTACAGGAGGTAGCTGTGTGAATCCGTGGGTTTGTAATAAACTGAAGTGGACAGTCGGGGGTAGTTGATAGACAAGTGGATGTCTAGAAACGGAAGAGTAGTGGAAGATATGTTAATCGTATATTTGAGGGATGGGTGGAAGTTGGTGAAATGGTGCAGGAAGAACTCAAGCTGATCGTTGGAGCATGTGGCGGCACCGACGCAGTCATCAATATATCGTTTGTAGAGGTCAGGGACATAGCCAGTGTAGGAAGCGAAGAAGCGTTCTTCTACCCAGCCGACAAAAATGTTGGCATAGCTGGGTCCCATTCTGGTGCCCATGGCAACTCCACTGACCTGTTGGTAAAAAAGATTATTGAAAGAGAATGCGTTCAGTGTGAGGACCAATTCTGCAAGGCGTACCAGGGTGTGGGTGGGTGGACCAAGCACTGTGCGTTTGTCCAGCATGTGCTTGAGTGCTGTAAGGCCGTCATGATGGAGTTGAAAAAAAAGGTGAGAGGAGCCCAAGACCCTCAAGGACTCAACAAACACTCTTTTCTGTTGTGATAATTGACTCCTTTCCCTGCTCTCTCCTCACTTTTCCATGAATATGGTCCTTACTGTCCTGTGACTGGGCTGTGTCAGTGTGTTCACAGGAACTAGAAGACTCTAAAGCCCTGTGACTGGGCTGTCAGTGTCTCTTGTCCAGAAACACATCTGGTCCCCCCTGTGTCTGTTTTCTCGGCCAGGTAATCCTGGAGCATTTCAATCCGAGCCTGAAGAACTTCATCTCCATGGGGAAGCAGTATGAGAGGGTGCTGACAGGTACCTCACCAAAGCCGTGCCCTGAGCTGACTCGCCACTCTAACTTCACCCCTCTCTCCCACAGGGGTCACCACCAGCACCGCCGAAGACTACTTCCACACGCTGGTCAAGCAGGGGGAGCTGTATATACAAGCAGTATATACACAGCACACACAAAGCAAACACAAAGCACACAGTATATACACATTTTACACAGCACACAGTATAAAAACAGTTTATACACAGCACACTGCACACAAAAGACACCTGTCACCTCACACAGAGGGACACTGGTGTATTCAGACAATCCCCTCTGTATCACACACCTGTAACCTCACACAGGGAGACACTGGTGTATTCAGACAATCCCCTTTGTACCATACACCGGTCACCTCATACAGGGAAACAATTGTGTATTTGGACAATCCCCCTGTATCAAACCGGACAAATCACGAAGGGACACACTGGTGTATTCGGAAAATCCCCTCTGTGCCACACCGGTCACCTCACACAGGGAAACACTATATTATTTTTAATATTTGGACCGTATTTGGACTGTTCCCTCTGTACCACACCTGTCACCTCACACAGGGAGACACTGGTGTATGTTGACAATCTCCACTGTACCATACCGGTCACTTCACGTGTATATTGTGTATATGCTGTGTGCTGTGTGTATGCTGTGTACAGCATATACTGTGTGCTGTGTACTGTGTGTATACTGTGTGCTGTGTGAATTCTGTATGTGTGTGCTGTGTGTATAATGTCTGTGCTCTGTGCTGTGTTTATACTGTGTGCTGTGTGTACACTGTATACTGAGTGTATACTGTGTGCTGTCTGTGCTTTGTGTATACTGTGTGCTGGGTGTATACTCTCTCTGTGTGCTGTGTTTGGAGTATATGCTGTGGGCTGTGTGTACACTGTGTGCTGTGTACAGATGTGTGCATGGTGTATACTGTGTGCTGTGTGTATACTGCGCGCTGAGAGCTATGTGTATACTGTGCTGTATACTGTGTGTTGTGTGTATACTGTGTATATACTGTGTGGTTTGTGCTTGGTTTGTGTGTGCTGTATTTATACTCTGTGTATACCGTGCGGTGTGTATACTGTGTGCTGTGGGTATACTGTATATATACTGTGTGCAGTGCTACGTGTATACTATTGTATGCCGTATGCTGTGTGAACCCAAGATCTCATGAAGAAGCCAGGATATCGACTCCAGCAACAGGCCTGGGCAGACTGCTCCATAGATTGACTACTCTCGGCGTATATAAGTACAGATGCAGCCATTCAAAATGGGTGGGGTATTTCGCGGTATACCCCGGTGGGCATGTCGCATCAAAACGCAGTATCACGCAGTTTCACGAGGTATATCATGCCGGAAAGTATCCGGCATCACCTTGTAAAACCGCCAGGAGAAGCCAATAAAGCTTAACCTCTCATGTACAGTATTTGAGCTTTTAAATTTAAACTGTGTATTACAGCATGTTAATCATCAGTCATTAAAAAGTTGGTATATTTTATGAAAGCAAGATTGCTCAGTTGGACAAAAGTACACAACCTACCTTTATCAGAAATATTTATGCATCAAAGCCTTTACCAAAGATATTACTAATAGTATTAATAATGAATGACTTTGGACAAGCTGTAAACTCAAAGTATAATTTCTTTAGCACATTTGTACAAGCACTTGGAATCTGTCCAAGCCCTACTTTGTCAGGCATTTTCTTTTACTGCAACGAACATAAAAACTCCCTTGCTTTTAACAGACCGTTTCATAATTTCTAACCATGAAAATTATTTAAACTGCGACACTTATCATTCAACCAGAGCTCAAAATATCACAAGGATCCTCAAGAGCACAGAAAAGACTGTATTAAAAGATACTTGTATCAGATACATGAGAATCCAGGCTTTTTTTATCAACACATTTGTTTCCGTATACCAGATATTATGGAACCATTTCAGAAGGGTGTCAGCCAGTCAGATTCCAGGAGCCGGTACTTTAAAGAAAAAATACACACCGGTATTCCATTTCTCCCTAAACATTTTAAGCATCGAAGTCTTTAACCAACATGTGAAATAGCGTGTAAAAAAGTGGTAGTTTTAAGCTTTTCTGCTAATATAATATGGAATCGCGTATCTAAAGATATTAATAACGATATGATTTTATTCGTGTACTGCGACATTTCTTTGAAAAAATAGAATAGCAATATTATGGACAATTAATTGACTTTTATATTTCTAAATATTACAACATGATCGAATTTAAGTCATTTTAATAACAATGAATAGTCACCTATGCGTTACAATATAAACATTTATATTGATTTAAATCACGTTTTGATTTAAATCGCAAACGCGTGTTTAAATATATGTGTTTTTTGATTCACAACTTTCAGCATAGCTTTCTCTCCGTTTAGATTTATTTTTCTTGGGATCTTGGGATCAAACGTGGAAAGATTAGATTGTAATCGTTTTTATTTTTTAAATACATTTTAGAAAAGTGTAATCTATACTAAAAAGCTGTACATCACCTGCTATAAAGATACATATTGTAATACTTTCGGGCTCGGATAGGACGGACACAAGAACTCAGACTTGCGGAGTTAAAGCAAGTTAAAGCCTTGATTTTATATATCACCTTTAAAAGTGGCATCTCAAAGCATCTCAACAAAACAACAACAAATCTCAATATCTTGTACGAATTATTCGTTATACAAACCAAAAATAGGCCGCAAACTTTTAAATAATTAAAAGTCTAAACAATATCAGCTTTATTTATGGGTTTTAAATAAAGGCGATTTAAACCAATATAAATGTTTATATTGTAATGCATAGGTTACTATTCATTGTTATTAAAATGACTTAAATTCGATCATGTTGTGATATTTAGAAATATAAATTTGTTTGGTGCGGTGTGCGGAACCAGGGAACTATTTACATGGAAAACGGGCGTTTCCAAGTGCTTGTACAATCGATGGAAATGTTCAAATAAATGTGCAAAAGAAATAAGCAAAATAATCATTTATTTCTTTATCATATTGGCTAACTAATGTCCTCTCTTTGCTAGTTAGTGGCTGTGTATCTAGGGTTAAGGTTAGTGTTGGAACAACACCTACACATGTTCTAATGCATTTGCTGTGCATTAGGATGTATTTGTAGTGCAGGACAGGTGTTGTTTTGCTGTTGCCTCGAAAAACAATTTTGGCCCAATTTTGCCGTTTTTGCTAAGCCGCTCGCCTGTCAAAAATGGTCGAAAATCAAAATTCTCAATCCACACTTTGTACATGCTAAACTTTCTTCTTTTCTCTTTTTAAACCTAGAGGAAAGAACAAGTTTGGCCAAACTTGTCTGGGAATTGAAAACCACTCACCCATTTCGTATTTTAAATGTCTTTCCAGCAGCAGGATGTAAAAAAATGCAATGCCACAAAATTGAAAGCCTTTCACACTAGATGCATTAAGCTCTGTGAGCTCGGTGACTTCGAGACCACTTGTTATCCCAGGTTGTTTGAATCGCCACAATTCAAATAGAGAAAAAAGAGCTGACTGACAAGATTTAAGATGTGGCTGTCAATGTTGGATTAAAAAAAAACACGTTGCCCGACGTTAGTTGCATTGCTTGAAAAATAATTTTATTTCGAGAGACTGTATAAGTAATTCAAGTGTTTTTTTAACTTCCTGAAATACAAATAATTTAACTATATGTGCAAACGTTTTATGATATGTCGCTGTTGTGAATGTCTGTGGAGTGTATCTTATTTGCCTGTCTGTCCTGGCTGTGCTCTCTCGCTCGCCCTCCCCCCCCTCAATTCAATTCAATTCAATTCAAGGTGCTTTATTAGCATGACAGATGGGTACAATCAGTGTTAGGTATTTACTTTGCTTTGAGATGCCACTTTTAAAGGTGATATATAAAATCAAGGCTTTAACTTGCTTTAACTCTGCAAGTCTGAGTTCTTGTGTCTGTCCTATCCGAACCCGAAAGTATTACAATATGTATCTTTATAGCAGGTGGTGTACAGCTTTTTAGTATAGATTACACTTTTCTAAAATGTATTTAAAAAATAAAAACGATTACAATCTAATCTTTCCACGTTTGATCCCAAGATCCCAAGAAAAATAAATCTAAACGGGGAGAAAGCTATGCTGAAAGTTTATTAAGATACTTAGAAGACAAAGATATCAATTTATGTTGCATTTGTCTGATTGTGAATCAAAAAACACATATTTAAACACGCGTTTGCGATTTAAATCAAAACGCGATTTAAATCAATATAAATGTTTATATCGTAACACATAGGTGACTATTCATTGTTATTAAAATAACTTAAATTTGATCATGTTGTGATATTTAGAAATAAAAATTTGTTTGGTGCGAGTGAGGTTTTATTTAATCTCTGACCCAAGGAAAAGTTTTATTTTTTCAAAGAAATGTTTGTTAAAAAAAGTCATGGCTCCAGCTGGATTTGAATACTTACCATGTGACATGGGAGTCAGGAACCTAACCCACAGCACCAACAGCAAGGTGACATGCAGAGTGCTGAAAAAGCACTACAGAAACATTATCAACAGACAATGTACAGCGTGTACTATTCTTGTGTTGCGGTACATGAATATAATTATATCGTTATTAATTTCTTTAGATACGCGATTCCATATTATATTCCCTTTAATCAAATTCTAAAAGTATGCTTGTTGACTCCGGTATCACGTTAGTTAAAGACTTTGATGCTTAAAATGTTTAGGGAGAAATGGAATACTGGTGTGTATTTTTTATTCAAAGTACCGAGACCAGCCATATACTGTATGTTTATGTTCCAAAATTAATATCGATTATGACCTTCACACGCGTTACAGTATGCTCCTATTCTTTTTATGCTCAGCTACTAAGATTTCCCTTCAGTGGTAAAATTCCATATAAATAATCAATACTAAAACGGGCACAGTAAAGACATTTAAATCTTTCTACGACCGACCAACAGACCACGAGTGCCCCTGTCGGTCAACCAATCACGTACAGCGGTATTTTGCGTCAACACGCGTCACGAAGCACGAGGCCGTAGCCAATTACCTCCGGTACGTGTCTGTGCCGCGCAATTTGAATGGCTGCATCTGTATAAGGAAATATTATTGTGCTGCTCTGCCCCAGCCCTGCCCCTGTCCTCTGCTCCTGCCCCTCTTACCCAGCTCTTTCAAACCCTGGCTGTCGCTGGCCAGCTTCCCCAGCTTGCCCAGTGTGTCGAAGTAGTCCTTGGCGATGGCGGTGACCCCTGTGGAAGAGAGGGGTGAGGTAACAGTGTTGAGTCGGCTCTGGTGAGGTACCTTCTCATACTGCTTCCCCATGCACACGGAGTTCTTCAGGCTGGAATTGAACTGCTCCAGGATCAAATCGCCAAGAAGACAGACACAGGGAGGACCAGGTGTGTTTCTGGACAAGAAACACTGAGACAGCCCAGTCACAGGGCTCTAGACTCTTCTAGTCCCTGTGGACACACTGACACAACCCAGTCACAGGGCTCTAGACTCTTCTAGTGTGAGAGAGAGGTTAATACAGAAACATTGTCTGAACACTACAATACATTACAACTACACTGAAAGAGAGGGGAGTTAATACAGACACACTGACCGGACACTACAGTACGTTAATAGTGTACTGAGAGCAGAGAATGTAATACAGCCATTCTGACTGAATCCTTCAGTACATTCACAATGCACTGAGAGAGAGTAGTTAAAAATGATCTCTTCAAGAGCAAAGGCCTCAGTTTTGTATTAGTCCCCGAGACGTTAGACACCCCACAAACCCAGCGTAAGGGCTGCCAGAGCAACAACTTCAGCACTTAACTCAGAGAATTTAAAAATTTACCTTAAAGACTCAGCACGTACCCTAGGCGTCATATTAGACACAGGGCTCTCATTTAACTCTCATGTTAAAACAGTATCTAAAACATGCTTCCTACAGTTAAGAAATATTGCAAAACTAAGGCAATTTATCTCCTCTCAAGACACAGAGAAATTAATACATGAACCTGTATACAGCAGGTTAGACTACTGTAATGCCCTAATATCAGGGAGCACCCACCACTCACACCTCCTAAGGGCTCCGAATGGCTGAAAATACAATGAATGACGTTTATTACTAATCAGATTGCCTTATTGTCAGGTGGTCCTGGTTCAAATATCTATTCCAAAGTCAATAACGTTCAGTTTCCTTTTTTGGAGGTGTCCTGGTGTAGCTTTTGTGGACATATCGTGCTTCAGAATAAGGTAAAAACATGGGATGTAATTTTTTTTTGCTGGTTTTTACTTTTGTGGTCTTGGTTTGCTGATATAAAGTGACTTTGCGATTGTCTTGTTTTTATAAAAAAAAACACGTTTTTTTAAAGCTCCGGTTGTCCTTTTTCGATTGATAACATGTTTTTGTAGTTTTGTTGGTAAAAAACGATAAAATATGACGCAAGAATCAAAAGTAAATGTTGATTTACACTATGGACGCTAGCGACTACGCCAAGCATGGGCTTCGTTTGATTAAATGAACGTTTTTTTTCTGTTCTGAAAACGGTTTTGTGAAGCTCTGTTACAAGGCAGTATACTGTACTGTGCTTCATACGTGCAGTGTGAAACGATCATTTTAATGGGAATATTTCCAGTAGGTTTGTATTAAATACTGCACATATTGTAGTATTTGCCTTGGTACTTAATGGGTTTTGGGCAGTGTTCATTTGACTGAGGAAAATAATATGAAAATGTTAGTCAGTTAGGTGTTTTTTTTAATTTTCCCTAAGAATGACGAAACGCTCATGAAAATAATCCATGAATTTGTAGCGCCGTATGAATTAAAAGGACCTGTGCACTCATGCACCTGTGCACTGCTAAGATATCTTTTTTACATCGGAAAGAGTAATTCGTATTTCGTCATTTGCGGGTTAGAAGATTATTAGAAGTCTTGGCTAGTGTGTAATGTGTAATAAGTTTAATAATACACGCTGTGTCACCGCCACCATACAAAAACAGCAAATTCACGACCACCAGATCTTTCAATTGTGATCTTTTGATCAGTTGACCCCAGCCTTTGCAGTTGAGCTGATTTCTGATCTATTACCTGCATCTCTGGCGAAGACATCCTCTTCAAAATCGTAAGTTTCTTTACAAACTAGAAATACTGCACTGTAATTATGATGCTTCGTTGACGTGCCCACGAATTTATTTAAAAGTCAAGTTATTTAAAAACGTATTTTGTTTTATATCGCGGGGAATACCACAAAACCTAATAAGCTTCATGTGTCATTAACATGATCTTTCTACACATGCAAGTGAAACTTGAAAGGATTTGTCACACTTCTGAATTTAAATTATAATGTTTTGTTTCTGTAAGTGTTACAAGGAGAATTGAACCCCCAAAAAACTCTGACCATCCACCTTCTTGGGTCCATGGCAGTGACGCAGCACCCAACTCAGATGGTACCCACCCCGTGCACCATCTGGACATGTGGGGAGGAATCTTTGTGTACGCTGTAAGTTTTTTACTATTAGCAATCGATAATATTAAAATTAGCATCTTGTAAAAATATATTTTCATTGTTCAAATATACATTAAATCTGACTATCGGAAAATAAGTTAAATACAAAATTAAAGAAAAAATAGGGTAAAATATCATTCAAAATGGTATCATTCAATGTTAACTGTTTATAGAAATAAAATGTAATAACTAAGAAATAGGATGGCACAGTTGTTAGCATGCTTTTTGTATGTTTTTTTTCATAAATACAACAATAGTACCAGATGTCTCAGTGACTTTAAAAATTAAATTATGCATGCAAACCTGTGAACTCGAAAGATAAGTAAGTTATCCATCCATTTCTAATGGTGGCGAAATGGTTAGCATTGCTATCGTGCAGCACAGGGGCCCTCGGTTCAGTTGCTGCTGTCCTGTGTGTGTGTGGAATTTCCATGTTCTCTCTCGGTTCCGTGGGTTTTCTCCATATGTGTGATGTGATTTCCTCTCTAAAACATACTGGTATGTTAAATTGGCTCCCAAGAAAACTGGCCCTGGTGTGTTTGCGTTTGTGTCTGTTTGTCTGTGCTGTGATGGAGCGGCGCTATGTCCAGGTGTATTCTGCCTTGCATCCATTGCTTGCTGGGGTAGGACCAAATCCTCTGTACTGGACATGTAGTCGGACATGCGGGCGTCTCAGTGCTCTCCGTGCTCTCCCTGTAGGTTTGGGGTGACAGGAACTCGGGGTGCCTGCAAAAGTCAGGCAGCCATGTCTTGCTCAGAAGAGGTGAACAAGATGACGGGAAATGTCTACAAGGTGAGAGGAGCCCAAGACCCTCAAGGACTCAACAAACACTCTGCTTCTGTTGTGATAATTTACTCCTTTCCCTGCTCTCTCCTCACTTTTCCATGAATATGGTCCTTACTGTCCTGTGACTGGGCTGTGTCAGTGTGTCCACAGGGACTAGAAGAGTCTACAGCCCTGTGACTGGGCTGTCAGTGTCTCTTGTCCAGAAACACATCTGGTCCCCCCTGTGTCTGTTTTCTCGGCCAGGTAATGGAGTGTTTCAGTCCGAGCCTGAAGAACTTTGTCTCCATGGGGAAGCAGTATGAGAAGGCGCTGACAGGTACCTCACCAAAGCCGTGCGCTGAGCCGACTCGCCACTCTAACTTCACCCCTCTCTCCCACAGGGGTCACCACCAGCGCCGCCGAAGACTACTTCCACACGCTGGTCAAGCTGGGGGAGCTGAGAAGCGATACACACAGTGTACACACAGCACACAGTATATACTTAGCACACAGCTCACACACATTATACACAAAGCACACAGTATGCACACAGTATACACAAAGCACACAGTATGCACACAGTATACACACAGCACACAGTATATACACAATATACACAAAGCAGACAGTGTATACACACAGCTCACAGTATATACTGTACACACTATACACACAGCACAAAGTACAGTATATACACAGTATATAAACAGCACACAGTATATACACAGCACACACAAAGCAAACACAAAGCACACAGTATATACACATTTTACACAGCACACAGAATAAAAACAGTTTATACACAGCACACTGCACACAAAAGACACCTGTCACCTCACACAGAGAGATACTGGTGTATTCAGACAATCCCCTCTGTATCATACACCGGTCACCTCACACAGGGAGACACTGGTGTACTCAGACAATCCCCTCTGTGCCACACCGGTCACCTCAGAGAGCGACACATTGGTATATTCGGACAATCCCCTCTGTACCACACTGGTCACCTCACACAGCTATCCATCCATTTCTAATGGTGGCGAAATGGTTAGCATTGCTATCGTGCAGCACAGGGGCCTTCGGTTCCATTGCTGCTGTCCTGTGTGTGTGGAATTTGCATGTTCTCTCTTGGTTCCGTGGGTTTTTTTTATATGTGTGATGTGATTTCCTCTCTAAAACATACTGGTACGTTAAATTGGCTCCCAAGAAAACTGGCCCTGGTGTGTGTGCTTTTGTGTCTGTTTGTCTGTGCTGTGGTGGACTGCCGCTATGTCCAGGTGTATTCTGCCTTGCATCCATTGCTTGCTGGGGTAGGACCCAAATCCTCTGTACTGGACACGTCTCAATGCTCTCCGTGGTCTCCCTGTAGGTTTGGGGTGACAGGAACTCGGGGTGCCTGCAAAAGTCAGGCAGCCATGTCTTGCTCAGAAGAGGTGAAGAAGATGACGGGAAATGTCTACAAGGTGAGAGGAGCCCAAGACCCTCAAAGACTCAACAAACACCCGGTATGAGAAGGCGCTGACAGGTACCTCAACAAAGCCGTGCCCTGAGCCGACTCGCCACTCTAACTTCACCCCTCTCTCCCACAGGGGTCACCACCAGCGCCGCCGAAGACTACTTCCACACGCTGGTCAAGCTGGGGGAGCTGACAAGCAACAGCCAGGGTTTGAAAGAGCTGGGTAAGAGGGGCAGGGGCAGGCCTGGGGCAGGGCAGCACAATCAAATTTCCTTATACTTATATAGCGCCTTTCTGCACATTTCACTCAAAGAGCTATACAATAGACAGTATACACACAGCATACAGCACACTATACACATAGCACACAGCACACAATATGCACACAGTACACAGCACAGAGTATATACAAAGCACACAGCACCAAGTACACAGTATATATAGAGCATACACACAGCACACAGCATACGCACAGCACACAGTTTACACACAGCATACACACAACACACAGTATACACACAGTATACACACAGTATATTCACAGCACACTGCACACAGTATGCACAAAGCGCACACAAAGCACACAGTATACGCAATGCACAAACACACACACTGCACACAGCGACACACAGCACCGACAGTACACAGTATTCACTCAGTATACAGTGTACAAGCAGCACACAGTATATACTTAGCACACAGCTCACACACATTATACACAAAGCACACAGTATGCACACAGTATACACAAAGCACACAGTATACACACAGCACACAGTATATACACAATATGCACAAAGCAGACAGTGTATACACACAGCACACAGTACATACTGTACACACTATACACACAGCACACATTATATAAACAGTATATAAACAGCACACCGTATATACACAGCACACACAAAGCAAACACAAAGCACACAGTATATACACATTTTAGACAGCACACAGTATAAAAACAGTTTATACACAGCACACTGCACACAAAAGACACCTGTCACCTAAAACAGAGAGACACTGGTGTATTCAGACAATCCCCTCAGTATCACACCGGTCATCTCACACAGAGATTGACTGGTGTATTCGGACAATCCGCTCTGTACCACACACCTGTCACCTCACACAGAGACACACTGGTGTATTACATTAAATTGGGATGCCTAAAGTTGCAAAAACGCTTTTATCTCGGCTGAAAAACACGTTTTGACAACTTCTGCACAGTGTGGTTAAGAGCTGACTCATTGTGCTCTTCTGAGCCAAGCAGTTACATTGGGATGTCAAAGTTTGCAAAAACGCGTTTATTTCGGCTGAAAAACACGTTTTGAAAAGTGTGTTGTTCTGGTCCCATAAGTTACATTGGGATGCCAAAGTTTGCAAAAACGTGTTTTTCTGTGCTGAAAAACATATTTTGACAACTTCTGCACAGTGGGGTTAAAAATGACTCAGTGTGCTCTCCAGAGCCAAGCAGGTACATTGGGATTTCAAAGTTTGCAAAAACGCGTTTATTTCGGCTGAAAAACACGTTTTGAAAAGTGTGCTGTTCTGGCCCCAGCAGTTAAACTGGGATGCCCAAAATTGCAAAAATGCTTTTATCTCGGCTGAAAAACACGTTTTGACAATTTCTGCACAATGGGGTTAAGAGCTGACTCAAAGTGCTCTCCTGAGCCAAGCAGTTACATTGGGATTTCAAAGTTTTGGCAAAAACGCATTTATTTCGACTGAAAAACACGTTTTGAAAAGTGCGCTGTTCTGGCCCTAGCAGGTACATTGGGATGCCAAAGTTTGCAAAAACGCGTTTATCTTGGCTGAAAAACACGTTTTGACAACTTCTGCACAGTGGGGTTAAGAGCTGACTCAGTATGCACTCCTGAGCCAAGGAGGTACATTGGGATTTGAAAGTTTGCAAAAACGCGTTTATTTTGGCTGAAAAACATGTTTTGAAAAGTGTGCTGTACTGGCCCCAGCAGTTAAATTGGGTTGCCCAAAGTTGCAAAAACACTTTTATCTCGGCTGAAAAACACGTTTTGACATCTTCTGCACAGTGGGGTTAAAAGCTGACTCAGTGTGATCTCCAGACCCAAGCAGGTACATTGGGATTTCAAAGTTTGCAAAAACGCCTTTATTTCAGCTGAAAAACACATTTTGAAAAGTGTGCTGTTCTGGTCCCATAAGTTACATTGGGATGCCAAAGTTAGAAAAAACGCCTTTATTTCAGCTGAAAAACACATTTTGAAAAGTGTGCTGTTCTGGTCCCATAAGTTACATTGGGATGCCGAAGTTTGCAAAAACGCGTTTTTCTCTGCTGAAAAACACGTTTTGACAACTTCTGCACAGTGGGGCTAAGAGCTGACTCAATGTGCTCTCTTGAGCCAAGCAGGAACATTGGCATTTTAACGTTTGCAAAAACGCGTTTATTTCGGCTGAAAAACACGTTTTGAAAAGTGTGCTGTTTTGTCCCTAGCAGTTAAACAGGGATGCCCAAAGTTGCAAAAACGCTTTTATCTCGGCTGAAAAACACGTTTTGACAACTTCTGCACAATGGAGTTAAGAGCTAACTCAAAGTGCTCTAAGCCAAGCAGTTACATTGGGATTTCAAAGTTTTGGCAAAAACGCGTTGATCTCGGCTGAAAAACATGTTTTGACAACTTCTGCACAGTGGGGTTAGAAGCTGACTCAGTGTGCTGTCCTGAGCCAAGCAGGTACTGTACATTGGGATTTCAAAGTTTGGCAAAAACGCATTTATTTCGGCTGAAAGACACGTTTTGAAAAGAGTGCTGTTCTGGTCCCTTAAGTTACATTGGGATGCCAAAGTTTGCAAAAATGCGTTTTTCACAGCTGAAAAACACTTTTTGACAACTTCTGCACAGTGGTGCTAAGAGCTGACTTAGTGTGCTCTCCTGAGCCAAGCAGGAACATTGGCATTACAAAGTTTGCAAAAACGCGTTTATTTCGGCTAAAAAACACGTTTTGAAAAGTGCGGTGTTCTGGCCAGAACAGTTAAATTGGGATGCCCAAAGTTACAAGGACGCTTTTATCTCGGCTGAAAAACACGTTTTGACAACTTCTGCACAGTGTGGTTAAGAGCTGACTCAGTCTGCACTACTGAGCCAAGCAGGTACATTGGGATTTGAAAGTTTGCAAAAACGTGTTTATTTCGGCTGAAAAACAAGTTTTGAAAAGTGTGCTGTTCTGGCCCCAGCAGTTAAATTGGGATACCCAAAGTTGCAAAAACGCTTTTATCTCGGCTGAAAAACACGTTTTGACAACTTCTGCACAGTGGGGTTAAGAGCTGACTCAGTCTGCTCTCCTGAGCCAAGCAGGTACATTGGGATTGCAAAGTTTTGGCAAAAACGCGTTGATCTCGGCTGAAAAACATGTTTTGACAACTTCTGCACAGTGGGGTTAGAAGCTGACTCAGTGTGCTGTCCTGAGCCAAGCAGGTACTGTACATTGGGATTTCAAAGTTTGGCAAAAACGCATTTATTTCGGCTGAAAGACACATTTTGAAAAGAGTGCTGTTCTGGTCCCTTAAGTTACATTGGGATGCCAAAGTTTGCAAAAATGCGTTTTTCACAGCTGAAAAACACTTTTTGACAACTTCTGCACAGTGGTGCTAAGAGCTGACTTAGTGTGCTCTCCTGAGCCAAGCAGGAACATTGGCATTACAAAGTTTGCAAAAACGCGTTTATTTCGGCTGAAAAACACGTTTTGAAAAGTGCGGTGTTCTGGCCCCAACAGTTAAATTGGGATGCCCAAAGTTACAAGGACGCTTTTATCTCGGCTGAAAAACACGTTTTGACAACTTCTGCACAGTGTGGTTAAGAGCTGACTCAGTATGCACTACTGAGCCAAGCAGGTACATTGGGATTTGAAAGTTTGCAAAAACGTGTTTATTTCGGCTGAAAAACAAGTTTTGAAAAGTGTGCTGTTCTGGCCCCAGCAGTTAAATTGGGATACCCAAAGTTGCAAAAACGCTTTTATCTCGGCTGAAAAACACGTTTTGACAACTTCTGCACAGTGGGGTTAAGAGCTGACTCAGTCTGCTCTCCTGAGCCAAGCAGGTACATTGGGATTGCAAAGTTTTGGCAAAAACGCGTTTATTTCGGCTGAAAAACACGTTTTGAAAAGTGTGCTGTTCTGGCCCTAGCAGGTACATTGGGATGCCAAAGTTTGCAAAAACGCATTTTTCTCTGCTGAAAAATACGTTTTGACAACTTTTGCACAGTGGGGTTAAGAGCTGACTCAGTGTGTTCTTCAGAGCCAAGCAGGTATATTGGGATTTCAAAGTTTGCAAAAACGCCTTTATTTCAGCTGAAAAACACGTTTTGAAAAGTGTGCTGTTCTGGTCCCAGCAATTAAATTGGGATGCCTAAAGTTGCAAAAACGCCTTTATCTCGGCTGAAATACACGTTTTGACAACTTCTGCACAGTGGGGTTAAGAGCTGACTCAAAGTCTCTCCTGAGCCAAGCAGGTATATTGGGATTTCAAAGTTTGGCAAAAACGCATTTATTTAGACTGAAAAACACGTTTTGAAAAGTGTGCTGTTCTGGCCCTAGCAGGTACATTGGGATGCCAAAGTTTGCAAACACGTGTTTTTCTCTGCTGAAAAACACGTTTTGACAACTTCTGCACAGTGTGGTTAAGAGCTAACTCAGTCTGCACTCCTGAGCCAAGCAGGAACTTTGGGATTTCAAAGTTTGCTAAAACGCCTTTATTTCAGCTGAAAATCACATTTTGAAAAGTGTGCTGTTCTGGTCCCATAAGATACATTGGGATGCCAAAGTTTGCAAAAACGCGTTTTTCTCTGCTGAAAAACAAGTTTTGTCAACTTCTGCACAGTGGGGCTAAGAGGTGACTTAGTGTGCTCTCCTGAGCCAAGCAGGAACATTGGCATTTCAAAGTTTACAAAAACACGTTTGTTTTGGCTGAAAAACAGGTTTTGAAAAGTATGCTGTTCTGGCCCCAACAGTTAAATTGGGATGCCCAAAGTTGCAAGGACACTTTTATCTCGGCTGAAAAACACGTTTTGACAACTTCTGCACAGTGTGGTTAAGAGCTGACTCAGTGTGCTCTCCTGAGCCAAGCAGGTACATTGGGATTTCAAAGTTTTGGCAAAAACGCGTTTATTTCGGCTGAAAAACACGTTTTGAAAAGTGTGCTGTTCTGGCCACAGCAGTTACATTGGGGTGCCCAAAGTTGCAAAAACACGTTTATCTCTGCTGAAAAAAACGTTTTGAAAACTTCTGCACAGTGGGTCTAAGAGTTGACTCAGTTTGCTCTTCTGTGCCAAGCAGATACATTGGAATTTCAAAGTTGCAAATCAAGTTTATCTCTGCTGAAAAACACGTCTTGACAACTTCTGCAAAGTGGGGTTAAGAGCTGACTCAGTGTGCTCTCCTGAGCCAAGCAGGTACTTAGGGATTTCAAAGTTTGCAAAAACGCGTTAATTTCGGCTGAAAAACATGTTTTGAAATGTGTGCTGTTCTGGTCCCTTAAGTTACATTGGGATGCAAAAGTTTGCAAAAACACGTTTATCTCTGCTGAAAATTGCGTTTTGAAAACTTCTGCACAGTGGGTCTAAGAGTTGACTCAGTGTGCTCTTCTGTGCCAAGCAGTTACATTGGGATTTCAAAGTTGCAAAAACACGTTTATCTCTGCTGAAAAACACGTCTTGACAACTTCCGCACAGTGGGTCTAAGAGTTGACTCAGTGTGCTCTTCTGAGCCAAGCAGTTCCGTTGGAATTTCAAAGTTTGCAAACATGTGTTAATTTCGGCTGAAAAACACGTTTTGATATGTGTGCTGTTTTGGTCCCATAAGCTACATTAGGATGCCAAAGTTTGCAAAAACGCGTTTTTCTCTGCTGAAAAACACGTTTTGACAACTTCTGCACAGTGGGTCTAAGAGCTGACTCAGTGTGCTCTTCTGTGCCAAGCAGTTACATTGGGATTTCAAAGTTTGCAAAATTGCGTTAATTTCGGCTGAAAAACACGTTTTGAAAAGTGTGCTGTCCTGGCCCCAGCAGTTAAATTGGGATGCCCAAAGTTGCAAAAACACGTTTATCTCGACTGAAATACACGTTTTAACAACTTCTGCACAGTGGGGCTAAGAGCTGACTCAGTCTGCTCTTCTGTGCCAAGCAGTTACATTGGGATTTCAAAGTTTGCAAAAACGAGTTAATTTCGGCTGAAAAACACGTTTTGAAAAGTGTGCTGTTCTGGCCCCAGCAGTTACATTGGGGTGCCCAAAGTTGCAAAAACGCGTTTATCACGGCTGAAAAACACGTCTTGAAAACTTCTGCACAGTGGGGTTAAGAGCTGACTCAGTGTGCTCTTCTGAGCCAAGCAGTTACATTGGGATTTCAAAGTTTGCAAAATTGCGTTAATTTCGGCTGAAAAACACGTTTTGAAAAGTGTGCTGTCCTGGCCCGAGCAGTTAAATTGGGATGCTCAAAGTTGCAAAAACTCGTTTATCTCGACTGAAATACACGTTTTGACAACTTCTGCAGAGTGGGGCTACGAGCTGACTCAGTGTGCTCTCCTGAGCCAAGCAGGTACTTAGGGATTTCAAAGTTTGCAAAAACGCGTTAATTTCGGCTGAAAAAAATGTTTTGAAATGTGTGCTGTACTGGTCCCTTACGTTACATTGGGATGCAAAAGTTTGCAAAAACACGTTTATCTCTGCTGAAAAACACGTTTTGACAACTTCTGCACAGTGGGGTTAAGAGCTGACTCAGTGTGCTCTCCTGAGCCAAAGCAGTTCCATTGGAATTTCAAAGTTTGCAAAAATGCGTTAATTTCGGCTGAAAAACACGTTTTGATATGTGTGCTGTTTTGGTCCCGTAAGCTACATTAGGATGCCAAAGTTTGCAAAAACGCATTTTTCTCTGCTGAAAAACACGTTTTGACAACTTCTGCACAGTGGGGCTAAGGGCTGACTCAGTGTGCTCTTCTGTGCCAAGCAGTTACATTGCGATTTCAATGTTTGCAAAAACACGATAATTTCGGCTGAAAAACACGTGTTGAAGAGTGTGGTGTTCTGGCCCCAGCAGTTACATTGGGGTGCCCAAAGTTGCAAAAACGCGATTATCACGGCTGAAAAACACGTCTTGACAACTTCTGCACAGTGGGGTTAAGAGCTGACTCAGTGTGCTCTTCTGAGCCAAGCAGTTACATTGGGATTTCAAAGTTTGCAAAAGCACTTTTATTTCGGCTGATAAACACGTTTTGAAAAGTGTGCTGTTCTGGTCCCTTAAGTTACATTGGGATGCAAAAGTTTGCAAAAACGCGTTTATCTCTGCTGAAAAACACGTCTTGACAACTTCTGCACAGTGGGGTTAAGATCTGACTCAGTGTGCTCTCCTGAGCCAAGCAGATACATTGGGATTTCAAAGTTTCAAAAACACGTTTATCTCTGCTGAAAAACACGTTTTGAAAAGTGTGCTGTTCAGGCCCCAGCAGTTACATTGGGGTGCCCAAAGTTGCAAAAACGCGTTTATCACAGCTAAAAAACACGTTTTGATAACTTCTGCACAGTAGGGCTAAGAGCTGACTCAGTGTGCTCTTCTGTGCCAAGCAGTTACATTGGGATTTCAAAGTTTCAAAAACACGTTTATCTCTGCTGAAAAACACGTTTTGACAACTTCTGCACAGTGGGTCTAAGAGCTGACTAAATGTGCTCTTCTGAGCCAAGCAGTTACATTGGGATTTCAAAGTTTGCAAAAACACGTTTATTTCGGCTGAAAAACACGTTTTGAAAAGTGTGCTGTTCTGGCCCCAGCAGTTACATTGGGGTGCCCAAAGTTGCAAAAACGCATTTATCACGGCTGAAAAACACGTTTTGACAACTTCTGCACACTGGGGTTAAAAGCTGACTCAGTGTGCTCTCCTGAGCAAAGCAGGTACTTTGGGATTTCAAAGTTGCAAAAACACGTTTATCTCTGCTGAAAAACAAGTTCTGACAATTTCTGCAAAGTGTGCTTAATAGTTGACTCAGTGTTCTCTCCTCAGCCAAGCAGGTATATTGGGATTTCAAAGTTGCAAAAACACGTTTATCTCTCCTGAAAAACACGTTTTGACAGCTTCTGCACAGTGGGGTTAAGAGATGACTCGGTGTGCTCTCCTGAACCAAGCAGGTACATTGGGATTTTAAAGTTTGCAAAAACGCGTTAATTTCGGCTGAAAAACACGTTTTGAAAAGTGTGCTGTCCTGGCCCCAGCAGTTAAATTGGGATGCCCAATTTTGCAAAAACGTGTTCATCTCGACTGAAATACACGTTTTGACAACTTCTGCACAGTGGGGCTAAGAGCTGACTCAGTGTGCTCTTCTGTGCCAAGCAGTTACATTGGGATTTCAAAGTTTGCAAAAACGCGTTAATTTCGGCTGAAAAACACGTTTTGAAAAGTGTGCTGTTCTGGCCCCAGCAGTTACATTGGGGTGCCCAAAGTTGCAAAAACGCGTTTATCGCGGCTGAAAAACACGTTTTGACAACTTCTGCACAGTGGGGTTAAAAGCTGACTCAGTGTGCTCTCCTGAGCAACGCAGGTACTTTGGGATTTCAAAGTTTGCAAATGCACGTTTATCTCTGCTGAAAAATACATTTTGAAAACTTCTGCACAGTGGGGCTAAGAGCTGACTCAGTGTGCTCTTCTTTGCCAAGCAGTTACATTGGGATTTCAGAGTTCCAAAAACACATTTATCTCTGCTTAAAAACATGTTTTGACAACTTCTGCACAGTGTGGTTAAGAGCTGACTCAGTGTTCTCTCCTCAGCCAAGCATGTACATTGGCATTTCAAAGTTGCAAAAACACGTTTATCTCTGCTGAAAAACACATTTTGACAACTTCTGCACAGTGGGTATAAGAGCTGACTCAGTGTGCTCTTCTGAGCCAAGCAGTTACATTGGGATTTCAAAGTTGCAAAAATCACGTTTATTTCGGCTGAAAAACACGCTTTGAAAAGTGTGCTGTTCTGGTCCCGTAAGTTACATTGGGATGCCAAAGTTTGCAAAAACGTGTTTATCTCTGCTGATAAACATGTTTTGACAACGTCTGCACAGTGGGGTTAAGATCTGACTCAGTGTGCTCTCCTGAGCCAAGCAGAACCATGTTTTGACAACTTCTGCACAATGTGCTCACCTAAGCCAAGCAGGTACATTAGGATTTCAAAGTTTGCAAAAACGCGTTAATTTTGGCTGAAAAACACGTTTTGACAACTTCTGCACAGTTGGTATAAGAGATGACTCAGTGTGCTCTTCTGAGCCAAGCAGTTACATTGGGATTTCAAAGTTGCAAAAACACGTTTATTTCAGCTGATAAACACGTTTTGAAAAGTGTCCTGTTCTGTTCCCTTAGGTTACATTGGGATGCAAAAGTTTGCAAAAACGCGTTTATCTCTGCTGAAAAATACGTTTTGAAAACTTCTGCCCAGTGGGTCTAAGAGCTGAATCTGTGCTCTTCTGAGCCAAGCAGTTCCATTGGAATTTCAAAGTTTGCAAAAATGCGTTAATTTCGGCTGAAAAACACGTTTTGAAAAGTGTGCTTTTCTGGCCCCAGCAGTTACATTGGTGTGCCCAAAGTTGCAAAAACGCGCTTTACTCGGATGAAATACATGTTTTGACAACTTCTGCACAGTGGGGTTAAAAGCTGACTCAGTGTGCTCTCCTGAGCAAAGCAGGTACTTTGGGATTTCAAAGTTGCAAAAACACGTTTATCTCTGCTGAAAAACAAGTTCTGACAATTTCTGCAAAGTGTGCTTAAGAGTTGACTCAGTGTTCTCTCCTCAGCCAAGCAGGTATATTGGGATTTCAAAGTTGCAAAAACACGTTTATCTCTGCTGAAAAACACGTTTTGACAGCTTCTGCACAGTGTGGTTAAGAGCTGACTCAGTGTGCTCTCCTGAACCAAGCAGGTACATTGGGATTTTAAAGTTTGCAAAAACGCGTTAATTTCGGCTGAAAAACACGTTTTGAAACGTGTGCTGTCCTGGCCCCAGCAGTTAAATTGGGATGCCCAATTTTGCAAAAACGCGTTTATCACGGCTGAAAAACACGTTTTGACAACTTCTGCACAGTGGGGTTAAAAGCTGACTCAGTGTGCTCTCCTGAGCAACGCAGGTACTTTGGGATTTCAAAGTTTGCAAATGCACGTTTATCTCTGCTGAAAAATACATTTTGAAAACTTCTGCACAGTGGGGCTAAGAGCTGACTCAGTGTGCTCTTCTTTGCCAAGCAGTTACATTGGGATTTCAAAGTTCCAAAAACACATTTATCTCTGCTTAAAAACACGTTTTGACAACTTCTGCACAGTGTGGTTAAGAGCTGACTCAGTGTTCTCTCCTCAGCCAAGCATGTACATTGGCATTTCAAAGTTGCAAAAACACGTTTATCTCTGCTGAAAAACACATTTTGACAACTTCTGCACAGTGGGTATAAGAGCTGACTCAGTGTGCTCTTCTGAGCCAAGCAGTTACATTGGGATTTCAAAGTTGCAAAAATCACGTTTATTTCGGCTGAAAAACACGCTTTGAAAAGTGTGCTGTTCTGGTCCCGTAAGTTACATTGGGATGCCAAAGTTTGCAAAAACGTGTTTATCTCTGCTGATAAACATGTTTTGACAACGTCTGCACAGTGGGGTTAAGATCTGACTCAGTGTGCTCTCCTGAGCCAAGCAGAACCATGTTTTGACAACTTCTGCACAATGTGCTCACCTAAGCCAAGCAGGTACATTAGGATTTCAAAGTTTGCAAAAACGCGTTAATTTTGGCTGAAAAACACGTTTTGACAACTTCTGCACAGTTGGTATAAGAGATGACTCAGTGTGCTCTTCTGAGCCAAGCAGTTACATTGGGATTTCAAAGTTGCAAAAACACGTTTATTTCAGCTGATAAACACGTTTTGAAAAGTGTGCTGTTCTACTCCCTTAAGTTACATTGGGATGCAAAAGTTTGCAAAAACGAATTTATCTCTGTTGAAAAACACGTTTTGAAAACTTCTGCACAGTGGGTCTAAGAGCTGACTCAGTGTGCTCATCTGAGCCAAGCAGTTACATTGGGTTTTCAATGTTGCAAAAACACTTTTATTTCGGCTGATAAACACGTTTTGAAAAGTGTCCTGTTCTGTTCCCTTAGGTTACATTGGGATGCAAAAGTTTACAAAAACGCGTTTATCTCTGCTGAAAAATACGTTTTGAAAACTTCTGCACAGTGGGTCTAAGAGCTGAATCTGTGCTCTTCTGAGCCAAGCAGTTCCATTGGAATTTCAAAGTTTGCAAAAATGCGTTAATTTCGGCTGAAAAACACGTTTTGAAAAGTGTGCTTTTCTGGCCCCAGCAGTTACATTGGGGTGCCCAAAGTTGCAAAAACGCGTTTTTCACGGCTGAAAAACACGTTTTGACAACTTCTGCACAGTGGGGCTAAGAGCTGACTCAGTGTGCTCTTCTGTGCCAAGCAGTTACATTGGGATTTCAAAGTTGGAAAAACACGTTTATCTCTGCTGAAAAACACGTTTTGACAACTTCTGCACAGTGGGTCTAAGAGCTGACTAAGTGTGCTCTTCTGAGCCAAGCAGTTACATTGGGATTTCAAAGTTTTCAAAAACACGTTTATTTCGGCTGAAAAACACGTTTTGAAAAGTGTACTGTTCTGGCCCCAGCAGTTACATTGGGGTGCCCAAAGTTGCAAAAACGCGTTTATCACGGCTGAAAAACATGTTTTGACAACTTCTGCACAGTGGGGTTAAAAGCTGACTCAGTGTGCTCTCCTGAGCAAAGCAGGTACTTTGGGATTTCAAAGTTGCAAAAACACGTTTATCTCTGCTGAAAAACAAGTTCTGACAATTTCTGCAAAGTGTGCTTAAGAGTTGACTCAGTGTTCTCTCCTCAGCCAAGCAGGTATATTGGGATTTCAAAGTTGCAAAAACACGTTTATCTCTGCTGAAAAACACATTTTGACAGCTTCTGCACAGTGTGGTTAAGAGCTGACTCAGTGTGCTCTCCTGAACCAAGCAGGTAAATAGGGATTTTAAAGTTTGCAAAAACGCGTTAATTTCGGCTGAAAAACACGTTTTGAAAAGTGTGCTGTTCTGGACCCAGCAGTTACATTGGTGTGCCCAAAGTTGCAAAAACGCGCTTTACTCGGATGAAATACATGTTTTGACAACTTCTGCACAGTGGGGTTAAAAGATGACTCAGTGTGCTCTCCTGAGCAAAGCAGGTACATTGGGATTTTAAAATTTGCAAAAACGCGTTAATTTCGGCTGAAAAACACGTTTTGAAAAGTGTGCTGTCCTGGCCCCAGCAGTTAAATTGGGATGCCCAATTTTGCAAAAACGTGTTCATCTCGACTGAAATACACGTTTTGACAACTTCTGCACAGTGGGGCTAAGAGCTGACTCAGTGTGCTCTCCTGAGCCAAGCAGATACATTGGGATTTCAAAGTTTGCAAAAACACGTTTATCTCTGCTGAAAAATACATTTTGAAAACTTCTGCACAGTGGGGCTAAGAGCTGACTCAGTGTGTTCTTCTTTGCCAAGCAGTTACATTGGGATTTCAAAGTTCCAAAAACACATTTATCTCTGCTTAAAAACACGTTTTGACAACTTCTGCACAGTGTGGTTAAGAGCTGACTCAGTGTTCTCTCCTCAGCCAAGCAGGTACATTGGCATTTCAAAGTTGCAAAAACACGTTTATCTCTGCTGAAAAACACATTTTGACAACTTCTGCACAGTGGGTATAAGAGCTGACTCAGTGTGCTCTTCTGAGCCAAGCAGTTACATTGGGATTTCAAAGTTGCAAAAATCACGTTTATTTCGGCTGAAAAACACGCTTTGAAAAGTGTGCCGTTCTAGTCCCGTAAGTTACATTGGGATGCTAAAGTTTGCAAAAACGTGTTTATACCTGCTGATAAACATGTTTTGACAACGTCTGCACAGTGGGGTTAAGATCTGACTCAGTGTGCTCTCCTGAGCCAAGCAGATACATTGGGATTTCAAAGTTTCAAAAACACGTTTATCTCTGCTGAAAAACACGTTTTGAAAAGTGTGCTGTTCAGGCCCCAGCAGTTACATTGGGGTGCCCAAAGTTGCAAAAACGCGTTTATCACAGCTGAAAAACACGTTTTGACAGCTTCTGCACAGTGGGGTTAAGAGATGACTCGGTGTGCTCTCCTGAACCAAGCAGGTACATTGGGATTTTAAAGTTTGCAAAAACGCGTTAATTTCGGCTGAAAAACACGTTTTGAAAAGTGTGCTGTCCTGGCCCCAGCAGTTAAATTGGGATGCCCAATTTTGCAAAAACGTGTTCATCTCGACTGAAATACACGTTTTGACAACTTCTGCACAGTGGGGCTAAGAGCTGACTCAGTGTGCTCTTCTGTGCCAAGCAGTTACATTGGGATTTCAAAGTTTGCAAAAACGCGTTAATTTCGGCTGAAAAACACGTTTTGAAAAGTGTGCTGTTCTGGCCCCAGCAGTTACATTGGGGTGCCCAAAGTTGCAAAAACGCGTTTATCGCGGCTGAAAAACACGTTTTGACAACTTCTGCACAGTGGGGTTAAAAGCTGACTCAGTGTGCTCTCCTGAGCAACGCAGGTACTTTGGGATTTCAAAGTTTGCAAATGCACGTTTATCTCTGCTGAAAAATACATTTTGAAAACTTCTGCACAGTGGGGCTAAGAGCTGACTCAGTGTGCTCTTCTTTGCCAAGCAGTTACATTGGGATTTCAGAGTTCCAAAAACACATTTATCTCTGCTTAAAAACATGTTTTGACAACTTCTGCACAGTGTGGTTAAGAGCTGACTCAGTGTTCTCTCCTCAGCCAAGCATGTACATTGGCATTTCAAAGTTGCAAAAACACGTTTATCTCTGCTGAAAAACACATTTTGACAACTTCTGCACAGTGGGTATAAGAGCTGACTCAGTGTGCTCTTCTGAGCCAAGCAGTTACATTGGGATTTCAAAGTTGCAAAAATCACGTTTATTTCGGCTGAAAAACACGCTTTGAAAAGTGTGCTGTTCTGGTCCCGTAAGTTACATTGGGATGCCAAAGTTTGCAAAAACGTGTTTATCTCTGCTGATAAACATGTTTTGACAACGTCTGCACAGTGGGGTTAAGATCTGACTCAGTGTGCTCTCCTGAGCCAAGCAGAACCATGTTTTGACAACTTCTGCACAATGTGCTCACCTAAGCCAAGCAGGTACATTAGGATTTCAAAGTTTGCAAAAACGCGTTAATTTTGGCTGAAAAACACGTTTTGACAACTTCTGCACAGTTGGTATAAGAGATGACTCAGTGTGCTCTTCTGAGCCAAGCAGTTACATTGGGATTTCAAAGTTGCAAAAACACGTTTATTTCAGCTGATAAACACGTTTTGAAAAGTGTCCTGTTCTGTTCCCTTAGGTTACATTGGGATGCAAAAGTTTGCAAAAACGCGTTTATCTCTGCTGAAAAATACGTTTTGAAAACTTCTGCCCAGTGGGTCTAAGAGCTGAATCTGTGCTCTTCTGAGCCAAGCAGTTCCATTGGAATTTCAAAGTTTGCAAAAATGCGTTAATTTCGGCTGAAAAACACGTTTTGAAAAGTGTGCTTTTCTGGCCCCAGCAGTTACATTGGTGTGCCCAAAGTTGCAAAAACGCGCTTTACTCGGATGAAATACATGTTTTGACAACTTCTGCACAGTGGGGTTAAAAGCTGACTCAGTGTGCTCTCCTGAGCAAAGCAGGTACTTTGGGATTTCAAAGTTGCAAAAACACGTTTATCTCTGCTGAAAAACAAGTTCTGACAATTTCTGCAAAGTGTGCTTAAGAGTTGACTCAGTGTTCTCTCCTCAGCCAAGCAGGTATATTGGGATTTCAAAGTTGCAAAAACACGTTTATCTCTGCTGAAAAACACGTTTTGACAGCTTCTGCACAGTGTGGTTAAGAGCTGACTCAGTGTGCTCTCCTGAACCAAGCAGGTACATTGGGATTTTAAAGTTTGCAAAAACGCGTTAATTTCGGCTGAAAAACACGTTTTGAAACGTGTGCTGTCCTGGCCCCAGCAGTTAAATTGGGATGCCCAATTTTGCAAAAACGCGTTTATCACGGCTGAAAAACACGTTTTGACAACTTCTGCACAGTGGGGTTAAAAGCTGACTCAGTGTGCTCTCCTGAGCAACGCAGGTACTTTGGGATTTCAAAGTTTGCAAATGCACGTTTATCTCTGCTGAAAAATACATTTTGAAAACTTCTGCACAGTGGGGCTAAGAGCTGACTCAGTGTGCTCTTCTTTGCCAAGCAGTTACATTGGGATTTCAAAGTTCCAAAAACACATTTATCTCTGCTTAAAAACACGTTTTGACAACTTCTGCACAGTGTGGTTAAGAGCTGACTCAGTGTTCTCTCCTCAGCCAAGCATGTACATTGGCATTTCAAAGTTGCAAAAACACGTTTATCTCTGCTGAAAAACACATTTTGACAACTTCTGCACAGTGGGTATAAGAGCTGACTCAGTGTGCTCTTCTGAGCCAAGCAGTTACATTGGGATTTCAAAGTTGCAAAAATCACGTTTATTTCGGCTGAAAAACACGCTTTGAAAAGTGTGCTGTTCTGGTCCCGTAAGTTACATTGGGATGCCAAAGTTTGCAAAAACGTGTTTATCTCTGCTGATAAACATGTTTTGACAACGTCTGCACAGTGGGGTTAAGATCTGACTCAGTGTGCTCTCCTGAGCCAAGCAGAACCATGTTTTGACAACTTCTGCACAATGTGCTCACCTAAGCCAAGCAGGTACATTAGGATTTCAAAGTTTGCAAAAACGCGTTAATTTTGGCTGAAAAACACGTTTTGACAACTTCTGCACAGTTGGTATAAGAGATGACTCAGTGTGCTCTTCTGAGCCAAGCAGTTACATTGGGATTTCAAAGTTGCAAAAACACGTTTATTTCAGCTGATAAACACGTTTTGAAAAGTGTGCTGTTCTACTCCCTTAAGTTACATTGGGATGCAAAAGTTTGCAAAAACGAATTTATCTCTGTTGAAAAACACGTTTTGAAAACTTCTGCACAGTGGGTCTAAGAGCTGACTCAGTGTGCTCATCTGAGCCAAGCAGTTACATTGGGTTTTCAATGTTGCAAAAACACTTTTATTTCGGCTGATAAACACGTTTTGAAAAGTGTCCTGTTCTGTTCCCTTAGGTTACATTGGGATGCAAAAGTTTACAAAAACGCGTTTATCTCTGCTGAAAAATACGTTTTGAAAACTTCTGCACAGTGGGTCTAAGAGCTGAATCTGTGCTCTTCTGAGCCAAGCAGTTCCATTGGAATTTCAAAGTTTGCAAAAATGCGTTAATTTCGGCTGAAAAACACGTTTTGAAAAGTGTGCTTTTCTGGCCCCAGCAGTTACATTGGGGTGCCCAAAGTTGCAAAAACGCGTTTTTCACGGCTGAAAAACACGTTTTGACAACTTCTGCACAGTGGGGCTAAGAGCTGACTCAGTGTGCTCTTCTGTGCCAAGCAGTTACATTGGGATTTCAAAGTTGGAAAAACACGTTTATCTCTGCTGAAAAACACGTTTTGACAACTTCTGCACAGTGGGTCTAAGAGCTGACTAAGTGTGCTCTTCTGAGCCAAGCAGTTACATTGGGATTTCAAAGTTTTCAAAAACACGTTTATTTCGGCTGAAAAACACGTTTTGAAAAGTGTACTGTTCTGGCCCCAGCAGTTACATTGGGGTGCCCAAAGTTGCAAAAACGCGTTTATCACGGCTGAAAAACATGTTTTGACAACTTCTGCACAGTGGGGTTAAAAGCTGACTCAGTGTGCTCTCCTGAGCAAAGCAGGTACTTTGGGATTTCAAAGTTGCAAAAACACGTTTATCTCTGCTGAAAAACAAGTTCTGACAATTTCTGCAAAGTGTGCTTAAGAGTTGACTCAGTGTTCTCTCCTCAGCCAAGCAGGTATATTGGGATTTCAAAGTTGCAAAAACACGTTTATCTCTGCTGAAAAACACATTTTGACAGCTTCTGCACAGTGTGGTTAAGAGCTGACTCAGTGTGCTCTCCTGAACCAAGCAGGTAAATAGGGATTTTAAAGTTTGCAAAAACGCGTTAATTTCGGCTGAAAAACACGTTTTGAAAAGTGTGCTGTTCTGGACCCAGCAGTTACATTGGTGTGCCCAAAGTTGCAAAAACGCGCTTTACTCGGATGAAATACATGTTTTGACAACTTCTGCACAGTGGGGTTAAAAGATGACTCAGTGTGCTCTCCTGAGCAAAGCAGGTACATTGGGATTTTAAAATTTGCAAAAACGCGTTAATTTCGGCTGAAAAACACGTTTTGAAAAGTGTGCTGTCCTGGCCCCAGCAGTTAAATTGGGATGCCCAATTTTGCAAAAACGTGTTCATCTCGACTGAAATACACGTTTTGACAACTTCTGCACAGTGGGGCTAAGAGCTGACTCAGTGTGCTCTCCTGAGCCAAGCAGATACATTGGGATTTCAAAGTTTGCAAAAACACGTTTATCTCTGCTGAAAAATACATTTTGAAAACTTCTGCACAGTGGGGCTAAGAGCTGACTCAGTGTGTTCTTCTTTGCCAAGCAGTTACATTGGGATTTCAAAGTTCCAAAAACACATTTATCTCTGCTTAAAAACACGTTTTGACAACTTCTGCACAGTGTGGTTAAGAGCTGACTCAGTGTTCTCTCCTCAGCCAAGCAGGTACATTGGCATTTCAAAGTTGCAAAAACACGTTTATCTCTGCTGAAAAACACATTTTGACAACTTCTGCACAGTGGGTATAAGAGCTGACTCAGTGTGCTCTTCTGAGCCAAGCAGTTACATTGGGATTTCAAAGTTGCAAAAATCACGTTTATTTCGGCTGAAAAACACGCTTTGAAAAGTGTGCCGTTCTAGTCCCGTAAGTTACATTGGGATGCTAAAGTTTGCAAAAACGTGTTTATACCTGCTGATAAACATGTTTTGACAACGTCTGCACAGTGGGGTTAAGATCTGACTCAGTGTGCTCTCCTGAGCCAAGCAGATACATTGGGATTTCAAAGTTTCAAAAACACGTTTATCTCTGCTGAAAAACACGTTTTGAAAAGTGTGCTGTTCAGGCCCCAGCAGTTACATTGGGGTGCCCAAAGTTGCAAAAACGCGTTTATCACAGCTGAAAAACACGTTTTGATAACTTCTGCACAGTAGGGCTAAGAGCTGACTCAGTGTGCTCTTCTGTGCCAAGCAGTTACATTGGGATTTCAAAGTTTCAAAAACACGTTTATCTCTGCTGAAAAACACGTTTTGACAACTTCTGCACAGTGGGTCTAAGAGCTGACTAAGTGTGCTCTTCTGAGCCAAGCAGTTACATTGGGATTTCAAAGTTTGCAAAAACACGTTTATTTCGGCTGAAAAACACGTTTTGAAAAGTGTGCTGTTCTGGCCCCAGCAGTTACATTGGGGTGCCCAAAGTTGCAAAAACGCATTTATCACGGCTGAAAAACACGTTTTGACAACTTCTGCACAGTGGGGTTAAAAGCTGACTCAGTGTGCTCCCCTGAGCAAAGCAGGTACTTTGGGATTTCAAAGTTTGCAAATGCACGTTTATTTCGGCTAAAAAACACGTTTTGAAAAGTGTGCTGTTCTGACCCAAGCAGTTAAATTGGGATGCCCAAAGTTTCAAAAACGTGTTTATCTCGGCTGAAATACACGTTTTGACAACTTCTCCACAGTAGGGCTAAGAGCTGACTCAGTGTGCTCTTCTGTGCCAAGCAGTTACATTGGGATTTCAAAGTTGCAAAATCACGTTTATTTCGGCTGATAAACACATTTTGAAAAGTGTGCTGTTCTGGTCCCTTAAGTTACATTGGGATGCAAAACTTTGCTAAAATACGTTTATCTCTGCTGAAAAACACATTTTGACAACTTCTGCACAGTGGGTATAAGAGCTGACTCAGTGTGCTCTTCTGAGCCAAGCAGTTACATTGGGATTTCAAAGTTGCAAAAATCACGTTTATTTCGGCTGAAAAACACGTTTTGAAAAGTGTGCTGTTCTGGTCCCGTAAGTTACATTGGGATGCCAAAGTTTGCAAAAACGTGTTTATCTCTGCTGATAAACATGTTTTGACAACGTCTGCACAGTGGGGTTAAGATCTGACTCAGTGTGCTCTCCTGAGCCAAGCAGATACATTGGGATTTCAAAGTTTGCAAAAACGCGTTAATTTTGGCTGAAAAACACGTTTTGAAAAGTGTGCTGTTCTTGCCCCAGCATTTACTTTGGGGTGCCCAAAGTTGCAAAAACGCATTTATCACGGCTGAAAATCACGTCTTGACAACTTCTGCACAGTGGGTCTAAGAGCTGACTCAGTGTGCTCTTCTGAGCCAAGCAGCTTCATTGGGATTTCAAAGTTTGCAAAAACACGTTTATTTCGGCTGAAAAACACGTTTTGAAAAGTGTGCTGTTCTGGTCCCGTAAGCAACATTAGGATGCCAAAGTTTGCAAAAACGCTTTTTTCTCTGCTGAGAAACACGTTTTGACAACTTCTGCACAGTGGGGTTAAAAGCTGACTCAGTGTGCTCTCCTGAGGCAAGCACGTACTTTGGGATTTCAAAGTTTGCAAAATCGCATTAATTTCGGCTGAAAAAAACGTTTTGAAAAGTGTGCTGTTCTGGCCCCAGCAGTTACAGTGGGGTGCCCAAAGTTGCAAAAACGCGTTTATCTCTGCTGAAAAACACGTTTTGACAACTTCTGAACAGTGGGGTTAAAAGCTGACTCAGTGTACTCTCCTGAGCGAAGCAGAAACTTTGGGATTTCAAAGTTTGCAAAAACGCGTTTATTTTGGCTTATAAACACGTTTTGAAAAGTGTGCTGTTCAGGCCCAAGCAGTTAAATTGGGATGCCCAAAATTTCAAAAACGTGTTTATCTCGGCTGAAATACACGTTTTTACAAATTCTGCACAGTGGGGCTAAGAGCTGACTCAGTGTGCTCTCCTGAGCCAAGCAGTTACATTGGGATTTCAAACTTGCAAAAACACGTTTATTTCGGCTGATAAACACGTTTTGAAAAGTGTGCTGTTCTGGTCCCTTAAGTAAGATTGGGATGCAAAAGTTTGCAAAAAACGCGTTTATCTCTGCTGAAAAACAGGTTTTGAAAACTTCTGCACAGTGGATCTAAGAGCTGACTCAGTGTGCTCTTCTGAGCCAAGCAGGTACTTTGGGATTTCAAAATTTGCAAAAACGCGTTAATTTCGGCTGAAAAAGACGTTTTGAAAAGTGTGCTGTTCTGGTCTCTTAAGTTAAATTGGGATGCCAAAGTTTGCAAAAACGCGTTTTTCTCTGCTGAAAAACACGTTTTGACAAATTCTGCACAGTGGGTATAAGAGCTGACTCAGTGCGCTCTTCGGAGCCAAGCAGTTACATTGGAATTTCAAAGTTGCAAAAACACGTTTATTGCGGATGAAAAACACATTTCGAAAACTGTGCTGTTCTTGCCCCAGCACGTACATTGGGGTGCCCAATGTTGCAAAAACACGTTTATCTCTGCTAAAAAACACATTTTGACAACTTCTGCACAGTGGGGTTAAGAGCTGACTCAGTGTGCTCTCCTGAGCAAAGCAGGTACTTTGGGATTTCAAAGTTTGCAAGAACGGGTTTATTTTGGCTGAAAAACACGTTTTGAAAAGTGTGCTGTCCTGGCCCCAGCAGTTAAAAAGGGATGCCCAAAGTTGCAAAAACGCGTTTATCTCGACTGAAATACACGTTTTTACAAATTCTGCACAGTGGGGCTAAGAGCTGACTCAGTGTGCTCTTCTGTGCCAAGCAGTTACTTTGGGATTTCAAAGATTGCAAAAACGCGTTAATTTCGGCTGAAAAACACATTTTGAAAAGTGTGCTGTTCTGGCCCCAGCAGTTACATTGGGGTGCCCAAAGTTGCAAAAACACGTTTATCACGGCTGAAAAACACGTTTTGACAACTTCTGCACAGTGGGGTTTAAAGCTGACTCAGTGTGCTCTCCTGAGCCAAGCAGGTAATTTGGGATTTCAAAGTTTGCAAACACGCGTTAATTTTGGCTGAAAAACATGTTTTGAAATGTGTGCTGTTCTGGTCCCGTAAGTTACATTAGGATGCCAAAGTTTGCAAAAACTCGTTTTTCTCAGCTGAAAAACACGTTTTGACAACTTCTGCACAGTGGGTCTAAGAGCTGACTCAGTGTGCTCTTCTGAGCCAAGCAGTTACATTGGGATTTCAAAGTTGCAAAAACACGTTTATTTCGGCTGATGAACACGTTTTGAAAAGTGTGCTGTTCTGGTCCCTTAAGTTAAATTGGGATGCAAAAGTTTGCAAAAACGCGTTTATCTCTGCTGAAAAATACGTTTTGAAAACTTCTGCACAGTGGGTCTAAGAGCTGACTCAGTGTGCTCTTCTGAGCCAAGCAGATCCATTGGAATTTCAAAGTTTGCAATAAAGCGTTAATTTCGGCTGAAAAACACGTTTTGAAAAGTGTGCTGTTCTGGCCCCAGCAGTTACATTTGGGTGCCCAAAGATGCAAAAACGCGTTTATCACGGCTGAAAAACATGTTTTGACAACTTCTGCACAGTATGGCTAAGAGCTGACTCAGTGTGCTCTTCTGTGCCAAGCAGTTACATTGGGATTTCAAAGTTGCAAAAACACGTTTATCTCTGCTGAAAAACACGTTTTGACAATTTCTGCACAGTGGGTCTAAGAGCTGACTAAGTGTGCTCCTCTGTGCCAAGCAGTTACATTGGGATTTCAAAGTTTGCAAAAACGCGTTAATTTCGGCAGAAAAACACGTTTTGAAAAGTGTGCTGTTCTGGCCCCAGGAGTTACATTGGGGTGCCCAAAGTTGCAAAAACGCATTTATCACGGCTGAAAAACACGTTTTGACAACTTCTGCACAGTGGGGTTAAAAGCTCACTCAGTGTACTCTCCTGAGCCAAGCAGGTAATTTGGGATTTCAAAGTTTGCAACAACGCGTTAATTTCGGCTGAAAAACATGTTTTTAAATGTGTGCTGTTCTGGTCCCGTAAGTTACATTAGGATGCCAAAGTTTGCAAAATCTTGTTTTTCTCTGCTGAAAAACGCGTTTTGACAACTTCTGCACAGTGGGTCTAAGAGCTGACTCAGTGTGCTCATCTGAGCCAAGCTGTTACATTGGGATTTCAAAGTTGCAAAAACACTTTTATTTCGGCTGATAAACACGTTTTGAAAAGTGTGCTGTTCTGGTCCCTTAAGTTACATTGGTTTGCAAAAGTTTGCAAAAACGCGTTTATCTCGGCTGAAAACTACGTTTTGAATACTTCTGCACAGTGGGTCTAAGAGCTGACTCAGTGCTCTTCTGAACCAAGCAGTTCCATTGGAATTTCAAAATTTGCAAAAATGCGTTAATTTCGGCTGAAAAACACGTTTTGAAAAGTGTGCTGTTCTGGCCTCAGCAGTTACATTGGGGTGCCCAAAGTTGCAAAAACGCGTTTATCACAGCTGAAAAACACGTTTTGACAACTTCTGCACAGTAGGGCTAAGAGCTGACTCAGTGTGCTCTTCTGAGCCAAGCAGTTACATTGGGATTTCAAACTTGCAAAAACACGTTTATTTCGGCTGATAAACACGTTTTGAAACGTGTGCTGTTCTGGTCCCTTAAGTTACATTGGGATGCAAAAGTTTGCAAAAACGCGTTTATCTCTGCTGAAAAAGAGGTTTTGAAAACTTCTGCACACTGGGTCTAAGAGCTGACTCATTGTGCTCTTCTGAGACAAGCGGGTACTTTGGGTTTTCAAAGTTTGCAAAAACGCGTTAATTTCGGCTGAAAAACACGTTTTGAAAAGTGTGCTGTTCTGGTCCCTTAAGTTACATTGGGATGCCAAAGTTTGCAAAAACACATTTTTCTCTGCTAAAAAACAAGTTTTGACAACTTCTGCACAGTGGGTATAAGAGCTGACTCAGTGCGCTCTTCGGAGCCAAGCAGTTAAATTGGAATTTCAAAGTTGCAAAAACACGTTTATTGCGGCTGAAAAACACGTTTTGAAAACTGTGCTGTTCTGGTCCCTTAAGTTACATTGGGATGCCAAAGTTGCAAAAACGTGTTTATCTCTGCTGAAAAACATGTTTTGAAAACTTCTGCACAATGGGTCTAAGAGCTGACTAAGTGTGCTCTGCTGAGCCAAGCAGTTACATTGGGATTTCAAAGTTGCAAAAACACTTTTATTTCGGCTGATAAACACGTTTTTAAAAGTGTGTTGTTCTGGTCCCTTAACTTAAATTGGGATGCAAAAGTTTGCAAAAACGCGTTTATCTCTGCTGAAAAATACGTTTTGAAAACTTCTGCACAGTGGGTCTAAGAGCTGACTCAGTGTGCTCTTCTGAGCCAAGCAGTTCCATTGGAATTTCAAAGTTTGCAATAAAGCGTTAATTTCGGCTGAAAAACACGTTTTGAAAAGTGTTCTGTTCTGGACCCAGCAGTTACATTGGTGTGCCCAAAGTTGCAAAAACGCGCTTTACTCGGATGAAAAACATGTTTTGACAACTTCTGCAAAGTGGGGTTAAAAGCTGACTCAGTGTGCTCTCCTGAGCAAAGCAGGTACATTGGGATTTTAAAGTTTGCAAAAACGCGTTAATTTCGGCTGAAAAACACGTTTTGAAAAGTGTGCTGTCCTGGCCCCAGCAGTTAAATTGGGATGCCCAATGTTGCAAAAACGTGTTCATCTCGACTGAAATACACGTTTTGACAACTTCTGCACAGAGGGGCTAAGAGCTGACTCAGTGTGCTCGTCTGTGCCAAGCAGTTACATTGGGATTTCAAAGTGCGGAAAAACGCGTGAATATCGGCTGAAAAACACGTTTTGAAAAGTGTGCTGTTCTGGACCCAGCAGTTACATTGGTGTGCCCAAAGTTGCAAAAACGCGTTTATCACGGCTGAAAAACACGTTTTGACAACTTCTGCACAGTGGGGTTAAAAGCTGACTCAGTGTGCTCTCCTGAGCAAAGCAGGTATTTTGAGATTTCAAAGTTTGCAAAAACACGTTTATCTCTGCTGAAAAATACATTTTGAAAACTTCTGCACAGTGGGGCTAAGAGCTGACTCAGTGTGCTCTTCTGTGCCAAGCAGTTACATTGGGATTTCAAAGTTCCAAAAACACGTTTATCTCTGCTTAAAAACACGTTTTGACAACTTCTGCACAGTGTGGTTAAGAGCTGACTCAGTGTTCTCTCCTCAGCCAAGAAGGTACATTGGGATTTCAAAGTTGCAAAAACACGTTTATCTCTGCTGAAAAACACATTTTGAAAACTTCTGCACAGTGGGTCTAAGAGCTGACTCAGTGTGCTCTTCTGAGCCAAGCAGTTACATTGGGATTTCAAACTTGCAAAAACACGTTTATTTCGGCTGATAAACACGTTTTGAAAAGTGTTCTGTTCTGGACCCAGCAGTTACATTGGTGTGCCCAAAGTTGCAAAAACGCGCTTTTCTCGGATGAAAAACATGTTTTGACAACTTCTGCACAATGTGCTCACCTAAGCCAAGCAGGTATATTGGGATTTCAAAGTTTGCAAAAACGCGTTAATTTTGGCTAAAAAACACGTTTTGAAAAGTGTGCTGTTCTTGCCCCAGCAGTTACATTGGGGTGCCCAAAGTTGCAAAAACGCGTTTATCACGGCTGAAAAACACGTCTTGACAACTTCTGCACCGTGGGGTTAAGATCTGACTCAGTGTGCTCTCCTGAGCCAAGCAGGTACTTTGGGATTTCAAAGTTTACAAAAACGCGTTAATTTCGGCTGAAAAACAAGTTTTGAAATGTGTACTGTTCTGGTTCCGTAAGTTACATTAGAATGCCAAAGTTTGCAAAAACTCGTTCTTTTCTGGTGAAAAACACGTTTTGACAACTTCTGCACAGTGGGTCTAAGAGCTGACTCAGTGTGCTCTTCTGAGCCAAGCAGTTACATTGGGATTTCAAAGTTGCAAAAGCACGTTTATTTCGGCTGATGAACACGTTTTGAAAAGTGTCCTGTTCTGGTCCCTTAAGTTACATTGGGATGCAAAAGTTTGCAAAAACGCGTTTATCTATTAATGTATTGCTGAAAAATACATTTTGAAAACTTCTGCACAGTGGGGCTAAGAGCTGACTCAGTGTGCTCTTCTTTGCCAAGCAGTTACATTGGGATTTCAAAGTTCCAAAAACACATTTATCTCTGCTTAAAAACACGTTTTGACAACTTCTGCACAGTGGGTCTAAGACCTGACTAAGTGTGCTCTTCTGAGCCAAGCAGTTACATTATGATTTCAAAGTTTTCAAAAACACGTTTATTTCGGCTGAAAAACACGTTTTGAAATGTGTACTGTTCTGGCCCCAGCAGTTACATTGGGGTGCCCAAAGTTGCAAAAACGCGTTTATCACGGCTGAAAAACATGTTTTGACAACTTCTGCACAGTGGGGTTAAAAGCTGACTCAGTGTGCTCTCCTGAGCAAAGAAGGTACTTTGGGATTTCAAAGTTGCAAAAACACGTTTATCTCTGCTGAAAAACAAGTTCTGACAATTTCTGCAAAGTGTGCTTAAGAGTTGACTCAGTGTTCTCTCCTCAGCCAAGCAGGTATATTGGGATTTCAAAGTTGCAAAAACACGTTTATCTCTGCTGAAAAACACGTTTTGACAGCTTCTGCACAGTGTGGTTAAGAGCTGACTCAGTGTGCTCTCCTGAACCAAGCAGGTAAATTGGGATTTTAAAGTTTGCAAAAACGCGTTAATTTCGGCTGAAAAACACGTTTTGAAAAGTGTGCTGTTCTGGACCCAGCAGTTACATTGGTGTGCCCAAAGTTGCAAAAACGCGCTTTACTCGGATGAAATACATGTTTTGACAACTTCTGCACAGTGGGGTTAAAAGATGACTCAGTGTGCTCTCCTGAGCAAAGCAGGTACATTGGGATTTTAAAATTTGCAAAAACGCGTTAATTTCGGCTGAAAAACACGGTTTGAAAAGTGTGCTGTCCTGGCCCCAGCAGTTAAATTGGGATGCCCAATTTTGCAAAAACGTGTTCATCTCGACTGAAATACACGTTTTGACAACTTCTGCACAGTGGGGCTAAGAGCTGACTCAGTGTGCTCTTCTGTGCCAAGCAGTTACATTGGGATTTCAAAGTTTGCAAAAACGCGTTAATTTCGGCTGAAAAACACGTTTTGAAAAGTGTGCTGTTCTGACCCCAGCAGTTACATTGGGGTGCCCAAAGTTGCAAAAACGCGTTTATCACAGCTGAAAAACACGTTTTGACAAATTCTGCACAGTGGGGTTAAAAGCTGACTCAGTGTGCTCTCCTGTGCAACGCAGGTACTTTGGGTTTTCAAAGTTTGCAAAAACACGTTTATCTCTGCTGAAAAATACATTTTGAAAACTTCTGCACTGTGGGGCTAAGAGCTGACTCAGTGTGCTCTTCTTTGCCAAGCAGTTACATTGGGATTTCAAAGTTCCAAAAACACATTTATCTCTGCTTAAAAACACGTTTTGACAACTTCTGCACAGTGTGATTAAGAGCTGACTCAGTGTTCTCTCCTCAGCCAAGCAGGTACATTGGCATTTCAAAGTTGCAAAAACACGTTTATCTCTGCTGAAAAACACATTTTGACAACTTCTGCACAGTGGGTATAAGAGCTGACTCAGTGTGCTCTTCTGAGCCAAGCAGTTACATTGGGATTTCAAAGTTGCAAAAATCACGTTTATTTCGGCTGAAAAACACGCTTTGAAAAGTGTGCCATTCTGGTCCCGTAAGTTACATTGGGATTCCAAAGTTTGCAAAAACGTGTTTATCTCTGCTGATAAAAATGTTTTGACAACGTCTGCACAGTGGGGTTAAGATCTGACTCAGTGTGCTCTCCTGAGCCAAGCAGATACATTGGGATTTCAAAGTTTCAAAAACACGTTTATCTCTGCTGAAAAACACGTTTTGACAACTTCTGCACAGTGTGGTTAAGAGCTGACTCAGTGTTCTCTCCTCAGCCAAGAAGGTACATTGGGATTTCAAAGTTGCAAAAACACGTTTATCTCTGCTGAAAAACACATTTTGAAAACTTCTGCACAGTGGGTCTAAGAGCTGACTCAGTGTGCTCTTCTGAGCCAAGCAGTTACATTGGGATTTCAAACTTGCAAAAACACGTTTATTTCGGCTGATAAACACGTTTTGAAAAGTGTTCTGTTCTGGACCCAGCAGTTACATTGGTGTGCCCAAAGTTGCAAAAACGCGCTTTTCTCGGATGAAAAACATGTTTTGACAACTTCTGCACAATGTGCTCACCTAAGCCAAGCAGGTATATTGGGATTTCAAAGTTTGCAAAAACGCGTTAATTTTGGCTAAAAAACACGTTTTGAAAAGTGTGCTGTTCTTGCCCCAGCAGTTACATTGGGGTGCCCAAAGTTGCAAAAACGCGTTTATCACGGCTGAAAAACACGTCTTGACAACTTCTGCACCGTGGGGTTAAGATCTGACTCAGTGTGCTCTCCTGAGCCAAGCAGGTACTTTGGGATTTCAAAGTTTACAAAAACGCGTTAATTTCGGCTGAAAAACAAGTTTTGAAATGTGTACTGTTCTGGTTCCGTAAGTTACATTAGAATGCCAAAGTTTGCAAAAACTCGTTCTTTTCTGGTGAAAAACACGTTTTGACAACTTCTGCACAGTGGGTCTAAGAGCTGACTCAGTGTGCTCTTCTGAGCCAAGCAGTTACATTGGGATTTCAAAGTTGCAAAAGCACGTTTATTTCGGCTGATGAACACGTTTTGAAAAGTGTCCTGTTCTGGTCCCTTAAGTTACATTGGGATGCAAAAGTTTTCAAAAACGCGTTTATCTATTAATGTATTGCTGAAAAATACATTTTGAAAACTTCTGCACAGTGGGGCTAAGAACTGACTCAGTGTGCTCTTCTTTGCCAAGCAGTTACATTGGGATTTCAAAGTTCCAAAAACACATTTATCTCTGCTTAAAAACACGTTTTGAAAACTTCTGCACAGTGTGATTAAGAGCTGACTCAGTGTTCTCTCCTCAGCCAAGCAGGTACATTGGCATTTCAAAGTTGCAAAAACACGTTTATCTCTGCTGAAAAACACAATTTGACAACTTCTGCACAGTGGGTATAAGAGCTGACTCAGTGTGCTCTTCTGAGCCAAGCAGTTACATTGGGATTTCAAAGTTGCAAAAACACGTTTATCTCTGCTGAAACACACGTTTTGAAAAGTGTGCTGTTCAGGCCCCAGCAGTTACATTGGGGTGCCCAAAGTTGCAAAAACGCGTTTATCACAGCTGAAAAACACGTTTTGATAACTTCTGCACAGTAGGGCTAAGAGCTGACTCAGTGTGCTCTTCTGTGCCAAGCAGTTACATTGGGATTTCAAAGTTTCAAAAACACGTTTATCTCTGCTGAAAAACACGTTTTGACAACTTCTGCACAGTGGGTCTAAGAGCTGACTAAGTGTGCTCTTCTGAGCCAAGCAGTTACATTGGGATTTCAAAGTTTGCAAAAACACGTTTATTTCGGCTGAAAAACACGTTTTGAAAAGTGTGCTGTTCTGGCCCCAGCAGTTACATTGGGGTGCCAAAAGTTGCAAAAACGCATTTATCACGGCTGAAAAACACGTTTTGACAACTTCTGCACAGTGTGGTTAAGAGCTGACTCAGTGTTCTCTCCTCAGCCAAGAAGGTACATTGGGATTTCAAAGTTGCAAAAACGCGTTTATCTCTGCTGAAAAACACGTTTTGACAACTTCTGCACAGTGGGTCTAAGAGCTGACTAAGTGTGCTCTTCTGAGCCAAGCAGTTACATTGGGATTTCAAAGTTTGCAAAAACGCGTTAATTTCGGCTGATAAACACGTTTTGAAAAGTGTGCTGTTCTGACCCCAGCAGTTACATTGGGGTGCCCAAAGTTGCAAAAACGCGTTTATCACGGCTGAAAAACACGTCTTGACAACTTCTGCACCGTGGGGTTAAGATCTGACTCAGTGTGCTCTCCTGAGCCAAGCAGGTACTTTGGGATTTCAAAGTTTGCAAAAACACGTTAATTTCGGCTGAAAAACAAGTTTTGAAATGTGTACTGTTCTGGTTCCGTAAGTTACATTAGAATGCCAAAGTTTGCAAAAACTCGTTCTTTTCTGGTGAAAAACACGTTTTGACAACTTCTGCACAGTGGGTCTAAGAGCTGACTCATTGTGCTCTTCTGAGCCAAGCAGTTACATTGGGATTTCAAAGTTGCAAAAGCACGTTTATTTCGGCTGATGAACACGTTTTGAAAAGTGTCCTGTTCTGGTCCCTTAAGTTACATTGGGATGCAAAAGTTTGCAAAAACGCGTTTATCTCTGCTGAAAAATACGTTTTGAAAACTTCTGCACAGTGGGTCTAAGAGCTGAATCTGTGCTCTTCTGAGCCAAGCAGTTCCATTGGAATTTCAAAGTTTGCAAAAATGCGTTAAATTCGGCTGAAAAACACGTTTTGAAAAGTGTGCTGTTCTGGCCCCAGCAGTTACATTGGGGTGCCCAAAGTTGCAAAAACGCGTTTTTCACGGCAGAAAAACACGTTTTGACAACTTCTGCACAGTGGGGCTAAGAGCTGACTCAGTGTGCTCTTCTGTGCCAAGCAGTTACATTGGGATTTCAAAGTTGAAAAAACACGTTTATCTCTGCTGAAAAACACGTTTTGACAACTTCTGCACAGTGGGTCTAAGACCTGACTAAGTGTGCTCTTCTGAGCCAAGCAGTTACATTATGATTTCAAAGTTTTCAAAAACACGTTTATTTCGGCTGAAAAACACGTTTTGAAATGTGTACTGTTCTGGCCCCAGCAGTTACATTGGGGTGCCCAAAGTTGCAAAAACGCGTTTATCACGGCTGAAAAACATGTTTTGACAACTTCTGCACAGTGGGGTTAAAAGCTGACTCAGTGTGCTCTCCTGAGCAAAGAAGGTACTTTGGGATTTCAAAGTTGCAAAAACACGTTTATCTCTGCTGAAAAACAAGTTCTGACAATTTCTGCAAAGTGTGCTTAAGAGTTGACTCAGTGTTCTCTCCTCAGCCAAGCAGGTATATTGGGATTTCAAAGTTGCAAAAACACGTTTATCTCTGCTGAAAAACACGTTTTGACAGCTTCTGCACAGTGTGGTTAAGAGCTGACTCAGTGTGCTCTCCTGAACCAAGCAGGTAAATTGGGATTTTAAAGTTTGCAAAAACGCGTTAATTTCGGCTGAAAAACACGTTTTGAAAAGTGTGCTGTTCTGGACCCAGCAGTTACATTGGTGTGCCCAAAGTTGCAAAAACGCGCTTTACTCGGATGAAATACATGTTTTGACAACTTCTGCACAGTGGGGTTAAAAGATGACTCAGTGTGCTCTCCTGAGCAAAGCAGGTACATTGGGATTTTAAAATCTGCAAAAACGCGTTAATTTCGGCTGAAAAACACGGTTTGAAAAGTGTGCTGTCCTGGCCCCAGCAGTTAAATTGGGATGCCCAATTTTGCAAAAACGTGTTCATCTCGACTGAAATACACGTTTTGACAACTTCTGCACAGTGGGGCTAAGAGCTGACTCAGTGTGCTCTTCTGTGCCAAGCAGTTACATTGGGATTTCAAAGTTTGCAAAAACGCGTTAATTTCGGCTGAAAAACACGTTTTGAAAAGTGTGCTGTTCTGACCCCAGCAGTTACATTGGGGTGCCCAAAGTTGCAAAAACGCGTTTATCACGGCTGAAAAACACGTTTTGACAACTTCTGCACAGTGGGGTTAAAAGCTGACTCAGTGTGCTCTCCTGTGCAACGCAGGTACTTTGGGTTTTCAAAGTTTGCAAAAACACGTTTATCTCTGCTGAAAAATACATTTTGAAAACTTCTGCACAGTGGGGCTAAGAGCTGACTCAGTGTGCTCTTCTTTGCCAAGCAGTTACATTGGGATTTCAAAGTTCCAAAAACACATTTATCTCTGCTTAAAAACACGTTTTGACAACTTCTGCACAGTGTGATTAAGAGCTGACTCAGTGTTCTCTCCTCAGCCAAGCAGGTACATTGGCATTTCAAAGTTGCAAAACACGTTTATCTCTGCTGAAAAACACATTTTGACAACTTCTGCACAGTGGGTCTAAGAGCTGACTCAGTGTGCTCTTCTGAGCCAAGCAGTTACGTTGGGATTTCAAAGTTGCAAAAATCACGTTTATTTCGGCTGAAAAACACGCTTTGAAAAGTGTGCCGTTCTGGTCCCGTAAGTTACATTGGGATGCCAAAGTTTGCAAAAACGTGTTTATCTCTGCTGATAAACATGTTTTGACAACGTCTGCACAGTGGGGTTAAGATCTGACTCAGTGTGCTCTTCTGAGCCAAGCAGATACATTGGGATTTCAAAGTTTCAAAAACACGTTTATCTCTGCTGAAAAACACGTTTTGAAAAGTGTGCTGTTCTGGCCCCAGCAGTTACATTGGGATGCCCAAAGTTGCAAAAACGCATTTATCACGGCTGAAAAACAAGTTTTGACAACTTCTGCACAGTGTGGTTAAGAGCTGACTCAGTGTTCTCTCCTCAGCCAAGAAGGTACATTGGGATTTCAAAGTTGCAAAAACGCGTTTATCTCTGCTGAAAAACACGTTTTGACAACTTCTGCACAGTGGGTCTAAGAGCTGACTAAGTGTGCTCTTCTGAGCCAAGCAGTTACATTGGGATTTCAAAGTTTGCAAAAACGCGTTAATTTCGGCTGAAAAACACGTTTTGAAAAGTGTGCTGTTCTGACCCCAGCAGTTACATTGGGGTGCCCAAAGTTGCAAAAACGCGTTTATCACGGCTGAAAAACACGTCTTGACAACTTCTGCACCGTGGGGTTAAGATCTGACTCAGTGTGCTCTCCTGAGCCAAGCAGGTACTTTGGGATTTCAAAGTTTGCAAAAACACGTTAATTTCGGCTGAAAAACAAGTTTTGAAATGTGTACTGTTCTGGTTCCGTAAGTTACATTAGAATGCCAAAGTTTGCAAAAACTCGTTCTTTTCTGGTGAAAAACACGTTTTGACAACTTCTGCACAGTGGGTCTAAGAGCTGACTCATTGTGCTCTTCTGAGCCAAGCAGTTACATTGGGATTTCAAAGTTGCAAAAGCACGTTTATTTCGGCTGATGAACACGTTTTGAAAAGTGTCCTGTTCTGGTCCCTTAAGTTACATTGGGATGCAAAAGTTTGCAAAAACGCGTTTATCTCTGCTGAAAAATAGGTTTTGAAAACTTCTGCACAGTGGGTCTAAGAGCTGACTCAGTGTGCTCTTCTGAGCCAAGCAGTTACATTGGGATTTCAAAGTTCCAAAAACACGTTTATCTCTGCTTAAAAACACGTTTTGACAACTTCTGCACAGTGTGGTTAAGAGCTGACTCAGTGTTCTCTCCTCAGCCAAGAAGGTACATTGGGATTTCAAAGTTGCAAAAACACGTTTATCTCTGCTGAAAAACACATTTTGAAAACTTCTGCACAGTGGGTCTAAGAGCTGACTCAGTGTGCTGTTCTTGCCCCAGCAGTTACATTGGGGTGCCCAAAGTTGCAAAAACGCGTTTATCACGGCTGAAAAACACCTCTTGACAACTTCTGCACCGTGGGGTTAAGATCTGACTCAGTGTGCTCTCCTGAGCCAAGCAGGTACTTTGGGATTTCAAAGTTTACAAAAACGCGTTAATTTCGGCTGAAAAACAAGTTTTGAAATGTGTACTGTTCTGGTCCCGTAAGTTACATTAGAATGCCAAAGTTTGCAAAAACTCGTTTTTTTCTGGTGAAAAACACGTTTTGACAACTTCTGCACAGTGGGTCTAAGAGCTGACTCAGTGTGCTCTTCTGAGCCAAGCAGTTACATTGGGATTTCAAAGTTGCAAAAGCACGTTTATTTTGGCTGATGAACACGTTTTGAAAAGTGTGCTGTTCTGGTCCCTTAAGTTACATTGGGATGCCAAAGTTTGCAAAAACGTGTTTATCTATGCTGAAAAACACGTTTTGAAAAATGTGCTGTTCTGGACCCAGCAGTTACATTGGTGTGCCCAAAGTTGCAAAAACGCGTTTATCACGGCTGAAAAACACGTTTTGACAACTTCTGCACAGTGGGGATAAAAGCTGACTCAGTGTGCTCTCCTGAGCAAAGCAGGTACTTTGAGATTTCAAAGTTTGCAAAAACACGTTTATCTCTGCTGAAAAATACATTTTGAAAACTTCTGCACAGTGGGGCTAAGAGCTGACTCAGTGTGCTCTTCTGTGCCAAGCAGTTACATTGGGATTTCAAAGTTCCAAAAACACGTTTATCTCTGCTTAAAAACACGTTTTGACAACTTCTGCACAGTGTGGTTAAGAGCTGACTCAGTGTTCTCTCCTCAGCCAAGAAGGTACATTGGGATTTCAAAGTTGCAAAAACACGTTTATCTCTGCTGAAAAACACATTTTGAAAACTTCTGCACAGTGGGTCTAAGAGCTGACTCAGTGTGCTCTTCTGAGCCAAGCAGTTAAATTGGGATTTCAAAGTTGCAAAAGCATGTTTATTTCGGCTGATAAACACGTTTTGAAAAGTGTTCTGTTCTGGACCCAGCAGTTACATTGGTGGGCCAAAGTTGCAAAAACGCGCTTTTCTCGGATGAAAAACATGTTTTGACAACTTCTGCACAATGTGCTCAGCTAAGCCAAGCAGGTATACTGGGATTTCAAAGTTTGCAAAAACGCGTTAATTTTGGCTAAAAAACACGTTTTGAAAAGTGTGCTGTACTTGCCCCAGCAGTTACATTGGGGTACCCAAAGTTGCAAAAACGCGTTTATCACGGCTGAAAAACACGTCTTGACAACTTCTGCACCGTGGGGTTAAGATCTGATTCAGTGTGCTCTCCTGAGCCAAGCAGGTACTTTGGGATTTCAAAGTTTGCAAAAGCGCGTTTATTTTTGCTGAAAAACACGTTTTGAAAATTGTGCTGTCCTGGCCACAGCAGTTAAAATGGGATGCCCAAAGTTGCAAAAACGCGTTTATCTCGACTGAAATACACGTTTTGACAACTTCTGCACAGTGGGGCTAAGAGCTGACTCAGTGTGCTGTTCTGTGCCAAGCAGTTACATTAGGATTTCAAAGTTGCAAAAACACGTTTATCTCTGCTGAAAATCACGTTTTGACAACTTCTGCACAGTGGGTCTAAGAGCTGACTCAGTGTGCTCTCCTGAGCAAAGCAGATACTTTGGGATTTCAAAGTTGCAAAAACACGTTTATCTCTGCTGATAAACAAGTTCTGACAATTTCTGCAAAGTGTGCTTAAGAGTTGACTCAGTGTTCTCTCCTCAGCCAAGCAGATATATTGGGATTTCAAAGTTGCAAAAACACGCTTATCTCTGCTGAAAAACACGTTTTGACAGCTTCTGCACAGTGTGGTTAAGAGCTGACTCAGTGTGCTCTCCTGAGCCAAGCAGGTACATTGGGATTTTAAAGTTTGCAAAAACGCGTTAATTTCGGCTGAAAAACACGTTTTGAAAAGTGTGCTGTTCTTGCCCCAGCAGTTACATTGGGGTGCCCAAAGTTGCAAAAACGCGTTTATCACGGCTGAAAAACACGTCTTGACAACTTCTGCACCGTGGGGTTAAGATCTGACTCAGTGTGCTCTCCTGAGCCAAGCAGGTACTTTGGGATTTCAAAGTTTACAAAAACGCGTTAATTTCGGCTGAAAAACAAGTTTTGAAATGTGTACTGTTCTGGTTCCGTAAGTTACATTAGAATGCCAAAGTTTGCAAAAACTCGTTCTTTTCTGGTGAAAAACACGTTTTGACAACTTCTGCACAGTGGGTCTAAGAGCTGACTCAGTGTGCTCTTCTGAGCCAAGCAGTTACATTGGGATTTCAAAGTTGCAAAAGCACGTTTATTTCGGCTGATGAACACGTTTTGAAAAGTGTCCTGTTCTGGTCCCTTAAGTTACATTGGGATGCAAAAGTTTTCAAAAACGCGTTTATCTATTAATGTATTAGTGAAAAATACATTTTGAAAACTTCTGCACAGTGGGGCTAAGAACTGACTCAGTGTGCTCTTCTTTGCCAAGCAGTTACATTGGGATTTCAAAGTTCCAAAAACACATTTATCTCTGCTTAAAAACACGTTTTGAAAACTTCTGCACAGTGTGATTAAGAGCTGACTCAGTGTTCTCTCCTCAGCCAAGCAGGTACATTGGCATTTCAAAGTTGCAAAAACACGTTTATCTCTGCTGAAAAACACATTTTGACAACTTCTGCACAGTGGGTATAAGAGCTGACTCAGTGTGCTCTTCTGAGCCAAGCAGTTACATTGGGATTTCAAAGTTGCAAAAACACGTTTATCTCTGCTGAAACACACGTTTTGAAAAGTGTGCTGTTCAGGCCCCAGCAGTTACATTGGGGTGCCCAAAGTTGCAAAAACGCGTTTATCACAGCTGAAAAACACGTTTTGATAACTTCTGCACAGTAGGGCTAAGAGCTGACTCAGTGTGCTCTTCTGTGCCAAGCAGTTACATTGGGATTTCAAAGTTTCAAAAACATGTTTATCTCTGCTGAAAAACACGTTTTGACAACTTCTGCACAGTGGGTCTAAGAGCTGACTAAGTGTGCTCTTCTGAGCCAAGCAGTTACATTGGGATTTCAAAGTTTGCAAAAACACGTTTATTTCGGCTGAAAAACACGTTTTGAAAAGTGTGCTGTTCTGGCCCCAGCAGTTACATTGGGGTGCCAAAAGTTGCAAAAACGCATTTATCACGGCTGAAAAACACGTTTTGACAACTTCTGCACAGTGTGGTTAAGAGCTGACTCAGTGTTCTCTCCTCAGCCAAGAAGGTACATTGGGATTTCAAAGTTGCAAAAACGCGTTTATCTCTGCTGAAAAACACGTTTTGACAACTTCTGCACAGTGGGTCTAAGAGCTGACTAAGTGTGCTCTTCTGAGCCAAGCAGTTACATTGGGATTTCAAAGTTTGCAAAAACGCGTTAATTTCGGCTGATAAACACGTTTTGAAAAGTGTGCTGTTCTGACCCCAGCAGTTACATTGGGGTGCCCAAAGTTGCAAAAACGCGTTTATCACGGCTGAAAAACACGTCTTGACAACTTCTGCACCGTGGGGTTAAGATCTGACTCAGTGTGCTCTCCTGAGCCAAGCAGGTACTTTGGGATTTCAAAGTTTGCAAAAACACGTTAATTTCGGCTGAAAAACAAGTTTTGAAATGTGTACTGTTCTGGTTCCGTAAGTTACATTAGAATGCCAAAGTTTGCAAAAACTCGTTCTTTTCTGGTGAAAAACACGTTTTGACAACTTCTGCACAGTGGGTCTAAGAGCTGACTCATTGTGCTCTTCTGAGCCAAGCAGTTACATTGGGATTTCAAAGTTGCAAAAGCACGTTTATTTCGGCTGATGAACACGTTTTGAAAAGTGTCCTGTTCTGGTCCCTTAAGTTACATTGGGATGCAAAAGTTTGCAAAAACGCGTTTATCTCTGCTGAAAAATACGTTTTGAAAACTTCTGCACAGTGGGTCTAAGAGCTGAATCTGTGCTCTTCTGAGCCAAGCAGTTCCATTGGAATTTCAAAGTTTGCAAAAATGCGTTAAATTCGGCTGAAAAACACGTTTTGAAAAGTGTGCTGTTCTGGCCCCAGCAGTTACATTGGGGTGCCCAAAGTTGCAAAAACGCGTTTTTCACGGCTGAAAAACACGTTTTGACAACTTCTGCACAGTGGGGCTAAGAGCTGACTCAGTGTGCTCTTCTGTGCCAAGCAGTTACATTGGGATTTCAAAGTTGAAAAAACACGTTTATCTCTGCTGAAAAACACGTTTTGACAACTTCTGCACAGTGGGTCTAAGACCTGACTAAGTGTGCTCTTCTGAGCCAAGCAGTTACATTATGATTTCAAAGTTTTCAAAAACACGTTTATTTCGGCTGAAAAACACGTTTTGAAATGTGTACTGTTCTGGCCCCAGCAGTTACATTGGGGTGCCCAAAGTTGCAAAAACGCGTTTATCACGGCTGAAAAACATGTTTTGACAACTTCTGCACAGTGGGGTTAAAAGCTGACTCAGTGTGCTCTCCTGAGCAAAGAAGGTACTTTGGGATTTCAAAGTTGCAAAAACACGTTTATCTCTGCTGAAAAACAAGTTCTGACAATTTCTGCAAAGTGTGCTTAAGAGTTGACTCAGTGTTCTCTCCTCAGCCAAGCAGGTATATTGGGATTTCAAAGTTGCAAAAACACGTTTATCTCTGCTGAAAAACACGTTTTGACAGCTTCTGCACAGTGTGGTTAAGAGCTGACTCAGTGTGCTCTCCTGAACCAAGCAGGTAAATTGGGATTTTAAAGTTTGCAAAAACGCGTTAATTTCGGCTGAAAAACACGTTTTGAAAAGTGTGCTGTTCTGGACCCAGCAGTTACATTGGTGTGCCCAAAGTTGCAAAAACGCGCTTTACTCGGATGAAATACATGTTTTGACAACTTCTGCACAGTGGGGTTAAAAGATGACTCAGTGTGCTCTCCTGAGCAAAGCAGGTACATTGGGATTTTAAAATTTGCAAAAACGCGTTAATTTCGGCTGAAAAACACGGTTTGAAAAGTGTGCTGTCCTGGCCCCAGCAGTTAAATTGGGATGCCCAATTTTGCAAAAACGTGTTCATCTCGACTGAAATACACGTTTTGACAACTTCTGCACAGTGGGGCTAAGAGCTGACTCAGTGTGCTCTTCTGTGCCAAGCAGTTACATTGGGATTTCAAAGTTTGCAAAAACGCGTTAATTTCGGCTGAAAAACACGTTTTGAAAAGTGTGCTGTTCTGACCCCAGCAGTTACATTGGGGTGCCCAAAGTTGCAAAAACGCGTTTATCACGGCTGAAAAACACGTTTTGACAACTTCTGCACAGTGGGGTTAAAAGCTGACTCAGTGTGCTCTCCTGTGCAACGCAGGTACTTTGGGTTTTCAAAGTTTGCAAAAACACGTTTATCTCTGCTGAAAAATACATTTTGAAAACTTCTGCACAGTGGGGCTAAGAGCTGACTCAGTGTGCTCTTCTTTGCCAAGCAGTTACATTGGGATTTCAAAGTTCCAAAAACACATTTATCTCTGCTTAAAAACACGTTTTGACAACTTCTGCACAGTGTGATTAAGAGCTGACTCAGTGTTCTCTCCTCAGCCAAGCAGGTACATTGGCATTTCAAAGTTGCAAAAACACGTTTATCTCTGCTGAAAAACACATTTTGACAACTTCTGCACAGTGGGTCTAAGAGCTGACTCAGTGTGCTCTTCTGAGCCAAGCAGTTACATTGGGATTTCAAAGTTGCAAAAATCACGTTTATTTCGGCTGAAAAACACGCTTTGAAAAGTGTGCCGTTCTGGTCCCGTAAGTTACATTGGGATGCCAAAGTTTGCAAAAACGTGTTTATCTCTGCTGATAAACATGTTTTGACAACGTCTGCACAGTGGGGTTAAGATCTGACTCAGTGTGCTCTCCTGAGCCAAGCAGATACATTGGGATTTCAAAGTTTCAAAAACACGTTTATCTCTGCTGAAAAACACGTTTTGAAAAGTGTGCTGTTCTGGCCCCAGCAGTTACATTGGGATGCCCAAAGTTGCAAAAACGCATTTATCACGGCTGAAAAACACGTTTTGACAACTTCTGCACAGTGTGGTTAAGAGCTGACTCAGTGTTCTCTCCTCAGCCAAGAAGGTACATTGGGATTTCAAAGTTGCAAAAACGCGTTTATCTCTGCTGAAAAACACGTTTTGACAACTTCTGCACAGTGGGTCTAAGAGCTGACTAAGTGTGCTCTTCTGAGCCAAGCAGTTACATTGGGATTTCAAAGTTTGCAAAAACGCGTTAATTTCGGCTGAAAAACACGTTTTGAAAAGTGTGCTGTTCTGACCCCAGCAGTTACATTGGGGTGCCCAAAGTTGCAAAAACGCGTTTATCACGGCTGAAAAACACGTCTTGACAACTTCTGCACCGTGGGGTTAAGATCTGACTCAGTGTGCTCTCCTGAGCCAAGCAGGTACTTTGGGATTTCAAAGTTTGCAAAAACACGTTAATTTCGGCTGAAAAACAAGTTTTGAAATGTGTACTGTTCTGGTTCCGTAAGTTACATTAGAATGCCAAAGTTTGCAAAAACTCGTTCTTTTCTGGTGAAAAACACGTTTTGACAACTTCTGCACAGTGGGTCTAAGAGCTGACTCATTGTGCTCTTCTGAGCCAAGCAGTTACATTGGGATTTCAAAGTTGCAAAAGCACGTTTATTTCGGCTGATGAACACGTTTTGAAAAGTGTCCTGTTCTGGTCCCTTAAGTTACATTGGGATGCAAAAGTTTGCAAAAACGCGTTTATCTCTGCTGAAAAATAGGTTTTGAAAACTTCTGCACAGTGGGTCTAAGAGCTGACTCAGTGTGCTCTTCTGAGCCAAGCAGTTACATTGGGATTTCAAAGTTCCAAAAACACGTTTATCTCTGCTTAAAAACACGTTTTGACAACTTCTGCACAGTGTGGTTAAGAGCTGACTCAGTGTTCTCTCCTCAGCCAAGAAGGTACATTGGGATTTCAAAGTTGCAAAAACACGTTTATCTCTGCTGAAAAACACATTTTGAAAACTTCTGCACAGTGGGTCTAAGAGCTGACTCAGTGTGCTGTTCTTGCCCCAGCAGTTACATTGGGGTGCCCAAAGTTGCAAAAACGCGTTTATCACGGCTGAAAAACACCTCTTGACAACTTCTGCACCGTGGGGTTAAGATCTGACTCAGTGTGCTCTCCTGAGCCAAGCAGGTACTTTGGGATTTCAAAGTTTACAAAAACGCGTTAATTTCGGCTGAAAAACAAGTTTTGAAATGTGTACTGTTCTGGTCCCGTAAGTTACATTAGAATGCCAAAGTTTGCAAAAACTCGTTTTTTTCTGGTGAAAAACACGTTTTGACAACTTCTGCACAGTGGGTCTAAGAGCTGACTCAGTGTGCTCTTCTGAGCCAAGCAGTTACATTGGGATTTCAAAGTTGCAAAAGCACGTTTATTTTGGCTGATGAACACGTTTTGAAAAGTGTGCTGTTCTGGTCCCTTAAGTTACATTGGGATGCCAAAGTTTGCAAAAACGTGTTTATCTATGCTGAAAAACACGTTTTGAAAAATGTGCTGTTCTGGACCCAGCAGTTACATTGGTGTGCCCAAAGTTGCAAAAACGCGTTTATCACGGCTGAAAAACACGTTTTGACAACTTCTGCACAGTGGGGATAAAAGCTGACTCAGTGTGCTCTCCTGAGCAAAGCAGGTACTTTGAGATTTCAAAGTTTGCAAAAACACGTTTATCTCTGCTGAAAAATACATTTTGAAAACTTCTGCACAGTGGGGCTAAGAGCTGACTCAGTGTGCTCTTCTGTGCCAAGCAGTTACATTGGGATTTCAAAGTTCCAAAAACACGTTTATCTCTGCTTAAAAACACGTTTTGACAACTTCTGCACAGTGTGGTTAAGAGCTGACTCAGTGTTCTCTCCTCAGCCAAGAAGGTACATTGGGATTTCAAAGTTGCAAAAACACGTTTATCTCTGCTGAAAAACACATTTTGAAAACTTCTGCACAGTGGGTCTAAGAGCTGACTCAGTGTGCTCTTCTGAGCCAAGCAGTTAAATTGGGATTTCAAAGTTGCAAAAGCACGTTTATTTCGGCTAAAAAACACGTTTTGAAAAGTGTGCTGTACTTGCCCCAGCAGTTACATTGGGGTGCCCAAAGTTGCAAAAACGCGTTTATCACGGCTGAAAAACACGTCTTGACAACTTCTGCACCGTGGGGTTAAGATCTGACTCAGTGTGCTCTCCTGAGCCAAGCAGGTACTTTGGGATTTCAAAGTTTTCAAAAACACGTTTATTTCGGCTGAAAAACACGTTTTGAAAAGTGTACTGTTCTGGCCCCAGCAGTTACATTGGGGTGCCCAAAGTTGCAAAAACACGTTTATCACGGCTGAAAAACATGTTTTGACAACTTCTGCACAGTGCGGTTAAAAGCTGACTCAGTGTGCTCTCCTGAGCAAAGCAGGTACTTTGGGATTTCAAAGTTGCAAAAACACGTTTATCTCTGCTGAAAAACAAGTTCTGACAATTTCTGCAAAGTGTGCTTAAGAGTTGACTCAGTGTTCTCTCCTCAGCCAAGCAGGTATATTGGGATTTCAAAGTTGCAAAAACACGTTTATCTCTGCTGAAAAACACGTTTTGACAGCTTCTGCACAGTGTGGTTAAGAGCTGACTCAGTGTGCTCTCCTGAACCATGCAGGTAAATTGGGATTTTAAAGTTTGCAAAAACGCGTTAATTTCGGCTGAAAAACACGTTTTGAAAAGTGTGCTGTTCTGGATCCAGCAGTTACATTGGTGTGCCCAAAGTTGCAAAAACGCGCTTTACTCGGATGAAATACATGTTTTGACAACTTCTGCACAGTGGGGTTAAAAGATGACTCAGTGTGCTCTCCTGAGCAAAGCAGGTACATTGGGATTTTAAAATTTGCAAAAACGCGTTAATTTCGGCTGAAAAACACGTTTTAAAAAAGTGTGCTGTCCTGGCCCCAGCAGTTAAATTGGGATGCCCAATTTTGCAAAAACGTGTTCATCTCGACTGAAATACACGTTTTGACAACTTCTGCACAGTGGGGCTAAGAGCTGACTCAGTGTGCTCTTCTGTGCCAAGCAGTTACATTGGGATTTCAAAGTTTGCAAAAACGCGTTAATTTCGGCTGAAAAACACGTTTTGAAAAGTGTGCTGTTCTGTCCCCAGCAGTTACATTGGGGTGCCCAAAGTTGCAAAAACGCGTTTATCATGGCTGAAAAACACGTTTTGACAACTTCTGCACAGTGGGGTTAAAAGCTGACTCAGTGTGCTCTCCTGTGCAACGCAGGTACTTTGGGATTTCAAAGTTTTAAAAAACACGTTTATCTCTGCTGAAAAATACATTTTGAAAACTTCTGCACAGTGGGGCTAAGAGCTGACTCAGTGTGCTCTTCTGTGCCAAGCAGTTACATTGGGATTTCAAAGTTGAAAAAACACGTTTATCTCTGCTGAAAAACACGTTTTGACAACTTCTGCACAGTGGGGCTAAGAGCTGACTCAGTGTGCTCTTCTGTGCCAAGCAGTTACATTGGGATTTCAAAGTTGCAAAAACACGTTTATCTCTGCTGAAAAACACGTTTTGACAGCTTCTGCACAGTGTGGTTAAGAGCTGACTCAGTGTGCTCTCCTGAACCAAGCAGGTAAATTGGGATTTTAAAGTTTGCAAAAACGCGTTAATTTCGGCTGAAAAACACGTTTTGAAAAGTGTGCTGTTCTGGACCCAGCAGTTACATTGGTGTGCCCAAAGTTGCAAAAACGCGCTTTACTCGGAGGAAATACATGTTTTGACAACTTCTGCACAGTGGGGTTAAAAGCTGACTCAGTGTTCTCTCCTCAGTCAAGCAGGAGTAGTATAAAGCGACACCTTTCGTCAAACTTTTGACAGGTACCACGCCCCCTTTTCAGGCCAATGGTCGTCCGCGGTGGTTGGCTGTCCCGCCCCCTCAGGAGCCAATGTTGTGGATCGGAACTCCCCGCCTCCACCCCCCACCCGGGCGGTCAGCCCGACGCCACAGGGTCCCAAAGCCACCAGACGTCGCATGCCACGCTTTAGGTTTGTGCACGTGTGTATTGTTTTGGAAGGGGACCATGTCTGCCGCGGGGTTGAGTGCGCTCTATTATAACCCTGGGAAATCGGGCAGTTACGGCGGCGCGGAGAGTCTGGTGCGGGCCGCGAGATCCCGGGGTGTGAGCGGCATCAGCCGCGGCCGGGTGGTCGAGTGGTTGTCCGGCCAGGCTGCTTATACGCTGCACAAGCCGGAGCGCGTACGTTTTAAGAGAAACAGGACGCTGGTGTCCGAAATGGACTGGCAGTGGCAGGCCGACTTGGTGGACATGAGAGAACACCGCGAGTTCAACGACGGTTTCTGTTACATCTTAATGTGTATAGACATACTGTCTAAATACGCGTGGGCTGTGCCGTTGAAAACCAAGACTGGTGGGGCCGTGACAGGCGCCTTCCGAAATATACTGCAAGAGGGGCGTGCTCCTAAAAAGCTACAAACGGACGAGGGTAAAGAATTTCTTAACAGGACCTTCCAAAATTTTCTCAAATGTGAGAATATTGAACATTTCGTTACGGCCAGTGATGTGAAGGCTAGTGTGGTCGAGAGGTTTAACAGAACTATTAAAACAAAAATGTGGAGGTACCTGACACACAAAAACACCTTTCGTTATATCGACGTCCTTTCAGATCTTATTTACGCTTATAACCATAGTTACCACACGACTATTAAACGAACCCCGGCTTCTGTTACGCCCGACAACGCCCTTGAGGTGTGGAGAACGGTCTATGACGAGCACTTTAAGAGAAAACCGTCAAAGTTTTCATTTAATGTGGGTGATCGCGTGCGGGTGTCCAAAATAAAGGGTGTGTTTGAGAAGGGATATGAACAGACCTTCACAGATGAAATTTTCATTGTCAAAGAGCGGTCCGCGGCTCTGAGACCCTATTACAAACTGCAGGACTACGCAGGCGACGACATTAAGGGCTCCTTCTATGCAGAAGAGCTACAGAAGATAAACCCAGATGTTGAGAACGTCTACCGCATCCAAAAGATTTTAGCAGCCAGGGGTCGTGGCAAAAACAAACAGCTTTTGGTAAAGTGGCGCGGCTGGAGCGATAAATTCAATAGTTGGGTGAAGGCTTCTGAGGTCAGAGACATAAAGAGGTCGTGAAAAATGAACCCCAATGGCTTCTATGTGACGCTGGCTAGTAATTCATCCTCAAAGATGTTTCCAAAGAACACTAACGCGTGCTTCACAGAGCATCTGGCAAAGGCGATTGACCTGGACGGGAGCTGGGAAGTGGGCCTGGTCGAGCTGCACTATCCGCATACGCTAAACACGTTTGATGAAGACGAAGGTTTTCTGTTCATCAGCGAGGAGCTCAAGACTATCTGGACCTGTACCTTACCGAGAGGGTACTACGGCAACATCGAGCAGCTCTTGCATGAAATGAAACGGGCTGCTGAAAAATCCAAGTTAACGGCTGTAAGTCTTAAATACAACCCCATTAGCCGCTCGGTAAGGATTGTTAGTGATAAACGGTTTGTTATGCAGGTGGGTAATCGCCTAGCGCGGATGTTGGGTTTCAATTCGGGTGTCGCGGGTGTAAAATCACCGCACCCCGTCGATATGACTGGCGGATTTAACACCATGTATATATACACCGATATCATAGAACACCAGTTAATAGGCGACGTCTACGCACCGCTTTTGCGTTGTGTGCCCTTCAGAGGCGTGGATGGTGAATTCGTCACAGTATTGTACGACAAACCCCATTACGTGCCGGTGAGCATCGACCATTTTAACAACATCGCTATTGAAATAAAGACGGATCAAAACGAACACGTGTCATTTGCTTTTGGAAAGGTCATCGTCAAGCTGCATTTCAGACCCGTGAAAGCGACAAACATCTAAAAGGATGACGGTCATCAAGAGCTACGGGGATCCTTCTTTGTATACGCACTACTACAAACAACAGGCTGGTTATGGGTTACCAGGATTTTCAGGGCTGCCGGTTCAGTACGGCGCTGGTATCGGGGGTATTTTCAGAGCGCTATTTAGAAAAGCCGTGCCTTTTCTGAAACGCGGGTTTGAAATAGCTAAGCCACACATGGCATCGGCAGCTAAAAACATCGCCAAAGACGTGGTTGGCAACGTTACAAGCGCGGTCATGTCAAAGGTGGCTGCACATCAGCAGGAAGGTTCGGGTCTAGCATACATCCGCAGGGGTGTCAAGAGAAAAAGACAGACGTCATCATCGTACCGTCGGGGGCCGCCGAAACCTGATAAAAGAACGGCTAAGCGCAGACAGGCAACTCATAAAAGCTTCAGGTCGACCAAGAAGAGCGTGACACACAGCAATCATCGAGACACGAAACGAGACATATTTTAAACATGGCTTTTGTTCACGGCGGGTCTGCAGAATGCGCCAAGTCGGAGCTGGACATATTTCAATTAGCACCTACCCAAACAAGCGTCGAGAAAAGTTTTTACATAGAAGTTCCACCCCTCACGGCCCTAACGGAAAACCCACCTCTGGAGTTCTACGTCGCAGGCAACGGAGAAGATTATTTAGATTTAAACAACACCCTGCTCTATTTGACCTGTAAAATAACGGAACCAGACGGTCGGGACATTGATGCGGCAGCCCGTGTGAGCCTGGTGAACTACCCCATCGCAGCCATCTTCAGCCAGGTTGACATCACAGTAGGAGACCGATTGATCAGCCAGAGCAACAACTGCTATCCTTACAGAGCCTTTATAGAGTCGGTCCTGAACTACAGTGAAGAGACGCTGAAGACGCAGTATTCAACAGGGCTCTTTTACAAAGACACAGCCGGGGAACACGAGTCCACAATTTTGGATGGTCCCAATCAGGGGTTCCGAAAAAGAGCATCATACACGACGCAAAGCCGAAAACTGGAGCTCCTGGGTCACATTCACGCCGACCTGTTTTTTCAGGACAAACTACTACTGAATGGCGTAGACCTGAAAATAAAACTCACGCGAAACAGAGATGCTTTCTGCTTAATGAACAACGCCGGAGAACACAAACTGAGCGTACTCTCTGCATCTTTGTTTGTGAAAAGAGTCAGAGTGTCACCAGGGGTCAGACTGGGACACGCCGAAGCACTCCTGACGGCCAACGCTAAATACCCCATAGACCGCGTACAGATGAAAGTCTTCAGCCTGCCTGCAGGAAGCCGTGTGTGTAACCAAGAAAACCTCTTTCTCGGACAGTTACCCAAAGTGGTCATTTTGGGGTTTGTGGACAACGCGGCATTCAGCGGCAGTTTTACCCAAAACCCCTTCAATTTTAAACACTACAACGTTAACTTTCTGGCTCTCTACGCGGACGGTGAACAAATCCCCACTAAACCGCTTCAACCAGACTTCCAGAATGGACATTGCGTCCGTGAATATTTTAATCTGGTGGAAACAGCCGGGAAGCGTCTGAAAGACAAACCACTTCTGGTGGACCGCGAGGAGTACGCGCGCGGTTACACATTGTTCGCTTTCAACCTCAGCCCCGACGACGAGTGCACAGGACATTATTCACTTATCAAAACGGGTAATCTGAGAGCTGAAATACGCTTCGCGCTACCGCTACCCACTACAGTTAACATGGTTGTGTACGCGTTGTTCGACAACGTGATAGAGCTGGATATGAGACGTCAAGTCATTTACGACTTCAGCTAAAAAGCACGGGTGGCCACACAACCTGCACATAAAGATGAACACCAAACAGCTGGAAGACATTCTAACCCGAGACCGCTACACCCGAGACAGTTTTCTAGGCGTGTTCCCCAGTGATGCCCTACCACGCGAGAGACTGGCGCGGCGACCGTTGTGTTTAATAGTTAATACTCACCCACACGACCGCCCCGGTGAACACTGGCTGGCTATTTACTTACCCGACGACGAGGGCGCAGAATTTTTCGACTCCTACGGATTTTCACCCGAAGCCTTTTTTCTTTCCCAAGAACATTATTGATTTCTTAAACAGAAATGCTAACTCCATATTTTACAACAACAGACAATTGCAAGATTCTTTTGCAGTGACCTGCGGTCTACATTGCGTCCTTTTTCTATACCATAGATGTAAAGGTTTATCTTTTAGAAACATTTTAGAACTTTATTCTACGAATGCAATCCAGAATGACCGCATGGTGGAAATGTTTCTGAAAAACCGACGTCGTGTGAGACGGAGACCCCTGTACCCTTTCAAGCCCTTTGAAAATACGAATGTTCAATTATGCGGGTGTTTACGACAATTTAAAACATGTCATAAATGTTAATCGATCGTCTAAAATAAAAATGAAATCGAACCATTTCGACGTCTGTGTGGTTATTATTTAAAAAGAACACAAAACATGATTGAAAATCAACACAATATTTTTATTATACATTCGCTGTTATAGCGCTCAAGCTTTTTTTAATACATGTTACAGACAAACCATTTTTAAACATATTGCGCACGCTTTTTAATATACATTTCAAGTCATTTAACACAAACACACATACCCAGAGAAAAAATGTTACAAAGACAACCATGTGGGTCTAGGTATTAGCGAGCGTCTCCTTTCAGCGGTTATCTTAGAGACCGGGTCGACCGTCGACAACTCTACCGGTTGTTTTAAAGTTTTGACCGACGCTGCACACCCCGGCGGGGCAGCCTTGAGTTTTTCAAGTAGCTCTCGGTTACCAGCGTTGGCTAGCAGGGTGCCCGGCACGTTGATTTCTGCCATAGCCTCCATGAACACATCCCAGCCTTTTGGCTTCTTACCGACCGCAACTGCTTGCTGCTGCGTGAGAGCTCTGACAAGATCAATCATGTGAGAGCCCTCAACGGGTGCCCCCTTGTACACAAATTCCCCTTTTTCATTCCAGGCTATTAATGGTTCATTGCGGGCCATGGTCTTTAACAATATCTCAGCATTTCTCCGGAACCGCTGAGACACGCTGTCCAAAATATAACCAAAGTCAGCCACGCTCGATGACGGCGGTTGTGCTAACGTGTGTGATAGTTCGGTGTGTGCATTTTCCGGTAGCACAACTGTTAAAGTCCCCTTTTCGGAAGTCTCCTGGCGTACTAATGCCAAATACCTTTGTAACACCTGGTTGTACAATTTCACTTTTTCATATTCGGCCAGATGCGCGTTCTGCAGAATGTCACGCATTTCATCATCCAACCGACGGGCTGTTATTTTTCTTACATCGCTTTCGAACCCAGACCGCTCTCGGAGTCGATCGAGCTGTTTCTGAGGTACCAGGTACATTTTTTCAGCGTGCTCCATTATTGACGTTGTAGAAGCCCCGTAATCAGTGGTACTGCAATACTCAACAGGGTCCCGATAAAACCACCAGACTGGTTCACCAAGAGTCTCTTTCTTTTAAGAGAAAGACCCTTTCGACTCAAAGTCTTTATAAGCTTACGCTTTCTCTTCAGGGTCCCAAACTGCTTAGCAGATAACGGTATGTTCCCTTTCAAGGTATTCAAGGCGATTTCAGCTATGGCCTGTACAAGATCATTTGTAGCTCCGCAGAGAATAGCTTTCCGCTGCTTGGGGGCGGCTTTTACCAGAAAATTTAAGAGAGTCAGGTTTCTCCGAACGCGTGAAGACATGACGACGCCCCGAACGTGTTATTCGACTGAGTCTGCGGTTGTGAGATCACCGACTTTTAGATTTTTTAAATACATAAGCCGTGGGTACATCTGGGGGGAAAAGACCTGTTCGCAAGCGATAGTCATCTGGTGTGTCTGCATTTAAATCCACCAACAAGTAACCGAAAGTTTTTTTAGTAGCATCATCGAACGCTTCCAAAAAAAATTTGGCTTTACCGGGGTACATCTGCCGGGACAGGGTTGTAATCTGTAGTTTATCTCTAGGGTTTTTAAACAGCACCATGTACTTTGTATTTAACGCGATGGTTCTACTTTTCCGGCCTTGACAAAACACATTTTGGACGATATACATGATGCTGAGGTTTCGGTGGTGTACGTATTTGGTAAAAGCTTTTTCTATCTCATTATTTTCACACGCAGACTCCATCAAATCATCAACTATAATCAAATTTACTCTACCCGGCGGCAGTAGCTGGTCGTCGGAAAACGACGTCGGTAGTCCTTCTATAAACTGAATGTATGGAAATTTCACAAGCAACTCGTCGTATAGAGGTTGCCAGCAGCTGTAACACCAGACTATGTTTTCGGGTTTACGAGTCATAACGGTATCACCGTTCTCCAAGAGCTGTTTTATAAAATAACTTTTACCGCAATTCGAGGGTCCGGACAAAATGCATGAAAAAGGGTGTTTTAACCTGACATCCATCGTGTTAATATCCGTAGGGCAACGATGTCAAATTTTCTTGCAGCACCCACTTGTCGTACACCACCTTCTGGGTTTTCTTTAATGTTCGGGTCTCAATGCGCCAATCCTTTTTAACACGCACGATCATCGGCTGTTGAATAGAAATGTGTTTAAATTCCCGGCACTCTGCATAAGGGTTAACGCCATAGTCAAAAACCAAGTCCCGCAGACTCTCAAAGTTAACTTTTTCACAATTGTTCACATTGAGCGTAATGCCTTTTACCTTTAAACAGGCTTTCCCTCCAGACAGTTTGTACCCGTACGACTTGGGTCCTGTTGACACAAACTCGGTGATGTGTTGACCAGCAGCGATTTCGCTGGTCAGCTCACCCAAGTAGTCGCCCAGTTCCGGATTCCACTCACCCTCCCGGCTCACAAAGATAACGGAATCTGTGTCGTGGTACAGACAACGGCCTTGCAAAGCATTTAGCAGATTGTATAACTCCAAGCGGGCATAGGCGGTTGTAAAGCTAGCGATGAAAATGTTGGTGTTTGAATGGCCCGTATAGTGGTGTTTAGTGTGTTTCCACGTAACACAGGCGGTGTTTTCATCGATAAACTCGCAGGCTGACACCTCATGATATGGCGTAAATAAGTACCTGAACAATTCATCGGGGTTTCTCACAATGGTGGTCTGTGGTAAATTGTCTCTTTGCCCATACTTCCCCCACAAACTGTTCAAGGCAATTTTTGAAAGCTGTCTTTTGGCCGGATTCTTTTTAATGTTGCCGGGGTCCAGCCGGACACCCTCTTTTTCATAATATTCGCTGATATATCTTTGTTGTTTCGCGACATCAGTACACCACTCTGGAAACCCCGAAGCTTCCTGCTTCCCTTTCAGATGCAGTTTGATGTAGTCGGTAAAAAGATCGTGTGAGGCCTTTTCGAAATGCCAAATTTCGTAAATTTTACACACTCTATACCCCAGATCTAAGGCCTTCTGTAATTCGGGGGTGCACCAGACACCAGTCAAGGCGCGATCTTCATCACCGTGCTCACATCGGGTGGTCTGTTTTGTTTCGGCACACGTACGACACAGTGTGAAAAACAGTTTTTTGTCAATTTTGGTTGGAAGAACTGGAAAGTACAAGCGTCTGGGTGGGTAAACTTTCACCTTCGCTAAACCGAAATACCGTTTTAAATCTCCAAAGTTGTTATATATTATTCGGGGGTGCCCAAGTGGGTATTTTTTAGTTTTGTTCACAAACGGATACAGACTGGTGAAATCATAGTAATGAATTTTTTCACCGGGCTGCGCTGTGTAATGCAAACAAATCGCGTTTGTTCTCCCCCCAAAAAGCGACTCGCGAGGTTGCAGAGGCTCTGGTAACTGAGCAGCTGTTAGAAATTTACCCAAGTCTCCATTTTCAACAAGCATGTCTCTGAACTCGTGCTCCCACAAAACACGCACGTTAAAACCTCTCATTTTGAGAAAATTAATTTTCACCATTGTCTTTCTGTACAACCAACCAAAAGTAGTGTTTGTCAGCTGATTAAAATCGTTTTCACAATAACAAACGCTACACCCGTGAAAAAAGCAACCGTTGAACTCAAAGGCTGTCGGCACGCCGTCAATTACAGCATAACCATCCAGAAAATATGGGCCAACCTTGAACTCACCGGCCGTGGTTAACGCGTGTTGGATTTTAACGCGCTCTGTGTGTTCGATGTACATAAGCCATTGAATGCTGGGTGTAGAAAATCGTTTTTGCTGGCGGTGGTAATTGTCATGGGGTAGCAACGCAATCGTCTCTTCATGTAAAAACATAAGTCTGAACATGGCCATGCAGACACTAGCGATGGTCACAAACTGAAAGGGGTCGATGCAGACAACGCAGGCGGCCCCCGACTCAGTCACGCGTGTCTGTCTGGTCATATTCATGACCTCGTCCCGAAACCTGACACAGCCTTCTCTTAGAATTGCCACATCCAACTGGCAGTAACGTTTCAACTCTCTCTGTAAGTTAAACACACTTCCCCGGCATTCTTCATACCAAACCAAAAACTCGGCTTTCTCGCTCGGCAGCATGTAGTTAACGCCGTAAAGTTCAGGCGGAGGCATCGGTCCGACATAATTTTGGTTTTCCGAAGTGTTCATCAAGTGTGGAAAATGACCCTTACACCCGGGGAACCCCATGGCGGCCGGCATTTTGCTTAATTTCATAGGCAGAAAGTTTAAAGAATCGATAAATCGGATGTTCAGAGCTTTTACGGTCATACACATTATCTTACCACCCTGATTAATTAGTTCAACGTCCATCTTTTCAGCTAACAACTGTCTGATCACTAGGTAATTGTCATATCCCTTGCCATTGTGTGATATGAACGTATGGTTTTTGAAACGTCTATCGATAAATTTACACACAAAATCCTTTAGACAAGTTTCACCATAAAATTCCCAGCTACGTTTATTGTCAATATGAAGGGCGTGGACGTAATTTGGTATGTGTGTCCCCGTTTCTTGCATGCATTCAAAGTCGAAAAAAATGTACTTGTTTGAAATTTTGGGGTTGTCCAAAGGCGGTATGTAGCACAAATGTGTGTCAGGGGTGTCGATCACGTTGTTACAACGCGCGCACAGTTTCTCTTTACATTTGTGACTTGCAAGGTTATAAACCCCACATTTCTCACAAAAGACCCTGCGCTCACACTTACTCACACCCGTCGCCGCATTCTGAAAGTGTCTCGCCAAACACTGAGAGCTACGACAAAAGACCTTACAGGACGGGCAATTCCGAATTTCAGCATCAATTTCGCAACACTGGGGATCTAAACAGGTTTTACAAGCTTTAACACAGGCGTGTGCGTTCTTGTGGCTATACGCCGCATGGCAGTTAGTGCAAAAATACGCCTCCCCCACAAAAGCTTTAATATTTAAAACCCCGTAAAAATGCTCTTCATGCAGTAGAACAAAAAGTATTTTAGAATTTGGTGGTGTGGGCCCCGTTGTAAAATATTTCCAATCACCCTGGTCGTGGTACAAAATTTTAATGACCACCTTTAAATGTTTTTCAAAAGCGGTAATGTCTGACAAACTAATTTTCCGATTCTCTGGAAAACCCAACTCTCTGTGCATTCGTTTAGCGCCCTGTAACATTTCCCCATCGGTACAACCCTCATTCAACAAACCATACACACTCCCGGCGAAACACAGATTACCGCCCGTGTAATGTAAGTCGATAAGGTGCGCTTTTTTCTGAGCAATTACCCGGCTGTACAGAACAGATTTAAATCTTCGGCGGGCACCCCCCTGCATATTCCTAACTATCGTCACCACTAAGCGGAGGGTGTCATCGGTGAGAACCTCTGTGTGGCTCTGTAGGAGGTCTGAGATGTGGCTTAAAAAAATCGGCAGCATTTAATTCTCCGGGGTGTCTCCTGCGTGAGAACAAGGGTTTGTTAAAACCACCCGCAGTCAAACGCAGCTGTACAAAATCATTCGCCCCGATGTTTGGAGAAAGTTCATCCAATATTCTCTGGACTGCACCATGCACAGCGTCTATAGCCTGTACATACGAGGCTATTCTGTCGAGATTAACAAAACGAAATTCTTCATGGTGCTCTGTTGCTCTAAAATTATTATAAGACCTGTTATAACTACGTATACGCTCCAGGAAAACTAAGGGGTCTCTATTCGCCCCGGCACCACCACCACCAACCTGATTTAGATCGTTCAGTACAACCGGTTCTGGGTTACCACCATCCTGTTCTGCTACAACAACCTCGGGTCTTAAATTATTTTCTACCACTGCATTTTCATTGCGTGGCTCGGGCGACCCTTGGGAAATCTGATGCCTCGCTCTGAATCTTTGACGACGCAACAAACATGCTTTTGCCAGTTTAATTCTTTTATTTACGTACAAAAGCTTGCGGTTGGCACGCGGTCGGTCTTTTAAGCACTTTTTAGACCGCATGTTTAGTCATTTATCACCGGGGCTTTGCACCAATGCTCCCTGAAATAGCATTACGAGGTAGTGAAATCCAGAGGTTAGATCGACATCCTCTTTGGAAAAAACGTCTAAGAGGCTAGCGGCGTAAACCTGGATCGTTTTTGGAAACACTGCATGTGCACATGCTAAAGCGGCTCTTAGATTCTCTAAACACCGCTTTTTATCCACCTCATTAGTGCCCACCTTTGATACCAAGTCTGCAATATGCCGCACTGAGCACCCCAAATCACCAAGCACCAAGTCTTTAGGCGCGTTATGATTTCGCTCCGAAGGCTTGACACGTCTGGCTTTGGTCAGCGTCTTAACAACCGTCTCCGATGCAGTCACCGCCTTAGGGTCCGTCGTTTCCGACACATTTGTTTCGCCGCGCGTCGATACAGCTGCTGTGTGAAAAAATAAAAGACTTTTTATTACCACGCCAATGCTCCACATCTCAAAATCAGAAAACTACACGGTGATAAAAATAAAAGACTTTTCAACACAACACCGGTTTCCTTGACGGCTGTGGTGGCGCTACTGGGTCAAGCGGCGTGGTTAACGGCCTGTAGACCCTCGCACAGACCAGTCGCTTTTAACTTTAAAAGCTAGGCAGTTTTAAATAAGGTTTTTTAACACTCCCAAACAGAAAACTACGCGAGGTAGGATCTTTCAGCGAATTAACAGCCTAACAAAAGAAGTAACGTTTACCGTAAGTGGATCATAACACATCTTGACCACGCTTAAATTATATTAACCTTTGCCTGTTGATTTCAGACGTTTTGAGCTCGTTGTCCCAGTTAACTTGTTGGCTCGTCGCAATTTATTTTTTGAAGGTCCGGGGTCTGCACGACGTGGGAAAATACCATTAGTGAAAAAATAGAAAAACGGATGGTATTTTTATTATAGACACGTTTAAATGGCCATGCTAAAAGAATGTTTTATATAATACCGACCTCTTCTCTCAGGCGCTCTGATAATATCCCCCGCACCGTCTGGTGTGCCGTGAACATCTGCCTGTGTCACCACAAGGTTTTGGGGTGGTATTGCAAACCCCAAACGAGGTTTTTTAAATGTGTGGCGACTTGTCCCTTCGCCCGCGTCTGCGGAATAGACACATACGTGTTTTGGTGTGGTGTATATACCCCTGTGTCTTTAAGACTCACATGGCCGTAAAGCGTTATTCAAAACATTGTCGTAATTACCCACCAGCGTTGTGCTGCGTCGTAACTGGTCTTTTTACAGCGGCGGTTTTCGGGGCTAATGGAAATGAATGGATACACACAGTCACGACCACATTACGGCACCAATCACCGGTAATTCCGTTATAATCATTCAATACTGCCTAGTATACAAATATTATACAACGTTTTGTAACTATAGCTAACACGTGACATGCATCGTGACGTTGTAATTGTCTCACAATAAGCCAGATATACATACCGCTGAAATTCGTGGAATCCTCGTCTTCGTCTATCAAGTCGAACAGTGTTAAGTCTGTAAATAGACTATCTTCAGACTGTTGTAATTGATCGGCGTGATCCATTCTGACGAGTTAGGCGATAACGTGAGACTGTAGGACTTGGAATGCAGCTAAAACTTCGTCTGTTAAACCACTGGTACTTATACTCAACCCGCTAAACATTCTCTTATAAGAAACACACATGTCCCCCCCCCCCAATAAAACCATTAATCTTAGGTATCGTTGGGGGTGCAGGTAGTGGTCTGTAGAAATTATTTAAGAAACATTTTAGAAAACGTTTTAGATCGTTATAATGTTAAAATCTATATTATTTAAGACATACAACGGTGTCTACATTTCTTAGCTGTTAAAACGTGGTGAAAATGTACCGCAGTGTCTTTGTTTGATTCGCCAACAGACCGCTAAGAATATTATCAAGCAAAATGTTTTTTATGTATCTGTTTTTTATAGGGGCGTGTTCGCAAACCAAGCTTGACGTTTTGAGGTTTTATTTTTTCGCGCCGCGTTGTTATGAACATTTTTGCGTGAAATACATGTGGTGTTTGTAAATTAGAAAACTTTACATGAATTTAAAATGTTTGTAAACTTTCCCAGATGTCAATTTTACCCCCCCCCCCACTCTGCATTCCAGAGCCTGTAACTAACCCCCCTCTCAACCCCGTCTCCAATAGCATCACAAATCATCTCTACAGGGAAACAATTTTAAAACTTTAAGAACAATCCGTTAAAGTCTGAAGAACAACAACCCACCATTTGTTGTCTGTTAACATCTTAAAGACTTTTAGGCTGGCGCTGTGTGGAAATTTATCCCAAACTTTCGAAAAGCTGTCGCGAATGTGTTATTAAAAATAAACTGTGTCTTATCACGTTATTTTAAAAACTTTAAAACCATCCCCGCGTGTTTAAAATTTATTTTCTGGGCAAACACATCATTTGTGTTTGCATTGTATGTTAATACTTTAAAACTTATAAACTGATAAGCGAATATAGATCGTTATAATGTTAAAATCTATATTATTTAAGACATACAAGGGTGTCTACATTTCTTAGCTGTTAAAACGTGGCGAAAATGTGCCGCTGTGTCTTTGTTTGATTCGCCAACAGACCGCTAAGAATATTATCAAGCAAAATGTTTTTATTATGTATCTGTTCTTTATAGGGACGTGTTCACAGACCAAGCTTGACGTTTTGAGGTTTTATTTTTCGCGCCGCGTTGTTATGAACATTTTTGCGTGAAGTACATGTGTTGTTTGTAAATTAGAAAACTTTACATGGATTTAAAATGTTTGTAAACTTTCCCAGATGTCAATTTTACCCCCCCCCCACTCTGCATTCCAGAGCCTGTAACTAACCCCCCCAACCCCGTCTCCAATAGCATCACAAATCATCTCTTCAGGGAAACTATTTTAAAACTTTAAGAACAATCCGTTAAAGTCTGAAGAACAACAACCCACCATTTGTTGTCTGTTATCACCTTAAAGACTTTTAGGCTGGCGCTGTGTGGAAATTTATCCCAAACTTTCGAAAAAGCTGTCGCGAATGTGTTATTAAAAATAAACTGTGTCTTATCACGTTATTTTAAAAACTTTAAGACCAACCCCGCGTGTTTAAAATTTATTTTCGGTGAAACACAGCATTTGTGTTTGCGTTGTGTGATAATACTTAAAACTAAAACTTATAAGCTGATAAGCGTATACTTTTCGCTCTCGATAAATCAGGGGGGGTCGTCACAACCAATTGAAAAATGTCTTGTGTTATGTAGGCGTGTTACACCATTGGCGCATATTCTTAAACGCTCCGACCTGACTGGGCCGCAGTGCGTGCTTGGTGCTGTCAGACACCGCGGAGCTGCTGAGATGGCTTCTTTGTGTGGCGAAACAACGGGGTCCGCTACTCTGCAAAGTGAAGAGGTAGGCGGCTAAAATATTTTTTTCGGCTCGTGGAATTGTTGTATCGGTGCTTAGCGTATGTCATTTTAATACATGGTCTTCTTTTTAGCAAAACCCGACCCCACCCACTGCGCCCTGTGACATCAGTGGGTGTGTGAGTTCAGCTGGGGTAGCAGATGTTGAAGAACAGCCGGGTGCTAGCGATGATACCACGCTACAAATGGTAAATATTAACGAAAAACCTTAGCTCAAAAGCGCGTTAAATGCTCGATATTTTAGGTGCAAAGCATGTCTATTTTGTTAAGCCTTCCTTTTCTTTTTCCTTTAATAGAATAAAGAGGATGTGGACGGGTCAATCTTCAGCCTACCGACACATGTGAATGTCTCGTGTCTATGCCTGGGTGTTCGCCCAAATGTTAATAAAGCTGATGCCCCTGTCCCTAATGAGCCCGATGTTATGCCCAAGATTGTGAAAGCAGTAGTTTATTGCATCTTCAAACACTGTTTAAAGGGGGTCCTGGTTGATGACTGTCCGGCCTGTTTGATTGACCACCCCGGGCAGCGGGGTCACACATGCCTGTCTGCCGGCTACGCAGATGGGGGTGAAGACGTGACGTTTGCCGCTTTAGAAATTTATAAGTCTCTCAGTTTAGCCCGAATTTTATCGGCTGTTCTGTACACCGCCCGGTGTCTGGGGTCGTACACCATCACAAATGACACTGAGCGGTGCATAAAACAGTTGCTAAAAAATATAATTGAGGACCGCTCCCCATATGAGCATGTACACACCACCCTTGAACAGCTGGATGAAAAATTAGTAGACGTGACTTTTGATGAGTTGCAGAAGAAACACTATTCTTATTTTTACAGACGCAAAAAAAAAAGATCTATGTAAAATGTGAATACAGATTTCACTCTGTTTTACAGACCCGGGTGTGCCATCGACCGAAGAATGAAGAATTTCGAATGTATACGTCTGAATTCTTACTAAGAGTGCTTTACACGCTTCTCTCTACAAAGCTTGATATGCAAAACAAAGAGTCGAATGCTAATGTCCTTAAATTTGTTAAAGAGATAGATGTGTATGTCGAGAACTTGAGTGAAATTATTACAGATCTGTTGTTTTCAGATCAGAAAAGGAAGCCTGGGGGGTTCTACAGTGTGTATTCCAAAATACAGCGTGTTTTGCACAGAACCTGTGGTAACACCATCCCGCTGGTTACGCAGGCAAATTTTTTTGCCCTGCTAGATCGGATCGCCCAGTGTGGTTCGCATGGCTTTAGACGCGGGGAGCGGAAGGGGGTTATGAATGCTTTTTCAGATGCCGCAAAGTTTCTCAGCAGTGTGGGGGTGGTGGTTACGCGTACCGAACTAAGTTTCCGCACCAACATTTAATTGTTGAATGCAAACAGGAGTCGGTAACGCGTGTGTGCTGCGTTGTTTCAGTGTTTGAAAACCCCTGTTGAAATAAAGCGGTTCACATTTCACATACTTGCAAACTGGAGTCTGTAACTTGTGTGAAAGCGCTGCTGCGGTGTTTCTGTGTTTGAAAACCCACTGTTGAAATAAAGCGGTTCACATTTCACATGGTGTTTGTCCTGTAAATTCTTTCCGCGAGACTTTACACAGTCAGTGCGTGTGTGTGTGTGTGCTTACAACCCTGATGCTTTTGAGACACTGCTTGTGCAGCGTATAAGCAGCCTGGCCGGACAACCACTCGACCACCCGGCCGCGGCTGACGCCGCTCACACCCCGGGATCTCGCGGCCCGCACCAGACTCTCTGCGCCGCCGTAACTGCCCGATTTCCCAAGGTTATAATAGAGCGCACTCAACCCCGCGGCAGACATGGTCCCCTTCCAAACCAATACACACGTGCACACACCTAAAGCGTGGCATGCGACGTCTGGTGGCTTTGGGACCCTGTGGCGTCGGGCCGACCGCCCGGGTGGGGGGTGGAGGCGGGGAGTTCCGATCCACAACATTGGCTCCTGAGGGGGCGGGACAGCCAACCACCGCGGACGACCATTGGCCTGAAAAGGGGGCGTGGTACCTGTCAAAAGTTTGACGAAAGGTGTCGCTTTATACTACTAGCAGGTATATTGGGATTTCAAAGTTGCAAAAACACGTTTATCTCTGCTGAAAAACACGTTTTGACAGCTTCTGCACAGTGTGGTTAAGAGCTGACTCAGTGTGCTCTCCTGAACCAAGCAGGTAAATTGGGATTTTAAAGTTTGCAAAAACGCGTTAATTTCAGCTGAAAAACACGTTTTGAAAAGTGTGCTGTTCTGGACCCAGCAGTTACATTGGTGTGCCCAAAGTTGCAAAAATGCGCTTTACTCGGATGAAATACATGTTTTGACAACTTCTGCACAGTGGGGTTAAAAGATGACTCAGTGTGCTCTCCTGAGCAAAGCAGGTACATTGGGATTTTAAAATTTGCAAAAACGCGTTAATTTCGGCTGAAAAACACGTTTTGAAAAGTGTGCTGTCCTGGCCCCAGCAGTTAAATTGGGATGCCCAATTTTGCAAAAACGTGTTCATCTCGACTGAAATACACGTTTTGACAACTTCTGCACAGTGGGGCTAAGAGCTGACTCAGTGTGCTCTTCTGTGCCAAGCAGTTACATTGGGATTTCAAAGTTTGCAAAAACGCGTTAATTTCGGCTGAAAAACACGTTTTGAAAAGTGTGCTGTTCTGACCCCAGAAGTTACATTGGGGTGCCCAAAGTTGCAAAAACGCGTTTATCACGGCTGAAAAACACGTTTTGACAACTTCTGCACAGTGGGGTTAAAAGCTGACTCAGTGTGCTCTCCTGTGCAACGCAGGTACTTTGGGATTTCAAAGTTTGCAAAAACACGTTTATCTCTGCTGAAAAATACATTTTGAAAACTTCTGCACAGTGGGGCTAAGAGCTGACTCAGTGTGCTCTTCTGTGCCAAGCAGTTACATTGGGATTTCAAAGTTGAAAAAACACGTTTATCTCTGCTGAAAAACACGTTTTGACAACTTCTGCACAGTGGGTCTAAGAGCTGACTAAGTGTGCTCTTCTGAGCCAAGCAGTTACATTGGGATTTCAAAGTTTTCAAAAACACGTTTATTTCGGCTGAAAAACACGTTTTGAAAAGTGTACTGTTCTGGCCCCAGCAGTTACATTGGGGTGCCCAAAGTTGCAAAAACGCGTTTATCACGGCTGAAAAACATGTTTTGACAACTTCTGCACAGTGGGGTTAAAAGCTGACTCAGTGTGCTCTCCTGAGCAAAGCAGGTACTTTGGGATTTCAAAGTTGCAAAAACACGTTTATCTCTGCTGAAAAACAAGTTCTGACAATTTCTGCATAGTGTGCTTAAGAGTTGACTCAGTGTTCTCTCCTCAGTCAAGCAGGTATATTGGGATTTCAAAGTTGCAAAAACACGTTTATCTCTGCTGAAAAACACGTTTTGACAGCTTCTGCACAGTGTGGTTAAGAGCTGACTCAGTGTGCTCTCCTGAACCAAGCAGGTAAATTGGGATTTTAAAGCTTGCAAAAACGCGTTAATTTCGGCTGAAAAACACGTTTGAAAAGTGTGCTGTTCTGGACCCAGCAGTTACATTGGTGTGCCCAAAGTTGCAAAAACACGCTTTACTCGGATGAAATACACGTTTTGACAACTTCTGCACAGTGGGGTTAAAAGCTGACTCAGTGTGCTCTCCTGTGCAACGCAGGTACTTTGGGATTTCAAAGTTTGCAAAAACACGTTTATCTCTGCTGAAAAATACATTTTGAAAACTTCTGCACAGTGGGGCTAAGAGCTGACTCAGTGTGCTCTTCTTTGCCAAGCAGTTACATTGGGATTTCAAAGTTCCAAAAACACATTTATCTCTGCTTAAAAACACGTTTTGACAACTTCTGCACAGTGTGGTTAAGAGCTGACTCAGTGTTCTCTCCTCAGCCAAGCAGGTACATTGGCATTTCAAAGTTGCAAAAACACGTTTATCTCTGCTGAAAAACACATTTTGACATCTTCTGCACAGTGGGTATAAGAGCTGACTCAGTGTGCTCTTCTGAGCCAAGCAGTTACATTGGGATTTCAAAGTTGCAAAAATCACGTTTATTTCGGCTGAAAAACACGCTTTGAAAAGTGTGCCGTTCTGGTCCCGTAAGTTACATTGGGATGCCAAAGTTTGCAAAAACGTGATTATCTCTGCTGATGAACATGTTTTGACAACGTCTGCACAGTGGGGTTAAGATCTGACTCAGTGTGCTCTCCTGAGCCAAGCAGATACATTGGGATTTCAAAGTTTCAAAAACACGTTTATCTCTGCTGAAAAACACGTTTTGAAAAGTGTGCTGTTCAGGCCCCAGCAGTTACATTGGGGTGCCCAAAGTTGCAAAAACGCGTTTATCACAGCTGAAAAACACGTTTTGATAACTTCTGCACAGTAGGGCTAAGAGCTGACTCAGTGTGCTCTTCTGTGCCAAGCAGTTACATTGGGATTTCAAAGTTTCAAAAACACGTTTATCTCTGCTGAAAAACACGTTTTGACAACTTCTGCACAGTGGGTCTAAGAGCTGACTAAATGTGCTCTTCTGAGCCAAGCAGTTACATTGGGATTTCAAAGTTTGCAAAAACACGTTTATTTCGGCTGAAAAACACGTTTTGAAAAGTGTGCTGTTCTGGCCCCAGCAGTTACATTGGGGTGCCCAAAGTTGCAAAAACGCATTTATCACGGCTGAAAAACACGTTTTGACAACTTCTGCACACTGGGGTTAAAAGCTGACTCAGTGTGCTCTCCTGAGCAAAGCAGGTACTTTGGGATTTCAAAGTTGCAAAAACACGTTTATCTCTGCTGAAAAACAAGTTCTGACAATTTCTGCAAAGTGTGCTTAATAGTTGACTCAGTGTTCTCTCCTCAGCCAAGCAGGTATATTGGGATTTCAAAGTTGCAAAAACACGTTTATCTCTCCTGAAAAACACGTTTTGACAGCTTCTGCACAGTGGGGTTAAGAGATGACTCGGTGTGCTCTCCTGAACCAAGCAGGTACATTGGGATTTTAAAGTTTGCAAAAACGCGTTAATTTCGGCTGAAAAACACGTTTTGAAAAGTGTGCTGTCCTGGCCCCAGCAGTTAAATTGGGATGCCCAATTTTGCAAAAACGTCTTCATCTCGACTGAAATACACGTTTTGACAACTTCTGCACAGTGGGGCTAAGAGCTGACTCAGTGTGCTCTTCTGTGCCAAGCAGTTACATTGGGATTTCAAAGTTTGCAAAAACGCGTTAATTTCGGCTGAAAAACACGTTTTGAAAAGTGTGCTGTTCTGGCCCCAGCAGTTACATTGGGGTGCCCAAAGTTGCAAAAACGCGTTTATCGCGGCTGAAAAACACGTTTTGACAACTTCTGCACAGTGGGGTTAAAAGCTGACTCAGTGTGCTCTCCTGAGCAACGCAGGTACTTTGGGATTTCAAAGTTTGCAAATGCACGTTTATCTCTGCTGAAAAATACATTTTGAAAACTTCTGCACAGTGGGGCTAAGAGCTGACTCAGTGTGCTCTTCTTTGCCAAGCAGTTACATTGGGATTTCAAAGTTCCAAAAACACATTTATCTCTGCTTAAAAACATGTTTTGACAACTTCTGCACAGTGTGGTTAAGAGCTGACTCAGTGTTCTCTCCTCAGCCAAGCATGTACATTGGCATTTCAAAGTTGCAAAAACACGTTTATCTCTGCTGAAAAACACATTTTGACAACTTCTGCACAGTGGGTATAAGAGCTGACTCAGTGTGCTCTTCTGAGCCAAGCAGTTACATTGGGATTTCAAAGTTGCAAAAATCACGTTTATTTCGGCTGAAAAACACGCTTTGAAAAGTGTGCTGTTCTGGTCCCGTAAGTTACATTGGGATGCCAAAGTTTGCAAAAACGTGTTTATCTCTGCTGATAAACATGTTTTGACAACGTCTGCACAGTGGGGTTAAGATCTGACTCAGTGTGCTCTCCTGAGCCAAGCAGATACATTGGGATTTAAAATTTTGCAAAAACCCGTTAATTTCGGCTGAAAAACAAGTTTTGAAAAGTGTGCTGTTATGGACCCAGCAGTTACATTGGTGTGCCCAAAGTTGCAAAAACGCGCTTTTCTCGGATGAAAACCATGTTTTGACAACTTCTGCACAATGTGCTCACCTAAGCCAAGCAGGTACATTGCGATTTCAAAGTTTGCAAAAACGCGTTAATTTTGGCTGAAAAACACGTTTTGACAACTTCTGCACAGTTGGTATAAGAGATGACTCAGTGTGCTCTTCTGAGCCAAGCAGTTACATTGGGATTTCAAAGTTGCAAAAACACGTTTATTTCGGCTGATAAACACGTTTTGAAAAGTGTGCTGTTCTGGTCCCTTAAGTTACATTGGGATGCAAAAGTTTGCAAAAACGAATTTCTCTCTGTTGAAAAACACGTTTTGAAAACTTCTGCACAGTGGGTCTAAGAGCTGACTCAGTGTGCTCATCTGAGCCAAGCAGTTACATTGGGTTTTCAATGTTGCAAAAACACTTTTATTTCGGCTGATAAACACGTTTTGAAAAGTGTCCTGTTCTGGTCCCTTAAGTTACATTGGGATGCAAAAGTTTGCAAAAATGCGTTTATCTCTGCTGAAAAATACGTTTTGAAAACTTCTGCACAGTGGGTCTAAGAGCTGAATCTGTGCTCTTCTGAGCCAAGCAGTTCCATTGGAATTTCAAAGTTTGCAAAAATGCGTTAATTTCGGCTGAAAAACACGTTTTGAAAAGTGTGCTGTTCTGGCCCCAGCAGTTACATTGGGGTGCCCAAAGTTGCAAAAACGCGTTTTTCACGGCTGAAAAACACATTTTGACAACTTCTGCACAGCGGAGGCTAAGAGCTGACTCAGTGTGCTCTTCTGTGCCAAGCAGTTACATTGGGATTTCAAAGTTGAAAAAACACGTTTATCTCTGCTGAAAAACACGTTTTGACAACTTCTGCACAGTGGGTCTAAGAGCTGACTAAGTGTGCTCTTCTGAGCCAAGCAGTTACATTGGGATTTCAAAGTTTGCAAAAACACGTTTATTTCGGCTGAAAAACACGTTTTGAAAAGTGTACTGTTCTGGCCCCAGCAGTTACATTGGGGTGCCCAAAAATGCAAAAACGCGTTTATCACGGCTGAAAAACATGTTTTGACAACTTCTGCACAGTGGGGTTAAAAGCTGACTCAGTGTGCTCTCCTGAGCAAAGCAGGTACTTTGGGATTTCAAAGTTGCAAAAACACGTTTATCTCTGCTGAAAAACAAGTTCTGACAATTTCTGCAAAGTGTGCTTAAGAGTTGACTCAGTGTTCTCTCCTCAGTCAAGCAGGTATATTGGGATTTCAAAGTTGCAAAAACACATTTATCTCTGCTGAAAAACACGTTTTGACAGCTTCTGCACAGTGTGGTTAAGAGCTGACTCAGTGTGCTCTCCTGAACCAAGCAGGTAAATTGGGATTTTAAAGTTTGCAAAAACGCGTTAATTTCGGCTGAAAAACACGTTTTGAAACGTGTGCTGTCCTGGCCCCAGCAGTTAAATTGGGATGCCCAATATTGCAAAAACGCGTTTTTCACGGCTGAAAAACACGTTTTGACAACTTCTGCACAGTGGGGTTAAAAGCTGACTCAGTGTGCTCTCCTGAGCAACGCAGGTACTTTGGGATTTCAAAGTTTGCAAATGCACGTTTATCTCTGCTGAAAAATACATTTTGAAAACTTCTGCACAGTGGGGCTAAGAGCTGACTCAGTGTGCTCTTCTTTGCCAAGCAGTTACATTGGGATTTCAAAGTTCCAAAAACACATTTATCTCTGCTTAAAAACACGTTTTGACAACTTCTGCACAGTGTGGTTAAGAGCTGACTCAGTGTTCTCTCCTCAGCCAAGCATGTACATTGGCATTTCAAAGTTGCAAAAACACGTTTATCTCTGCTGAAAAATACGTTTTGACAACTTCTGCACAGTGGGGTTAAAAGCTGACTCAGTGTGCTCTCCTGTGCAACGCAGGTACTTTGGGATTTCAAAGTTTGCAAAAACACGTTTATCTCTGCTAAAAAATACATTTTGAAAACTTCTGCACAGTGGGGCTAAGAGCTGACTCAGTGTGCTCTTCTTTGCCAAGCAGTTACATTGGGATTTCAAAGTTCCAAAAACACATTTATCTCTGCTTAAAAACACGTTTTGACAACTTCTGCACAGTGTGGTTAAGAGCTGACTCAGTGTTCTCTCCTCAGCCAAGCAGGTACATTGGCATTTCAAAGTTGCAAAAACACGTTTATCTCTGCTGAAAAACACATTTTGACAACTTCTGCACAGTGGGTATAAGAGCTGACTCAGTGTGCTCTTCTGAGCCAAGCAGTTACATTGGGATTTCAAAGTTGCAAAAATCACGTTTATTTCGGCTGAAAAACACGCTTTGAAAAGTGTGCCGTTCTGCTCCCGTAAGTTACATTGGGATGCCAAAGTTTGCAAAAACGTGTTTATACCTGCTGATGAACATGTTTTGACAACGTCTGCACAGTGGGGTTAAGATCTGACTCAGTGTGCTCTCCTGAGCCAAGCAGATACATTGGGATTTCAAAGTTTCAAAAACACGTTTATCTCTGCTGAAAAACACGTTTTGAAAATTGTGCTGTTCAGGCCCCAGCAGTTACATTGGGGTGCCCAAAGTTGCAAGAACGCGTTTATCACAGCTGAAAAACACGTTTTGATAACTTCTGCACAGTAGGGCTAAGAGCTGACTCAGTGTGCTCTTCTGTGCCAAGCAGTTACATTGGGATTTCAAAGTTTCAAAAACACGTTTATCTCTGCTGAAAAACACGTTTTGACAACTTCTGCACAGTGGGTCTAAGAGCTGACTAAGTGTGCTCTTCTGAGCCAAGCAGTTACATTGGGATTTCAAAGTTTGCAAAAACACGTTTATTTCGGCTGAAAAACACGTTTTGAAAAGTGTGCTGTTCTGGCCCCAGCAGTTACATTGGGGTGCCCAAAGTTGCAAAAACGCATTTATCACGGCTGAAAAACACGTTTTGATAACTTCTGCACAGTGGGGTTAAAACCTGACTCAGTGTGCTCTCCTGAGCAAAGCAGGTACTTTGGGATTTCAAAGTTGCAAAAACACGTTTATCTCTGCTGAAAAACAAGTTCTGACAATTTCTGCAAAGTGTGCTTAAGAGTTGACTCAGTGTTCTCTCCTCAGCCAAGCAGGTATATTGGGATTTCAAAGTTGCAAAAACACGTTTATCTCTGCTGAAAAACACGTTTTGACAGCTTCTGCACAGTGTGGTTAAGAGCTGACTCAGTGTGCTCTCCTGAACCAAGCAGGTACATTGGGATTTTAAAGTTTGCAATAACGCGTTAATTTCGGCTGAAAAACACGTTTTGAAAAGTGTGCTGTTCTGGACCCAGCAGTTACATTGGTGTGCCCAAAGTTGCAAAAACGCGCTTTACTCGGATGAAATACATGTTTTGACAACTTCTGCACAGTGGGGTTAAAAGATGACTCAGTGTGCTCTCCTGAGCAAAGCAGGTACATTGGGATTTTAAAATTTGCAAAAACGCGTTAATTTCGGCTGAAAAACACGTTTTGAAAAGTGTGCTGTCCTGGCCCCAGCAGTTAAATTGGGATGCCCAATTTTGCAAAAACGTTTTCATCTCGACTGAAAAACACGTTTTGACAACTTCTGCACATTGGGGTTAAAAGCTGACTCAGTGTGCTCTCCTGTGCAACGCAGGTACTTTGGGATTTCAAAGTTTGCAAAAACACGTTTATCTCTGCTGAAAAATACATTTTGAAAACTTCTGCACAGTGGGGCTAAGAGCTGACTCAGTGTGCTCTTCTTTGCCAAGCAGTTACATTGGGATTTCAAAGTTCCAAAAACACATTTATCTCTGCTTAAAAACACGTTTTGACAACTTCTGCACAGTGTGGTTAAGAGCTGACTCAGTGTTCTCTCCTCAGCCAAGCAGGTACATTGGCATTTCAAAGTTGCAAAAACACGTTTATCTCTGCTGAAAAACACATTTTGACAACTTCTGCACAGTGGGTATAAGAGCTGACTCAGTGTGCTCTCCTGAACCAAGCAGGTAAATAGGGATTTTAAAGTTTGCAAAAACGCGTTAATTTCGGCTGAAAAACACGTTTTGAAAAGTGTGCTGTTCTGGACCCAGCAGTTACATTGGTGTGCCCAAAGTTGCAAAAACGCGCTTTACTCGGATGAAATACATGTTTTGACAACTTCTGCACAGTGGGGTTAAAAGATGACTCAGTGTGCTCTCCTGAGCAAAGCAGGTACATTGGGATTTTAAAATTTGCAAAAACGCGTTAATTTCGGCTGAAAAACACGTTTTGAAAAGTGTGCTGTCCTGGCCCCAGCAGTTAAATTGGGATGCCCAATTTTGCAAAAACGTGTTCATCTCGACTGAAATACACGTTTTGACAACTTCTGCACAGTGGGGCTAAGAGCTGACTCAGTGTGCTCTCCTGAATCAAGCAGATACATTGGGATTTCAAAGTTTGCAAAAACACGTTTATCTCTGCTGAAAAATACATTTTGAAAACTTCTGCACAGTGGGGCTAAGAGCTGACTCAGTGTGCTCTTCTTTGCCAAGCAGTTACATTGGGATTTCAAAGTTCTAAAAACACATTTATCTCTGCTTAAAAACACGTTTTGACAACTTCTGCACAGTGTGGTTAAGAGCTGACTCAGTGTTCTCTCCTCAGCCAAGCAGGTACATTGGCATTTCAAAGTTGCAAAAACACGTTTATCTCTGCTGAAAAACACATTTTGACAACTTCTGCACAGTGGGTATAAGAGCTGACTCAGTGTGCTCTTCTGAGCCAAGCAGTTACATTGGGATTTCAAAGTTGCAAAAATCACGTTTATTTCGGCTGAAAAACACGCTTTGAAAAGTGTGCCGTTCTGGTCCCGTAAGTTACATTGGGATGCTAAAGTTTGCAAAAACGTGTTTATACCTGCTGATAAACATGTTTTGACAACGTCTGCACAGTGGGGTTAAGATCTGACTCAGTGTGCTCTCCTGAGCCAAGCAGATACATTGGGATTTCAAAGTTTCAAAAACACGTTTATCTCTGCTGAAAAACACGTTTTGAAAAGTGTGCTGTTCAGGCCCCAGCAGTTACATTGGGGTGCCCAAAGTTGCAAAAACGCATTTATCACAGCTGAAAAACACGTTTTGATAACTTCTGCACAGTAGGGCTAAGAGCTGACTCAGTGTGCTCTTCTGTGCCAAGCAGTTACATTGGGATTTCAAAGTTTCAAAAACACGTTTATCTCTGCTGAAAAACACGTTTTGACAACTTCTGCACAGTGGGTCTAAGAGCTGACTAAGTGTGCTCTTCTGAGCCAAGCAGTTACATTGGGATTTCAAAGTTTGCAAAAACACGTTTATTTCGGCTGAAAAACACGTTTTGAAAAGTGTGCTGTTCTGGCCCCAGCAGTTACATTGGGGTGCCCAAAGTTGCAAAAACGCATTTATCACGGCTGAAAAACACGTTTTGACATCTTCTGCACAGTGGGGTTAAAAGCTGACTCAGTGTGCTCTCCTGAGCAAAGCAGGTACTTTGGGATTTCAAAGTTGCAAAAACACGTTTATCTCTGCTGAAAAACAAGTTCTGACAATTTCTGCAAAGTGTGCTTAAGAGTTGACTCAGTGTTCTCTCCTCAGCCAAGCAGGTATATTGGGATTTCAAAGTTGCAAAAACACGTTTATCTCTGCTGAAAAACACGTTTTGACAGCTTCTGCACAGTGTGGTTAAGAGCTGACTCAGTGTGCTCTCCTGAACCAAGCAGGTACATTGGGATTTTAAAGTTTGCAAAAACGCGTTAATTTCGGCTGAAAAACACGTTTTGAAACGTGTGCTGTCCTGGCCCCAGCAGTTAAATTGGGATGCCCAATTTTGCAAAAACGCGTTTATCACGGCTGAAAAACACGTTTTGACAACTTCTGCACAGTGGGGTTAAAAGCTGACTCAGTGTGCTCTCCTGAGCAACGCAGGTACTTTGGGATTTCAAAGTTTGCAAATGCACGTTTATCTCTGCTGAAAAATACATTTTGAAAACTTCTGCACAGTGGGGCTAAGAGCTGACTCAGTGTGCTCTTCTTTGCCAAGCAGTTACATTGGGATTTCAAAGTTCCAAAAACACATTTATCTCTGCTTAAAAACACGTTTTGACAACTTCTGCACAGTGTGGTTAAGAGCTGACTCAGTGTTCTCTCCTCAGCCAAGCATGTACATTGGCATTTCAAAGTTGCAAAAACACGTTTATCTCTGCTGAAAAACACATTTTGACAACTTCTGCACAGTGGGTATAAGAGCTGACTCAGTGTGCTCTTCTGAGCCAAGCAGTTACATTGGGATTTCAAAGTTGCAAAAATCACGTTTATTTCGGCTGAAAAACACGCTTTGAAAAGTGTGCTGTTCTGGTCCCGTAAGTTACATTGGGATGCCAAAGTTTGCAAAAACGTGTTTATCTCTGCTGATAAACATGTTTTGACAACGTCTGCACAGTGGGGTTAAGATCTGACTCAGTGTGCTCTCCTGAGCCAAGCAGATACATTGGGATTTAAAATTTTGCAAAAACCCGTTAATTTCGGCTGAAAAACAAGTTTTGAAAAGTGTGCTGTTATGGACCCAGCAGTTACATTGGTGTGCCCAAAGTTGCAAAAACGCGCTTTTCTCGGATGAAAACCATGTTTTGACAACTTCTGCACAATGTGCTCACCTAAGCCAAGCAGGTACATTAGGATTTCAAAGTTTGCAAAAACGCGTTAATTTTGGCTGAAAAACACGTTTTGACAACTTCTGCACAGTTGGTATAAGAGATGACTCAGTGTGCTCTTCTGAGCCAAGCAGTTACATTGGGATTTCAAAGTTGCAAAAACACGTTTATTTCAGCTGATAAACACGTTTTGAAAAGTGTGCTGTTCTGGTCCCTTAAGTTACATTGGGATGCAAAAGTTTGTAAAAACGAATTTATCTCTGTTGAAAAACACGTTTTGAAAACTTCTGCACAGTGGGTCTAAGAGCTGACTCAGTGTGCTCATCTGAGCCAAGCAGTTACATTGGGTTTTCAATGTTGCAAAAACACTTTTATTTCGGCTGATAAACACGTTTTGAAAAGTGTCCTGTTCTGTTCCCTTAGGTTACATTGGGATGCAAAAGTTTGCAAAAACGCGTTTATCTCTGCTGAAAAATACGTTTTGAAAACTTCTGCACAGTGGGTCTAAGAGCTGAATCTGTGCTCTTCTGAGCCAAGCAGTTCCATTGGAATTTCAAAGTTTGCAAAAATGCGTTAATTTCGGCTGAAAAACACGTTTTGAAAAGTGTGCTTTTCTGGCCCCAGCAGTTACATTGGGGTGCCCAAAGTTGCAAAAACGCGTTTTTCACGGCTGAAAAACACGTTTTGACAACTTCTGCACAGTGGGGCTAAGAGCTGACTCAGTGTGCTCTTCTGTGCCAAGCAGTTACATTGGGATTTCAAAGTTGAAAAAACACGTTTATCTCTGCTGAAAAACACGTTTTGACAACTTCTGCACAGTGGGTCTAAGAGCTGACTAAGTGTGCTCTTCTGAGCCAAGCAGTTACATTGGGATTTCAAAGTTTTCAAAAACACGTTTATTTTGGCTGAAAAACACGTTTTGAAAAGTGTACTGTTCTGGCCCCAGCAGTTACATTGGGGTGCCCAAAGTTGCAAAAACGCGTTTATCACGGCTGAAAAACATGTTTTGACAACTTCTGCACAGTGGGGTTAAAAGCTGACTCAGTGTGCTCTCCTGAGCAAAGCAGGTACTTTGGGATTTCAAAGTTGCAAAAACACGTTTATCTCTGCTGAAAAACAAGTTCTGACAATTTCTGCAAAGTGTGCTTAAGAGTTGACTCAGTGTTCTCTCCTCAGCCAAGCAGGTATATTGGGATTTCAAAGTTGCAAAAACACGTTTATCTCTGCTGAAAAACACATTTTGACAGCTTCTGCACAGTGTGGTTAAGAGCTGACTCAGTGTGCTCTCCTGAACCAAGCAGGTAAATAGGGATTTTAAAGTTTGCAAAAACGCGTTAATTTCGGCTGAAAAACACGTTTTGAAAAGTGTGCTGTTTTGGACCCAGCAGTTACATTGGTGTGCCCAAAGTTGCAAAAACGCGCTTTACTCGGATGAAATACATGTTTTGACAACTTCTGCACAGTGGGGTTAAAAGATGACTCAGTGTGCTCTCCTGAGCAAAGCAGGTACATTGGGATTTTAAAATTTGCAAAAACGCGTTAATTTCGGCTGAAAAACACGTTTTGAAAAGTGTGCTGTCCTGGCCCCAGCAGTTAAATTGGGATGCCCAATTTTGCAAAAACGTGTTCATCTCGACTGAAATACACGTTTTGACAACTTCTGCACAGTGGGGCTAAGAGCTGACTCAGTGTGCTCTTCTGTGCCAAGCAGTTACATTGGGATTTCAAAGTTTGCAAAAACGCGTTAATTTCGGCTGAAAAACACGTTTTGAAAAGTGTGCTGTTCTGACCCCAGCAGTTACATTGGGGTGCCCAAAGTTGCAAAAACGCGTTTATCACGGCTGAAAAACACGTTTTGACAACTTCTGCACAGTGGGGTTAAAAGCTGACACAGTGTGCTCTCCTGTGCAACGCAGGTACTTTGGGATTTCAAAGTTTGCAAAAACACGTTTATCTCTGCTGAAAAATACATTTTGAAAACTTCTGCACAGTGGGGCTAAGAGCTGACTCAGTGTGCTCTTCTTTGCCAAGCAGTTACATTGGGATTTCAAAGTTCCAAAAACACATTTATCTCTGCTTAAAAACACGTTTTGACAACTTCTGCACAGTGTGGTTAAGAGCTGACTCAGTGTTCTCTCCTCAGCCAAGCAGGTACATTGGCATTTCAAAGTTGCAAAAACACGTTTATCTCTGCTGAAAAACACGTTTTGACAGCTTCTGCACAGTGTGGTTAAGAGCTGACTCAGTGTGCTCTCCTGAACCAAGCAGGTACATTGGGATTTTAAAGTTTGCAAAAACGCGTTAATTTCGGCTGAAAAACACGTTTTGAAACGTGTGCTGTCCTGGCCCCAGCAGTTAAATTGGGATGCCCAATTTTGCAAAAACGCGTTTATCACGGCTGAAAAACACGTTTTGACAACTTCTGCACAGTGGGGTTAAAAGCTGACTCAGTGTGCTCTCCTGAGCAACGCAGGTACTTTGGGATTTCAAAGTTTGCAAATGCACGTTTATCTCTGCTGAAAAATACATTTTGAAAACTTCTGCACAGTGGGGCTAAGAGCTGACTCAGTGTGCTCTTCTTTGCCAAGCAGTTACATTGGGATTTCAAAGTTCCAAAAACACATTTATCTCTGCTTAAAAACACGTTTTGACAACTTCTGCACAGTGTGGTTAAGAGCTGACTCAGTGTTCTCTCCTCAGCCAAGCATGTACATTGGCATTTCAAAGTTGCAAAAACACGTTTATCTCTGCTGAAAAACACATTTTGACAACTTCTGCACAGTGGGTATAAGAGCTGACTCAGTGTGCTCTTCTGAGCCAAGCAGTTACATTGGGATTTCAAAGTTGCAAAAATCACGTTTATTTCGGCTGAAAAACACGCTTTGAAAAGTGTGCTGTTCTGGTCCCGTAAGTTACATTGGGATGCCAAAGTTTGCAAAAACGTGTTTATCTCTGCTGATAAACATTTTTTGACAACGTCTGCACAGTGGGGTTAAGATCTGACTCAGTGTGCTCTCCTGAGCCAAGCAGAACCATGTTTTGACAACTTCTGCACAATGTGCTCACCTAAGCCAAGCAGGTACATTAGGATTTCAAAGTTTGCAAAAACGCGTTAATTTTGGCTGAAAAACACGTTTTGACAACTTCTGCACAGTTGGTATAAGAGATGACTCAGTGTGCTCTTCTGAGCCAAGCAGTTACATTGGGATTTCAAAGTTGCAAAAACACGTTTATTTCAGCTGATAAACACGTTTTGAAAAGTGTGCTGTTCTACTCCCTTAAGTTACATTGGGATGCAAAAGTTTGCAAAAACGAATTTATCTCTGTTGAAAAACACGTTTTGAAAACTTCTGCACAGTGGGTCTAAGAGCTGACTCAGTGTGCTCTTCTGAACCAAGCAGTTACATTGGGATTTCAAAGTTGCAAAAATCACGTTTATTTCGGCTGAAAAACACGCTTTGAAAAGTGTGCCGTTCTGGTCCCGTAAGTTACATTGGGATGCTAAAGTTTGCAAAAACGTGTTTATACCTGCTGATAAACATGTTTTGACAACGTCTGCACAGTGGGGTTAAGATCTGACTCAGTGTGCTCTCCTGAGCCAAGCAGATACATTGGGATTTCAAAGTTTCAAAAACACGTTTATCTCTGCTGAAAAACACGTTTTGAAAAGTGTGCTGTTCAGGCCCCAGCAGTTACATTGGGGTGCCCAAAGTTGCAAAAACGCGTTTATCACAGCTGAAAAACACGTTTTGATAACTTCTGCACAGTAGGGCTAAGAGCTGACTCAGTGTGCTCTTCTGTGCCAAGCAGTTACATTGGGATTTCAAAGTTTCAAAAACACGTTTATCTCTGCTGAAAAACACGTTTTGACAACTTCTGCACAGTGGGTCTAAGAGCTGACTAAGTGTGCTCTTCTGAGCCAAGCAGTTACATTGGGATTTCAAAGTTTGCAAAAACACGTTTATTTCGGCTGAAAAACACGTTTTGAAAAGTGTGCTGTTCTGGCCCCAGCAGTTACATTGGGGTGCCCAAAGTTGCAAAAACGCATTTATCACGGCTGAAAAACACGTTTTGACAACTTCTGCACAGTGGGGTTAAAAGCTGACTCAGTGTGCTCCCCTGAGCAAAGCAGGTACTTTGGGATTTCAAAGTTTGCAAATGCACGTTTATTTCGGCTAAAAAACACGTTTTGAAAAGTGTGCTGTTCTGACCCAAGCAGTTAAGTTGGGATGCCCAAAGTTTCAAAAACGTGTTTATCTCGGCTGAAATACACGTTTTGACAACTTCTCCACAGTAGGGCTAAGAGCTGACTCAGTGTGCTCTTCTGTGCCAAGCAGTTACATTGGGATTTCAAAGTTGCAAAATCACGTTTATTTCGGCTGATAAACACATTTTGAAAAGTGTGCTGTTCTGGTCCCTTAAGTTACATTGGGATGCAAAACTTTGCTAAAATACGTTTATCTCTGCTGAAAAACACATTTTGACAACTTCTGCACAGTGGGTATAAGAGCTGACTCAGTGTGCTCTTCTGTGCCAAGCAGTTACATTGGGATTTCAAAGTTGCAAAAATCACGTTTATTTCGGCTGAAAAACACGTTTTGAAAAGTGTGCTGTTCTGGTCCCGTAAGTTACATTGGGATGCCAAAGTTTGCAAAAACGTGTTTATCTCTGCTGATAAACATGTTTTGACAACGTCTGCACAGTGGGGTTAAGATCTGACTCAGTGTGCTCTCCTGAGCCAAGCAGATACATTGGGATTTAAAAGTTTGCAAAAACGCGTTAATTTTGGCTGAAAAACACGTTTTGAAAAGTGTGCTGTTCTTGCCCCAGCAGTTACATTGGGGTTCCCAAAGTTGCAAAAACGCGTTTATCACGGCTGAAAAACATGTTTTGACAACTTCTGCACAGTGGGGTTAAAAGCTGACTCAGTGTGCTCTCCTGAGCAAAGCAGGTACTTTGGGATTTCAAAGTTGAAAAAACACGTTTATCTCTGCTGAAAAACAAGTTCTGACAATTTCTGCAAAGTGTGCTTAAGAGTTGACTCAGTGTTCTCTCCTCAGCCAAGCAGGTATATTGGGATTTCAAAGTTGCAAAAACACGTTTATCTCTGCTGAAAAACACATTTTGACAGCTTCTGCACAGTGTGGTTAAGAGCTGACTCAGTGTGCTCTCCTGAACCAAGCAGGTAAATTGGGATTTTAAAGTTTGCAAAAACGCGTTAATTTCGGCTGAAAAACACGTTTTGAAAAGTGTGCTGTTCTGGACCCAGCAGTTAAATTGGGATGCCCAATTTTGCAAAAACGTGTTCATCTCGACTGAAATACACGTTTTGACAACTTCTGCACAGTGGGGCTAAGAGCTGACTCAGTGTGCTCTTCTGTGCCAAGCAGTTACATTGGGATTTCAAAGTTTGCAAAAACGCGTTAATTTCGGCTGAAAAACACGTTTTGAAAAGTGTGCTGTTCTGACCCCAGCAGTTACATTGGGGTGCCCAAAGTTGCAAAAACGCGTTTATCACGGCTGAAAAACTCGTTTTGACAACTTCTGCACAGTGGGGTTAAAAGCTGACTCAGTGTGCTCTCCTGTGCAACGCAGGTACTTTGGGATTTCAAAGTTTGCAAAAACACGTTTATCTCTGCTGAAAAATACATTTTGAAAACTTCTGCACAGTGGGGCTAAGAGCTGACTCAGTGTGCTCTTCTTTGCCAAGCAGTTACATTGTGATTTCAAAGTTCCAAAAACACAATTATCTCTGCTTAAAAACACGTTTTGACAACTTCTGCACAGTGTGGTTAAGAGCTGACTCAGTGTTCTCTCCTTGCCAAGCAGGTACATTGGCATTTCAAAGTTGCAAAAACACGTTTATCTCTGCTGAAAAACACATTTTGACAACTTCTGCACAGTGGGTATAAGAGCTGACTCAGTGTGCTCTTCTGAGCCAAGCAGTTACATTGGGATTTCAAAGTTGCAAAAATCACGTTTATTTCGGCTGAAAAACACGCTTTGAAAAGTGTGCCGTTCTGGTCCCGTAAGTTACATTGGGATGCTAAAGTTTGCAAGAACGTGTTTATACCTGCTGATAAACATGTTTTGACAACGTCTGCACAGTGGGGTTAAGATCTGACTCAGTGTGCTCTCCTGAGCCAAGCAGATACATTGGGATTTCAAAGTTTCAAAAACACGTTTATCTCTGCTGAAAAACACGTTTTGAAAAGTGTGCTGTTCAGGCCCCAGCAGTTACATTGGGGTGCCCAAAGTTGCAAAAACGCGTTTATCACAGCTGAAAAACACGTTTTGATAACTTCTGCACAGTAGGGCTAAGAGCTGACTCAGTGTGCTCTTCTGTGCCAAGCAGTTACATTGGGATTTCAAAGTTTCAAAAACACGTTTATCTCTGCTGAAAAACACGTTTTGACAACTTCTGCACAGTGGGTCTAAGAGCTGACTAAGTGTGCTCTTCTGAGCCAAGCAGTTACATTGGGATTTCAAAGTTTGCAAAAACACGTTTATTTCGGCTGAAAAACACGTTTTGAAAAGTGTGCTGTTCTGGCCCCAGCAGTTACATTGGGGTGCCCAAAGTTGCAAAAACGCATTTATCACGGCTGAAAAACACGTTTTGACAACTTCTGCACAGTGGGGTTAAAAGCTGACTCAGTGTGCTCCCCTGAGCAAAGCAGGTACTTTGGGATTTCAAAGTTTGCAAATGCACGTTTATTTCGGCTAAAAAACACGTTTTGAAAAGTGTGCTGTTCTGACCCAAGCAGTTAGATTGGGATGCCCAAAGTTTCAAAAACGTGTTTATCTCGGCTGAAATACACGTTTTGACAACTTCTCCACAGTAGGGCTAAGAGCTGACTCAGTGTGCTCTTCTGTGCCAAGCAGTTACATTGGGATTTCAAAGTTGCAAAATCACGTTTATTTCGGCTGATAAACACATTTTGAAAAGTGTGCTGTTCTGGTCCCTTAAGTTACATTGGGATGCAAAACTTTGCTAAAATACGTTTATCTCTGCTGAAAAACACATTTTGACAACTTCTGCACAGTGGGTATAAGAGCTGACTCAGTGTGCTCTTCTGTGCCAAGCAGTTACATTGGGATTTCAAAGTTGCAAAAATCACGTTTATTTCGGCTGAAAAACACGTTTTGAAAAGTGTGCTGTTCTGGTCCCGTAAGTTACATTGGGATGCCAAAGTTTGCAAAAACGTGTTTATCTCTGCTGATAAACATGTTTTGACAACGTCTGCACAGTGGGGTTAAGATCTGACTCAGTGTGCTCTTCTGTGCCAAGCAGTTACATTGGGATTTCAAAGTTGCAAAAATCACGTTTATTTCGGCTGAAAAACACGTTTTGAAAAGTGTGCTGTTCTGGCCCCAGCAGTTACATTGGGGTGCCCAAAGTTGCAAAAACGCATTTATCACGGCTGAAAAACACGTTTTGACAACTTCTGCACAGTGGGGTTAAAAGCTGACTCAGTGTGCTCTCCTGAGCAAAGCAGGTACTTTGGGATTTCAAAGTTGCAAAAACACGTTTATCTCTGCTGAAAAACAAGTTCTGACAATTTCTGCAAAGTGTGCTTAAGAGTTGACTCAGTGTTCTCTCCTCAGCCAAGCAGGTATATTGGGATTTCAAAGTTGCAAAAACACGTTTATCTCTGCTGAAAAACACGTTTTGACAGCTTCTGCACAGTGTGGTTAAGAGCTGACTCAGTGTGCCCTCCTGAACCAAGCAGGTACATTGGGATTTTAAAGTTTGCAAAAACGCGTTAATTTCGGCTGAAAAACACGTTTTGAAAAGTGTGCTGTCCTGGCCCCAGCAGTTAAATTGGGATGCCCAATTTTGCAAAAACGTGTTCATCTCGACTGAAATACACGTTTTGACAACTTCTGCACAGTGGGGCTAAGAGCTGACTCAGTGTGCTCTTCTGTGCCAAGCAGTTACATTGGGATTTCAAAGTTTGCAAAAACGCGTTAATTTCGGCTGAAAAACACGTTTTGAAAAGTGTGCTGTTCTGACCCCAGCAGTTACATTGGGGTGCCCAAAGTTGCAAAAACGCGTTTATCACGGCTGAAAAACACGTTTTGACAACTTCTGCACAGTGGGGTTAAAAGATGACTCAGTGTGCTCTCCTGTGCAACGCAGGTACTTTGGGATTTCAAAGTTTGCAAAAACACGTTTATCTCTGCTGAAAAATACATTTTGAAAACTTCTGCACAGTGGGGCTAAGAGCTGACTCAGTGTGCTCTTCTTTGCCAAGCAGTTACATTGGGATTTCAAAGTTCCAAAAACACATTTATCTCTGCTTAAAAACATGTTTTGACAACTTCTGCACAGTGTGGTTAAGAGCTGACTCAGTGTTCTCTCCTCAGCCAAGCAGGTACATTGGCATTTCAAAGTTGCAAAAACACGTTTATCTCTGCTGAAAAACACATTTTGACAACTTCTGCACAGTGGGTATAAGAGCTGACTCAGTGTGCTCTTCTGAGCCAAGCAGTTACATTGGGATTTCAAAGTTGCAAAAATCACGTTTATTTCGGCTGAAAAACACGCTTTGAAAAGTGTGCCGTTCTGGTCCCGTAAGTTACATTGGGATGCCAAAGTTTGCAAAAACATGTTTATCTCTGCTGATAAACATGTTTTGACAACGTCTGCACAGTGGGGTTAAGATCTGACTCAGTGTGCTCTCCTGAGCCAAGCAGATACATTGGGATTTCAAAGTTTCAAAAACACGTTTATCTCTGCTGAAAAACACGTTTTGAAAAGTGTGCTGTTCAGGCCCCCGCAGTTACATTGGTGTGCCCAAAGTTGCAAAAACGCGTTTATCACAGCTGAAAAACACGTTTTGATAACTTCTGCACAGTAGGGCTAAGAGCTGACTCAGTGTGCTCTTCTGTGCCAAGCAGTTACATTGGGATTTCAAAGTTTCAAAAACACGTTTATCTCTGCTGAAAAACACGTTTTGACAACTTCTGCACAGTGGGTCTAAGAGCTGACTAAGTGTGCTCTTCTGAGCCAAGCAGTTACATTGGGATTTCAAAGTTTGCAAAAACACGTTTATTTCGGCTGAAAAACACGTTTTGAAAAGTGTGCTGTTCTGGCCCCAGCAGTTACATTGGGGTGCCCAAAGTTGCAAAAACGCATTTATCACGGCTGAAAAACACGTTTTGATAACTTCTGCACAGTGGGGTTAAAAGCTGACTCAGTGTGCTCTCCTGAGCAAAGCAGGTACTTTGGGATTTCAAAGTTGCAAAAACACGTTTATCTCTGCTGAAAAACAAGTTCTGACAATTTCTGCAAAGTGTGCTTAAGAGTTGACTCAGTGTTCTCTCCTCAGCCAAGCAGGTATATTGGGATTTCAAAGTTGCAAAAACACGTTTATCTCTGCTGAAAAACACGTTTTGACAGCTTCTGCACAGTGTGGTTAAGAGCTGACTCAGTGTGCTCTCCTGAACCAAGCAGGTACATTGGGATTTTAAAGTTTGCAAAAACGCGTTAATTTCGGCTGAAAAACACGTTTTGAAAAGTGTGCTGTTTTGGACCCAGCAGTTACATTGGTGTGCCCAAAGTTGCAAAAACGCGCTTTACTCGGATGAAATACATGTTTTGACAACTTCTGCACAGTGGGGTTAAAAGATGACTCAGTGTGCTCTCCTGAGCAAAGCAGGTACATTGGGATTTTAAAATTTGCAAAAACGCGTTAATTTCGGCTGAAAAACACGTTTTGAAAAGTGTGCTGTCCTGGCCCCAGCAGTTAAATTGGGATGCCCAATTTTGCAAAAACGTGTTCATCTCGACTGAAATACACGTTTTGACAACTTCTGCACAGTGGGGCTAAGAGCTGACTCAGTGTGCTCTTCTGTGCCAAGCAGTTACATTGGGATTTCAAAGTTTGCAAAAACGCGTTAATTTCGGCTGAAAAACACGTTTTGAAAAGTGTGCTGTTCTGACCCCAGCAGTTACATTGGGTTGCCCAAAGTTGCAAAAACGCGTTTATCACGGCTGAAAAACACGTTTTGACAACTTCTGCACAGTGGGGTTAAAAGCTGACTCAGTGTGCTCTCCTGTGCAACGCAGGTACTTTGGGATTTCAAAGTTTGCAAAAACACGTTTATCTCTGCTGAAAAATACATTTTGAAAACTTCTGCACAGTGGGGCTAAGAGCTGACTCAGTGTGCTCTTCTTTGCCAAGCAGTTACATTGGGATTTCAAAGTTCCAAAAACACATTTATCTCTGCTTAAAAACACGTTTTGACAACTTCTGCACAGTGTGGTTAAGAGCTGACTCAGTGTTCTCTCCTCAGCCAAGCAGGTACATTGGCATTTCAAAGTTGCAAAAATCACGTTTATTTCGGCTGAAAAACACGCTTTGAAAAGTGTGCCGTTCTGCTCCCGTAAGTTACATTGGGATGCCAAAGTTTGCAAAAACGTGTTTATCTCTGCTGATAAACATGTTTTGACAACGTCTGCACAGTGGGGTTAAGATCTGACTCAGTGTGCTCTCCTGAGCCAAGCAGATACATTGGGATTTCACAGTTTCAAAAACACGTTTATCTCTGCTGAAAAACACGTTTTGAAAAGTGTGCTGTTCAGGCCCCAGCAGTTACATTGGTGTGCCTAAAGTTGCAAAAACGCGTTTATCACAGCTGAAAAACACGTTTTGATAACTTCTGCACAGTAGGGCTAAGAGCTGACTCAGTGTGCTCTCTGTGCCAAGCAGTTACATTGGGATTTCAAAGTTTCAAAAACACGTTTATCTCTGCTGAAAAACACGTTTTGACAACTTCTGCACAGTGGGTCTAAGAGCTGACTAAGTGTGCTCTTCTGAGCCAAGCAGTTACATTGGGATTTCAATGTTTGCAAAAACACGTTTATTTCGGCTGAAAAACACGTTTTGAAAAGTGTGCTGTTCTGGCCCCAGCAGTTACATTGGGGTGCCCAAAGTTGCAAAAACGCATTTATCACGGCTGAAAAACACGTTTTGACAACTTCTGCACAGTGGGGTTAAAAGCTGACTCAGTGTGCTCCCCTGAGCAAAGCAGGTACTTTGGGATTTCAAAGTTTGCAAATGCACGTTTATTTCGGCTAAAAAACACGTTTTGAAAAGTGTGCTGTTCTGACCCAAGCAGTTAAATTGGGATGCCCAAAGTTTCAAAAACGTGTTTATCTCGGCTGAAATACACGTTTTGACAACTTCTCCACAGTAGGGCTAAGAGCTGACTCAGTGTGCTCTTCTGTGCCAAGCAGTTACATTGGGATTTCAAAGTTGCAAAATCACGTTTATTTCGGCTGATAAACACATTTTGAAAAGTGTGCTGTTCTGGTCCCTTAAGTTACATTGGGATGCAAAACTTTGCAAAAATACGTTTATCTCTGCTGAAAAACACATTTTGACAACTTCTGCACAGTGGGTATAAGAGCTGACTCAGTGTGCTCTTCTGAGCCAAGCAGTTACATTGGGATTTCAAAGTTGCAAAAATCACGTTTATTTCGGCTGAAAAACACGTTTTGAAAAGTGTGCTGTTCTGGTCCCGTAAGTTACATTGGGATGCCAAAGTTTGCAAAAACGTGTTTATCTCTGCTGATAAACATGTTTTGACAACGTCTGCACAGTGGGGTTAAGATCTGACTCAGTGTGCTCTCCTGAGCCAAGCAGATACATTGGGATTTAAAAGTTTGCAAAAACGCGTTAATTTTGGCTGAAAAACACGTTTTGAAAAGTGTGCTGTTCTTGCCCCAGCAGTTACATTGGGGTGCCTAAAGTTGCAAAAACGCATTTATCACGGCTGAAAAACACGTCTTGACAACTTCTGCACAGTGGGTCTAAGAGCTGACTCAGTGTGCTCTTCTGAGCCAAGCAGTTACATTGGGATTTCAAAGTTTGCAAAAACACGTTTATTTCGGCTGAAAAACACGTTTTGAAAAGTGTGCTGTTCTGGTCCCTTAAGTTATATTGGGATGCAAAAGCTTTCAAAAACGCGCTTATCTCTGCTGAAAAATACGTTTTGAAAACTTCTGCACAGTGGGTCTAAATGCTGACTCAGTGTGCTCTTCTGAGCCAAGGAGTTCCATTGGGATTTTAAAGTTTGCAAAAATGCGTTAATTTCGGCTGAAAAACACGTTTTGAGAAGTGTGCTGTTCTGGACCCAGCAGTTACATTTGTGTGCCCAAAGTTGCAAAAACGCGCTTTACTCGGATGAAAAACGTTTTGACAACTTCTACACAATGTGCTCACCTAAGCCAAACAGCTACATTGGGATTTCAAAATTTGAAAAAACGCGTTAATTTTGGCTGAAAAACATGTTTTGAAAAGTGTGCTGTTCTGGACCCAGCAGTTACATTGGTGTGCCCAAAGTTGTAAAAATACGCTTTTCTCTGATGAAAAACATGTTTTGACAACTTCTGCACAATGTGCTCACCTAAGCGAAGCAGATACATTGGGATTCCAAATTTTGCAAAAACGCATTAATTTTGGCTGAAAAATACGTTATGAAAAGTGTGCTGTTCTTGCCCCAGCAGTTACATTGTTGTGCCTAAAGTTGCAAAAACGCGTTTATCATGGCTGAAAAACACATTTTGACAACTTCTGCACAGTGGGGTTAAGAGCTGACTGAGTGTGCTCTGCTGAGCCAAGCAGTTACATTGGGATTTCAAAGTTGTAAAAACACGTTTATTTCGGCTGATAAACACGTTTTGAAAAGTGTTCTGTACTGGTCCCGTAAGTTACATTGGGATGCCAAAGTTTGCAAAAACGTGTTTATCTCTGCTGAAAAACACGTTTTGAAATCTTCTGCACAGTGCGTCTAAGAGCTGACTCAGTGTGCTCTTCTGAGCCAAGCAGTTACATTGCAATTTCAAAGTTGCAAAAACACTTTTATCTCTGCTGAAACACACGTTTTGACAACTTCTGCACAGTGTGGTTAAGAGCTGACTCAGTGTGCTCTCCTCAGCCAAGCAGGTACATTGGGATTTCAAAGTTGCAAAAACACGTTTATCTCTGCTGAAAAACACGTTTTGACAACTTCTGCACAGTGTGGTTAAGAGCTGACTCAGTGTGCTCTCCTCAGCCAAGCAGTTACATTGGGATTTCAAAGTTGCAAAAACACGTTTATTTTGGCTGATGCACACGTTTTGAAAAGTGTGCTGTTATGGTCCCTTAAGTTACATTGGGATGCCAAAGTTTGCAAAAACGCATTGATTTCGGCTGAAAAACACGTTTTGAAAAGCGTGCTGTTCTGGCCCCAGCAGTTACATTGGGGTGCCCAAAGTTGTTAAAACGCGTTTATCACAGCTGAAAAACACGTTTTGACAACTTCTGCACAGTGTGGTTAAGAGCTGACTCAGTGTGCTCTCCTTAGCCAAGCAGGTACATTGGGATTTCAAAGTTTGCAAAAACGCGTTTATCTCTGCTGAAAAACACGTTTTGACAACTTCTGCACAGTGGGTATAAGAGCTGACTCATGTGCTGTTCTAAGCCAAGCAGTTACATTGGGATTTCAAAGTTGCAAATACACGTTTATTTCGGATGATAAACACGTTTTGAAAAGTGTGCTGTTCTGGTCCCTTAATTTACATTGGGATGCCAAAGTTTGCAAAAACGCATTTATCTCTGCTGAAAAACACGTTTTGAAAACTTCTGCACAGTGGGGTTAAGATTGACTCAGTGTGCTCTCCTGAACCAAGCAGATACATTGGGATTTCAAAGTTTGCAAAAACACGTTAATTTTGGCTGAAAAACACATTTTGAAAAGTGTGCTGTTCTTGCCCCAGCAGTTACATTGGGGTGCCCAAAGTTGCAAAAACGCGTTTATCACGGCTGAAAAACACGTTTTGACAACTTCTGCACAGTGGGGTTAAGATCTGACTCAGTGTGTTCTCCTAAGCCAAGCAGTTACATTGGGATTTCAAAGGTTGCAAAAACACGTTTATTTCGGCTGCTAAACACGATTTGAAAAGTGTGCTGTTCTGGTCCCTTAAGTTACATTGGGATGCAAAAGTTTGCAAAAACACGTTTATCTCTGCTGAAAAATACGTTTTGAAAACTTCTGCACAGTGGGGCTAAGAGCTGACTCAGTGTGCTCTTCTGAGCCAAGCAGTTACATTGGGATTTCAAAGTTCTGTCGTGGAAATTTAACTATCAAGGAAGCCACAAGAGAGAGTTCTCACCTGAGTAAGGTCTTTATTTCAATATTGCAATATTGGGAGCCCTGTTGCCACTTTGCAAAGTGCAACCAGAGACTCAATTTGTTACAAGCAGTACAGGGTTTTTATAAGACGTTGCACTGTAAAAAAGCTCAGTGCTTTGTCCCTTCAAAAACTTCCCCTTTCCCTAATACAAAACAGATTACTTCATAGAGCGAGGAAGAAGCACTAGATTTGTTATTCAAAGCTAATCAGTTACTTTCAGCTAATTCTAACGACCCAGACAGCATATATTGTTTTGGTACATTGTCTTCTAAAGTAACCCAAACAGTGTACTTTGTTGACGCACTGTTTTCTAAAATTCTGCACGTACTGTAGCACAGCAATTACATCCTTGAAATATATTATCTAAAAGCACCAATATATTTTTTGCAAAGCTCTCTACATTTTAAGAATCAATTTACTTATTAGATTTCCACTTCAATTCCCTCCTTTTTATTCTTGAAAATTATTAAGAGTTAGATTCTTCTTATGGACTCCCAGGAGGCTCCCATACTTCGGATTCTTGCGTTCTTATCAGAACATACTGATGCGCAAACATATTCATTACCATATTTCAAAGCATTGGAATAATATATTTCGTACAGCAACACAAAAACAGGAAGACAAGTATCACAGCCCCTATAATTGGTGTTAGTAACTTAAAGAAAAACATTCCCCCTGGCCCAAACAGTGATTCTAACCAGGAGAGAAATGGGTGAGGCTGTAGAATAAGGCATTAAAGCACATACATAACAAGATGCATTAAATTTCTTTAACTTTACAGTATGATTTATACATTTATACCACAAATTACTCATATCCCCCTCATTATCAGTTTCATTCAGCCAGTTTGTATACAAAGAGGCTTCGCGTTTAGATTCTTCCTCTTTCTGGGTGGTGACAGGCTTCCACATAAAAAGGAAAAAGGCTGTGCACATCAGTCCCAAGCATGTGATCCCCATCTATCCTTGTGGAGACATCACTCCTGCGCTTTGCTCAGTTCGTTTGTGACCTTTTTACAGTGGGAAGCATGAATCCAGGGCACCTGGCACGGCCCCCTCCACCTGAGTGAACACCATTTCTTTTTCCTGAAGTCTTTCTCCAGAATCCAGTCTCCTTATTCACGCATTAGTTTACAAGATTGGTCAACAGCTGGGTCACCTAAACAGCTGTCTATCACCCTAATAGAGAATGGCCTAAAACTGTGATTATAGCGAGGAGCACACAGTTATTTCCATTCTAATACATCTGAGTTACACTCAGACTAAAAGCAGGGTTATTTACCCATGCCAATAAACCTAAATAATCACCTCTATCAAAGGGGATTACTCCCATGAGCATCTTTTATAGCAATACAATCCCAACATGAGCTCTGATTATTATTTGTGGCTGACTGATAAAGTATTGATTCCATATCCCCATTTTATCAAAGTAAAGCTCCTTACACTTAACAGGTACACTGTCGCCCCCCCTCAGGAAGCTCAACAAACACAGAAACAGTGACAATATAATAATTAATGTTCACTCAGTCTCTGGTGCAGTGGTTCGGTGTCGGCGCAATGCGTAGATCCAGCGATCTCATCCTGTCACTCAGATGGCAGAGTCGGTAGTCAGTTGCACTTGATATGGTCCTTCCCAGCAGGGTTGCAACATCTGGCAGGGTATATCTTCCTCACCCACACCCACTCGCCAGGTATCAGGTCGTGTCTTCCCTCTACTGGAGGTCTCCAAGCGTCCAGCACCTGTTCACCAGCCCCGTGCACCACTTCAATTAACAAATAACAGGTACACTGTCGCCCCCCCTCAGGAAGCTCAACAAACACAGAAACAGTGACAATACTACAATAGAGAATTAGCAAATTCAACAATCCATTAGCCAAATTCGTCCCTCCAGGAAGTTTTGTTGATTGGCCTGTGATGATATCAAACAGGCTCTATTACACAGTTCTGTTTGATCCAGCCCGCATCCCATGGCGTTCCTTCAGTCTGATGTCTAGTCGATCTTTTAGACTTCTGTTCCTTCATTCCACTGTTCCAGCAGACTGAGGGTGATCTCAGTCCATCTCACCCCGAATAATGCAGCCACAGCCTGTCCCTTGATCATAATTCAAGCGGTAGGGCAGTGCCCACCGAGGGCTTATCTCCATCATCAAGTGTTTGGTAGACACAGAGGCAGTGACAGCAACCCACTGGGAAAACAGATTATAAGAGCCAAGGTTTCCCTTTACAATTGTAAATTGTAAACATTTGCTACTGCATGAAAGGTTTCTCCAGAGCAGGCCTTTTGAGCTGTAGCACCTGCACCTGAACTGTAGTTGAGTTCCTTTGATAAGCATCACATTGAGATACCACATAAGTGGCTACTGCTTCAAACACGGTCCCCACCCAGGTTTGGGTAACCGGCACACCATTTGACTCACACCCAGGTGTCCGACAGAGTGCATTTGTCGAGCTACAAAGGGCATTAGGCTGTGAGGGCATGCAGGGCGTCCAGTGTGCTGGCAGCACCACACTCTTTTCTAACCATGTCCATTTCTCTGCTTTAGAGGCCTCAGCCTGAATATCCTGTATCTGTCCCCTTTTCAACAACAGAGGTTTCACAGGGGTCTCAGACTCCTGTTCTACCAGGACTGCGCACCTGACAGCTACATCTGCAAAGTTGTTCCCTCGAGTTACTGGAAACATTTCTTTATTATGTGATTTACACTTTACCACAGCTACTTCAGTCAGCAGCTGCAAAGCTTCTAACAGTTCAGAGACAAATCCAGCATTCTTAACTGGAGTCCCTGCCGTGTTGGGGAAATCCCTATTCCTTCACTGCCATCCAAAATTGTGGCATACACCAAATGTATATATACAGTCTATATAAATTGCTACAATTTTCCATTTAGCATAATTACAAGTTTCAATTAAATCTTTTCATTCGGTCTGCTAGTTCTACACCAGATTATTCACAGTTTATACAGCCAGGCAGGTAGCCTGCACAACACATAAACACGGCCCCTTGGCCACCGCATCAAGGGGTCCTGAATAATAATAACCCACCAGACAATGCCTATCTCCATGCTCCTGCACCAGCACAACGGCTCACAACCCATTTCTTTCACTTACAGACAGATTACATACAGATGATCCGTCTGAGGGAATCCAGTCCAGGGCCAGTGCCTGCAAGAAAACTTGTTTCAAACCATCAAAACCGGTTTCTGCTGCAAGGCAATTTTGTCTTTAGACTGCACTACCCCCCTTAAACCAATACGTCACTAGACAAGCTCGTTCTGAGAAGGCATTCACCCTGGCTTTATCATGTAGTTGGTTTTATACTCCTTTTTTTTCAAGATCCAATACTTGGAGTAGCCCGGCCTTATGGATTCCCTCATTAGGTAAAACAATCACAATATCACATAACTCTATTGAGTTAGTTTACATAAATGCTATTTCATGCAGTAATTCCTTATAAAATGCTGCAGTCTGGGCCTAAAATAGGTCTGGGGTGTCACCCACCCACATCAGCAGTTGAAACTGTACATCTTTTCCCAAGCAGACTGTGACAGCTTATATTTGCTTTAAACACAACCCTTGCACCCCTTCTCCTGTAGCCTCCTGTTACCCGTTAGAAAACTTTATATCACATTTTTATGCTGTTTTAGTCTAAAAACAGGACAGCTGTGCTCCTGTGTCCCCCAGCTACTGCACACTGTAAGATTATTTCACTTTTATTTAAATCCTGAGATAAATTTAGGAAGGCTACAGAGGGGTTTACTAGATTAAAACTGTTAGTTCACACACGGCTCTCGTTTCAGCTTCTGACATGTTCTTTAATTGTGAAATCAAGCCTCTTTCTTCCAATTTCTCCAAAAAACACCTTTTTTTTAGTAACTGCACACCAGCTTATTAGTAGTTTTGTCTTTGGGGTTTTATATCTCGGTATAACATGAAAGTCGCACAATAATTTTGACAAACTGGCGGCTCCCTTTTCTCCTCCATGGGAGTCTTTTTACCTCCCATTTGCAGCGCTCGCACTTCTGCATGCATGCTTCGCGAGTTATTAAATCAAATCTGTCTCTGCTGTCCGTAATATCAGGAAAGCATAGCTGTACATTCTTGGCAACATCAGGTTTTAACCCACTCAAGTAAATTTGTTTTATTACTGTGGAAGTATCTTCATTCACTTCCTTCTCATCAGCTAACCCCTAGTATACTATCCATAAAGCTATAAACCTTTCTGTAAAATCTGAAAACATCCTCACTTCCTTCTGCTGACATGCTGTTACTTTTCTCTAATCAGTTTTCGGTGGGTAATGCTTTTTCAAAGATCTCCACACTAATTCCCACCCTTCTCCCAGATTCTCTCTCAAGGCGTTCTATTTCTTCTTTTGCTTTTTCTTTTTCTACATATATAACTTCGTTTCGTTCAGCCATTGCTTTTAGCTTTTCCATCAGGGATTTTTTCATCTCATCTATGATATTCTGTTGAATTCTCAAATATTCCTCTAAATATTGTTTATTTTTATCCAAATGTGCATACACTTTTCTACATTCTTTCTACAGTGTAATGTAAAATAATGTTTTTTTTATTATTGTTATAGAGAAACATGATCAGATTTTCCCCAGTTCAGAAAAAAAGTGTGTTTTTTGATTCACAATCAGACAAATGCAACATAAATTGATATCTTTGTCTTCTAAGTATCTTAATAAACTTTCAGCATAGCTTTCTCCCCGTTTAGATTTAATTTTTTAACTAGTATACTTTAGATCTTTTTTTCTGAACCGGGGAAAATCTGATCATGTTTCTCTATAACAATAATAAAAAAACATTATTTTACATATCACCTTTATTTGATATCACCTTAAGGACAGCACATACAAGGGTTAATTGCACAATGGACCGCGCAAAGAAATTTAAAATAGTCTTCTTTAGGCGTGAGGGCAGGAGTGGATCGCAGAAGGCATAATCGGCAAATTAGGAAAACAAAGAACAGGACAGGCGAGACGTTTATCCAGAGAGCGAGTGGTCAGAAAAAGGAACAGCTGTTACACCCAGGTTTTACGGTCTCTCTCTGCTGAATGAATAAAAGCATTTTATTAAAAACGCGTTTGCGTTTGTCTGGGTATTTACTTTGTAATCTGTGGTTTACATCTACTGTATTGTTTTGAGATGCCACTTTTAAAGTTGATA